>NC_133537.1:190228902-190853902 GCF_048544455.1 Silene latifolia
TGTGTTGTGTCTGGTCTCAGTTACTGACCTTGTCTGGTTTCTCTTGTTTGTTCTGTTATGTCTGCCGTGATCCCTTATGGTCAGCAGTCGGTCTTTCAGGTGAGGTCTTGGATGATAGCTGAAGTCTTGGCAGGGATGGGTCTTTCACAAGTTACGTCAGAGATAGTTCACATAAGGATGTTGAGTTGTATCTTTTGTATCAATAGTTTTGGTTAGATCACTTGTAATAAATATAAATGTCCTTTTACCGACTTTTGATCAGTGCTTGCTCGGCTAACCGAGATGGTAACGCCTTTATACGCTAGGGAAGGTCTTGTAAAGGCTCCTTGGTATATGGGGGTGTTACAAAGTGGTATCAAAGCGACGATTTTGGAACCTGTAACAAATGAGCCTAATAAACGTAGTGAGTCTTATAAAATGAACCTGGTGTATGTGTATTGGGAGCCCCAGCTAATGCTAGATTTTGGGTGATTAGGCGCCCTCATTTCAAAATCATGGCCCCATTATACTTAAGCCTGTCACCGGGTATGGGGATGTTGAGTCGGCAATTATGTGCCTAATGTGTATAATTGTTATGCTAGAATTATTTGTGACGAAGCTTCTGTTGAAGTTAGCATGTGTGTGATGATAATGAGAAACGTGAAGGTTTGTGCTCGAATAGGAGCGTGTGTGAAAAGAGTAGAAGTGGTGAAAACTTTATAGTACGAGACAGTGTGTAGAATGTGGTGACGGTAGTGTTTGCTCCAAATAGTTGGTATTAGTAGTTGATATAAAGAGTTTGTGAGTCTTGTAAGTAGTAGTAATAATGATAGTAAGTTTTGAATTTGTCGTGATGGCTATCAAAGTCGTATCGGAATGGATGGGATAAGTGCATGATTGAACGCTTCCGCGATATGACAATTAAACTAAGTTAATTGTTAATTGTTGTGACAATGTTAGATTATTTGAAAGCTTGGCTGATAAAGAGTGGTTGAATGTTAGATGTATGATTAGAGTGATGTGATTAGAAGTCATTTTGTTGAATTTACAATTGTATGATTAGAAGTAAAAGAAACATATTGAATGAAAGTATACGTGAGAAAGCTAAAAGTGTAGTCTCTTGGTTGCATAATTATGGTTATAGGATGAAAATGAAAAGTTGAATGAGGTAATGTAATTGTGAGATGATACGTTGTATTTGTGTAGTAGTAATACGATGTGAACGGGTGTGTTAATCTGTGCCGATGTCCGAAATAGCTTTTAGAATCGACACGCGTTGCTATTTTGCAGGGATCTTTAGTTAATCTTGTATTTCCGACGGTGTACCTAGCCTGACTTGACCGAGTACGAGTGTCTACTAGACCGAGTAGACCTTATTCGATCTAGTTAGGAAGCTATTATGTCGAGAAAGTTGAAATTTACTGCGAAAACTCGACCGAGTAGCTCCAATTCGATAGAGTAAGCTGCTACAATGCTGTGAAAACATGGGTTAATAAACCCGTTTCCTAACTCATTCTTCTTATTTCGTAAACCCTAATTCCTAAATCTCTCTCAAAAACATTTGATTCTTGTTGGTTTTGTGCTTGGATTAGGTGATTTCCTTGCTTAAATTCGCTCCTTATTACTTGCTAATCAGTTAAGGTATGAATGTTTATCTTATTTTGATGTTTTAAATAGTTAGACACACATAGGATGTTAGAAATTGTTGGAAAATCGATTTATATGAATTAAATCTTGCTTCTAATTGTTGCAATGTGATCTAGATGCCTTCCTTTGATGATTATTGTTAATAGCCATACAAAAATCGACTAAAATTTGGGGTTTATGTGACTCGAAAATTCTAGGGTTTGAGATTTAAAATTGATTTTTGATTGTCTTTTGGGTGAAAAAGGACGAAAATTAGGTAATCTATGTCATATATATCATGTTTAGGATTGATTTTGTGAATTTCCACTCAAAAAGTTGTCTTAAAACTCCGTCTTAAAGTGCCCCAAACTGAAATTCGTCCCATGTTGTTGTGAAATTGGTTTGTATATGAAGATGTTTTGAAAATTTGAGTTCTAAAGGTAGTAGTAATAATGTGAATTCATGCTAAATATGTCAATTTTTTTTACAGCTGTAGAGACCGTCTGATAACTGAAAATGGGAATTTTACTTGTAATTTGGGATTGTTGGTGATAGTGTGTATCTAGTGATTCTTGTCATGAACAAACATGAATGCTTTCTATGTTTTTCGTGTATATGTGGTGGTGTATTTAAATTATATGCTGAAACAGATGCCGAGACCGACAGTAGGGACCAGACAGAGAAAGAGGGGTAGGGCTTCTGAGCCCGAAGTGGGGAAGGGGAGGGCCAGGTAGTCCATTTGTCTTGGGAATATACTGTCTGTGGTTTTCGTGGATTTTACACAGAGGAAGAGGTTTGTGGCTTTGCAGGGTCGTAATATGAGACCAACCCGCTGTATCGACACAACCCTTTTGGATGACCTGGGTATTGAGACTGATATGAGGCACATCTTTGAGACCTTGGGGATGACTAGGCTTTATCACCTTCGGAAACACTCGTATGCCTTTCTGACCCTTGAGTTCATGAGCTCGTTTAAATACGAGCCGGTGGAACAAACTGTGGAGTTCCGTCTCATGAACACGAGTTTTATCTTGATCATGGACCTGTTTGCTTCTCACCTTGGCTTAGCCAAGCCTGCCAAGGGATCTCTCCGTGACATACCGACTGAGTGTGGGGTGTGTAGTCTTATGCCCTGTATCACCGGGAAATCAGTCCCCACTTCGAGTAACATGTTGATTAATGACGTTCAACATGTCACTTTGAAGATCTTTCTTCATGCTTAGACGTGTCTTCTTTACGAGAGGAAGGATGTGATTAAGTTGAACTCACATGAGTTGATGCTTTTGATGGCGTACCTTAACCCCGAGCGGACTCAGAGAGTGGTTTTAAATGCCCCTGCCATGGTATGTGCCAGCCTAGCTTTGATGGCCTCGTCTGACACTAGGTTCCTGAGTTCTGGTGCCATTGCCACACGTTTAGCTGAGAAGCTAACTTTGTTTGAGGCTTCCCCGGCCTACACCCCTTTAGCCACCCCGGTACCTACCTTGGACATAGCCTACTTCCTCGACCTGAAATGATTGAGAACCTTGGAGGATGGCAGTTTAGCGTGGAGGGTGTGGGGCATGAGTTGGATGAGGATACCAGCTTCTGAGCACCTCCCACCGACATGGCCTTTACCCGCGGCAGTTATATCTGCTGATTCTGACGAGGAGGAGGAGGAGGATGCGCGTCCTGCAAAGCAGACGTACTTCATCGACCCGGAGATAATCCAGGTCATGCCCGAGCCGAGGAAGAGGGAGAACGTGAGAGCTGAGAGGGATAGACCTAGAATGGGGAGAGGACCACGCCGAGTGCGAGAGAGAGTGGTTGAGACTCAGCCACAGCAGCCAGTGCCACCACTGTATCCGTTTCCTGGCTACACTTTTTTTGATACACCGGAGACGCGTGAGAGCAACCTGTTGGAATATGTGTCCTCCGACAATAATGCGATCACGACTGTTGATCATGATGATCACATGTTTAAATCTCATTATAAAGAATACAATTGGGAAGTAATTTTTACTGTCAACTGGTCAACATATATCGGTAATGATTGGTCGACTAGAGTTTGACATTCGTCGTGCGACGGTGGTGATCAGTTGACCCCCTAGGTCATACCTATAGGGCAACACTCTTAATTGATCATTTAATTAATCGTATAACGTTACGAGTTAATTAAATTACTTGAAAAATTGACGGACGATTTTGGAAGTAAAATTTACGTATCTCATTGAAATTTGATTAAATGAGACACGGTCTGAGTAATTGAATTGTATCATTACTCAGATGAAATTATTGTTTAAAGAAATAATTGAAATTGAATGAATTATTATAAATACAATTTATTGTGATTTCTAAATTGGTAAAATATTTTGGTACAAGTAATAATGAATTACTAAGTCGATTTTTGTATATGACGTATTTTTATTAATACGTTGATTTTTAATATGTTAAAAATACATAATAAATTTATGTTACATATGACATGTGACATATTGATAAATTTGACAAAAATAAAATGGGTTCCATTTTATGGAGGTGCCGAAATAAGGAGGAGGTTTAGGCTAATATTGTGTTTGTTTAAATTAGTGGAAAACATAATCATTCACTAATAGCCTAGCCATGCAACCCTAGTTTGCATTGTGAAGACAAACAAAGGCATGCATTGGCTCCCCTACCCTCCTCCTACCCGGTTTTCTTGACAAAGTAAGGCAAGGGTTTTTGCCTTATATTTTTGAAAAAACAATACATAATGTTGTTGTGGTTACTACAATTATTCATTCATCAAAAATTAAGAATTTTAGAAAGATAAAAATACTTCCTCTCCTCTCCTCTCAACCGGTTTTTGGGAGATTAAAAACCAAATTATTTTGGGTCAATTTTCATACAAAAATTAATATTATCTAGTATTCATAGTATTAATTTTATTAAGAGTAAGCTTTGGGTATAAATCCTTGGGAGAGATCCTACACTTGGGTCTTTGTTCATCCAAAAGGAAAGCTCAAGAATAAGAGAGAAAGGTGATCTCTCTTGTGCCCATTTGAACCGAAAATCCAATGTAAGAATGGATGTTTCTTCCTTATTTTGTTTATTTGTTTGCATGCATAAGATCATTAGTTAATTTTATGACAAATTAAATTAAAACATATATGAGTATGTTAAGTATATAGATCTACTTTTCCTTCAATCGGTATCAAGAGCCATGGCTGTTTGCATGCAAATCGGTTAAAAGTTTTTCCGAGTTATAAAGATTAACATATAAAACTTGTATAATTTGTGTTATTATGATATATCACGAAATTAATTCATGCATGTTAAAGTTTCTGATCCTAAAATGTTTTAGGATATTTTGGTTAAATTTACGGATTTTTATTGTTCATATTATACAATAATGGCATTTAAATATGATTTTATGAGTAAAAATGTCATTTTCGGTCTAAAATTAGCTATACTTCGAATTTTCCTGTGATTCAAAGATTCAAAGATAGCATATGAGACACACTATAGATTCAAAGATAGCATATTAGACACAAATAATGATGTTGAAGTTATAAGGAGAACTATCTCATAGATTGACTAATAGTTATAGATTTCGTAAGTGTACTTGGTGATTGACATTCCTTTAAGAGAGTTCATAGACTCAAAATCGCTTTATAAATGATCATACACAAGCCTTAAGCATGTGGACATATAATGAAACCCGTCATTATATTTGTCTATTAGATCACTTTAAGTTATATGTTTCTAAGAGTAAGCATTTAAACATGAATTTTAGAACAAAAGGATAAAATAATAAAACGGGTGACTTGGGTTGCAAACCAAGTCACCATTATCCAAAATACAACTCATTATCCAAAATACCTTTCCATGTCGAACACGGAAACTTAAGGTTCTAAAAATCCAAAACATAATTTGATAGAAAAGTAGATCTATATACTTACATATTCATATATATGTTATAAATTAATTTGTCATAAAATTAATAAAGGTCTTATGCATGCAAACTAATTAGCAAAATAAAGAAGAAATCATCCTTACAATAATGGCATTTATCAAGAGGACCCTTCTTGATTTTTGAAGTGCTAGCTTCACAAGTCCTAGCTTTGGTGAATGTGGGAGCTTGCTTCTTACCCTTCCTCCCATTCTTCTTGAACTTCCCCTTACTCTTAGTGCTTATGTTAAGCACATCCTTGGGTGGGCTCACATTTAACCCCATGTCCCTTTCGGCTTGCACAAGTAACTTGTGCAATTCTTCAAGAGACACATCCTTGTCTTGCATGTTAAAATGCACCCGGAATTGAACATATGCTTTAACTTTGGACAAGGAGTGTAGAATCCTATCTACAACAAGTTCTTTGGGGATTTCAACCTTTTGAATCTTCAAGGTCTCGACAATCTCCATAAGTTTGACCACCTGAGGGCTAACCTTTTGGCCCTCTTTGAAGTCGAGATCAAAGAATGCCGCGGCCGCCTCATATTGGACGATCCGCGGAGTTTGTGGAAACATTGTCACAAGCTTGGAGTAAATCTCATTAGCATTGCCCATTTTAAAGGCTCTCCTTTGGAGATCCGCCTCCATCGCAAATATCAAGACATTTTTCATTGCGGCGGACTCCTTTTGGTAAGCCTCATATGCTTCCCTAGTGGCGGCGGTCGACCTAGTAATAGGTTCGGGTGGAGAGGCCTCGGTAAGGTAACGAAGCTTGTCGTCACCTTGGGCGGCCAATTTGAGTTGGGCATCCCAATCGGAGAAATTTGACCCATTCTTTTCAAGTTTACATCGATCCATGAAGGATCGGAGCCATGATGAACTAGCGAGAGGCGTGGCGTTAGGCGTTGGTGTTGCCATTTGTTATGATAAAAAGAAGTGGTCTACAAAACAAGATAGAAGGAGTAAAACAAATGTCGTTTTAATAATAATACTCGTAAAAATGTATGATTTAAACAAGTTTTATGCATTTTTCTAGTGACCTCTACCCAACTAGATAAATGATTCCAAGACCCAAATTCATATCGACTTAGGCACGGTATGGCCGATGAAACCTTTATCAATATAACTCGGTGGATTAACGTTTTAATCGATTCTACTTTTAGAACTTTTGGTCGATAAAATTACTCTAATAATTATCTATAGCCCAAAACACATCCGACAAGGGCACGGTATGGCCGATGAAACCCTTATCGAAAAACTTTTGTTGAGTTCAATCCAAATTTCGAATAAATGTGTCCATGATCCAAATCCACATCAATTTAGGCACGGTATGGCCGATGAAACCCTCATTAACATGAACTTGGTGGATTAACATTCATCACCCACTTCTCCTACGTAACAAGGTTTGTACCCCGGTAGGGCCGAGTGCACTCCCTCGCGAAATAGGTTTTCATGGTTTCTACTATTTGGTAAGGCTATGTCTCAATTAATTGTTTTAGCGAGAGGTCATGTCAATTTATTATCTATCACGTTTTAAGTGAACTAAAGCGGTGAACTACGATAATTCTAATTGACATGGTCGATAAACTCGATGAGATGAGGATGCATGTTTTAGTTATGGCGATTTAGCGATGCATGTGACATATAAATAAAATGCAAACATAAAATAAATCCTAGTATGGCCTTCCTAAAATAGAAAAACTATTTAACTATTACATATTCGGAAACCAACTCCATTGGTCCCTTGAACTTCGGTTGTGGCACGCATCTCGAGGTAACACCGTCATTATGTATCGCCATCTTGAAGAAATCCGTCTTTGGGAACTCCGAGATAAATTAAATTACATAGCAAATTACATAATTTCCTATTATACATTTTAACTAAAATAAAATAAATCTATTAAATTACAAAACGGTGATACGAGATCACAGTAAATTACAACCGAATCGATATTCCCATACATTTCAGG
Source organism: Silene latifolia (assembly GCF_048544455.1). Classification (NCBI taxonomy): domain Eukaryota; kingdom Viridiplantae; phylum Streptophyta; class Magnoliopsida; order Caryophyllales; family Caryophyllaceae; genus Silene; species Silene latifolia. The sequence goes on from NC_133537.1 coordinate 190,236,388, forward strand.
AAATACCAATTAAAATCTAAGGCCATACTAAGTAAAAATTACATGATTCAAAAAATTACATAAATTAAAATTATGACAATCATAAAGAAAATACAGCATTATAATATGTAATAACTAAAAGAATGCTAGGCTCATTGTTAAAATCATGAGAGATAAACTAGAGAGAGAAATGCTCTAAAATTCAGGAAACCTAAAAATTATGACAGCCGTTAAGCTCAATAACCATAACCGTTTTACGCCATTACAAAAAAATTCAGCTTCATCTTCGGCTACAGTTGCTAAGAATGTGTTGCTGGGTAATTTTAGAGCAGGATCTTCACAGCTGGGACCTAAAGTTCCTACCTTTAGGGGTCCTACTTCTGCAGCAGCTACAAAGGTGCGGTCTTTACAGGAAATACAGGGGATCCCTGTCCTTAACCTGTCTGAGGAAGAAGAAATCAATTCTCAGGATGGGTGGGTGCTTAGACGGAATGGTAAAGATCAACCGGTCATGGAGCCTATTGCAGAGGAGGAAGAGTTGGTGGAGCTGCTTCAGTTTACCTCAGAGGACATACAACCTGAGGTAGAATTTTGGAAAAACTCTGTCTTTTGTTATGTTTTAGGCGCTAATCCGCCATGGAGGCTTATTGAGGACTATGTCTATGATGTTTGGGGGGATTTTGGTGTTGACAGAGTTTCTTTCTTGGATAATGGAGTTTTCCTTGTTAGGTTTACTAAACAGGGTAGTAGGGATGCTTTGTTAAAGTCTGGGTATTATTTGTTTGACAATAAACCCATTGTTATTAAACCCTGGGAAGTTTCATCTGAATTAGAGAAGGGTAAGGTTGATGTGGTCCCTGTTTGGGTTCGTCTTGCTGGTATACCTTTGAAATTTTGGGGGAGATGTTTACCTAAGATAGCTGGTCTTGTGGGGAACTTTGTTCAGTTGGATGGACCTACTATTGATAAAACTCAATTAAGCTATGCGAGGGTTTTGGTTGAATTGAAAATGGATCAGAGTTTGCCTGATGTGGTTAAATTCCTAGATGAATATGGCAAGGTGATTAATGTTTCTGTTTCTTATGAATGGAAACCAATTACCGCACTAGTTATCTTGGTATAGGTCACTGGCTACACAAAGTGCGGGAAGCCCGGTCCTAAGAATAGGAAGCAAACGGGGCTCGTGCAATGTACCTAAATCAAAGAAGATGCCTCAAAAAGTTTGGAAGCCAATTCAGAAAGCTCCTACTGGTGTTCAATCCCCTACTATTCTTACACCTGAGGCTTTTCCCCCTTTGGGACAGGTTAAATTGACTCCTGGAGTCAAAGCTACACCTGCTAAGCAGATTATGAGGATCAATAGGCAAGGGGGGTTGGCTGGTGTCAGATTGTCAGGGAAGTTTAGCCCATATACTTTTTTTGATGTCTTGGTTAGTAATGCTACTCCTGGAGGGGGAGTGGTTGAGAGTGGAAAGGACCCTCCAAAGAGCGGTTCGATGCATAGTATTGGATTCTGGAATGTTAGGGGTCTTAATGACCTGAATAAGCAGAAAGTGGTCAAGTGGTTTATGCACAATAATGGAGTTGGTCTATTTGGTTTGCTAGAAACTAAACTAAAGCCTAGTACATTACTAAAGAGACCTACTTCTATCTGTGATGGTTGGAGTGTGACCACTAACTGCAGGTGGCATAAAGGGGGGAGAATCTGGTTTTTTTGGAAATCTGATTGCTTTGATATACAGTTCTTGGCTTACAATGCTCAATATATCCATATGTTTGTAAGGTCTCAAACTGATGATAGGAGGTTTTATTTGACTATGATTTATGCTTCTAATGATTTACATGAAAGGGTGGAGCTGTGCGATTTTCTTAAACAAGTGGCTACTAATTGTACTGATCCTTGGCTCTGGCTTGGTGACTTTAATACTGTTCTTTCTCCTGTTGAAAGACTTGGTGGTAATACTACTGAGATTGAAATGGAACAGTTTCAAGAATGTGTTTCTTTATGTTGTATGGATGATATTTCTGCTACAGGGGCACTTTATACCTGGTCTAATAAGTAGGCTACTTCTGATAGAGTGTATAGCAGATTGGACAGGGCAATGGGGAATCTTGAATGGATGGCTATGTATGGTGATTATATTGCACATTTCCATCCTGAGGGTCTTTTTGATCATTGTCCTTGTACAGTGGTGCATAGGAGAGCTGATTTGGGAGGAAAAAGGAACTTTAAGTATTTCAATATGTGGGGCTCATCTGTTGAATTCAAACCTAGTATGCTTCAGGTGTGGAGAAGATCTTTCCCTGGCACTAAAATGTTTGGAGTAATTAAGAAGTTAAAAGCTCTCAAACCAGTTTTGAAGAGATTGAATACTACCTGCTTTTCTGATATTGAAAACACTACTACTATTGCTAGTTTGGCTCTGACTAATATTCAGCAAGCCTTGGTGGACAATCCTGAGGATGTAAATCTAATTCAACAGGAATTGGACTTAGCTAGGGATCTTAGGGAGCTTACTGTGGCAAGGGATAGTTTCTTATCTCAGAAAGCTAAAGTCCAGTGGTCTATTGAGGGTGATTTAAACACTGCTTATTTCCATCAGGCCATTAAAAAGAGAACAATGATGAATAAGGTCTTCCAAATTGAGGATAAGGATGGTAGGCTTTGTACTGAGGGAGCTGATATCCAGATGGCTTTCTTGGATTATTACCAGAGCCTGCTAGGTTCTCATACTCAGACTCTTTCTGTACAGAAGCATGTGGTGACTGGGGGTCCTTGCTGTACTGAAGAACACTGGATCATTCTAGCCCAACCAGTTACTATGGAAGAGGTGAAACAATGCATCTTCAGTATCCCTAATGGTAAATCTCCTGGGCCTGATGGCTACTCAAGTCAATTTTATAAGGATGCATGGGATATTATAGGAGATGAGGTTGGAGCTGCCGTTATCAATTTTTTTGAGGCTGGGAGGCTTCTGAATCAGGTTAACTCTACTGTAATCACTCTCATCCCTAAAATTGATAGACCTACTAGTGTTATACACTTCAGACCTATCTCTTGCTGTAATGTCCTCTATAAGGCAATTTCTAAGGTTATGTGTAATAGACTTGCAAGGATTTTACCTGACATTATTAGTAGGAATCAAGGAGCTTTTGTTAAGGGGAGGAGTATTCTGGAAAACATACTCATTTGTCAGGATCTGGTTAGAATGTATAATAGAGGTATGGTTTCACCAAGATGTATGTTCGAGCTTGACCTACAGAAGGCCTATGATTCAATTGAGTGGCAGTTTGTGGACCAAATGTTAGATGCTCTTAACTTTCCTGAGCATTTTAGGAAGTTGATTATGCTGTGCATTACTACTCCATCTTATACTCTTAATCTGAATGGTTCACATTTTGGTTATTTTCATGGCAAAAGAGGATTGAGGCAGGGAGATCCTATTTCTCCACTCATTTTTTGCATTTGTATGGAGTACTTAACTAGGGTTATGGAGTATGCCACTAGAAGATGGTACTTTAGATATCATCCTCTTTGTAAAAGTCTGAAGTTGACACATCTTCTTTTTGCTGATGATTTGCTAATGTTCTGTAAGGGTGATATCAGATCAATTATGCTACTACTGAGGGCTTTATCTACCTTCTCTGCAACTCGGCTTGAGGGTTAATGTTGCTAAGTCGAGGTAGTGTTTAATGGGGTCCCTAGTGATGTGAGAATGGATGTTGTTCAGGTTTCAGGATTCCAACAAGGGGTGTTACCATTCAAATATTTGGGAGTGCCCATCCAACCTGGCAGATTGTCTAAAGCTGATTGTAATATCTTTGTTGGATAAGGTGGTTCATAAGATTAGAGGCATTGGTGCAAGGAAGCTTAGCTATGCCGGCAGGCTTATCTTAATCAACTCTGTGTTAAACACTCTCCACAACTATTGGGCTTCTATATTTCTTATCCCTAAAGGTGTTATTAGAAGAATTAAAGCAATTTGCAGAAACTTCTTTTGGAGTGGGGAGTCTGATTATCACAGGGTTCCTCTGATAGCTTGGGAGAAAATTTGTTGTAGGAAGAAGGAAGGTGGACTAAATATAAAAAGTGCAGAGGTGTGGAACAAGGCTCTTTTGTTGGTAAATTGGTTAATTGGATACATACTAAAGCCGACGAGGTTATGGGTTCTATGGATTGATCATGTATATCTAAAAGGAGCGATGGCATAGTTATCAACCTCCTCCCGATTCCAATTGGAACCGGAGGAATATCTGTAAAATTAAGGATCTTTTGAATTCTGGTTTTGTGGGTGGTCACCGGCGGTCGATGCTAGGGGCTACTCTATTCATCCTGGTTACTACGGTTGGGGTCCACACCCCTAGTCCAGTGGTATAATATTGTTTGGTCTAATTGGAATATACCTAAGCATTCTTTAGTTGGATGGATGGTAAAGCATAAGGGTATGCAGCTGAGAGATAAGCTGTTTCAATTGCAGATTTGTGACAGTAATAGTTGTGTGAACTGTGAGCAAGCTACTGAGACACATGAGCATTTGTTTGGCAGCTGTGTGTATAGCTCATAGATTATTGATGGTGTTGAACAATGGTTATGCAGGAGGATATCTGGTTCAAATCAACGTACAAAGTTGCGAAGCTTGTAGCTAGGATGGCTCTACTGGCTACTTGGTATTGTATCTGGAAATACAAGAATGAATGCAGGCTCTCTTTAACACTAGCTACACCAAGAAGGGTGATTAAAGAGATTCAATCTATAGTCAAGGCACGAATTCTTCAGAAAATTCAGACTGTTATGCCTCAAAGGGATAAGGAGTGGCTACTTAGTTTGGATATTCATGTTTAGTATTCAGCTTTTGTAGCTATGTTTTGTATTGAATCATCATGTAATATTGTTTTGTTTTAATGAAAAGCTCACATTCTACCAAAAAAAGCATTATAATATGTATGAACATGCCCAATTTTATGCTAAATCGCCTTTAATTAGCCAATATCGTATATTACTCGGTTTTTACGGATTTGCGTGATTTCAACATTTTATAATCACAAAAATTACATAAATTCATATTTATGCATAAATTAATTACCCTAACCTCTTAGGACTCAAAATTTAGTCTTCACTAATTATTTGACCATAATTAACTCATATTTATAAAATTTGTTCATTAATGGACTTAAAAATTACAAAAATAAGCTATAAACTTCAAATAAATCAAAAAATTTCAAATAAATTCAAAATTTGAAATTTAAACTCATGAACATTCTGGAAAAATACCATGACACTCATAATGTTCAAAACCTTAGGTTAAAAATTTCGAATTTTTTCGGAAAAACAATGTTGCGGTTTATCGGTTTTAACCAAAATAATCATAAAAACATGTGAAAAATTATATACATTAACTTTTCAATTTTAGATCTGGAAAAGATAATAAAATGCAACATTGGACGTTTTTCCTTAGTCATGGATTATGTTTTATTAATTTTTCACTAATAATGTCACTATTTATGCTATTTTTCTTCAAAAATCCATAAATCATGCAAAAAGACTTCACTATAGCCTATTATTTTACACACATCTTGTAAAATTGCATGTGACAACATACTAAATTTCTATGACCAGATTCGAAATTTATCTCATATTAACCTATTTTTCACTTAAATCCGAATTTAATAATGAAAAATCCATTTTTCGAGCATAAGAAGTCCAAAAATTATGAAAATTTACAGGTTATCTCAAAATAATGTATGTGACAACATATCCAAAAATTACTGGAAAATTCGAAGTATAACTATTAAAGGAATGTCAATCACCAAGTACACTTACGAAATCTATAACTATTAGTCAATCTATGAGATAGTTCTCCTTATAACTTCAACATCATTATTTGTGTCTCATATTCTATCTTTGAATCTATAGTGTATTTATTCTAAAGATAGAGTGGGAGAAAAATGAGGACACAACACACAAGACAAGATAAATTTATGTACTTGTGTAAATGAGATATACGCAAGGTAGAATGATTTGAATGAAGGGTATATCTATTCACATAGTATACCAAATAGATGAGATCTATGCTCTCAAGTAAGTCTTATATGACTAAAGAGACCAAGTTAAGTAATCATAAGAGCATATTCTTAAGATAACTACACGAGGCGACCAAAAGAAAGTTTTGGAACAAAATGACTAATGTAAAGTCTTAACAAGAGTTTTGACTAAGTTTATGAAAATTCTGACCAATAGTTTCAACCTTGAGATTTACTTAAGAGCCTAAATGAATCAATGTAACATCCTAGTAATAAGCGATATTTATGACTAGAGGTTGCAAGGATTGATATACGATATCTTCAATAGCCAAAGTTTTAAACCACGCAGATGTCATTACTTAACCTCATTATGAATGTGAATTGGTTAAAACCTCCTTCTAAAAGGGATATTTTGAAGGATGTGTATTAGGTATTACTCATATTTAATAAATGACATTGCCACACATCATTATGACACGAGTGTGTTAGAGATTTAAAATCTCTTTCCATAAGGTTAAAATGAGACCTCTTCGAAATAGGAATTTTGAAAGGATATGATGGGAACATATATGGTTTCATCTTAATAACTTTGCAAAGCAACATACATTCCAAATTTTGAAATATGTTCAATTGAGTAATCAATTTCGAAACATGTGGAATTAAGTGGGAGCATTAGAAATTTTCATGTGAAGACATGGAATTTAGTGGGAGCCTTCATCCTTTGAATGTTTACAACTCATCACTCATTGAAGAATGACGAGCTAATATCTTCTTTCACAAACAAGTATTTGAGTTTTCAATTCTGGATGAATTTGGACTATGATGAATCCAATTACATCAAGAAATATTGGATTAGTATTAAGAGATACACATCATATCAACATATACATAGGTTATTCATGTAGATGAAAATGGAATTGCCATTAGCAGTCATGGTCGTTCATTGAACCTATGAACGGTTGATCTCATGATTATTAGTAACTAATGTTTCCGCCATTAGAATAATCATGCACATGTCCAATGGTGAATCATATGAATAAGAGCATGATGATTCATTGGTAAGCCATAATAGAAACGTCATGAATTCTCGAGTAGAATCCGATGAGCGATTTCGGTGTTTGACGGAATACTCTATTATGTGTTAAGAGGTTGCACATATTATAGAAAGTTCGAACACACGTAAAGATTTATGAAAATCCTAAACTTTTCAAATCAAAAGGAGAAATAAGAGGTTATTGGAAAGATTCTTAGTTGAATAAGAAGTTACTCAAAACTAATCTTTCCTAACTATGCTAGGACTTGTAAGAAGTGCTAGGCTAATAATCTTGACAAATTGTTGCAAGACTTTACAAAACATGTGCCTAGTGCATTGTGTGTGGATGGAGTACTTGATCAGTACAAGTTATATCATTCACCACAAATTCATTCGTTATGTGATAATCGATAAGGAAGTTCTTTCAAGATAAAGAACCAAAACCGAGGTCGGGAACCTTGATGTGTACTTGGTAAGATTCATGCTATGAGAGAGAACATGAATGTAAAGGAAAATGCGATTATAAGAAGTTTGAACACATGGACACATGACATGTTAAACTTCTATTGCAATCAACAAGTGTTTATACACTTACGATTTGCATCACAAGGTTGTAATATGGTATTGACTACCCGAGTGCGATGTCGACATTTGTCGTTTGAGTTATTATTAACTCACCTTAAACATTGTTATATCCAAACGGGTTGTAGAGACAATTGAACCCCGTTAAAGTGAACATGGATTAACATAGTATTTGCCCATAGTTACTTACATGAGGTGACGTCTCGAAGTGACTAGAGTGTGATGCGATTGACGGCAAGTTCAAGTGCCATAGAGTCATGTGAGATGACTAGTCGATCACATAGGCAGACTGTTAGGAACATTTTGTCGGGCCTAATGACCGCTTATAGAGTTCTGGCAAATTTATATAGCCTGGTCGTGGCGAGAGCTGCTATAGTATTCAAATGAGTCGATTCTTTTGACTAAAGACTATTCGCCTAAGATGGCACAGTTTCAGATTAACTTTGATTTGTGTTACTACGACCTTCGTAAATGGGGTCAAATGGGCATATTTTGGGTTATGATGGATGTGGCTAGTCGTAGGGAATGAGTGCAATAGGAATTGTCCATCCATAGTCAGGGTTATAACAATATCTCAGGGCCACTCGAGGAGTAATGAACTAGAAATGCGTGGCCACACTCGGAATGTATCCATGGTGGATAAATCCGGTCAATCAGTTATTCTCCAGATCGAGGAAACCACTCTCGATATGATCACTTGCAAGTACGACCTGAAAGACACCTTGCATTGAGTGGGAGATAGTAATAGGACAAGAGAATTGGTGATGCACACTTGTCGAGGACAAGTGGGAGATTGTTGGAGTATGTGTCCTCCGACAATAATGCGATCACGACTGTTGATCATGATGATCACATGTTTAAATCTGATTATAAAGAATACAATTGGGAAGTAATTTTTACTGTCAACTGGTCAACATATATCGGTAATGATTGGCTGACTAGAGTTTGACATTACTGTCGTGCGACGGTGGTGATCGAGTTGACCCCTAGGTCATACCTATAGGGCAACACTCTTAATTGATCATTTAATTAATCGTATAACGTTACGAGTTAATTAAATTACTTGAAAAATTGACGGACGATTTTTGAAGTAAAATTTACGTATCTCATTGAAATTTGATTAAATGAGATACGGTCTGAGTAATTGAATTGTATCATTACTCAGATGAAATTATTGTTTAAAGAAACAATTGAATTGAATGAATTATTATAAATACAATTTATTGTGATTTGTAAATTGGTAAAATATTTTAGTACAAGTAATTATGAATTACTAAGTCGATTTTTGTATATGACGTATTTTTATTAATACGTTGATTTTTAATATGTTAAAATACATAACAAATTTATGTTACATATGACATGTGACATATTGACAAATTTGACAAAAATAAAATGGGTTCCATTTTATGGAGGTGCCGAAATAAGGAGGAGGTTTAGGCTAATATTGTGTTTGTTTAAATTAGTGGAAAACATAATCATTCACTAATAGCCTAGCCATGCAACCCTAGTTTGCATTGTGAAGACAAACAAAGGCATGTATTGGCTCCCCTACCCTCCTCCTACCCGGTTTTCTTGACAAAGAAAGGCAAGGGTTTTTGCCTTATATTTTTGAAAAAACAATACATAATGTTGTTGTGGTTACTACAATTATTCATTCATCAAAAATTAAGAATTTTAGAAAGATAAAAATACTTCCTCTCCTCTCCTCTCAACCGGTTTTTGGGAGATTAAAAACCAAATTATTTTGGGTCAATTTTCATAAAAAATTAATATTATCTAGTATTCATAGTATTAATTTTATTAAGAGTAAGCTTTGGGTATAAATCCTTGGGAGAGATCCTACACTTGGGTCTTTGTTCATCCAAAAGGAAAGCTCAAGAACAAGAGAGAAAGGTGATCTCTCTTGTGCCCATTTGAACCGAAAATCCAATGTAAGAATGGAGGTTTCTTCCTTATTTTGTTTATTTGTTTGCATGCATAAGATCATTAGTTAATTTTATGACAAATTAAATTAAAACATATATGAGTATGTTAAGTATATAGATCTACTTTTCCTTCACAACCTTGCCGAGAGAGTGTCTTCTACCTTGACACTCCGGAACCTACATGAGATGGCGTACGTTCAGGGTATTGGGACCTCCAGACCTCATCCGGTTTGGTGGAGGGGAGTCGGGGACAACAGCGGGGTTTTCCACTCCTACGGGGTGGATATGTCTACATGGGGAGCACCTCAGTTATACCCTTACAGTGGTTTGACCCCTTAGTACGTGAGATCAGATGATGGAGCCGGTGGTGATGCGGGTGTTGGTGCGTCAGGAGCGGGCACTTAGGGTGATGGTGGAGATGAGGATGCCGTGATGGATGAGCAGCAGCAGTAGGAGTGATACTCCGTTTCCTTCTGTTATGTTTGTAGTTTATGATGGATACTAGTTTGTTTCGGTTGGTACTTTGTCGTATTTGGTTTGTATCGGTGGCCATAAGGTCGTACTTGCTTATTTCTGGACTTGTTTTATAGGATTGTGGTCGGGTTATCATCCCGACTCGTAGCTATGTGATCATATAACTTGTGTTTGGAATGATGGGCAATTGTGACCTGTGCCAACTCGATCGAGTGCCCCTCACTTGATCGAGTAGCTGCAGGGGTGTCTATTGGAGGGGTATTCTGATCTCGGGCTACTCGATCGAGTAGCTAAGATACTCGATCGAGTAGGTCCAGCTCGATCGAGTGCCTGACCAACTCGATTGAGTGTCACTGTTACAGACACTTTTCGAGATTTGAATTGTTCGAATGCTTTTATTTTTGGATGTTTCTATATTAGACATGGTTGTTGATGGTTAGTAACATGTTTTAGTCTCATTGTTAGTAATGTTTTGCCTTGTGCTTGAGTTATAAGTGAAGTTCTGCGAAATATAGGTGTGACGAGACGATGACACATATTGTTGTGGGAACTGGGCATGCAAGTGATGTTATTTAAGTTCATATCTGTATATGTCCATATCTATAGCTTGTGAGTAGTGGTTACGTGGTGTCAGATGTCATGGGTGGACAGGGATTTTGAGTAATTCACGCAGTTTTAGTAGTATTTGTGTTACCTTGTAATCGTTATACGCGTACCATCTGTCATGGTTAATCGAGTAATATGTTTATAATATTCTCACTTCTTCAGTGTGGTTGTATAATATCAAGTTGTTGAGATGCTGCTAGTTTAGCACAAGATATATATATATATATATATATATATATATATATATATATATATATATATATACATGTGTCCGTGAAGTAGTATGTAATTTCAATGGTTTACGTTTGTATGGGTTGTGATCACGTAATGTCCGTTAGTAAAGTGGCGTGTGTATATGAATTAATATTAGTCGTGGTTAATGAGTAATGTCGATAAGATGCAATAGGTGTCGGGTTAAGGGACAGGGATGTCGTTTGATGGTGAACTTTGGGGAAGAAGTTCCTTTTTAGAGGGGAAGAGTAATGTCGCAAATGACTCCTATTTACGCATATTTAGTCCCTTAACTAGCCTAGTTCCTATGCTTTTTAGTGTGTATTAGGGTCATTTCTTGTCTTTAGCTTCCTATTATGAATATTCTATGAGGTTTGGTGTCCTTTGTAGAAGAGGAGCACTAACCTTGCCCAAACGGAGTGAAACGGAGCTAAATTGATAACATCCAATGACCAAGCATCGAAGAGGAGACCAATACTAAAGGCCGTAGTTCAATAAATCAAGTTTTAGGGTAATGAATGACAACCCCCACGACCCAAGAATCAATCCCCACATGTTGTTGAGCAAGGATGACGAGAAGAGAGCCATAACAAGAGGAAATTGCTTGGAACCAAACCAATACTTTCTTGTTTAGCTCTAAAAATATGCTAGATGAAACGGCGTCAAAAAATTAAGTGGTCTAGGCTTTTGAATCACTCTAATAGGAGCCCGGATGAGGAAATGACGTCCGCTTTACAATCCGAGCTCAAATAGACAAGCTGACCATCAGGACGCCCAAGCTGAGCAGAGGTCGCCCGACCTGAGACCCAGGACCCCTGACCTCAGAACTTTAGCAGATTCCCTGTCTAAGAAATCGCTCGACGTCACCTCAATTCGCCCGACCTAAGACCCGGGACGCCCGACCCCACTCCAGGACGCCCGGATTCTCATGCAGGGAGATTTTCTTAATCATGGAGTCGTGGGGTTTCTCCTGGGACTTGCAAGGCTCTAATCCTCTTTCAAGGAGCTTAATCGTCGTTTAAGCCCTTAGTTAACCTAATCCTTGTTTAGATTAAACTCTCATTAGGAGTAGATTAGAATACTCCTCTTGTATTTAGAGGAGATTAAACTTCCTTAGTTTAGATTAAACTCTCATTAGGAGTAGATTAGAATAGATTAGCATTTAATCTTTCCACAAAATTGCACTTTAATCTTTCCTTAATTATTGTTCAAGATTTTCTATTGGTTAATTGAAGACTATTGGGTTATTATTGGACAATTGGCAACTTTTCATCAATCAATCAAGTTTTCTTCTATTATTCTTTGCTTTCTATTTGATCATCCTAAGTTAGTACAATTTCTCTACTCTTTACTTAATCCTTGTTTATTGTTTTACTCATTCATCATGTTTAGACATGTTAATATGATTGACACCCTTGTTAGCATGTTTTCCATGATCATGAGTGAGTAGTTTCCTAGCATGGGTTAATGGGGGATTAGGGGAACTAAACATGGGGGTAGATCCATACTTAATCTAATATGCTTTCATAAGATTGCTTGCTTGTTGTAGTTTCAACTTATGCACATATTATGCTTGATGAATTGCTTGATTGACAACCTTGCATGAATCTCTTATCCATTCAACAAGACTTGTAAGATATAAACTAACTCAAGGCTTGTTAGACCATACATATAGTTGAATAGGAAGAAACTAAGTCGACTTGTAGGTATTGTACAGTCTTGACCGACTCGGCTCCGAGACCTAAATCTTCCTAGGAATTGTAAGACATAAACTAACTCGATTCCACTACAACAATAATTGCTTGTGAAGAGTCTATACAAGTCGAAATACTCGGGGGGGGGGGGGAGGATTGAATTGATTATTTAAAAACTTATGCCCACTTTTTAGTTTATATCTTAAATAATTAATTACTTAAAGTTTATTGATTAAACTTTAACTAATTAACTAAACGATTTATAAACGTAATGAAATAAACGATAAAGAAAATTGCAAGGACACACGATATTTGATGTGGTTCAGCTTCACACGTCGAAGCCTACGTCCACTATTCTCGATTAATAATTTTAGTACCCTTCTCCGGATTACAAAATTATCAACCCACTCGTATAACTAACTCTAACTATAACTCGATTTGAATATCACTAGATATTCGATTCTAACTATCTTAAGTTACTAAGAAAGCACTTGATTGTTCCTCTAAGTGTTCACACAATTGAACGAGTAGAAACAATATGAAGTATTTGTTGGAATATGTGTCCTCCGACAATAATGCGATCACAACTGTTGATCATGATGATCACATGTTTAAAGTCTCATTATAAAGAATACAATTGGGAAGTAATATTTTACTGTCAACTGGTCCACACATATCGGTAATGATTGGCTGACTAGAGTTTGACATTACTGTCGTGCGACGGTGGTGATCAGTTGATCCCCTAGGTCATACCTAAAGGGCAACACTCTTAATGGTTCAATTAATTGATCGTATAATGTTACGAGTCAATTAAATTATTTAAAATTGACGGACGATTTTGGAAGTAATATTTACGTGTCTCATTGAAATTTGATTAATTGAGATACGGTCTAAGTAATCGAATTGTTTCATTACTCAGATGAAATTATTGTTTAAGGAAAAAATTTAAATTGAATGAATTATTATAAATGCAAATTGTTGTGATTTATAATTGGTAAAATATTTTGGTACAAGTAATTATGAATTACTAGGTCGATTTTTGTATATGACGTATTTTTATTAATACGTTGATTTTTAATATGTTAAAAATACATAACAATTTTATGTGACATGTGACATATTGACAAATTGACAAAAATAAAATGGATTCCATTTTATCCATATGTACCGAAATTAAGGGAGGATTTAGGATAATATTATGTTTATTACGTGAGTGGTAAGCATAATGATTACCCTAATTGACTAGCCATGCAAACCTAGTGATCATTGTGAAGAACAACTAGTGCATGCATTGGCTCCCTCTTCTTCCCTCTTCCACCCGGTTTTTGAGAAGAAAAACCACTTTGGTTTTTCTTCTTATTTTTACCCATTATACACTACAAATGAAATTAGTGCATAACATATTATTCATTCATCTAAAATTTGGTTTTTTAGAAAGATAAAAACTCTTCCTTCTCTTCCTTCTCTCTAACCGAAATAATATAGAGTTCCATAATATTTTTGGGTCAATTTTTATGTTAAATTAATATTGTTCTAGTATACATAATATTAATTTAATTAAGAGTTTGCTTTGGGTATTATACTTTGGGAGGGATCCTATACTTGGATCCTAGTTCATCCATTGAGGAAAGCATAAGAACAAGAGAGAAGGAGATCTCTCTTGTGCCCAAATAAACCGAAATACCAATGTAAGATAGAGATTTCTTCTTTAAATTGTTTATAGTTTGCATGCATAAGATCACCAATTAATTTTATGATTAAATTAACACAAAACATATATGAATATGTTGAGTATATAGATCTACTTTTCCTTCAATCGGTATCAAGAGCCATGGTTGTTTGAATGCAAATCGGTTAAAAGTTTTTCTGAGTTACACGATTAACATATAAAACTTGTTTAATTTGTGTTATTATGATATATCACGAAATTAATTTATGCATGTTAAAGTTTCTGGTCCTAAAATGTTTTTAGGATATTTTGGTTAATTTATGGATTTTTATTGTTCATATTATATTATAATGGCATTAAAAATATGATTTTATGAATAAAATGTCATTTTCGGACTAAAATTAGCTAAACTTTGAATTTTCCAGTGATTTTTGGATATGTTATCACATATATTATTTTGAGATGATCTGTAAATTTTCATAATTTTTGGACTTCTTATGCTCGAAAAATGGATTTTTCATTATTAAAATCGGATTTAGATGAAAAATAGGTTAATATGAGATAAATTTTGAATCTGGTTATATAAATTTAGTATGTTGTCAAATGAAATTTTACAAGATGTGTGTAAAATAATAGGCTATATTGAAGTCTTTATGCATGATTTATGATTTTTTGAAGAAAAATAGCATAAATAGTGACTTAATTAGTGAAATATTAATAAAACATAATCTATGACTAAGGAAAAACGTCACATGTTGCATTTTATTATCTTTTTCAGATCTAAAATTGAAAAGTTGATGAATATAATTTTTCTCATGTTTTTATGGTTTTTATTGATAAATCCGTTTAATCGCAACATTGTTTTTCCGCATAAATTTCGAAATTTTTAACCTAAGTTTTTGAACATTATGAGTGTCATGGTATTTTTCCATAATGTTCATGAGTTTAAATTTCAAATTTCAAATTTATTTGAAATTTTGTTATTTATTTGAAGTTTATAGCTTTTAATTGTAATTTTAGGTCCATTAATGAACAAATTTTAGAAATATGAGTTAATTATGGTCAAATAATTAGTGAAGACTAAATTTTGAGTCCTAAGAGGTTAGGGTAATTAACTTATGCATAAATATGATTTTATGTAATTTTTGTGATTATAAAATGTTGAATCACGCAAATCCGTAAAAACCGAGTAATATACGATATTGGCTACTTAAAGGCGATTTAGCATAAAATTGGGCATGTTCATACATATTATAATGCTGAATTTTATTTATGATTGTCATAATTTCATTTTATGTAATTTTTGAATTATGTAATTTTACTTAGTATGGCCTTAGTTTTTAATTGGTATTACCCGAAATGTATGGGAATATGGATTCGGTTGTAATTTATTGTGATCTCGTATCACCGTTTTGTAATTTAATAGATTTATTTTATTTTAGTTACAAATGTATAATAGGAAATTATGTAATTTGTTATGTAATTTTATTTATTTCGGAGTTCCCAAAGTCGGATTTCTTCAAGATGGCGTTACATAAAGACGGTGTTACCTCGAGATGCGTGCCACAACCGAAGTTCAAGGAACCAATGGAGTTGGTTTCCGAATATGTAATAGTTAAATAGTTTTTCTATTTTAGGAAGGCCATACTAGGATTTTTTTTTTTAATGCTTTGCATTTTATTTATATGTCGCATGCATCGCTAAATCGCCATAACTAAAACATGTATCATCTTTAATCGATTTTATCGACCGTGTCAATTACGATTATCGTAGTTCACCGTTTTAGTTCACTTAAAACGTGATAGATAATAAATTGACATGACCTCTCGCAAAAACAATCAATTGAGACATAGCCTTACCAAATAATAGAAACCATGAAAACCTATTTCGTGAGGGAGTGCACTCGGCCACACTAGGGTACAAACCTTGTTACATAGGGGAAGTGGGTGATAAATGTCTATCCACCGAATTCATGTTGATGAAGGTTTCATCGGCCACACCGTGCCCAAATTAATGTGGGTTTGGATCATGGACACATTTATTCGAAATTTGGATTGAACTCAACAAAAGTTTTTTGATAAGGGTTTTATCGGCCACACCGTGCCCTTGTTGAATGTGTTTTGGGCTAAAGATAAATGTTAATGTAATATTATCGACCAAGAGTTCTAAAAGTAGAATTGATTAAAGCGTTAATCCACCGAGTTATATTGATAAAGGTTTTATCGGCCACACCGTGCCCAAGTTAATATGAATTTGGGTCTTGGAATCATTTATCTAGTTGGGTAGAGGTCACTGGAAAAATGCATAAAACTTGTTTAAATTATACATTTTTACGAGTATTATTATTAAAACGACATTTATTTTACTCCTTCTATTTTGTTTTGTAGACCACTTCTTTTTCTCATAACAAATGGCTACACCAACCCCTAATGCCACGCCTCTCGCTAATTCATCATGGCTCCGATCCTTCATGGATCGATGTAAAATTGAAAAGAATGGGTCAAATTTCTCCGATTGGGATGCCCAACTCAAATTAGCCGCCCAAGGTGAAGACAAGCTTCGTTACCTTATCGAGGCCTCTCCACCCGAACCTACTACTAGGTCGACCGCCGCCACTAGGGAAGCATATGAGGCTTACTATAAGGAGTCCGCCGCAATGAAAAATGTGTTGATCTTTGCGATGGAGGCGGATCTCCAAAGGAGAGCCTTTAAAATGGGCACCGCTAATGAGATTTACTCCAAGCTTGTGACAATGTTTTCACAAACTCCGCGGATCGTCCAATATGAGGCGGCCGCGACATTCTTTGATCTCGACTTCAAAGAGGGCCAAAAGGTTAGCCCTCATGTGCTCAAACTTATGGAGCTAGCCGAGATCTTGAAGATTCAAAAGGTTGAAATCCCCAAAGAACTCATTGTAGATAGGATTCTACACTCCTTATCCAAAGTCAAAGCGTATATTCAATTCCGGGTGAATTGTAACATGCAAGACAAGGATGTGTCTCTTGAAGAATTGCACAAGTTACTTGTGAAAGCCGAAAGAGACATGGGGTTAAATGTGAACCCACCAAAGGATGTGCTTAACATAAGCACTAAGAGCAAGGGGATGTTCAAGAAGAATGGGAGGAAGGGTAAGAAGCAAGCTCCCACTTTCATCAAAGCTAAGACTTACGAAGCTAGCACTTCAAAAATCAAGAAGGGTCCTCTTGATAAATGCCATTATTGTAATGGTGTTGGACATTGGAAAAGAAATTGTTCCAAATACCTTGGTGATATTAAGGCTGGAAAGATCACTCCAGTAGGTAAATGATTATCCTTTCTTTTATGTTTCTAATTCAACTATGGTATTGTGATACAAAGTTGTGATAATGTATCTCCCTTTTTATTGTAAATAGGGCCTCTACCAAGCAAAGACAAAGGAAAAGAAAAGCAAGCTTGAGAAACCATCAAGAAGCTAGGAATAACTTTCATGGAGCTTCGCTTTTTATTGTCTTATTTTAATTATGTTTTGGATTTTAGAACCTTTAAGTTTCCGTGCTCGACATGGAAAGGTATTTTGGATAATTGGTTGTATTTTGGATAATGGTGGCTTGGTTTGCAACCCAAGTCACCTGTTTTATCATTTTATCCTTGTTCTAAAATTCGTATTTACATGCTTGCTCTTAGAAACATATAATTATTCACTTAAAGTGATCTAATAGACAACTATAATGATGGGATTCATTTTACGTCCACATGCTTAAAGCTTGTGTATGATCATTTATAAAGTGATATTGAGTCTATGAACTCTCTTAAAGGAATGTCAATCACCAAGTACAATTCAAAATCTAAAACTATTAGTCAACCTATGAGATAGTTCTCCTTATACTTCAAAATCATTATTTGTGTCTCAAATGCTATCTTTGAATCTCTAGTGTATTTATTCTAAAGATAGAGTGGGAGAATATAAAGACACAACAAGATAAATTTGTGTACTTGTGTAAATGAGATCTACGCAAGGGAGAATGATTTGAATGAAGGTATATCTATTTATATAGTATACCCAATAGATGAGATCTATGGTCTCAAATAGTTCTATATGACTAAAGAGACCAAGTGAAGTAATCATAAGAGTATGTTCTCAAGATATCTACACGAGGAGATCAAAAGAAAGTTTTGGAAGAAAAATGACTAATGTAAGAGTTTTGACTAGTTCATGATAAATTTTGACCAATAGTTTCAAACTTGAGATTTACTTAAGAGCCTAACTGAATCAAAGTAACATCCTAGTAATAAACGAGATTTATGACTAGAGGTTGCAAGGATTGATATACCGATATCCTCAAATTGCTAAGTTAAGTTTTAACCACGCAAAAGTCATTACTTAACCATATTATGAAAATGAATTGGTTATACCTCCTTCTGAAATGGATTTCTGAAGGACATGTGTTAGATAATATTTATATTTGAATAATGACATTGCTACACATCATTATGATATGTGTGAGTTAGAGATTAAAAATCTCTTTCCATAAGGTTAAAAATGAGACCACTTCAAAATAGGTATTTTGAAAGGATATGATGGGAACATATATGGTTTTATATCAAACAAAAACAATATAATGTCTCAATTGAGTAGTCAATTGCGAATCAAGTGGGAGTTAAGAATTATCATGTGAAGACATGGAATTTTGTGGGAGTAATCATCTTATATAAGTTTATAACTCATCACTCATTGAAGAATGACAAGCTAATACCTTCCTTCACAGAGGAAGATTTGAGTTTTCAATTCTGGATGAAAATGGACCATGATGAATCCAACTACATCATGAGATGTTGGATAAGTATTGTAAGATACACATCGAATCAACGAGATACGTAGGTTCTTCATTTAAATGAAAATGGAATTGCCATTAGCAGTCATGGTCGTTACTTGAACCTAAATATAGTTGATGACATGATTAAAAGTTACTAATGTTTCCGCCATTAGAATAATCATGCACATGTCCAATTATGAATCATATGCATAAGAGCATGATGAATCATTGGTAAGCCATAGTAGAAACGTCATGAATTCTCGAGAAGAATTCGATGAGCGATTTCGGTGTTTGATAGAATACTCTGTTATGTGCCAAGAAGTTGCACATATTATAGAAAATCCGAACACACGTAAAGATTTATGAAAATCCTAAACTTTTCAAGCCAAAAGGGGAAATAGGAAGTTTGGAAAGATACTTAGTTGAATAAGAAGTTGCTCAAAACTAATCTTTCCTAATATGCTAGGACTTGTGAGAAGTGCTAGGCTAATCATCTTGACAAATTGTTATAAGACTCTACAAAACATATACCTAGTGCATTGTGTGTGGATGGAGTACTTGATCAGTACAAGTTATATCATTCACCACAAATTCGTTCGTTATGTGATAATCGATAAGGAAGTTCTTTCAAGATAAAGAACCGAAACCAAGGTCGGGAACCTTGATGTGTACTTGGTAAGGTTCATGCTATGAGTGATAACATGAATGTAAAGGATAATACGATTAAAAAGTTTGAACACATGGACACGTAGCATGTTAAACTTCTATTGCAATCAACAAGTGTTTACACACTTACGAAATGCATCACAAGGTTGAAATATGGTATTGACTACCCGAGTGTGATGTCGACATTTTTCGTTTGAGTTATTATTAACTCACCTTATACTTTGTTACATCCGACGGGTTGTAGAGACAATTGAACCCCGTTTAAGTGAACATGGATTAACATTGTATTTGCCCATAGTTACTTACATGAGGTGACGTCTCGAAGTGACTAGAGTGTGATGCGATTGATGGAAAGTTCAAGTGCCATAGAGTCATATGGGAATGACTAGTCGATCACATAGGCGGACTGTTAGGAACATTTTGTCGGGCCTTATGACCGCTTATAGAGTTCTGGCAAATTTATATAGCCTGGTCGTGGCGAGAGCTGCTATAGTATTCAAATGAGTCGATTCTTTTGACTAAAGACTATTCGCCTAAGATGGCACAGTTTCAGATTAACTTTAATTTGTGTTACTACGACCTTCGTAAATGGAGTCAAATGGGTATATTTTGGGTTTTGATGGTTGTGGCTAGTTGAAGGGAATGAGTGCGATAGGAATTGTCCACCCCTAGTCAGGGTTATAACAATATCTCAGGGCCACTCGAGGAGTAATGGACTGGAAATGTGTGGCCACGCTCAGAATGTATCCATGGTGGATAAATCCGGCCAATCAGTTATTCTCCAGATCGAGGAAACCACTCTCGATATGATCACTTGCAAGTACGACCTGAAAGACACCTTGCATTGAGTGGGAGATAGTAATAGGACAAGAGAATTGGTGACGCACACTTGTCGAGGACAAGTGGGAGATTGTTGGAATATGTGTCCTCCGACAATAATGCGATCACAACTGTTGATCATGATGATCACATGTTTAAAGTCCCATTATAAAGAATACAATTGGGAAGTAATATTTTACTGTCAACAGGTCCACACATATCGGTAATGATTGGCTGATTAGAGTTTGACATTACTGTCGTGCGACGGTGGTGATCAGTTGATCCCCTAGGTCATACCTAAAGGGCAACACTCTTAATGGATCAATTAATTGATCGTATAACGTTACGAGTCAATTAAATTATTTAAAATTGACGGACAATTTTGGAAGTAATATTTACGTGTCTCATTGAAATTTGATTAAATGAGATACGGTCTAAGTAATCGAATTGTTTCATTACTCAGATGAAATTATTGTTTAAGGAAACAATTTAAATTGAATGAATTATTATAAATACAAATTGTTGTGATTTATAATTGGTAAAATATTTTGGTACAAGTAATTATGAATTACTAGGTCGATTTTTGTATATGACGTATTTTTATTAATACGTTGATTTTTAATATGTTAAAAATACATAACAATTTTATATGACATGTGACATATTGACAAATTGACAAAAATAAAATGGATTCCATTTTATCCATATGTACCGAAATTCAGGGAGGATTTAGGATAAGATTATGTTTATTATGTGAGTGGTAAGCATAATGATTACCCTAATTGACTAGCCATGCAAACCTAGTGATCATTGTGAAGAACAACTAGTGCATGCATTGGCTCCCTCTTCTCCCCTCTTCCACCCGGTTTTTGAGAAGAAAAACCACTTTGGTTTTTCTTCTTATTTTTACCCATTATACACTACAAATGAAATTAGTGCATAATATATTATTCATTCATCTAAAATTTGGTTTTTTAGAAAGATAAAAACTCTTCCTTCTCTTCCTTCTCTCTAACCGAAATAATAGAGAGTTCCATAATATTTTTGGGTCAATTTTTATGTTAAATTAATATTGTTCTAGTATACATAATATTAATTTAATTAAGAGTTTGCTTTGGATATTATACTTTGGGAGGGATTCTATACTTGGATCCTAGTTCATCCATTGAGGAAAGCATAAGAACAAGGGAGAAGGAGATCTCTCTTGTGCCCAAATAAACCGAAATACCAATGTAAGATAGAGATTTCTTCTTTAAATTGTTTATAGTTTGCATGCATAAGATCACCAATTAATTTTATGATTAAATTAACATAAAACATATATGAATATGTTGAGTATATAGATCTACTTTTCCTTCAGTATTATTATCTTATAACGTAACCTTATGAAATAATACACAAATTAAAGAGCGCGACTTTTCGTAAACGATTTTCAATTGCAAAACAATAAAAATACTCGATTAGAATTTAAACTCAAATTGTTTGCAAGTAATTTTATATTTCGAAAAGCTTATATGAAATAATGAACATCATACGTATATATAATAGAAGAGAGAAAACTAGGTTTTGGTCGAAACCCTAGTGTGCTGTGAGGCATGGTAGTTTGTTTCATAAGAAACAAATCTTATCTTTTCTTAATTTAATCTGCTAAATATTTTGATTAAGTAAATAAGGTAAATCTAATATAATTGATAAGATATGAAAATATCTTATAGCAATATATTATAGATTTGACCTAATATCTTTTACTTGCATATGGAGTTAGCTCGGCCTCCACACGGCTCATAAGCCCACCTTAGCCGAAATCCTAGGTCAAAATACCAAGGAGTAGATTAGGGTTAGGTTTAGATAATTTAGCAAACCCTAGGTAGCATGACGACTCATAAGTCGTTTTACTAACCAATAGGACAACATAAATTATTCATTCTAAACAACCCGTATTTCATCTCTACCATATACATGCATGATTTCGAACCATATTTGAAGAATTTTATCTTTTGAAAATTAATTTTAAAACTACTAAAATCATGCCTTTAAAATGTAACCCAAAGTTATACTAGAAATAGGTATAACCTTAAGTTTGGTAAGTAAAGTTATAGGTGAAATAACTATAACTTTACCTTCCCAATATTACTTCTTAAGATACCGTTATTAGATGAAGTCCTATACTAGCTAATCTTCCTGGAGATCTTCAGTGATAGGATCATCATTTTATCTTAATCATAAGCCCTTCATCTTGAGTTTGTTATAGACTTGATCGAGCCTTTTGCTTGAGTGATCACCATACTTGAAACTTGTTACAGTTACTACAACGCTTTAAGAATCTTCAATGTTATAGCTCAAGTTGCTATAACATAACTTGAACGATGCTTCACAAATCTTCAATGTTATAGCCAAGAGTGCTATAACATTACTTGCTTAAATTGTAAACTTTAATCAATCTATTAAAGACTGAACAAACGATTATGAGCAAGAGTATATATAATATAAGTACGTAGTTGTCATTATTAAAACTAATCATATATCTACATGGTCCAACAAATTCCCCCTTTTTGATGATGACAAGACTCTTACGATTTGTGACTAAGTAAGTTCCCCCTCAACATAATACTATAAAAGTCATAGTCAGTTGAACACAAGAACAATCCACTTATATACAAAGTATAGCATCTAAGGATCTTAAGAGATTAAAGGTTCTGACAAGGAGCAAGCTTAGGCAAATACTTAAGTCACGATCATTTTCTTCCCCCTCTTGACATCATCGAAAAGACGAGAAAAGACATAAAACAACTAGAATAATATAGACCGAGACACGTATTAATTATGCAAAGAAAGATTATAAAATGAGAAAGTAATCTACGATAAGCATGCAAAATATAAAATATGTCTAATACAAGCCAAGGAGTTTAATGCCAAAGGGCCGAATATTAGAACAAGTATTAATGCATAATGGGCCGAATAGAGTTTATAGCCAAAATGGGCCGAATTAGACAAATAAGCAAAATAAAGTTTAACGATGAAAAGCAAGGCAAAGTAAGGATAGGAACGGTTTAGGGCATGCGGTGGTTAACACGATGAGGATTGACATAATCAGTACGAGTTCGAAACTCGAGTGTAGAGAGTCGATCAAGGCAAGAACTCACGTGCGCGGCTTGAACGGTAAGACACCGATCAAAGTTGAGCACTTTCAACGATAAAGCCTTTGTTGCCTCAAAGATCAAACCCATCTCCTCCCTCATAGCCCGACCCGCCATCATCACTGCGCCTCCTTGACTAGACAAATTGGCCAACGAAGTGGATTGACAAATGGCCTCATGCATACACGAGTCAGCAACCCTTTCCACGACCATGAGACGTGCTTTAAACTCCTTTAAACGAGCAAGCACCTTGTCATAACCACGGCCTAAATCCAGAGGAGCCACAACGGATTCCTTACCCACACCCGAAACCAATTGTTTCAATAACCGAGTCTGATTTCCCATGACGACACCCATATTCTCCATAAACGAATCAAATTTCTTCTCCAAAGCTACAACCGAATCATTCAACTTCTCCTTAACACAACCTTTCGATGCAAAGACCAACTCGGGACCGACGGCCATAATACCATTAAACCAAGATACTTATCACCCATGGAATCCAATGCCTTAACACCATAGCTACCCAAATTTACCACCCGTTTAATTTCCAAAAGACGGGATATCCACATCCCATATGGTAAATGAAAAGTGGTTAAGAACTTTTCACCGGTTACTGACAAACTAACTTGAATAATCTTATAAAAGACTAGTAATGGAAGACTTACTTTTTCACCTTCAAGCCATGAATAGAGAAGGATTAACTCATAGCTTGATACTTTGTCTCGACCATTCTTTCTCGGTACAATAGTGTTCCATAAGTAATTAAGAAAGAACTTCAATTTGGGAGGAAACAATCCTGCTAAGACATGGCTATGAAACATGGCACCGTCATCAAAATAGCGTTTGATGATCATCTTCTTTTCATCCGTGACATTTCGCCATTCTTGACTCGGATTGATTTCCAAACCATCACTTGGAACTGAAAAAGCCGAGCAGAAATCCTCAACGGAGATTTCAACCTCATGACTATTCACCATTGTATGCAAGACCCCATTGTTTGCTGAGGCAAAGAATTGAATGACTTCAATTGGATAAATCGGACCCGAAAACTGACTTATTTTCTCCCATTCTTGAAATTTCAAGAAATCGCGAAAGAATTTGATAGCATCAACTTTCGTGTGCCAAGAAGAAGGATAATATCGACCTCCATGGATAGGATAACGGAGAGTACGATTAATCCGAGTTCTTTCACCTTTGGTATGACGGACTTTATCAAACCCGACAAGAGTAGCATGTTCCATAGCTTCTCGAAACAGAGTACGCGGAAACCCATCACGCACAACGACCTCACTGACCTCATCTCCGACTACATCTTCCTCAAAAACAACCCCTTTCCACTTTGCGAGCTTGCGTCTCTTCCCACTTATGTCAATATCCTCACGGTTATTGTTAGGATTAGGCAATTTTTGGTTGGATTTTGGTGAGGAAGTGGTTTGAGGTTGATTGGAGGAATTGCATGGCAATTTTGGAGTCTCGGTCTTAGTGGAAGATCGAGTTGTGTGTGTATGGAACCGGGTTTTGGGTTTGGGAGACATGATGATGATGAAAGGTTGAGTGTTGGTAAATTTTTGAGGAAAAAAGTTTGAGGGATTAGTGATGGTGATAGGACGGTGGAAAGGAGGGAGTCTTTTTGGTGATGGTAAATTTGTGGTTGGGTAGAATTAGGAAAGTGGATATGGGTAACGTGTAGGGGTAGGTAACACAAGATATTGGTAGATTTGTTTTTCTGTTTGAATATCATATATAAAAGATTAGGAAAGATTGTTAGGGTAAATCTTTTGGAAAATATGATAAGATAATATTAGGTAAAAGGATAGAATTTTGGTAAAAATTTCGGTAAAGGGGATATGAAAGAATAATTTGTTACCGAAATAATGGTTCGTAATAAGACACAAGATATACATGACTAGCAAACAGAATATGCTCGTAATATAATATAACATTTAACACAAATAAACTTGTAACGAAAAATACGGACACAATCATACAATCCCGTCAAATCTAGTCAGTCATATCGGAAATAAAATATTTGTGACAAGTTTAGTTGCCACCAATTAAACCAATTTCCAACCATAAAATCTCGAAACGTTCTCTAGCCAATGCTTTGGTAAAAATATCAGCCCATTGTTTTTCTGTACTACAAAATTCCAGTCTTATGTTGCCCTTATCTACATGGTCACGTAGAAAATGGTGTCTAATGTCTATATGTTTAGTACGCGAGTGCTGCACAGGGTTCTTAGATATAATTATAACACTCGTGTTATCATATAAAATAGGAATACACCCAACACTAATACCGTAATCACATAACTGTTGCTTAAGCCATAAAAGTTGAGAACATACCAATCCAGCGGCAATATACTCGGCTTCAGCTGTAGATAACGCAACGGAATTTTGCTTCTTTGACCCCCATGTAATGATGCATATGGTCCAAAAAACATAGCTATTCCATAAGTAATTTTTCTATCAAGTGAACAACCTGCATAGTCTGCATCTGAATACCCTATGAGATCAAAATTACACTCGAGAGGATACCATAGATATAATTTTGATGTACCAATTAAATACTTCAATATTCTCTGTAACTGCAATCATATGCGATTCTTTAGGGCACGATTGAAATCGAGCACATACACATACACTAAACATTATATCAGGATGACTTGCAGTTAGATAAAGAAGTGAGCCAATCATACCTTGATAAGATGTCTCATCGACAGACTTACCAACTTCATCCTTAGTCAACTTCTTATCTGTAACCATAGGAGTTGGCTTAGAATTAGAATTTTCCATACCAAATTTCTTGATTAGCTCTTTGATTTATTTCTGTTGGTGTATCATAATTCCTTCAGTAGTTTGTTGAATTTGAAGCCCAAGGAAGAACTTGAGTTATCCCATCGTGCTCATCTTGAATTCAGAGGTCATCAATTCTGAAAAATACTTACACAAACGATTATTAGTTGAACCAAAAATAATATCATCAACATAAATTTGTACAACTAATAGATCGGAATTTTCAGATTTCAAGAATAGGGTTTTTTCGACAGTTCCTCTTTTAAAACCACTTTCAAGAAGATATTTTGACAATCTGTCGTACCAAGACCTAGGAGCTTGTTTCAAACCATACAAAGCTTTATCTAATTTGAAAACATGGTTTTGAAACTTGCTATCGAGAAATCCTGGAGGTTGCTCAACAAAAACCTCCTCATTCAAATAACCGTTAAGAAATGCTGTCTTAACGTCCATCTGAAACAGTTTAATTCCTATGTGAGTTGAAAAAGTTATTAATAGCCTAATAGCCTCAAGTCTGGCTATGGGAGCGAAGGTCTCATCGTAGTCAATTCCTTCTTGTTGATTATACCCTTGTACGACCAATCTGGCTTTATTTCATACAATAACTCCCGTATTATCCAACTTGTTTTTGAAAACCCATCTTGTACCAATAACAGTTCGGTCTTTAGGTCTCGGAACCAAATGCCAAACTTTGTTCCGTTTGAATTGTTGTAGCTCTTCTTGCATAGCAACGATCTAATCTGGTTCTACAAGTGTTTCTTTGATATTTGTTGGCTCAATGGTTGAGAGGAAGGAGTAAAATGAGAAAAAGTTATTAAGCTTTCTACGAGTTCTGACCTCTTCATTTAAACTGCCCAAAATGGTTTTCACTGGATGAGAATCCTTATATCTCCACTTCTTAGAAACAGGAGGCACATCGTCATTTGAAATTGGCTCGCCTTCTTCGAATGATCGAGGTTCAAGCCTCATTCCCCCTGAATCCAATCCTGGGGTTATAACAAAATCAGGTATAACTTTGGATCCTGTTCTTTGATTTGGATTTGATGTTATAGCATCATCAGCTATAACTTCAGTTTCCAATTGCTTGGATTGAGAAGAGGTTATAGTATCATCAACTATATTCTTAGTTCTCTTTCCTTTATCATTCAAAGGGCTTCCTTATTCATCATTTGTGCCCTCAATTTCTTTATCTTCCTCATCCAATTTTGGAAGATCATCCCTAGATAGTCGGAAATCTGGTTCGTTCAAATATTCTTCCTCATCCTGTTCAGCTTTATCGAACATATTATTCTCATCAAAAATAACATGGACACTTTCTTCGATGCATAGGGTTATCTTATTAAAAACCTTATATGCTTTACTGTGCTTAGAATAGCCGACAAATACAGCTTCATCACTTCTGGGATCAAATTTGCTTAATCTATTTTTACCATTATTATGGACAAAACATTTGCTCCCAAAGCAATGTAGATGTGATATGTTGGGTTTACGTCCGCTAAGAGGCTCGTAAAGAGTCTTCTTGAGAATTGGTCTAATCAAAGCACGATTGTATAAATAGCATGCAGTATTAATAGCTTCAGCCCAAAAATTACGAGGTAGATCGCTACACAATAACATAGTGCGTGCCATGTCCTCCAATGTTCTATTCATATGCTCAACGACACCGTTTTGTTGTAGGGTTCATGGTGCTGAGAAGTTATGCCCAACACCATTCTCCCTTCAACGGTGCCATGATTCGTGCGAATAGAAATCAATTTTGAGTTATACTTATTTTGAGAAGTTTCATTAGAACTGTAAACTCTTCGAAAGTTTCATCTTTTGAACTGAGAAATATTGGCCAAACATATCTAGAGTAATCATCAACTAGAACGAAGACATACCTGGATCCGCCTCTACTTCTTACCTTCATTGGGCCACATAGATCCATATGCACGAGTTCTAATGGTTCATTGGTACTTACCATTCTCTTAGGTTTGAACGATGATCTCACATGTTTTCAACGAGCACACGAGTCACATAAAGGTTCTTGATCAAATTTGATTGAGGGAAGTCCTTCAACCAAATCCCATCTCTTTAATTTATTCAAAGTAGTTGAACTAATGTGAGCAAATCTTTTGTGCCAAAGACAAGGATCATCTGTTGTAACTTTCATGCATGTGAATGAGTTAGTAGGAATATTATTTAAATCAATCATATAAACGTTCCTTTTACGATGTCTTTCAAGCACAACACTACTTGTTCCTTCAATTATTATCCGACAAGAATCTGTATGAAAAACAACTTTATTTCCCTTGTCACAAAATTGAGAGATACTCAGTAAATTGTGCTTGAGACCACTAACAAGATAAACATCACTAATAGCATGAGAAGAAGATATGCCAACTTTACCAATACCAATAACCGTACCCTTCTTATTGTCACCAAATGTAACTTTACCTCCGTCGAAGGGTTCAAGTTAAAGAAATAAATTTATATCTCCAGTCATGTGCCTTGAGCATCCACTATCAAGGTACCATAGATTGTTTTCTTTCACCACAACCTGCAAAAAGATTAGATGCAGGTTTTAGGTACCTAAGCTAAGTTGGGTCCTTTGATGTTAGTCACTCTAAAAACTAAATCTTATCTAACCCAAACTTGTTTAAATATTTTCCGTTTTGGAAACGAATAGGCTTGTTTAGGAACCGTCTTTGATTGTGTTTTGGGTTCTCCATGACGTGGTCTTTCAGGTTGTTTTGGGGGAGCTTTAGTTTTGAAAGGCTCTTTAGACTTAGGTGACTTTTTCGATTCGGTAACCTTCTTAAAGTCAAAGCTCATATCATAGAACCAACGATGATCATTGTTACGTTCTTCACTCGTACTAGGTTCTGATATGGGGGGATGGGAGTCATTATCCTCTAAAACAGTGTCAGTTGCTTTAACAAATTTGATTCCTTTTCTTAAATCATGAACGTATTTGACACAGTTTTCTTGGATATGACTCGTATGACCACAGTAATTGCAAATCAAATATTCTGGAAGATTGACATATTTTCTCTTCCTGAAATCTCGCTCGGAAGGAGATGATTTGCATTTAGAGTGGTCTCTATGACCATAGCACTTATGTCGTAATCCCATTTTCATATTATTGTCTGATTGTTCAGTTAGGAAGTTTAGGACACGTGTGCTACCTTCCCACTTTCCGTGGACCTTTCTAGCATGTAAGAGTTAGTCTTTTAAAGACTGAATCTCTTTATCGCATTTGGAATGGTCTGACTCAACAACCTTGGGAGGATGAGCCTCTTCATAATTATCCCGAAAGTTTTGAAATCTCTCGTTGAGAACCCATACCATCTCAGTATGCGTTCTTTTTGTATTTAAAAGAACGGTTTTAGATTCCTTTAACTGCTGAGTTAGAGAGTCAATATCCTTCTTTTGATCTGAGATCACAGCTTCTCTAACTGTAGCCTTTGACTCAAGAAGTTCTTTGACTTTCCTCAATTCTAAGGTTATAGCTTCATTAGTTGTAACCTTGGCTTGAAGATGCTTAATGTTGAGTTTCAGATATGAGGTTATAGCTTCATTAGCAATAACTTTAGACTCAAGAGCCTTTTTCTCAGCATTTGTCACATCTGAAGTTGTAGCCATATTGGCTGTAACTTTAGATTTGAGCTTCTTGGCCTTGGCTTTAAGGAGATGATTCTCTTCAGCAATATCGAGAATTTGTTCTTTTAAATCTTTCAACTCCAAATCTTGTTCATGACATTTATCAAGAGATTCCTAAAAGTATTCAATTAGAGCATTCTTAGGTAATTTCTTAACGCTTCTCTTAAGTTTAAGATAGCTTACCTCTTCTTCTTCTTCTTCTTCGTCTGAATCTCCTAGAAAGAAGTAATAGGAGTCCATGCTATCTTTATCATTTTCTGAAAATAGGTCAAGGATTACGTTGCTTAGGCATAGATTAGAAACTTCTTCTTCTTCAGATCCTTCATCGTCCTCCGTGTCAATATCTCCCCAGCATGATGCCATCATTACTTGTTTGAACTCTTTCTTAGTCTTCTCACGCTTTGCTTTGTCTTTAATTTTCTCACATGTGGGACACTCCTTAATCATATGACTGGATTCTCCGCATTTGAAGCATCCTCTATTAGCAAACGTATTCTTAGACTCAGAAGTTTTCTTATTATAGGACTTGTTGTTGTTATTAAACGATTTTGCTTGCTTATTTCTAAAAATTCTTTTACTGAATCGTTTAGCAAACAAAAACGTTTCGTCCTCTATTTCAGCATTGACATCTTCCTTATCAGAAGCTTGTAGAACCATGCTCTTACTGTTAATGGACTCGACCTCATCGTCGTCTAGGACGAGTTCATGAGCCATAAGAGCTCCAATAAGTTCTGCATAAGGTAGAGAAGTGAGATCTCTGACTTTCTCCATAACCGTGACCTTGGGACGCCATTTCTTGGTCAAACTCCTAAGTACTTTCCTAGCAATATCCTCGAAGTTAAAGGTTCTACCAAGAGTTTTTAACTCATTAATGATAGTAAAAAATCGTGCTGACATGCTATCGAGTGATTCATTCTTTTCCATTTTAAAAAGTTCGTATTTTTGAATCAGCAAGTCAATACGATATTTTCTAACAGCGGACGTTCCTTCATAGGCCAATTCAAGACCATCACATATTTCCTTGGCCGAATTGCAAGAAGAAAAATGATCGAATTCAGTAGATGTCATGTTATTTTGCAACAGGCTTATTGCTTTCGAGTTTTTCTCTGCCTTCTTGTAATCAGCCTCAATATAGTCTTCTTCCTTTTTCTCATAGGTAGTGCCTTTCGAAGATCCGACCAAAATTTTGTGTGGTCCATTCATAACAATCGTCCAGCACTCCCAATCATGTCCTTTTATGTAGTGTGTCATCATGTTTTTCCATAGTCCATAATTCTTCCCATCAAAGATAGGACACTTAAGATACTTGGAATCCATTTCACAAGTGTAAGGCAGCGGAAATAAAATAAAATAAAAAGACAGAGAGATAGACGGATCAGCCTCTTTGCGGTTAGACAATCAAGAGCACGAGGCTCTGATACCAATTGAAGTGTCTATCCAAGACGAAATACTCGAGGGGGGGGGGGAGTGAATTGAGTATTTAAAAACTTATGTCCACTTTTGATTTTATATCTTAACTAATTAATTACTTAAAATTTATTGATTAAACTGTAACTAATTAACTAAATGATTTATAAACGTAATGAAATGAATGATAAAGAAAATTGCAAGGACACACGATATTTGAAGTGGTTCAGCTTCACACGTCGAAGCCTACGTCCACTATTCTCGATTAATAATTTTAGTACCTTTCTCCGGATTACAAAATTATCAACCCACTTGTATAACAAACTCTAGCTATAACTCGATTTGAATATCACTAGATATTCGATTCTAACTATCTTAAGTTACTAAGAAAGTACTTGATTGTTCCTCTAAGTGTTCACACAATTGAACGAGTAGAAACAATATGAAGTATTTGTTGGAATATGTGTCCTCCGACAATAATGCGATCACAACTGTTGATCATGATGATCACATGTTTAAAGTCTCATTATAAAGAATACAATTGGGAAGTAATATTTTACTGTCAACTGGTCCACACATATCGGTAATGATTGGCTGACTAGAGTTTGACATTACTGTCGTGCGACGGTGGTGATCAGTTGATCCCCTAGGTCATACCTAAAGGGCAACACTCATATCTACTTCATTTAGAAATTCTTCAAATTTCTCAAATGTTTCACTTTTATATTTGATTAAGTAATCATACCCATATCTACTTAAATCATCGATAAAAGTGACGAAGTAGTAATAATTTCCCCTTGCGGTGATGCTCATTGGACCACATACATCGGTATGCATTGGTCCCAACAAATCACTTGCTCGTGTCCCTTTACAACTAAGGGGGGTATGAATCATTTTTCCAAGGAGACAAGATTTGCATACTCCATATGATTAAAATCAAATGGCTCAATAATTCCAGTCGACACTAGCCTTTTAATGCGTTTCTTATTTATGAGACCTAATCGACAATACCAAATGTATAAATCATTTGGATCACTTGTTTGAGTCTTTTGGATCATATGTAATAGATATCTTTAGTTGAGTTGGAAGTTTCTAAAACATAAATACCATTAAAAGAAGAGGCTTGGCTCACGGCCAAGTTATCTTAAACAAAATACAGCAATTGTTTTTGATGGCAAAAGAAAAATTCTTCCATGTCTAACATAGAAATGGAAATAATGTTTTAGACAAAGTGGGTGCATAATAACAATTATGCTACTTAAAATCACTTAGCTAAGGCAATCACATTAGGTTCCCTTTGAAATGGCAACAACCCTAGATCCATTTGCTAATTGAAGATCCACGTCACCCTTGCTAAGTGCTTCCACATTACTTAACCCCGACTGGAGTAACAAGTCCAGCTTTGATATCTCCCAAATACTTGGGGCAATTTCGCTTCTAATGGCCCATGACATTACAATAATGACATTCATGGTAGGATTGGATGCCCTTCTAGGTTTTGGTTATGGTAGTCTCACTATCCATTTCCAATTCATTATCGAGTTTGGGTTTCATACTCTTCTTTGTCTTTCCTTTAATAATACCATTACTCCTTTCATTTGCAAGGACATTCTTGCTAGAACTCCCACTCAATATAATATTTCTCCTTGCTTCTACAAACAAGGATGCCTTGTAATTAGTGAGATTTTCTTCACAAGATTCTCTTACTAAAGAAGTGGGCATGAATATGGGAGTGGGAGGTGTGGAAGTGGTATGGTAGCAAAGATTTCCATCCTGACCAATGCCAAAGCGTAATTTTCTAGTCGTATCATTGTCATACAAGGAGCAATTTTCATTGAATGATTGGAGCCACGAATTAATGGTGATCGGTATAAGAGTATTAGATGAATCCAATGCGGAAAAATAACTACAAAAACGGAGATGAAGGAAACAATTAACATTTATCGTTATAATACTTGTAAATACAAGTATAGAATTTATATAGTGACCTCTACCCAACTATAATAAATGATTCCGAGATCCAAAATTCATATTAACTTGGATGTGAGCCTACGGGCCCTCTATACATCTTTACTAATATAACTCAGTGGATTAACCTTCTTAACCGATTCTACAATTAGAACTCTCGGTTGATGAATTTACGTTAAGTTCATCTTTAGCCCGAACATATTGTGGCTACGGTCGCAAAATACCTTCGTTGAGATCAACCAAACTTTCGAAGTGTAATAACTACTTATTACCCCACTTACCCAACATCAATAAAAGCACCCCGAAAAATCGTATTATACTCCTACTATTTGGTAAGGCTAAGTCTCAATCTTTTAAAAAGTAAAGGTCTTGTCAATTTATTATCTATCAATTTTAAGTGAACAAAAAGTCGAATTCTCGATAATTATAACTGACACGGTCGAAGGCTCGATATGATATGCATGTGTTGTTATGGCGATTTGGCAATGTATGCAACATATTGAAAGAAATGCAAAACAAATAATAAATTCCTAGTATGGCCATCCTAAAATAGAAAATCAAATAATCTATTACATAATTGGAAACCAACTCCATTGGTCCCTTGAATCTTCAAGTAGCACGCCTTCCTAGGACACCGTCTTTGTCGGAACGCCTTTCCGAATGGCATCGTTTTGAAGGAACTCCGGAATTACAAATAATAATAAAAATACATAGCTATTCCTATTATACATTTGTAATATGAAAAACTAGTAAAAATAAAAATAAAAGTGATACGAGATCACATTAAATTACAACCGAATCAATATTCCCTTACATTACGGGTAATATTGATTAAAACTAAGGCCATACTAAGATAAAATTACATAAATAAAATATGACATTCAACAATGAAATATGCAGTATTATAATATGTGTCTATCATGCCAAAATATGTGCCAAATCGCCCTATTTAACTTATATCGATTATATAACCCGGTTTTATGGAAATTCACAACTTTTAACTTATTAAAATCGTAAATTAATACTAAAATCTAATTTTAGTCCAAGTTAATTATCCTAACACTCTTAGAGTCTCAAAAATTAGTCATTACTCAATTTTTTTGACAATAATTCAACTTGATTCAATTTTATGCTCATTTTGACCCTAAAATCATAACATTTATGAAATAAATCCAAATTAAATTACAATAATTTCAAAATTTGAATTTTAAATTTTTGAAAATTCTGGAATATATCCATGACACTCATAATGTCAAAAATCATGGTTAAAATTTTCGAATTTATTTCGAGAAAAATGTAGTTGCGATTTATCGGTTTTATCAAATAAAACATCTAAAGTATACAAAAATTAATCCAATCAATTTTACAACTTTATATCTGATAAGTGGGATATTAATGTAACCTAAAATAATTTTCTCATGCCATGTAATTTATATTAGCTATTTATGCTAAAATAGTCATTATTTATGTTATTTTTATTCTAAAAATTCATAAATCATGCACAATGAATCAAGTTTATCTTAAATTTTATACACAGAGAGTAAAATATGCATGTGATAACATATTAAAATTTCATAGTCTGTTTCGAAGTTTAACTATATTTAACCATTTGACCTCCATTTAATTCATTTTTAACTCATAAAAATCATAAATCATGCAAAATAAATCAAATTTATACGAAATTTTACATATAATAAGTAAAATATACATGTGAGGTCATATAAAAATGTCATAGAATTAGTTTAACTATTTTTAGCATTTTAAATACCATTTTAGTCATAAAAATGTAATAAAATAACTAAAAATCCTTAAAATGAGCAATAAAATACCATAAATCATAAAAATGACCTAAAAATATTTTAGGACCAGAATATACAACATGCATTAATATTTCGTGACTTTATCTAATAAATCACCAATTTTTAGTCTCAATTAAGTTACTAATAACTCGAAAAAACTATAAATCGATTATGCATGCAACATCCTATGCTTTGATACCAATTGTTAGGTTCATATACCTATTATTAGACATCTCTAATGGTGAACTAATTAACATATTAATATGCGTTCTAAGGATATAGTGCATGCATAACCAAATAAGAGATAAAATAAGAAAACAATGGTTCTTACATTGTTGTTTTCGGATTTTTGGGCATAAGCAAGGTCTCATACCTTCACTTGTTCTTGAGCTTAAATGTCAATGGAAGATCCTCCAACCTTGGTCTCAAATTTAGAAACCCTCCTCAAGAGATGCACCCAAGATTAGCCCTTATCACTACTAAATAATATTTGCTAGATATTTATTTTGTAGTCTACCTTAAAAATGACTACTAATACTCATATATTACATTATAATAATATTAGTTGTATTTTTTGAGCAATTTAGATTAAAACTTCTTAAGTTTTAGAGAAGGAAAAATAGGTATGAGAGAGGGATTTTTGCATGTATGTTTTTGAGAGATGGTAGAGTAAAAATGAGAAGAACAAATTATTCACATTCTCATGCATGTACCGTCCAAAATGCTCTTATGTAGAGCATTTTGGTTTTCTCAATTTGTCTTATGCAATATCCTTTTTAGTAGGTAATAGGCTAGCTTTAAAGTATGTCATAAGATGTTGGAGCATCTTTCTAACAACAATATGACAAAACCAAAAAACACAAGCATCTTCACACTTTGGACGGTGCACTTGTGCATATATGGGTCCATTTTTGTCTTCTAATATTTGTCCCACAAATGCTTAATAGTCATATATTTAATTATCTTACATAATTAAATATTAATTTGATCATACAACAATTATGTGACAAATTAATAAACATATATTTACTCAACTTATTGAGTAATATTTTACCATTATATCAACATATAATGGGTCCTATAATAGCTAATCAGTTATATTTACAACCTCTTGTAAATGCAAATAACTAATTACCTCTACCTCGAAATATTTATAAAACCTCAACATAATTTAGTAAATTAATATATTAATCCACTAAATCGAATCTTATTTAATCAAATTACAGTAAGATATATATTTCCTCTCATAAATATAAATTCTTCTTATTTAAGGAATTAATTAACTTGTATCAATATACAACTAATTAACTTTACTGATTAGGGCATCATCCTATAGGTGTGACCTTAAGGGATCAACTGACCACCACCGTCCTACAACAGTAACATCAAACTCTAGCAAGCCAATCGTTACCGATTAATGTTCATCAGTTGACTATATAATGAATCATCCCTTACGTATTCTTATTATGAGATTTAATTATGATTTTAAATCATGTGATCGCACTATTGTTGAGGACACATACTCCAACAATCCCAACCTCACCCCTTAGGTAGAACGCAACCTGTTCTACCGCCATCTCCGCCGGACACTTCACGACCTCTAGAAGACTCTCCATCTCGCGGTGCTAATTATCGAGCAACTTTGGCTCACCGGTGTCCTCATAAGTAGAGGGGTGGAAGCGAGAAATGGTGGTGCTTAGTTAGGATGCTTCCACCGGTTTCTTACCGCCCTTACCCACGTTCTTGAGTGCCTCCATGAGCGTATCTTGCTGCTCAATCATACGGGTAATCTCATCTACAGTCATCTCGGTAGCTTGAATGTAAGCAGCTGACCTCTTTAACGATATTTTGAGCTGATATAACCAACGAAACGTAAGCACATAGCCTACGGCTCAAAATAAACAAACCCCCCGCCAAAGAAGTACTTGGCCGAGTACTGTGAAATAATCGGTCGAGTAAGGACTACTCGGTCGAGTAATGAGACTACTCGGCCGAGTATTCCACTCCTGTAGCCAACCTCAAAAACACATAAAACATATTCGGTCGTGTATACATGTTACTCGGTCGAGTATGCCTCACTCGGTGGAGTACCCCTCTTACTCGGCCGAGTGATCACAACCAATAGCTACTGCTTTGTATACACAAACAAACACTCGGTCAAGTGCTTGGTTACTCGGCCGAGTATCCCCTGCTCGGTCGAGTACCCGCCCTGCTCGGCCGAGTCATGCTAAAAACGAGCGATCTAATTACGGAAAACATACTTAAACATAAGTACGATACTTCCAACATATTACTACCCTTCCAAAGCCAAGTAATAAATCATACATCGTATTCAAATATTAACATGTTCAAGATACGCACTTCACTTTCTCATTTCATCCAACAACTTCACAAAAGAACACAGCTACAAGTACAACACATATTACTTCAAACACACAACGATTCCCAAGACACACCTATGTTGACCGGCTCGAAATTGTAAGGGCCTTAATGCGACTTCGGGACGTCTCCCAAGTCTTTGCGGTAGTTCCAAACAACTCCTGCCCGAGTTCATTTTATTTAGACTCCCTATGTTTATTAGGTTCATTTGTTTTAGGTTCCAGAATCGTCGCTCTGATACCACTTTGTAACACCCCCACATACCAAGGTGCCTTACCAAGGACCACCCTTACAAGAGAAATTGTTACCATCTCGGTTGCCCGAGGCTAGTATACCAAAAGTAACCATTCCAAAACATTTATTAGAGTATTAAGTTAAACGATTACACTGTCTCAAAAAAAAAACCAAAAAGAAAGTGTGTAAGAATCTCAATACAACTGAAACCAAAACAGCTAAACTCGTAATAGCGGAAGCTAGACTTGAAGTGATGACATCCCATCTCATCCCCGTAGCTAAATACAACCATCACCTGTCACAATCTGCTCACCATCCTCGAATGGATTACCACAGTTTTACAAAACAACAACGGGGTCATTTCACGGCATAATTAAGATAAGGAAAATACAACAATATCGATAACAACTATTCCACAGCCATTCTCCCTTCCCAACCATGTCACATAACTGACTACACACTAAGTGTGTAGTCCTGCCAGATCACTGCCGCAACAGATAATCCATACCGCAAGTTGGGGGACCGCAACCTTGTCCACCTAAGCCCCGCTCATCGCAACGAGCAATAACCCATGTTCCTTATTGTGCACATCCCCTCTTGTGGCGGGTTCCACATAGGCCGAATCAAGGGCGTGAAGTCACTCCCGCAAGTGACTCCACTCAGCCGAGGACGCACCTCACAATCATAGTCAATCCATCACAACTTCAATACTCCAGAATACAATCAGCAACAATACTTATCATATCAGTTAAATCACAACATCACATCTTAAATCAATTATGCAATCAACTGAGTAGGGAAACGTTACCTTCGCACAAATCCGATTACGAGTCAACAATGGAAGCCAGAATTGTTCTTCTAGAAATTCTCCACCTAACAACAATCACAATAATACTAGGGTTGATGTGACTCATATTTGAGCACTTTTTGTCCCCGAATTATCCTCGTTCCTATGCTTTCTAGCACCTATTAGGGTCATTTCTTATCTTTAGTTTCCCATTTTGCATATTCTTTGAGGTTTTGTTTCCTTGGTAGGAGAGGATTGCTAGCCTTACATTTATGGAGCAAAATGGAGCTAAATGCATTGCATCTAATGACCAAGCATCGAAGAGGAGACCGATACTAGAAGCCTAAGCAAATAAATGAAGTGAAATGGGCAATGATGAAAGATCCTCGCATCCCTAAGACAGTCCTCACGGATTGTTAGGGAGCCAAGAACAAGAGAAGAACTCTGTCCAACGATCCGAGTGTCCTGAGCTCAGGACGAGCGGATCAGAGCAACAATCCGAGCGTCCCAGAGCAGGATCTGAGCGTGCTAGAGCACGATCCGAGCATCCCGACTGCCAGCCCGAGCGGATCGCCTCACAGGACAAGGCGTGCTTCACCTCAATCCGCGCGTGTCCCTGGGGAGTTGCTACACCAATCCGCGCATGTCCCTTGAGATTAGAAAAATTGTCAAGCTTCTCTTAGGGTCTTAATTGTCATTTAAGCCCTTAGTAACCCTAATCCTTATACGTAATATTAGTATAAATACCCTATTGTACTACCTAGATTATCATGTCATCTTAATCTTAGAACATCTAATATCATCTTATCACAATCAATTCCTTAATTTAGTCTTAATCAAAGTTGTAATACACATTTCAATATTAATCACATCTTAATCTTTCCTTAATTCTCTTAATTGTTCTTAGTTTAGTTGGGTAATTAGAAGATTATTTGGGTTTATTGTAGGATTGACAACCTTCCATCAATCATCAAGTTTACTTCTATTATTCTTTGCTTTATTATTTGGATCATCTCAAGTAGGTATAATCTCTTTTTACCCTTGTTTAATTATTGTTAATCACATCATTTATTCATCATGTTTTGCTTTGTTAGTATGATTGACAACCTTATTAGCATGCTAAATTTGATTATGAGTGAGTAGTCCTTTAGTTAGGGTTAATGGGGAATTAGGGGAAGTAATCATGGGAATTGATCTATGCATAATCTAATATGCTTTCATAATCATTTGATTGCTTGTTGTGATTTCAACCTATGCACATGTTATGTTTGATGAAATGCGAGCCTATGAATCCTTGCATTTTTTACCCATCTATTATCTTTTCAATGAGGCTTGTAAGATATAAGCCAACTCGAGCCTTGTTAGACCATGCATAGAGTTGAATAGGAAGAGACTAAGTCGACTTGTAGGTGTTGTAAAGTATTGATCGACTCGGCTCCGGGACCTAAATCTTCCTAGGAATTGTAAGATATACACTAACTCGATTCCATGACAACAATAAGTTGCTTGCATCTATTTGAGAACATGTTTGTATGATCTATTTTCATGATTACCTTATGAACCCATGACACTCTAGTGCCTTTAATCAATTGTTTACAACCCCTTTAATTGCTTTACTTTGTTTTCATTAATTTACATTCATCTTGTTGATTAATTTAGATTACATCTCATCTCAACCCAATTTGTGACACCTTAAGACATACACTACTTGCAATTGAAATCCTAAATCAATACCCGTCCCTTGGGATCCGACCTTTACGTACCACTCCACTAAAGAGTAGTTTGTAGAGTTAGAAATATTGTTTTGGTTAGGTAGTGACAACGACTAAGCACTAAGCACAAAAACGACCGGACCAAAAATGGCGTCGTTGCCGGGGACGGTGTTCAATTGATTTGATTTTTGTTAATTGTTTTTATTTGTGTCTTTCTTTACCTTGGGTAAGTCAATCTCCTCAATGTTGTTCTAATTGTTTTCTAGTTATTTGATATTTTGCATGACTAGGAGATCATAAGGTAATTTGTTACCTATTGATTTCGAGATTGAAAGGACCTTAACCAACAATAGAAGAGTTCCTAGAGGTACTTCAAGAGTTGTAGGTATTGGAGAGATTGTGGACATTCAACCAAATAACATTGAGTTTGTCAACCCTTTTGGAAGAGAAGAAGAGGATAACCCAATTCCAAACCAACCACAAAATCAACCCACAATGCCTAAATTTTCATCACGTTCCGTACCAACCGAGGAGAACCTACCAAACGGTACTCCTACACCACCACATTTAACCGGTAATTTCATTGCCAAATCCGCATTCATACAATTAGTTTAGAGAAGTCAATTTGGAGGGATGCCTAGTGAAGATCCTCATTTACATATGGAGACTTTTTGCTATTATTGTGATGCAATTTCTCATACCGGAGTTACTTAAGACCAAATACGATGGGTATTATTTCCTTTTTCCTTGATCGGTACCGCAAAGCAATGGTTGAAGAGCCTAGACAAGGCTACCCTTGGTATTAATTCATGTAAGAAGCTAGCACATGTCTTCTACAAAAAAATTTATCCTACGGAGAAGACTAAAATGTTGAGAGCCCAAATCACCGGGTTCAAGCAAAGGGATGAGGAATCATTGTATGAAGCATGTGAGAGATTTAAGGACATTTGTCGTTCTTTGTCCACACCATGGACTTAGTGAGTGGTTCCTTGTGCAACAATTTTGGAACGGCTTATATAAAGACTCACGCAATTTTCTTAATATGGGATCCAATGGGAGGTTTACCGAAGTTGATGACAATCAAACA
Organism: Silene latifolia; assembly: GCF_048544455.1. Taxonomy (NCBI): domain Eukaryota; kingdom Viridiplantae; phylum Streptophyta; class Magnoliopsida; order Caryophyllales; family Caryophyllaceae; genus Silene; species Silene latifolia. Next base: position 190,277,831 of record NC_133537.1, read on the forward strand.
TGGGCCAAAATCGAAGAGATGGCGGTTCATAATTCCCAATATAGTAGGCCTCAAAAGGCCACTAGAGGAGGAAAGCATGAGGTAGATTCCATCACACAATTGGGTGCTCAACTAAGTGCTCATATCGACACCATCAATTTGAAGTTTGAGAAGGCCATGGCTAAGCTTGATGAAGCTTCCAAATCACCCAAACAACATGTTAATGCAATGGTGGCATCATCCTCAATCCCAAATAGAGTATGTGAAAGTTGTGGAACCTTGGGACATGATCAAAATGAATGTAGGGGAACAAATGAACAAGTAAATGCTTTCCAAGCATACAAGAGTGACACCCCTTATTCCAACTACTATAATGAGAACACCAAATTCCATCGAAATCTCTCATATAAGAGCCAAAATGTTCAAAACCCTCAATCAACATACACTCCACCTCCAATGAGAAACCAAGCTCAAAGACCCTTTTTCAACCAAAGCCAAGGATATCAAAATCAACCTTCCAATAACCAATCCAATGACCAAAGCTTTGATGTTCAAAAAGCGGTCCTCCAAATGCAAAAGAACCAACAAAAATTCTTCACCCAAATGCAAAAAGATAGCCAAGCTAAAGAAATTACCATCTACAACATACTTGCCCACACCAAAATGTTAGAAACTCAAATGACCCAATTAGCATCTTCTAGCTCCCAAAGACAAAAGGGGCAATTACCTCCTCAAGGTAACCAGCCCACAAGATATGAGACGGTTAGTGCCATCCATTTGAGGAGCGGTACAAGATATGAGGGGTCGAAGAGGCCAATTGATGAAGATATTGTGCATGCTAGTGATAAGCAAGGAGTTGTGGAGAACTCTAAGAAAGAAGAACACACTACCAACGAACTTTCAAAGAAGAAAAATGAAGAAAAGGCTAAGGAGCCTATTGTGATTAGACTTCCATTACCAAGTCGCCAAGCTAAGCCTAAGCTTGATGAGCAACTTGGAAAGTTGTAGATACCTCGTTTCTGCACCTCCCGCAAACCACCCGATGATGACTGGGCCACATGTTTGGTATACGGAACGATTTTTGACAGTTCGTAAGTTTATCATTAAGTGATCACTCAAACACTTGTGTCTACCTCTTAATTGTCATCTAGGTACCGATACGGTTGTTTTGGGAGTAATTAGAGTACATTTGGAGTCCGGGTCAAAAAAACCGTCTTCATTTTCTAATAACCGAGTCAAGATGTTCTGGAATGTTCCGGATATTTCTATTCCATATTTTCCAATCTTTTGATCTTTGGTAACATATCTCCCGTAATATTCACACAAAATATTAAGGAAACGAGATTAATCCGCTATTCCATCATAGAAACGCGAAAATCTTTCTTCCGTAGGAGGAAACCACTGAGGAAAGGACGCAGCAAGTGCTGCGCCTCTTCCAAGGGACGCTGTGCCTGCTGCGCCTCTTCCTTAGTCCTTTTCTGCGTATTTTTCATATCTTTTCGAGATTCACTTCCAAAGTTTCTCCGAAAACCCTATTTCCCTCGTGTGATTAGTATAAATAGAGACCTTCGGTCTCACATATTTCTCACGCGAGTGTCCGCTCTTCTCTTCTCCCTTTGCATTCTAGACCACGTTCTTACTTTTTGGCGCCTACGTGCTTGAACTTTCGACCACGTAAGCTCGGATCTTTCTGAGTACCAGCCTCGTTTTGCATGACCGACCAATTTGACCAATTCCACATGAATCAACTTTAATCAATCTTATTCGTTTTCCTCCTAGAGGGCACTTTCGTCGTACATTCGAGTCGAGCATCACTAAACGTTAACTTAGTTCATCTCGTTTCATCAAACATGTAAGTCTGAGAGTGTAAATCCTTCTTATGTTTATTGTACTTTATTATTGTAATTAATATTGTAAGATTTATGTCGAAAGTACTCTTAAAGCCGATTTGTAAAACCTTATTTTAAAACCCTTTTTATGGATTATCAGGAGACAAACGTCGAGAAAGGACGCACCAACTGTTGCGCCTCTTCAAAGAGACGCAGCACCTGCTGCGCCTCTTCCTGAGACTGCCGCAGTTCCTGCTTCCTTTCTTCTTCCTTCGTCTTTTGTTCGTCCGTTTGTTTCTTTTTGTTTCGTTTTCAATTGTTCATTAACACGATAATTTAAGCATGATAATTGTAACCTGTAATTAGTTAATAATTCTTAATAATTAATTCATCTTTCAAAATCCCGACTTAAATCCCTTATAATCCATATTTGCGGGTTTTCGCCATTAAAATCAATTCGGGTTTTAGAGATTCGATTTACCAATATTGAATCTCTGGAATTCATCTTTGTTATATTTGTATATTGATGTGGCAATGCGATGTCGTTGGGTCACATCCAATCAAACACATTGATATTCTCAACAAACAACTCGTTAGTGGTTAAGTCGAGGTCGATCCATGGGACGGTGTGATTTGGGTTCTGAGTCTATCTATCTCAATTTATGCTAGTGTCACAATTTGTTTAGGTTTGTAGTTGTGTTTTAAGACTAATAAAAGCAATAAAGTATAATAAACAATAAAGGAAGGATGTAAACAAATGGCTAAAAGTGCTAGGATATCATGGGGTCATAGGGGATTCATGGTGTTGATCATACAAACATGTTTACAAAGTTGCAAGCAATTAATGTTGTGGAGGAACTGAGTTGGTTTATGTCTTACGGTTCATAGGAAGAGTTGGGTCCCGGAGCCGAATCGATTAGATTGTACAACACCTACAAGTCGACTTACTTTCCTCTTATTCAACTTCTATGCATGGTTTAACAAGACTCGAGTTGGTTTATATCTTACAAGTCAAGTTGAGTAGATAAGAGATGGTTGTAAATGCAAGGATTCATAGGCTTAGCATTTCATCAAACATAACATGTGCATAAAGTTGACATCACAACAAGCAAGCAAATTGATTATGAAAACATATTAGATTATGCATGAATCAATCCCTTGTTGGTTTCCCCTAATTACCCATTAATCCTAGCTAAAGAACTACTCACTCATTATCAAGTTTAACATGTTAATAAGGGTGTCAATCATCACAACAAGTATAAACATGATAATAGAATGAAGAAATGAACAATAAAGATTAAAGAGTAAAGGAATTATACCAACTTAAGATGATCCAAATAATAAAGCAAAGAATAATAGAAGAACTTGATGATTGATGGAAGGTTGTCAATCTCCCAATAATAACCCAATAATCTTCAATTACCCAATAATAAACTTGAATAATAAACTTGAACAATAATTATGGAAATATTAATGTGTAATTTGTGGAAAGATTAAAGAGTAATCTATTCTAATCTACTCCTAATCTAATCTAAGGAAGGATTTTTCTAGCTAAAAAGATGTCTCAAAGGATTATTACAAATGGGGTATTTATAGTGGAAATTAGGTGGATGCATTAGGGTTAACTAAGGGCTAAACTAGTAATTACACTTTTGAGATTTGATCAGGGAGAAGCCGGTATTTCTTGAAGGAAGGGCGTCTTTCTTTGAGGCTTGAAGAGGACGAAAATGCGCTGGCCTGGAATCCGGGCGGATTAAGGTCGGGACGGGCGGATTCTAGCGATGGAATTCGGGCGGATTAAGGAGAATCCGGGCGGATTGTGGAGGTGGGATCCGAGCGTCTTGCTGGAAAGCCGCACGGATTCTGCAGCTGGAGGACGGCCGGATTTCAGAGAATCCGCTCGGGTTGGTCTTCAGTTTACGTTTTCTTTTCTATTCTTCCCTTTCCTTCACTTCCATTTTATTCTTGTAGGCTTGGTCTTTAGTTCTTGCTTCCTCCTCATACTGATCCATCAAATGTCGTCAAATAGCTTCCGAATATGCACGACAGACGGGAATTTCCGCCTTATTCTCTTCTTTCCTACAAAACATATAGAATACGATAGAAAAGCAAATAGGAAGGTTTTGACGGATAAAATGGCCAAAGAATGCTATAATAGTATGCAAAATGGGCTCAATTAGGAAACTAAATGTGCGCAAATAATGGTCACATCAAATATCCCCAAACCGAACCTTTACTCGTCTCGAGTAAAGAGGTGACTAAAACTAGACCTTTATTTAAACTAACCTAATAACATAACCGATATGAGACAATTAGCGGGTCTCACTCCGCCCCTTCAACTCACAACAAGACAACCATGAGGTAGGATGCCTTCTTGCAAGGCAAGGTAGGTCTTGCCAAAATGGCGACACATCCAATCATTAAGCACACAAAATCAAGTAATGGATGCATCTACAAAAGAATAGCCACTTTCCTCATCTAAGTGACGGAAATTATCTACAAGGGAAGCAATTCAAGGGTACACACTCCTTCATAGATACAATTTCTTCAAACTACTAAGCCTAGAAGGATACCAATAAATCACCTCCAAGTTGTGTCAAGCTAGGGTACCTTTGTCCTCAATCGTTAAATGCTTTTGTCAAGAGTAGACTCCCTATGGCGTTAGAAACACTGGAGGATCGCGGAATTCCCCCTCTTGCCTAGACAAGAAGAAGGGTCGTCCCCTCTCTACCATGCACAAAAATGGATAAGATGGAAAAGGGATCGATAGTATTTGAGTTTCATTTTGGGAGTTTGCTTTCATTGTTGTTTTTCCCCCCAATTTCTTGTGGCATATAACATTTGAGAACACTTTCTTTTTGCCATTTCTTTTTGACTTTTGGCATTTCAACACTTGACAACTTTCAACTTTTCTTTGCATTTCTTTTTGAACATTTTGAAAGTCACCCCATATGTAGGGAGGGTGCCTTATTTTTGAAGCTTTAGGTGTCTATTTTTGCTCCTCTTTTCTTTTGATGCATTTTGCAAACTTTCTTTCACTTTTCATTTCATTGAACTCAAATTGATTTCTTTTTGTGCCCATTCCCTTTGATGACAAAATGTATGGTAGAACATGGATGAATGATGGATGCATGGTTTCAAGGGTCACCTTGGAATAAACGGTAGCCAAGGAGTTATCACACCACAAGGTACTCTTGACTAGGCCTTAATCCATGGGTCAAAGGATACTAGCATGAAACATCCTAGGGTGTTTTACAAGTATTCTAACAAGCAAAGTCTTAAGAAGAAAAAGCATCTACTAGGGCCTATATACACTTGTCAAGCTTCCCAAGTAGACGGTTTTGCAAAATTTTTCTAACATGCAACTACATGCCATGATGCAACTAACATATAAACATCCTAATGCATATGATTCTACCAACTAATATGCCAAATAAACTAAATGCAATCCTAAATTCACATTGTTTTTACCCCATCAATCAATATAAAGCCACATAGTCATTAACATAAAGAGGAAAAAGGAGATTGGAAAGATCATACCATGCGGTCTTCAATATCCTCATGTCTCGGATGTGGCGTAGTCAATCAATGTGAATAAGGATGAACAAACACAATATATACAATAATATATACATGACTACACTACAAAGGAAATGAACTTGTTTTTGGATTTTTAAATTTTTCAAATTTTTATGGGTTTTGTTTTTATGAAATTAAAAGACATATTTTTGGGATTTTTCAAAAATTTTCAATTTTTATCATTTTTTGGAATATAAATTCCCATCCCCCACTTTATTTTGGACATTGTCCTCAATGTACATGTAGGAGTAGGAATAAAAAGGAAATACATGTTTTTGGATTTTGATTTTATGGAAATTGAAGTACAAATGCAATGATATGATATGAATGAATGCATGCTCTAACTAAATGCAATTCTATATGACATATATAACAAGTGAATGCAATCTAAACTATACTATATGATGCATGATATATGCTTAAGTCACCTATGATCAAACCTCCCCAAACCGATTTAAACACTATTTCTAGTGTAGAAATGAATAGGTTTGGCCATTAGTAACTAAGCATGAATTCTAGTCTACATGCAATTATCTATATGAATTATATTACAATGCAACTATACTATATGGACTACTTATTCAAATGCAATATGGAATATAATACAAATGCATGCAAAAGCTACACTAAATGCAATGTATATACAAAAGAGAGGGGGAAAGATGGTTATCATACAAATGGAGGTGGTGAGGTAGGCCTCTTTCACTCGTCATCCTCATCTTGATCATAGCCATAACGATGAGAACTCCCGGCTTGATCATACCCGCTTGCTTGACCCCCATACCCTCCTTGGTAAAATTCTCCTCTTTGCCCCGAGTACCCTCCACCTTGGCTAGAATGCCCTCCGTCGCCTTGACCCCAAGCTTGGTTCCCTTGATTAGGGAACAAGAGTTCCGGTTATGCCCAAGAGGGCAAAGGGCCATTAGGGTCAACATACCCTTGTTGAGCCATGTTATAGTATTGGGGATAGAGAGCCAAGTAGTTGTCTTCCCTCCCTTCATGTACCCCTAGGTCCACTCTTTTCATGAGCGCCATCAAATCATTAATACCCGGGTTATTGGGGATTGCCGGCCTAAATTCGGTATACGGAGTAGGGTATGGCGGGATAGGTACATAGGAAGGCGGGCGAATAGGCCTTCCCGGTCCTCCACGAGGTATTTGGCGGTGCGGTTCTTCCCTTTGAGGGGGATTGTCAAGAATTTGGATATCAAGGAGGTAGTTGGTGGAGGCGAGTATGGGCTCAATCTTGGGTCAATGCCCGGTATCTTCCATCCTTCAAGGATCATTGAAGTGCATCCCTTGGTGTGCCACTCTACACTCCTATCTCGAGTGTAGTTACACCATCGGTGACTGTGGAAGATGGTGTGTTCATCAATCAAAGTCCTCCCCTCAAGAGGAACATAAGTTCCTCGGGCATTGAACCCGAGACAAAGGTGGTGGGCCAAAATGGTAATTAGACCTCCCATCACGAAGGTCTTGAGTTGGGTGGTCCCTTGAGAAAAATCATGGAACCTAGTAAGTATCTCAAGTGGCGTATTAAATTTATAACGCCTTACCGCTCGAACATTCAAATAGGACTCAAGAAAAGTTAAGTCGATGAGAGTACACCTATCTTGTTCGTACCTCCCATTGATGCAACCGGCTACAAAGCGCTCGGTGAATCGAATCACCGGATGTTGGATGGCAAAGGTATAGCAACGCTTTATATGGGTAAAATTCCTCCCGGAGATAGCCTTCCAAAGAAGGTCCACACCAAAATTATCGGGCTTTTCGGTATAGTTGGTGGGTACTTCAAGACCGAAAACATAGGCGAATTCCTCAAGCGAAAGACAATGGTCTAGGTTGCATAACCTGAACTCCATGCCCACATTGGTGTGGGTATTAGTCACAATGCGAAGGCTACTCAAGAATTCAAGGGTGAGACTAAGGTAAGTCTCTTCATGGGCATGGAAAAGTTTCCCAATGCCAAGGCCATTAAAGAACATCTCGGTAGGGTACCTTATCTCAAGGATTTCCAACACCCTAGTATCTACAAATTGAGTGGGTTCGTACTTATTACCTAGTAGCTTGACAAAGTTTTTGCGGTGGTCATCGGATTCAAAGAGCACCTCTTGAAAGTGGTCGAGTTGTTAAATTCCTCCCCTTATTAAGGGTTGGGAGCTCCTTGGTAGCACTATCTCTCGCGGCATTGAAGAGGTTGATCCCTTGTGCTTCTTCCCGAATGATTCAACCAATTTCTTAGCCTTTCCCTTGGTGTTCATCAATGGTGCCATTTTGGTGTGGGTGATGGGAGTGTTTTTGAGGATGGGAGGGTGATTTTGAGGGTTGAGATGAGTGTTTTTAGGGTTTGATAAGGTGAGGAAATGAGGGAGAAAGGGGGTGATTATATAGAAGAAAGAGGGGATCCGAACGGATAAGGGTGGGTCAAATCCGTTATATCCGAGAGAACAGGGCAATCCGAGCGGATTTCCATCGGGACGGGCGGATTATGAGAGAATAAGACGGGCGTCTTCGCTTGAATCCGCACGGATTTTAACACAGCAGTTTTCCTTGGCCAAGAGGTGGGAAAAGTCGGGCGTCTTGCGTCTGGGACGTGCGTCTTGGTCGGGACGGGCGTCTTGCGCAGAATCCGCACGTATTCTTGCGCAGCACAAAAATCTTGTTTCTGGGTGACATACGGGACGGGCGTTCCGTGAAGAAGACGGACGTATTGTCCAAGACGGACGGTTTTGATCGAATCTGCACGGATTCTTCTACAGCTTTAATTATTCCTTCGTTGTGGGCCCTGGTCGGGCGTCTTGCTCTCGATTCGGGCGTCTTCTGCTCCTTTCCTTCTTTTTCTTTCTTTTTCGTGAAATAATACACCCTTTTCAATGATTTTCTCTTTTTCCTTATCTTTTTCTGAAATTTGCTCATGAAACATGTAAGATGACTCTCTCTCTCCTCTCTCATGCAAGAAATTAAATGCAAATGCAATAATGTCCAATTTTATACAAAGTAAAGGGTCCAAGTAATTTCTTACAAGTGGTGGTTTGAGATAGGACTCCACCAAACTAGTTCAATTTTGTAAAAATTCTTATCCATAGAGCTCAAGGCTCTTAATAAAAGATCAAAAGCTTGTGAACAAGCTCCAAATAAGCACAAGTATGGGTTGCTCAATTTGAATATGAAATTTGGCCAAGGAAGCTTGTAGAATGTTCTTTCCCTTGCTTTGTCCTTAGCATTAGAGCTTTCCCGATGCTTCAAATAGATAAGCCCATGATTCTTGTCAATACTAGGCATGAAGTGTGGTTCATTTTCATCCGTAGACTTCCACTTACCAACTTCTTCTTCGATTTTGGTGATGATGATAGCATTTTGATTTTTCAATCCTTCCAAGGTAGAAGGAGGATTTTCATAACACTGATGATCGGATACTTTGGGGGTTGAGATTGTGGGTGCCAAATCTTCACAAGTAGCCTCACGAGCAATTTTCTCTTTGAGCTTTTTCATCAAGTAGCTCTTGTACGAAACTTTGGCCTTTTGAAGAAGGTCTATCATATCCTCTTCAATGATCATTGGCTCCATGATAGGTGTCAAGTGATCTTCATGAGGAATAAAGGAAGGACGTCCTTCTTCATGATAGGGTATCTCAAATGTCTCAAGGATAGGCTCTTCAAGCAAGGTGATATTATGAGTCCATCCGTTAGGTTCATCATCATTGTTGCTATCTTCATATGAATCATAAGTGGGGGCTTCATGCAACTTTTTCTCTAACAACCCAATATTCACACTAAAGGACATACCCTCATACTCACAAAGGTTAAGAGTGTTTGGCTTACTCAACCTAATGTCTTCATCATCAAATACCACACTTTCATACTCACAAGAGCCCAAAGAGGTTGGCTCTTTCCATTTCTCATTTTTCATATCAAAGGTTACTACTTTAAATTCGCATTTGTGCTCAATTTCCAAGGAATGGTGGGGAGTGGTTGCTTGGGACTCTTTTAATTGGGCAATTTGAATTTCCAATTCCTTTCTTTGGACGACAATGCCTTGAAGAACATCATCCCTTCTTTGGTTCTCTTCTAGCATTTGTTTGAAGAAGTTTTGTTGATCTCCTATCATTTGGAAAATCACTCTTTGCATGGGTTCATTTTCTTGTTGTGGGTAGGTGTGAGAGTGGTGATTTTGGCGGGAAAGGTTGGGGTAGTAGTTAGGATTTTCATTGTACGAATAATAAGGTAGGTTTGTGTTGACTTGCTCCTCAAACTCCCCATACCCATAGTCATACTCAAAGAACCTACCACATACTCCATGACACATGTCTTGAGTCATCATAACTAAGACAAGGAGATAACTATAAGCATGGAAACTACACGAAAATGGTAAGAACAATCCTCGAGGAACAAGTTCCTCAAGGTGAAAGCAAAATCAAAATAGTCAAACAAGTAAGAACTTAATCACATAGCACCATCCCCGGCAACGGCGCCATTTTGATGTGGCAATGCGATGTCGTTGGGTCACATCCAATCAAACACATTTATATTCTCAACAAACAACTAGTTAGTGGTTAAGTCGAGGTCGATCCATGGGACGGTGTGCTTTGGGTTCTAAGTCTATCTATCTCAATTTATGCTAGTGTCATAATTTGGTTAGGTTTGTAGTTGTGTTTTAAGACTAATAAAAGCAATAAAGTATAACAAACAATAAAGGAAGGATGTAAACAAATGGCTAAAAGTGCTAGGATATCATGGGGTCATAGGGGATTCATGGTGTTGATCATACAAACATGTTTACAAAGTTGCAAGCAATTAATGTTGTGGAGGAACCGAGTTGGTTTATGTCTTACGGTTCATAGGAAGAGTTGGGTCCCAGAGCCGAATCGATTAGATTGTACAACACCTACAAGTCGACTTACTTTCCTCCTATTCAACTTCTATGCATGGTTTAACAAGACTCGAGTTGGTTTATATCTTACAAGTCAAGTTGAGTAGATAAGAGATGGTTGTAAATGCAAGGATTCATAGGCTTAGCATTTCATCAAACATAACATGTGCATAAAGTTGACATCACAACAAGCAAGAAAATTGATTATGAAAACATATTAGATTAAGCATGAATCAATCCCATGTTGGTTTCCCTTAATTACCCATTAATCCTAGCTAAAGAACTACTCACTCATTATCTAGTTTAACATGTTAATAAGGGTGTCAATCATCACAACAAGTATAAACATGATAATAGAATAAAGAAATGAACAATAAAGATTAAAGAGTAAAGGAATTATACCAACTTAAGATGATCCAAATAATAAAGCAAAGAATAATAGAAGAACTTGATGATTGATGGAAGGTTGTCAATCTCCCAATAATAACCCAATAATCTTCAATTACCCAATAATAAACTTGAATAATAAACTTGAACAATAATTATGGAAAGATTAATGTGTAATTTGTGGAAAGATTAAAGAGTAATCTATTCTAATCTACTCCTAATCTAATCTAAGGAAGGATTTTTCTAGCTAAAAAGATGTCTCAAAGGATTATTACAAATGGGGTATTTATAGTGGAAATTAGGTGGATGCATTAGGGTTAACTAAGGGCTAAACTAGTAATTACACTTTTGAGATTTGAGCAGGGAGAAGCCGGTATTTCTTGAAGGAAGGGCGTCTTTCTTTGAGGCTTGAAGAAGACGAAAATGCGCTGGGCTGGAATCCGGGCGGATTAAGGTCGGGACGGGCGGATTCTAGCGATGGAATCCGGGCGGATTAAGGAGAATCCGGGCGGATTGTGGAGGTGGGATCCGAGCGTCTTGCTGGAAAGCCGCACGGATTCTGCAGCTGGAGGACGGCCGGATTTCAGAGAATCCGCTCGGGTTGGTCTTCAGTTTACGTTTTCTTTTCTATTCTTCCCTTTCCTTCACTTCCATTTTATTCTTGTAGGCTTGGTCTTTAGTTCTTGCTTCCTCCTCATACTGATCCATCAAATGTCGTCAAATAGCTTCCGAATATGCACGAAAGACGGGAATTTCCGCCTTATTCTCTTCTTTCCTACAAAATATATAGAATACGATAGAAAAGCAAATAGGAAGGTTTTGACGGATAAAATGGCCAAAGAATGCTATAATAGTATGCAAAATGGGCTCAATTAGGGGACTAAATGTGCGCAAATAATGGTCACATCAAATATGTTATTTACCGTCACCGTCATTAATTCATCATTAATAACTTGTTTAACCTAATTAATTTGTTTGGTTTGTTTAATTCTTTAATTAATCTCTTTAAATCTTGTAAATAATTCATTCTATTCAGTTTCATTCATGTTTTATCGTTTTTATGACCTCATTCAACTGTAAATAATATGTTAATCACTTTCATCCGAGTCAATTATTCATTAATCGACCACTAAATTCACCAATGAACATTAACGAGATGCGGTTCCGGCTTCACAGCCAGAACTCAACCCAGGAACAGACGCAACGACTGTTGCGCCTCTTCCAAAGGACGCAGCTCTGCTGCGCCTGTTCCCGGTTGATTTCTGTCCCTGAACTCCCGTTTCTGCTTTGACCTAGTTTATTAATTGCGTATTTAATTAACTATTAATCGTATTGTCATCCTATAATCTGTTCGTTTATTCATTTATTCTTTCTTTTCTAAAACCATCCGTTTTAAATGTATTTTCGACATAAATCATTAAATTCGATGTAATTATTGTAATTTTCCTTTATTGTATTATTATTGTATTTCTTTTTTTTTATTGCTTGTATGCTTTCACATGCAATTAACCTAAATTTCTACCTCGACATTAATTGTATGTTAAATTACGTGTTAACCGACTTAGTTAATTCTCACATGCTAGGATTAATTTATTAGATATTGCATTGCATGCATATAAACCGTCAATATATCGAGTATAGATAACTTCCCTAATCATTAGTAGAGGCCGCTATCAAGGCGGGCGGGTTTAGGTGTTCGATCAAAAGAGCTTCCTAATACGTACCCTCACCCCTTACTCCAGATCTCTGAGAACATCCGTGTTCATTGGCATCCACGAGAGTCATTCTAGACATAGAATGCTAAGGGTAACGAGTTCTTGGTGTTCATGTCATTACTTCGTGTCTTGACATGACATGAGGTATTCGAACGGTTTTCAATTTTCCACAATAAATTGGTGGCGACTCCATAAATGCAAACAAACAAAGAGGAAAAGCTTGCTTCGCTTTTCGCCCCCGTGGGCCCGCGTCCACAGTTTGGCGACTCCGCTGGGTATAATACACTTACGTGTAGCCAAAAGGGTGAAACTTGAACAAGGTTAGGGAATAGTTTGTACAAGACAATTGTCGGTTTTCATAACTCGGTCTTCCTAGATCGTTTCATTCGCCCTCCCTAGGCTCAACCCAACCCATTCGACCAATCGCCCCGTCTAAACGATCGTAATTCTTATTTGGGCCTAAAGATGGATAGCGATTGACGTCATCCATACCATGGTACTTACTCTTGTTTGTATCAAGGACTTTCACTACTTGAGGAAATGGACTAGGAATTGGTCTTACTCTTGTTTGGTACGAGCCTCTCCACAGACCTCGGGTTTGATTTTTCGGTATGGCAACCCACCCTTTAAAACCAAAACCCTTCTAAATGCACTCAGCATCCCGTTATAATGCTTGTATAATGTTTGTACCATATGTGATCACCATTTCTAAACAAAACCATGAGGATTTTTGTAAAATCAAAATCCCTTTTAAAATGTAAAATTTTTCGAAAACATAGGCCTAATATTGGCGCAAAACCAGTCGAAACTATGTCCAATTGTCGAGTCAAAATTCGGGCCTCAAAACCCATTTCAAACCTCACTTCGAGTCCACTCCTACAACTACACTAAAGTTGACTAGGACCAACATTTTCAAACTTTGTCATTTCCTCAAAACTCACTTGCCACAAGTGGCACACTCCCACTTCACGATTCAAAACATTTCATTTTTCGAGTAAGTGTGCTAGGATGGTCGATTGTGTTTTGATTCGTCGTCGATCTCTTATCCAGTTTCCAAGATGCCTGAAACAAGAGACGTGAACTACAACTAACTCCAGAATGGTAATGATCAAATCCTAGCCGCACTAGCTCGTCTCCAATCACTCAAGACCAAGTGTATGATCGCCTTGACACAATCGAGGGCCGAATATATGCCGTGGAAATGAGGATGCCTCCTCGAGAAAGTGAAGTGTCTGATGAATTCGTGAATAACTTCGGGGACGAAAACCCTCCCATAGGTATGACTACAGCTGAGAAACGACTCCAATACTTGGAGGAACAATTGATGTATCTCAAAGGGGGTGACATTTATAGGGAAAATAATCGCAAAGATGATGCCTTAAGTTCCAAGTTGCCAACCAACTTCAACATGATGGATATCCCTAAATTCAAGGGGCATGAAAACCCTTTGAACCATATCCGTGCTTTCAAGGATTATATGTCTATCAAAGGCATTAAACCCGAGATTTCTTAAGGATATTTCCTTCATCTCTTGACACCATCCCAAAACAATGGTTCTGTTCTCTAGAGCACAAGAAAATTTGTACCTGGGACGATGCCGCAATTGAGTTCACCAAGCAATATGCGGATAATGCTGAAATCCAAGTCAACATGCGCACTTTAGAGGTTATTACCCAAAATGACAAAGAAGTTTTCACCGACTTCCTAAGTAGGTGGAGGAAGACTAGTACTCAACTTGTTGAACGTCCAGATGAAGCTACCCTCGTGGAAAAATTCGTGGACAACCTAAAGCCCATCTATGCAAGTCATTTGAGATACCAAAACATTAAGACCTTCAAAGACTTAACCGTACTAGGAACAAGGATCAAAGATGACATCCTTAAAGGGCTCTTGTCCAAAACGGTAGGTCGTGGATATCAAGGCTCAACAAGTCATTCTTACGGCTCTACTAGAAAAACTAATGAAGCTAACCTTCTCGAGCCATCTAAGAAGAATACCCCACCAAGGAAATTCACAAATATTGGGGACACATATTCCAATGCTCTAAAAATGTTGATGAAACTGGGTAAACTTCAACCCATAGGCCCTACACCCGAACCAGAAAAGAAATCCAAGTTCGGGATGAGAATTAAATCATGCGAATACCATAGAGGTAAGGGACATGATACGGAGAAATGCTACAAACTGAAAAATGTACTTCAAGACATGATTGAAGACGGTCGCCTACCAATACCGCCTGGAGGTAAGCCTAACAACACTCAGAATCCTCTTGGAATTCTAGTGATTACAAGTGAAGAATCTACCATAGATTGTTCACACCTCATTTCTCCAGTCGAAGATGAAATTCATGCAATAGAGTATGAAGGGAACTACTCTACCATTTCCCCAACCATCACCGATTTCATTGCATGGGCAAAAAGTGTGAATAGGCAAGTCATGGAACTAGAGAGTGCAGTGGCAACCCTACGTGATCCCAACGCAACACCTAAACAACGTGCACCACTAGTCTTCTCTTAAAACACTACGATGCAAGAAGTAGTAGCCATGGTTGATGAGCTAGTCGACCAAATTATCCAATTGAAAGCCAAAATCATAAGAATGAGGGAACTTGCTACTGTCAATGGAATATGGGCCGATGATGATGAAGATGAGTATCTCACTAAACACTACCTAGTCAAAATCAGTTAGCAAATAGTCCAAAATTGTGAATATCAAGATGTAGACCACCTTACTCGTTCGGGACGCCCATACCAAAACACTTCTCAAAATCGTCCCATAGCGAATAGTCCAACCAATGTGGTCACACCAAATGATAATGAAGATGACTCTACGGACCATCTGCTAAAGCAACTACAGAAGACAAAGGTTGATCTTTCAGTCTGGCAACTAGTGGCAAGCTCATTCCCACATCGCCAAGCTTTACTGCAAGCCTTGGCCAAACTAAATGTGGCACATAACTCCACACCCGATGACGTAGTCAACTTGGTCTTCCAAGACTCACCAAAGCTAAGTAATCCTATTACTTTCTCGTATGAAGATTTGCCACCCTTTGGTGCTAGTCATAACTTGGCTCTTTATATCATTGTCATTTGCTTAAAGAAGAATGTGCCAATGACTTTGGTAGATGATGGCTCCGCAGTCAATGTCATACCCTTGAAAACGGCATAAAAGAGTCGGATTGGACCCCTACCAACCAAGGTGTTCGCGCATATGATGGAACACGACGAAAGGTAGTAGGACTTGTTAACCTAACCATAGCCACATGGCCGATTGAGAGAAAGGTTAACTTCCAAATAGTGGACATTGAAGCATCCTTTAACATATTTCTGGGAAGACCTTGGATTCACGCTTCCAAAGCGGTAACATCCACCCTCCACCAGAAAATCAAAATCCCACTAAATGGTAAAGTGGTGACGATCACTTCGTCACCCATCAAGGCAATAATCAAAAAGAGATCAAGTAACCAAGTACTTGCAGATCCAGTGCATGAACTTGGGCGCTTCCATAGCATATAGGTCATAGAAAGCGAGTTGGCACCTTTATACTTCAATCCCTACTCCAATTTAGTGGTCAACCACATGCTCAAATCCCAGGGATACTTCTCAGGAATGCCTTTGAATCCTATCTGAAGGAACACATTTGCACCCTACAAAGAAGGCAACTCACAAAGAATACCACTTGGACTAGGATACAAACCCACTAAAGAGGAAGTTCTCGAGATGCTCGCTCAAGTTCAAAACCATAAGAACGTGGGAATCCAAATGCCACCCTACCTCCCTATCCTAAATGGATACTTCGTTAAGGAAGGAAGTCAAGATATCTTTCACGGATTTCCCGAACCTTGGCACTATCTCGAAAGGAAGCTAGCCGGAATCGAGATCTTTCACGATTGCTACTTCATTCCTCCTGAAACGGTTCCTACCGTCAAGACTCGTCAAGCACCTTGCTTAGACGAACAAGCTGTTAGTCTACTATTTGGAGAAGATCGATTTGTTAGAGCCGCGCAGGATGAGATCATTACCATGATACTTCAAGACGATCACTTCAACCCTACCGCGTTAATCACAGAAACCAACACCAATCAGCAGAAAGGATGGAGAAAGTCGATCAAGTGGACAAACAATCAAGGAAGACTCTTCAAGCTCACCACTGGAGAAGGAGAGATGTTTAAAGGAGAACCAGAAGACGATGAATTCGAGTCAGAGTCAGAGTCGGAGTCTAGAGAAGTTCATAGAGAGTCTCCTCCTGTCGTTAATCCCACTCCCCTTGTTTCTCCTAGCTTAGTATCAAGTAGTAACAGTAGTTCGGGAAATGTCCCAACGACTGTCCCTTTACTGCCACTGACTACAGATCGACGACTTCTTTGTTTCAACTTTTCTCAAATTTTAATATGAATAAATCAGGTTCTGCTTACTCTTCGTGTTTTTTTGAATGCAATTCTGTTTACGATTATACTGAGGATGACCTAGACCCAGACTCAATCGAGATACCTTCCTACATAGCCAAAGAAATACTACAAGTGGGGGAAGGGGGACCAGTAATAGAAAACACTGAACCCATCAACGTAGGAACCGAACTAGAACCCCAAGAACTTAGGATAGGGACGACCTTGAGCTCTACCGAAAGGGCCAGTTTCATAGACCTCCTACACGAGTTCAAAGACGTTTTTGCTTGGTCCTACAAAGACATGCCAGGGATCGACAGGGACATCGCAGAGCATTGAATCCCAATCAAACCGGGTTTTAAACCCGTGAAACAGAAGCTTCGTCGAATGAGGACAGAATGGGCACTCAAGATCAAAGAAGAAGTCGATAAACAGTTCAAAGCCGGGTTCATCAAAGTTTCTGAGTACTCAGACTGGGTAGCTAACATAGTACCCGTACCCAAAAAGGATGGGAGAATCCGTGTTTGTGTTGATTTTAGAGACTTAAACAAAGCAAGTCCTAAGGATGACTTTTCTCTACCACATATCGACATATTGGTGGACAATACAGCAGATCACGCATTACTGTCCTTCATGGATGGATACACAGGATATAACCAGATCAAGATGGCCATAGAAGATATGCATAAGACCGCCTTCGTCACTCAATGGGGAACCTATTGCTACACGGTTATGCCGTTTGGGTTAATTAACGTCGGAGCTATAAACTAACGCACTGCAACTACGCTCTTACATGACATGATGCATAAAGAAGTTGAGGTATACGTAGATGACATGATTGTCAAGTCCAATGATAGAGAAGGGCACATTGCAAACCTTCGCAAATTCTTCTCAAGGCTACAGAAGTATAACATGAGGCTCAATCCCCAGAAATGCGCATTCGGAGTAACATCTGGTAAACTCCTGGGATACGTTGTTAGCCAACGAGAAATAGAAATAGACCCTTCTAAAATCAAAGCTCTAATCGAAATGCCGCAACCTCAAACAGAGAAAGAAGTTAGAGGATTCCTAGGCAAGGTGCAATAAATAAGTCGATTCATATCGAAACTCACCATGATCTGCGAACCTATCTACAAGAAGTTAAAGAAATTAGATCACACCATGTGGGATGATGACTGTTAGAAGGCTTTCGACCGAATCAAGGAGATACTAGCCAACCCACTAGTGCTCATGCCACCTCAACGAGATCAACCTCTTAGTTTATATCTCACGGTAACTGAAACGGCCATGGGCGCCATGCTAGCTCAAACCGTAGGAAAAGAAGAAAGAGCTATCTACTACCTTAGTAAGAAGTTCTTGGAGTACGAGTGCAAATACACACCACTCGAGAAGACATGCCTCGCTCTTGTGTGGGCAACGAAGAAGCTACGCCATTACATGCTTAGCTACTCTGTCAAAATATACTCCAAAATGGATCCTGTCAAATACCTCTTCGAGAAACTCGTTCTCAATGGACGCTTAGCAAGATGGACTTTGATGCTCTTAGAGTTCGATCTCAAGTATGTACCTCTGAAAGTTATAAAGGGGCGCGCCGTTGCCGAATTCTTCGCAGAAAATCCCATTAATGATACACAAACGATAGACACCTGGTCATTTTCGGATGAGGATATACTCCAAACCGATGTAGACTCCTGGGACCTTTATTTTGATGGAGCATCGAACTTAAGAGGATTTGGAATAGGAGTGTTGCTCATTTCTCCTGAAGGCAAGCATACACCAATATCTGTCAAACTCGACTTCGAGGTGACAAATAATGCTGCAGAATACGAGGCTTGTCTCATCGGATTGCAAGCAGCAGTAAGTTTAGCCATCAAGAATCTTCGAGTGCATGGGGATTCGTCTTTGATCATCAACCAAATTACGGGATCTTGGCAAATCCGAAGTGAAAGCTTAGCACCTTATCAAGCCAGAATAGACCATGTAGCCCAATTTTTCGATCAAGTAACCTACCTACACCTACCTCGAGAGGAGAATCAATTTGTAGATGCTCTTGCAAAACTTGCATCTTTGATCAATATGCCGGATAGCATGGTAGAAATGCCTATATGCATCGAACGACGGTCAGCACCGGCTTATGTGCACCAAATAACCGATGAAGAGGAAATCACAAAGGAACCTTGGTTTCAATCGATCCTAAACTTCAAACTCAACGGCACCTATCCACCGGATATGGACAAAAGGGGACAACGTGCTATACGCTTACTAGCTTCCCAATACGTTCTCATGCAAGGAGAGTTCTACAAAAGAACACCTCTTGGTGTAATCCTATGCTTTCTTGATCATTCACAGGCAAGGAAAGTGATGGAAGAAGTCCATGATGGAGAATGTGGCCCTAACATGAGTGGACCCATGATGGCAAATAAAATCACACGTTTGTGGTATTATTGGACCACAATGGAATCCGATTGCATCAAATATGTAAGACATTGCCATAATTGCCAAATCTTCGGGAATGTGCAACATGTCCCTCCTTCATTGCTTTACACCATGACATCTCCCTGGCCATTTTCTGCTTGGGGAATTGAGATCATCGGCAAGATCACTCCAGCCGGAACAGGAGGTCACTGTTTCATCCTAGTAGCAATCGATTACTTCACCAAGTGGGTAGAAGCGACTTCCTACACCAGTCTTACAGCCAAGAACGTGGCAAAGTTCATACAAACCAACATCATCTGTCGTTATGGTTGCCTACATGAGATCATCAGTGACAATGGATCACATTTCTAAGATGAGACTGAGCAATTGCTAGCCAAGTACAAAATCAAGCATCACCACTCCTCGCCATATAGACCACAAACTAATGGCGCGGTAGAGGCGGCAAACAAAAACGTTGTCACAATTCTCAAGAAAATGATTGACAACTATCGAGATTGGCCAAGCAAGATACCTTTTGCTTTATGGGGATACCGTACATCTGTTAGGACGCCCACTGGGGCCACCCCTTTCTATTTGACCTACGGCATGGAAGCTGTACAACCAGTCGAGCTAGAAATACCGTCCTTACGTATTTTACTCGAAAGTTAAATCCCAGAAGCCGATTGGAAGAGGGATAGATATGAAGAACTCATCCTCCTGGATGAACGAAGATTGTGTGCATTACATAATGTGCAAACATATCAGGCACGTATCAAACGGGCCTTCAACACAAGGGTTAAGCCAAGGAACATCAAAGAAGGAGACTTGGTCCTCAAATCAATTAGAGCTCTTTTACCTGTCGATCCACGAGGAAAATTCAAACCCAATTGGGCCGGGCCATTTCTAGTCAAGTCCATACTTCCAGGGGGTGCGGCTAGGATCATAGACTTAGATGGGAACGAATTTGCCAACCCGACAAACCTCGACCAACTGAAAAGTTACTATGCCTAGAATAGGAGCAAAAACGCGCCTCGCGTAACCTCACGTATCGCTCTTGTGGCACGAAATAAATGGCCCCTGGCCAACCTGAAATACGCTAATGTCATCTTGCTCTTGCATTCTGACAATTTGTCATCCTCTTATCATCAAATAAACTGAAATGCATTTTAGGAGTAAATGAAAGCTCATGCTAATTTTCTAAGTTCATCACAAGCTCTTGCTCAGAACAATTATTCTTTTACATTTACTTGAACTACGCGCAAGGGTTTGATTTCATTTTTTTTAAATGAATACGTAGGAAATCCTTCACAAGATACAACCCATTAATTATTTTAAATGTAAATAGAAGGACATTTGCAAATGCATCTGGAATTCGACAAGAATAATGATAGAAAATCGTAACGGTTTCATAACCAATCAACCTCTTTTATTCCATGCCTTTTAAATAATAATATGCCACATAATATAAAAAATAAAATAGGCTAGGATTCTAAAAACCCCACCTTCTTATTACAATAATAATAATAATAATAATAATAATAATAATAATAATAATAATAATAATAATAACAATAATAATAATAATAATAAATAATAATAAAAGACTTAGGCTATTCTTCCATTTTCCCTTTGCCTTTGTCATTTTTATCATATTTCTTGTCCCGACCTCTAGCCGGACGCTCTTGCGCCACTTCAGACCTAATCACCAACGGTCTCTCTCGTGGTCTAGCCTTGACATTCTTGTCAACCACCATCTCGATGGCAGGAGAAGTCTTCGGTTTCGTCGAAGGATGAACAACTCGAAACCCGGCTTCTTCCTCTTCCTCAGTCAGATGCTTCTCTTTATCCTTTTCTACATCACGAACCTTGTAGTCAACAGGCTCGCATTTCCTCAATCTCTCGCGCTCCTCCGGAGTAGTAGCTTTCCTCCACCGCAGATAGGAATCCGACACCCATAGAGCACTAACAGAAGAGTTCAAGAACCACATATTTCTTTGAGCTCATTTGATGGCCCATTCTCTTCGACTCTCAGTAGTAAGCGCCACGGCAGTCTGCGGGACAGTGTCAAGCTTCAGAATCATCTGCTTCAATCCAACCTGCCTCATCAACCTCTCCAGGAAGATGAATATCATAAACTCTAAGCCTGGAATGCGCACAGACGGGGTAGGATCCAAGGATGATACTCCAGTGACAGATTTAAGATGCCACCATGGCCGATCCATCTAATCAAGGGGCCATCATCACTCTTGAATTTGTTTTCCCAATAGTTGTAGACTCGAGTGAAGTCCACCATGTAGAGCTTGGTCCTCATCGCAATTGAGCGAGCATGATAAGCAGGAACATTAACTGGGGGCTCGATCAATCGAAGACGCTTCATAAGCCAGACCTACGAGAAGCAGGTATTAGAAACGAAAAGAAAAAAAACGAAAAAAAAAAGGAGGACTTTTTTTATTCTTTTACCTGCAAAATAATGGGACTTCCCAGATAAGGAAGATCACGGCTGGCTTTCCTGTTATCTAACCCCAACAGGATCTCTCCTAGACACAGGCAAGCTGGGCTCCTGCGCATCTTCATTTGCTCAATCAGGCTCAAAAAACGAGGATCACCTCTCAAATCCTCATCAACATGCCCCTGAAGGACATATATATGTAGTAGGAAAAACCCAAATGCCCTTCGCCTGGCAACATAAGAGATAGTGGGATCTGCCCTATTGATGAATCGATCAATGAAGTCCAACATTCGCACTCCCTTTGAGGTCACAAGACGGTCCACCTCAGCTCTTGTCAACCCAAGCAAATCCCTAAACTTGTTCTTATATCCTTGAGAAGTAGGGGGAATAACAGGCAACTATTCCGGGTCCCAACCACCAATCGCAGCAATTTCTTCAGGAAATGGGCAAATGTCGCCTCTGGGGAAGGCAAATACGTGATAATTCGGGTCTCAATAATCAAGACAAGCATCTAGGAACGGTTTGACTACCTTGATCAACTTCAAGCTCAAAAGTGATCCAAAATTATAAGCACCCATGTCGTGTTTCTCCACATTGGAGAACTCATTTGTCCATTCTTTTAGACGCATTTCGAGAGTATTCATGATGTATGCTTTATGTAATAAGACGAAGGAAAGACGGAAGAATTATGTGAATAAAACCTCCCTCGACGTCTCTATTTATACTAAAAGCTGTTTCCTAAAATCCGTTAGGACGGATACACTGGGGAACATGCACAGCACTTGCTGCGCCTCTTCAAAGGGACGCAGCTCTTGCTGCGCCTCTTCCTCAGCCTTCTTTCTGTGTTTTTTCCGCGTTGGATCTTTCCTAATTCCTCAAATAATAATTTCCTATTCATACGGGTTATTATTTTGGTAAATCCGTCAAATTGCCATGTCTCGTGTTTCCTAATTCCACGGGCATGCATTTCGAGGCGATATCGACATTTTCGTCATCTTAGCACTCTTATCCTTTTCCTTTTTTATTTTCTTTTCGGGAATCATTTCACCAATTTAATTTATTCATTTTCAAACTTATACATTTCTTTTTTAATTTTCTTTTTGGGGAATCATTTCACTCCCGTTCCACATTACATTTCAAACTTATATGTTTCTATTTTTTCCTTTTTTTGGGGGGTAGCCCTCCCTACCGCCAGGTTATTTCCGGCAAATTTTTTGCATTTTTTGTTTTGCGCTAATTTAGGCCATGTGTACAAATATATGTTCTATGTGATTTCTGTGTAAATTTCGGCAGCATGACGGCATAAACCGTCATCTACCAAAACTGTTCAAAGCTAACCTGCAGATAAAAACAAAGCAACCCAACAGCAAAGGCACTCATGCCATGATATATACAACTAAGAGGGGATATGTACACCAAACTGGGGGCTCGAGCCCCAAAACAAAGTCCGAATGTCCAAAATATAGGTCCTAAAAATGTACAAAATGTGCAAAATACAGCCGAAGACAAAAAAAAACAACAAGCAAACTACTGCTGGTCGCCGTCTAGCTCAGCAACTCTCGCCTCGAGAGCAGCAACCTCGGCGTCACGAACCTCGAGCTCCCTCAGCAGACGAGCTGTCTCCTCCCGAGACTGGGAAAGCTCTCGCTCCAGCTTACACTCCCTCTGCAAACGCAAGAATTGGCTCATGTCAATCATTTCAAACGAAGTAAAAGGAAGGTTCATACCTGACGTCCTCGGCCGCCAGCAAGTGCCTCGACGGCAGTAGCCCGCAGCCGGTTGGCTACCCTCCACAAAGCCACGAACCGGGATGGCGCAACCTACATTTCAAAAGAAGAGATTCTAAAACGATTGGACAAACTCAAACAAATGTGTTCTTACACAAAATTATACAAGTTAGGAGACTCACCCTCTGAATCAGATGCTGCCACTCATCCAGACCAGCATCTCTCACTGCCGCATCAAAGTCGCGAAGCTCAGAAATCGTCGTTATCACCGTCGCGTCAGTGTACTCAAGGATCTCGAGGTACTCCGGGGGCTCGATGCCCGCCGCCTCGACCTCCTACAAAGTCAAATGATTTCCGTTAACCGATGATCATTCATCGTGTTCTCAAAATGATCAAAAGTAAGATTAACACACTTACCATGACCGGCTAGTACGCCAACCTCCCGTAGAAGAACACCGAGTAGTCCTCGCCCGGAAGAAGGAGGGCATCACCACCAACGCCTGCCAGGTCAGCCTCCCACTCAGCATCAGAAGGCTCCCTGAACATCATCCGAGGAGGATCGATGGGAACCGTCAAGACATCCAGAGAGCACTGACGAGCCAAACGCTCGCCCAAGTACCACACAGGACACATCGACGTCCTAAGCAGCAACTGGCTCGAGCTCCTAGGTTGAAGGACCTCATCCACAAAGGGAGGACCGCCATCATAGTCCACCCAAGGCCTGGGCACCCACTAAGAAAAGCAAGCAAGGATCATTCTTATGATCAGTTCTAAGAAGTAAAGAAGAAAGACAAACAACGCAAGGTGAAATACTCACGCCGTCCAACTGAAGAGCGTTCACCTCCCGTCAACAGTCGTCGTGAAAGGAACGCCGGCTCCTCGTACGGCACATTACCGAATCCCTCACAACGGGATAGGCCCTCTCCACCGGCTCCGTCCTCTTGGGCGCGAGGCTCGGAAAGTAGGAGTACACCCACGCCTGTAAAATAAGATAATCAACAACGATCTTTTGTGATTCGATAAGAAAAGGAAATGATCTTTCATAAAATGAAATGATGGTTCATTCCTCCAACAACAGTCCAGGGCCAACAGCGGCAAGAGAAGTCCCCTTCTCCATCAACTCTGGACGAACCATGGCCCTCATAAAGCGAATGAGGATCGCAAAACCAGCAGTGACACAGTCCCAATGACCTAGGTCGCTTAGGTCAGAAAGAAAGGGAAGGAGCTTCGTCAATAGCCTCTCTCCCTTGTCTCCGAGGTAGATTGAAGACAAGAACCACCAGAGCCACAAACGGACTCTCTGCTCTGCTGTACAGGGAGGAGGAGCCATCTCACTCCCCTCGATCACCACCTACGTCGGGGTCTTCCCCGCAAAATAGTCCCGGACGTAAGAACTAGGCACCAACTCGGGTACCGCAGCAGCCTTCGGCATCAAGTTCCAGCCGATCAATCTCCTAGCCTCAGCCGAGTCTACCCTCATGGCTGTCTCCGGCCACTCCACCACCTCAGTCCTACACGGCAAACTAGAAATCATGCCGTAATCCTACAACGTGACCCCCACCTCACCAAAAGGCATGTGAAATATGGAGGTCGTGTCCGAAAACCGATCCAAGAAAGCTCGGACCAGGCTGAGGTTAGCCCGAAGCTTCCTCCTCGTGATATCCCTCCAAGCCTGTACCAAGGCACCAAACGCTCCCCGCTTGATGATGGCTCGCTCCTCAGCCGACAGCCTCTCGTAGCACCCCATCGTCGTCGTGTAGCCCGAGAATGATCTGATGTTCCCGGCCTCCTATTTGGATTCGGAACAAAAGCTATCTTTAGCTTGAATGAATGAAGAAAAGGAATAACAAAAAGAAATGAAAGAAGATGAGTGAAGAGTGATGAATTCGATTTACCAAGCTCTTCACCGTCCTGTAGGACAGGTGACCCTCTGCAGCCCAAAGTAGGTGCCTGTTGTCCCAAGTCTCAGCCCACGCAGGTGCTCCCCTCAGCAGGCGACCACCCCGTCCAACGTTGGCCCGTCTCGGGGCCTCATCCTCCTCAAGAACCTCCTCCTCAAGGACCTCGTCCTCAGCAGCCGTCACCGCGGCGGTAAAAGCCTGCTCTAATGCCTCCTCAAGTGAATGAGAAGGGTCAATAGCCGTATCCACGTCCATGGGAGCTCTCCCTGACGTAGAAGCCTCGTCACCTGTAAAATTAAATTGAATTTAGGCCGCGTCAAATGACGACAAGCCTCAATTAGGGGGATTTTCGATTTTTCAAAGCTCCGAAATCGCTCTTTTCTCACCATCTTTCTCAATTTTCCCACAAACCCGTCCACTCATGTGGTAATTTGGGTCAAATCAAGCCTAAGTTGAAGCCTAGTCATGGGTTCGAGTCGGAATTTCGACAGCATTTCGTTATAACGACGATTATGCCCTAGAAAAGTGTCCTGAAAAAGCCGTCACAAATCAAAATTCTGAGATGATAGGAAGTTTACCCATCATACAAGGACTCCAAATATCAAGTTTCGTCATAAATGGGTAATCCTAAGGCTATTTTCGAAGCGATTTACGGTTTAACTTTGAGACCGTCTCAATTTCGCTCAAATGCCCAAAACTCAACGAAAATTCAAAACAAATACATGGTTATGATCCTTATACTACCAATTAGCCATTTACAAGGTCAATTTTGCAAGGCAAAATCATTTGGGGGAAAAGCCCCAAATTTTCGACATAATTAGGGTTGAAAACCTTAATTTGTCGGTCCAATTTGATCAATTATAGAAGATTAATGCACAAATAATACACGTACCTCGATCAGTCATGGAAAATGCAAGCTTTTGATCAAATTTTGCGAAAAATAATTTGAATTTGAGAGAGAAATTGATGATTTTGTGTTTCAAAATAATGAAACAAAACCCCTGTTTCATCAGGTTTTTTACCCAGGAATGCCACGTCCAGGAAAAGACGTAGCAGGTGCTGCGCCTCTTCCAAGGGACGCAGCTCTTGCTGCGCCTCTTTCTCAGTTTCCCTCCATATGAATTTTTGAAGATTCGTTATAAGTTCGTTATTTTGTGGGCCCATCTTTGGTGCGCCTCTTCCTCGATGCCACACATCGTATATTTGGTCCGTTTGACATTTATTCTTCGCCCGGACCCGTATTTCCAAGCCAACTGCAAACTGTCACCATATTTTTACCAAGACCGTGCTTGTCACAATGAGCGAATATTCTCTGACAGGTGTTTCGACACACCTTTATTATGTTCCCCCAGCGAGAGTTCACGACAGACAATCGTCCCTCTCGAGACATGGAGATCAATTCCCCATTATGTTCCCCCAGCGAGAGTTCATGGACAGGCAATCGTCCCTCTCGAGATATGGAGATCAACATCGACCCCAAGCTCTTGATAAGTTTTTTTTGAAGCCGAACCAAGCAGATTTCTCCCCAGCAGTTCCTGACTACGTCCTGCTGCCTCCTCCCAATATCACGTTTTGTTTCCCCTGGAGTTTCAAAGAATTTTAGGTATGGTCCCTTCTTATGGCTAGCGAGCCCCCTTACGTAGTCTAATGGACTTTAAACGACCCTCCCCGATAGTCCACAGACTCTAAAATATTCCCGACGACAGGTCCTTGGCTCAGACCCCTTGAGCCACCTCGCGTCGCCATAGTCGTCAGATTGTAATCTTCGATTGACCTGATGGCTATACTTTGACTTTCGCCTTGCCCAAGCCTCAGTAAAAGTGGGGGCTCTGTAGATACCTCATTTCTGCACCTCCCGCAAACCACCCGGTGATGATTGGCCCGCATGTTTGGTATATGGAACGATTTGTGACAGTTCGTAAGTTTATCGTCAAGTGATCGCTCAAACACTTGTGTCTACCTCTTAATTGTAAACTACGTACCGATACGGTCGGTTTGGCAGTAATTAGAGTACATTTGGAGTCCGGATCAAAAAAGCCGTCTTCATTTTCTAATAACCGAGTCAGAATGTTCTGGAATGTTCCGGATATTTCTATTCCATAATTTCCAATCTTTTGATATTTGGTAACATATCTCCCGTAATATTCACACAAAATATTAAGGAAAAGAGATTAATCCGCTATTTCATAATAGAAACGCGGAAATCTTTCTTCCGTAGGAGGAAACCACTGAGGAAAGGACGCAGCAAGTGTTGCGCCTCTTCCAAGGGACGCAGTGCCTGCTGCGCCTCTTCCTCAGTCCTTTTCAGCGTATTTTTCGTATCTTTTCGAGATTCACTTCCAAAGTTTCTCCGAAAACCCTATTTCCATCGTGTGATTAGTATAAATAGAGACCTTCGGTCTCACATATTTCTCACGCGAGTGTCCGCCCTTCTCTTCTCCCTTTGCATTCTAGACCATGTTCTTACTTTTTGGTGCCTACGTGCTTGAACTTTCGACCACGTAAGCTCGGATCTTTCTGAGTACCAGCCTCGTTTTGCACGACCGACCAATTTGACCAACTCCACATCAATCAACATTAATCAATCTTATTCGTTTTCCTCCTAGAGGGCACTTTCGTCGTACATTCGAGTCGAGCATCACTAAACGTTAACTTAGTTCATCTCGTTTCGTCAAACATGTAAGTCTGAGGGTGTAAATCCTTCTTTTGTTTATTGTAATTAATATTGTAAGATTTATGTCAAAAGTACTCTTAAAGCCGATTTGTAAAACCTTATTTTAAACCCTTTTTACGGATTATCAGGAGACAAACATCGAGAAAGGACGCAGCAACTGCTGCGCCTCTTCAAAGGGACGCAGCACCTGCTGCGCCTCTTCCTGAGGCTGCCGCAGTTCCTGCTTCCTTTCTTCTTCCTTCGTCTTTTGTTCGTCCGTTTGTTTATTTTTGTTTCGTTTTCAATTGTTCATTAACACGATAATTTAAGCATGAT
Source organism: Silene latifolia (assembly GCF_048544455.1). Classification (NCBI taxonomy): domain Eukaryota; kingdom Viridiplantae; phylum Streptophyta; class Magnoliopsida; order Caryophyllales; family Caryophyllaceae; genus Silene; species Silene latifolia. Next base: position 190,306,054 of record NC_133537.1, read on the forward strand.
AATTGTAACCTGTAATTTGTTAATAATTCTTAATAATTAATTCATCTTTCAAAATCCCGACTTAAATCCCTTATAATTCATATTTGCGGGTTTTCGTCATTAAAATCAATTCGGGTTTTAGAGATTCGATTTACCAATATTGAATCTCTGGAATTCATCTTTGTTATATTTGTATATTGATGTGGCAATGCGATGTCGTTAGGTCACATCCAATCAAACACATTTATATTCTCAACAAACAACTCGTTAGTGGTTAAGTCGAGGTCGATCTATGGGACGGTGTGATTTGGGTTCTAAGTCTATCTATCTCAATTTATGCTAGTGTCACAATTTGTTTAGGTTTGTAGTTGTGTTTTAAGACTAATAAAAGCAATAAAGTATAACAAACAATAAAGGAAGGATGTAAACAAATGGCTAAAAGTGCTAGGATATTTGTATCTGTTATTTACCGTCACCGTCATTAATTAATTATTAATAACTTGTTTAACCTAATTAATTAATTTGTTTGGTTTGTTTAATTCTTTAATTAATCTTTTTAAATCTTATAAATAATTCAATCTATTCAGTTTCATTCATGTTTTATCATTTTTATGACCTCATTCACATGTAAATAATATGTTAATCACTTTCATCCGAGTCAATTATTCATTAATCGACCATTAAATTCACCAATGAACATTAACGAGATGCGGTTCCGACTTCACAGCCAGAACTCAACCCAGGAACAGACGCGGCGACTGCTGCGCCTCTTCCAAAGGACGCAGCTCTGATGCGCCTGTTCACGGTTGATTTCTGTCCCTGAACTCCCGTTTCTGCTTTGACCTAGTTTATTAATTACGTATTTAATTAACTATTAATCGTATTGTCATCCTATAATCTGTTCGTTTATTCATTTATTCTTTCTTTTCTAAAATCATCCGTTTTAAATGTATTTTCGACATAAATCCTTAAATTCGATGTAATTATTGTAATTTTCCTTTATTGTATTATTATTGTATTTCTTTTATTGTATTGCTTGTATGCTTTCACACGCAATTAACCTAAATTTCTACCTCGACATTAATTGTATGTTAAATTATGTGTTAACCGACTTAGTTAATTCTCACATGCTAGGATTAATTTATTGGATGTTGCATTACATGCATATAAACCGTCAATATATCGAGTATAGATAACTTCCCTAATCATTAGTAGAGGCCGCTATCGAGGCGGGCAGGATTAGGTGTTCCATCAAAAGAGCTTCCTAATACGTACCCTCACCCCTCACCCCTTACTCCAGATCTCTGTGAACATCCGTGTTCATTGGCATCCACGAGAGTTATTCGTCTAGACATAGAATGCTAAGGGTAACGAGTTCTTGGTGTTCATGTCATTACTTCGTGTCTTGACATGACATGAGGTATTCGAACGGTTTCCAATTTCCACAATAAATTGGTGGCGACTTCACAAATGCAAACAAACAAAGAGGAAAAGCTTGCTTCGGTTTTTGCCACCGTGGGCTCGCGTCTACAAAAGTTCATGGAAATTGTGAAGAACTTAGAAGTCTCAATCCCATTCACGGAATTGATCAATCATGTTCCGGCTTATGCAAAGTATGATACTGTCGTCAGGTACCAAAAATAAATACCTATTACTACCAAGAGAAGTCAGTGGCAAGTAGGGTCGATCTCCACAGGGAGATGGGAAAATGTCGGCTTAACTAAGTCCGTCAGGGTAACCAGTTCTTGGGGGTTTTTAATTGTTTGTTCTAAACTAACAAGGTCAAAAGAGAGAAAGAGAGTAAAAGAGTAGAAAGTAAAAAAATAGAGAGAAAGCAGCTAAGACAATCGGTTCACCATGATTCTCAAGTAATGTAATCTAATTAAGGTCTCAGGTCAATGCAAGTTTAATCTACAGAGCAATGAATATCTCCTTCCGGTCTCAATTCGCCCAAAAAAAGTAATAACTTAGCTTCCGCCCTCACTAAAGTGCCCTAATGTTCGCTACAGGTCTTACCCTTTCCCATATTCCGATCTAGGTCAAGGTGTACCATGATTTATTAACTAATTGCGTCGACTCAATTAGACAAGAACAGTTAAATGCAGCGTTTAACAACATAGATCAATTTCGCATTAAACCTAATGACTTAATTCACAAATTCCTTAAGATCACGGCTCCCCTATGTCTTAGCAAGGGGGAATCAGCTACGCATAGTCATTAAAAAGGTAACAACAATACATAAGCAATAAAGATTAAGCATGAAAACAAGGATAAAGAGAGATTAATGATAACAATTAAAGATTAAAGAGGAGAAAACAATAAAGAGCAATAATGGATTAAGATTAAGAAAGGAGTAATAGTACCAAATACAAGCAATCCAAGTTAGGGTTCTAAGAGAAGAGTATCGAAAGTAGAGAGGTCAAGTATCCAAGTGACCAAGAGAGGAAGTCATGCGTATGATACTGTCGTCATACATATATCAAATTACAAAGCCCAACTCGAAATTAGACTAAAGCTCGCATAAAACACAAAGCCTCTCGATCGAGTGAAATGAAACCACTCGATCGAGGACAAATCTTGAAAAACCCCTCGATCGAATGAATATGGGGTTCGATCGAGTACTCCTTATATCAGCTATTTCGATCGAGTAACAGAACAGCTCGATCGAGTGATTCTTGATGGATAAAGCATTCGATCGACCAAGTAGTGTAGCAAAACTGGCCAATCGAGCTATATTAGCACGTATGGAATCCTTGGCACCTTCTGAGGATACTTCACGCATCTCTAAGTGATGGATTCCGGGCTCCAATCCCTTATTCTCTAAAATGCATGCGAATAGGACAAGTTTAGGCTAGGTTTTGCTCCTTTCTGGTCTATACCTGCAATTTACACAAGACAAACCAAAGTAGACTATTCCGGGGTATTTGTAGCTAGATGCCACGTAAATAACACAGAAATGCGTGTAAAAATGAGGTAAAAACCTTATATAAAATACACGCATCAAATTTCCCCAAACCTTTGCTTATCCCCAACCAAACTATGAATGCAACTAAAGACAACTAATGGAATGGGACCAGCTCATCAGCTACAAATCATCCACCCGAACCAATTTAACGTAACAAAAGACAAAGTAGCAATAAATAAGTGCAAACGAGTTGAATCAATATCTCAAACTACTTAACCGTCGACCTTGCAAGACTCAAAGATATCGGACTCTCACGGGTCGCTCATCACACAAATTAAGCACAGGTGAGTATATCGGTAAGAGATAGAAAGAAGTAAAGACACTCACCTAACTCGACCTATAAGAACGTGCATGCTGTCTAACATGAATAAAATCTCTACAACGTTACATATGCATTCCAACCAACTAATGACCAGGATACATGCTGAGGACTTACATTTGGGTAAGTGAGGTAATGGGTAAGAAGGGGCTATAATGAATCTGGAGATGTGGAGTTAGCAGCCAAGTTAGCAACAACGGATCCAAATTAGAAACATATCCCAACTTCATACTCAATATATCAAAACAAAATAGTGCAAAATTGCAGCACACAACTCACTAACCACCATGAAAATGTTAACTCCCCATAGAATACAAATAAAGCATGGGAGCGAAAAATCACAACACAATGTATTTCTTAGCTCATGATTTTTTCATAATCTTTCTTCTTCTTTTTTTCTTTTCGCATTCTTTTTGAAATTTTCACAACTTTTTTTCTTTTTCATTCATATTTTTCCATTCTCTTCAACATTTCCACCAATCTTCTCAAACCGGATATGTAACCATATTGCAGTGGAACATTCCCAACAGCTACTATTACTAGCTCGGCTAGGGTAGGAAAAATTATAGATTGTAGCTATATTGGACAAAATGGGCAATTTGGCTATGTGGAGCTCGTGGGTAGAATAAAATAAAGGGAACTGCCTCTCCTAACATGTGTCACCAACCACAGACCGAATGCATACAGGTATCAAGCAGACTGAATTCATGTTTATGCAAATTGAAGTTACATGCCTTATAGAGAGTACTACTCACATCCTATATGAAACTGGTCATGAATGTCACCAGTTTATTAACCTCTAACCTTAGAATGTAAATGTAGCTTGCCAATATATGAATCAAGTCTATTCGTTCAGATAAGAGTGAAACAAAAACTCGTAGATTATGCACATTACCATGCCAACAGAATGTTAAGAATATGCAAGGTAAGGGTAAAGGGACTCAAAGTAGCGTAGAAGTTTAACGTTCTGACTCAACCTAATTGCAGAAATAAACATGACGTGAAATTATTGAATTTTTATGGGTTTTTTTTAATAAAACAACAATGCATGCGAAAATAAAGAAATGTGCAAACTGAAATGTAGCATTACATGCAGACACATATATGGATGCATACCTCCCCAAACCAAACTGTACAATGTCCTCATTGTACCAAAAATAGGGAAAGAAATGCAAACTAAAGAGAAAAGGAGAAAGGGAGTCGGAAAACTTACAAGACAACGTAAAGGAGGGACCTCCCCAAACCGACCATGAACATGGGCGGTCACATATAGCCTCGTAGCATCGCAGCAGGCGAGAAACAATAGCAGAACTCGATCGAGAAGTTCAGAGAATTTCGATCGAGTAGATAAGGTGGCAGAAGTGCTCGATCGAGAAAAGTGGATTTGCAGGGATTCGATCGAGAGCAGCAGATGCTCGATCGAGTAGAACTTCCAGAAAAAGTGCTCGATCGAGTGAGATAACTACTCGATCGCCCCAATTCACCTGGAAAAATGCACAAAAGGAGTACAAGACTAACACGAGTGGCACAGGTTCAGCATTTGTTCGTGACTAGAGTTTAAACACACAACAGAAAATAAAATAAATAGTTCAAACAAAAGTACAACAAAACAGTCCGGGTTGCCTCCCGGATAGCGCATGTTTAAGATGCCCGCACGACCTTTCTGGCTTCAATTAGCTGGCTCATCGGGATTGTCGAAGTACAGGACTTCAACTCGGTTATCTGCATCATTTGCTTCATGGTAATGCTTCACATATTGTCCATTTACCTTAAACCTATTGCCCTCGGAACTTTCTAACTCGACGGGCCCAAATTTAGTGACAGCTGTCACTGTATAAGGGCCACTCCACCTGGACTTCAGCTTGCTAGGAAATAAGCGCAGTCGGGCATTAAACAGCAACACCTTCTGCCCGACATGAAATTCTCGAGGTATGATCCGGTTGTCATGCCATCTCTTCGTCTTCTCTTTGTAGATGTGTGAGCTATCATAGGCATTTAACCTAAACTCCTCCAATTCATCTAGCTGCAATAAACGGTTTTGACCACACAACTTAGGATCAAAGTTAAGTTCATGAACAACCCACCAAGCCTTTTATTCTAACTCAACAGGTAAATGACAGGACTTCCCATAAACCAGCCGATATGGTAATGCACCAATCGGTGTTTTAAAGGCAGTCCGATAAGCCCATAATGTGTCTTCCAGTTTAAGACTCCAATCTTTCCGTGATTTAGAAACTACCTTAGCTTAAATCTCTTTAATCTCTCAATTAGAGACCTTAACTTACCCACTAGTTTGGGGATGATACCCCAAACCGTGCCGATGTTGGACACCAACCTTAGACAAAATAGAAGTTAGTTTCTTTTCTTCAAAATGCATTCCCCCATCACTAATAACGACCCTAGGGACACCAAATCGGGGAAAGATAATTTTTTGAACATTTTAATCACGGTCTTGGAATCACAATTAGGTGAAGCAATCGCCTCCACCCACTTAGACACATAATCTACAACCACCAAGATATACCTGTTACCTTTGCTAGACGGGAAGGGTCCTTGGAAATCGATGCCCCAGACATCAAAAACCTCGACCTCTAAGATACCATTTTGTGGCATCTCATGTCTCTTAGAAATATTCCCAGAGCGTTGGCAAGCATCACAAGCTGAAACAAAAACCTTAGTATCAGCAAACAAAGTAGGCCAATGAAAACCAGACTGAAGTACTTTTGCCACGGTTCGCGATGGACCGTGGTGACCACCATAAGAGGATGAATGACAGCCTTCAAGATTGCCTTGGTCTCTTACTGCGGAATACACCGTCTGTAAAGACTGTCTGCACACTCCTTAAATAAATAAGGATCATCCCAGAAATACAGCTTAGCATTATAGAGAAAACGCTTCCTCTGCTGATAAGAAAGGTTAGGTGGCAGCGCGCCACTAACAACATAATTAGCTAAATCTGCATACCAAGGGTCATGGTTAATAATAGAAGACAAAACAGCAAATAATGAATCATCGGGAAAAGAATCATCAATAGGTATAGAATCTTCTCCCTCTTGCTGTGATAGTCGCGAAAGATGATCAGCTACTACGTTCTCAGCACCCTTCTTATCTTTGATCTGCAAATCAAACTCCTGAAGAAGGAGTATCCATTTTAACAGCCATGGTTTAGCTTTCTTCTTAGCCAGAAGGTGTCTCAGTGCTGCATGGTTAGTAAAAACAGTAATTTCTGACCCTATCAGATAAGAACGAAATTTTTCTAGTGCATAAACCACAGCCAGCAGCTCTTTCTCAGTGGTGGTGTACTTCACTTGAGCCTCATCCAGAGTTCGGCTCGTATAGTAGATTGCATTCAAAGCTTTGTCTTTCCTCTGGCCTAGCACAGCTCCTAGTGGATAGTCACTAGCGTCGCACACAATCTCAAACGGCAAATCCCAGTCTGGAGGCTGTATAATCGGCGCCGAAATCAAGGCCTGCTTCAACCTGTTAAAAGCAGAAAGACACTCATCGGTAAATGGAAAGGGGGCATCCTTAAGCAACAGCTGTGTAAGTGGTTTATCAATTTTTGAAAAGTCCTTGATAAACCGGCGATAAAAGCCAGCATGACCAAGGAAACTCCTCACTCCTTTGACATTAACAGGAGGAGGTAATTGCTGAATCACTTGCACCTTTGCTTTGTCAACCTCAATACCCCTGTCAGAAACTAAGTGCCCTAAGATAACTCCCTCGTTGACCATAAAGTGGCAATTCTCCCAATTAAGCACAAGATTAACCTCAATGCAGCGCTGCAACACTTTATCAAGGTTAGACAGACAGTTAGAAAAGTCACTTCCATAGACACTAAAGTCGTCCATAAAGTCTTCCATAATAGACTATATATACTCAGAAAATATCCCTATCATGCACCTTTGGAAGGTAGCAGGGGCATTACATAAACCAAAAGGCATCCTACAATAAGCAAAAACACCCTGAGGACAAGTAAAAGTAGTATTTTCCTGATCATCTGGTTGAAAAGGGATCTGAAAGAACCCTGAGTATCCGTCTAGATAACAGAAAAACTTATGAGAAGCTAACCTTTTTACCATTTAATCAATGAAAGGAATGGGAAAGTGATCTTTCTTTGTGGCGGTATTCAGCTGTCTGTAGTCTATACACATCCGCCAACCAGTTACTACTCTAGTAGGTATCAACTCGTTTTTGTCATTCTTGACCACAGTAGTCCCTCCTTTCTTAGGAACTACCTGAACTGGACTCACCCATTGAGAATGACCAACAGAATAGATAATACTTGCATAAAGCAGCTTTATTACCTCAGCCATCACAACATCCTGCATCTTCTGGTTCAGCCGGCACTGGCCCTGTCTGCAAGGCTTGTGATCTTCCTCAAGCTCTATTCGGTGCATACAAATGTCGGGACTAATGCCCTTAATGTCATCCAATGAATAACCCATAGCTTTCCTGTTTTCCTTAAGCACAGCTAACAAAGCGGTCAGTTGATCATCATCAAGTTTAGCACTAACAATGACTGGATATTACTCTGTATCGTCTAAGAAAGCATCATTGTTATCTGGGTTATCTTCACACTCATCTAAAAGCATCAAAGCTTCTAGTGGATCCTTTATAAAAGAACCCGACCAGAAGTCATAAACAGACTCGTCAACAACATCAACTGAATAACAAGTATCCTCTATCATTGGCCGAGCAAGTGTACTGGGCAGACTAAAAGTGATTGCGTCATCCCCTACTGCAAGAGTCAAACGCCCTTGTTTGACATCAATAATGGCCCCCAGCTGTATATAAGAATGGTCTTCCTAGTATAATTGGGGTCCGGGTATCCTCGGCTATGTCTAAAACAATAAAGTCCAGTGGTATAAAGAACTGCCCAATTTGACGGGCACATCCTCTAAGATACCCAAGGGTCGTCTTACAGATCTATCAGCCATCTGTAATGTAATGTTAGTCATTTTAAGGTTACCAATATTAAGTTTCTTGCAGACAGAAAAGGGCATGACACTGACACTGGCTCCTAAATCACAAAGAGCCTTGTCTATCACTTCATTGCCTATGGTACAGGTAATAGAGAAGCTACCCGGGTCTTTTATTTTTGATGGAGCTTTATTAAGAAGTAAATCATTCATAAATGCAACAGTCTCGAATTCACTAAGCTCCCTCTTACGCGTCACAATGTCTGATACGTGCCTAATATATAGTCTTTTTAGCCTATTTCAGCACATATTTCTATGCATTTTTATACTGTTTTATGGTATTTTGCCCTGAATTGGCTACTTTGGTTCGTTTTGTCCATTTTGTAGAAATGAACGCGAAAGTAGTGGAATCGTACTCTTTTTCGTCCTTTTTGCATGCATTTAGAGGAGACGAGATCTGTCCAGAGTGAGATACTACGTTGGGAAGCGTCATGGCACGGATTACGAGGCATTTAGGCACGGACTTGAGCTGAAAAGAAGACGAAGTACTCGATCGAGCAGTTTTACCACTCGATCGAGTGGTTTTTACGTCTCCCATTGGTCGATCGAGTGGTTTTCCACTCGATCCTTAGCTTGCAGAAAGACCTGTTACTCGATCGAGTAACTTTCTACTCGATCGAGTAGATTTGCTGAGGTGTTTACTCGATCGAGTGGTTTTAATCCACTCGATCGAGTGGTTTCGCTGATTATGGGCTTTAAAACAGCCAGTGTGTTAATTAATTTCGCAAACTTAAGTACTTTTCTTATTTAAAGCTACGTTAACTAGGTTATTAGCATCTTTAATCTGTCTTTTAGATTATCAGAAACTTTACTGCGTTACTTTGTTTCCACTGTAACCTTACTTTTGGGATTATTCTTGCTCGGATTTTGTGTTCTTTACGCCGGATTCGCATTGATTGTAATTCCTTTCTCTTCCTTTAATAATAATTAATCCTTTGTTGTTTTAATTGCTTGTTATTCTATTTAATTCCCTTGCCCTAATTTCTCTTTATGCTTTTTACTTGTTATTTCATAATGTTTACTGCTGGAAATCTATCTGCTGTTAGTTTAATTAGCGACATGAGTAGCTAAACCCCTTTCATGTTGGGATTAGGGGATCTGCGGTAGGAATGTGGCGATGTAGTAAATGCATTAGATGAACTGATCATAAGACTCTGTCACGATAGCAATTTAATTGTATTTATCGACTTAGTTGAGTGCACACTTCTGAGCCACCTCTTTAATCTGGCTAGAATTAATCCTAGATCGAAAGATTGGACTAAATAGACCTGCTATGAACAGTAGACTACCCTAACGAGAATGAAAGTTAAGTTAGTGGTATTTTAGGATAGAAAGTGGACCGAAAGGACCTTTCAACATCTGTCTTACATTAATTCGTCTGAGTCATTTACAGCTGAGTCATTGGACTACCGTAGTGAACCGAAATCCTGACATGTCCCTCTCTATCTGATAGTTTAATCTTATTTCTCTGCCTTTATTGCTCTCGCCCTTTATTTCTCTTTCCTTAAGAACTCGTAGTTTAGATAACAATTCAAACAACCCCCCCCCCCCCCATTTGTGACCAAATAGACGGACTTCTACAGATATCTTGCCTCCCTGTGGAGATCGACCTGACTTCCCTAGCTATATAGTTAGTTTAGTTATTTTATTTTTGACAGGTACACGACAGACATGTCAAATTTTGGCGCCGTTGCCGGGGAGGCAATTGCCCTATTTGTTTTCGTTCCGTTTATTTTATCCGTTTCAGGGAATTTCTATTCCTTGAGGCCATTCTTATTATTTTCTTTCAGTGTTGTTTATGCCCAGGTCAGACAGGTTTTAATTAGTATCAGCTGATTCAGAACCGAAGATATTATTCAAGCATAGACTCCGTCTGCTAAGGAAATCACGAAAGGAAGACTGGAGTACTTTCGAGCCAGAGCTAGATCATTCCCTTTTCGCGGAAGACAATCCGATTTCTACAGTAAAGATGCCAAAGCTTTCCAGTCATTCGAGGTGCCTAAAGCATCCTCTATTCCGAAGGGTTTCAATCTCCAGACTGAGGATGGTAATACATTCGATATCCGTCCTTCTTATATCAATCTGGTGGAGAGGAATATCTATAGAGGTGTGGCAGGTGAAGATCTGAGGAAGCATATGGAGACCTTTATCGACATCGTTCTACTATCCCCGCCACTAAGGGGGTAACTCGTAACAAGATTAAGGAAGTTCTATTTCCTTTCTCTTTAGCCGATTCAGCCAGGGAGTGGTCGATCGACTGGACCGCATACCTTTGGGGTTCTGATTGGGAGTCTCTTGCTCTTGCATTTTACAAGAGATATTTCCCTCCACAACGCACCAATTTGCCGAGGGCCAAGATTACTAGTTTCGGCCGGGGCTCAGATGAAAGTTTCTATGAAGCATGGTCATGATTCAAGAAGTTGGTGAGGTCTATCCCTCACCATGGTTTTGACCCATGGTTTCTAGCTAATCGGTTCTACAACGGGTCGTATGACGACGTGAGAGCCATACTTGATGCGGAATCTAGTGGAATATTTCGGGAGAATACGAGATGATGATAAGGGATGGTCCCTTATTGAAGAGATGGCGAATCACGGTCTTGAATATGGTAACCCGAGGGATGGGATTAGGACAGTTCATGCAGTTGATAAGCGGGTTTTGGCTCGTTGGAGACCATGAATGCTAGGTTCGACAAGTTGGAATTACAAGTCACTGGGAGCCTCGGATTTGTTCATGTTCTTACTAGAGGAGAGACCGTTTCTTGTGAGAGATGTGGGAGTAATGATGGCCACACTCCTGTTGGCTGTCTTGTAGAGAAGGAACAAGTCCTTGCCTTTCAGTAATATAGGCAATGAGGGGGTTCCTATTACAATAATCAAGGGGCAGTCCATCCCAATCTTAGGTGGACTAGTCAGAATGTGCTCAATCCTACTCCTCCTCCGCACCAGCAGCAACCTTATGTCCCTCCACACAAGAATCAACAAGGCTTTCAAAAGCCCCCTTCTCTTACTCCTCCTAACCATGGTGCATCATCTTCCGGTGGGGTGAGTGAAATTGGTGAGCTTAAGTCTATATTGCAAGCCTTCACGAAGCAGTGGCAATTGAGTGATCAACAGAAAGACGCGTCCATAAAGGCACTTGAAACTCAAGTTGCCCAATTAGCCACTAATCAGTCCATAAGGAAGCAGGGTCAATTACCGACTCAAAATGAGAAGAATCCACACGAGACGGTAAATTTCATCAATCTGAGAAGCGGTCGTTCATATGAGGGACTAGAAATGCAGAAATCAGACCCGAGGAGAGCTGTAACTGATGGTGAACAGCGTTCTGGCGAAGAAAATGAGTTCACGACAAAGAAAGTGCTCGATCGACTGGTTTCAGGTGGTCGATCGAGCAGATTTGGGGACGAAAGTGGTCGATCGAGTGAAAATACCACTCGATCGAGTGAACATGATAGGCAGAATGGTCGATCGAGTAGTTTTTCTACTCGATCGAGTGATGAGCAAAATGGAGTTGCTCGATCGAGTGAAAAAACTACTCGATCGAGTGATATTGATGAAGATTCTACTCGATCGAATGGGTATATTGGTCGATCGAGTAGTTTTGATGACGGGAAGCTTATTCGAGAGCCTGCTATTGCTCGTTTAAGCGATAAATCACCGGAAAGACCTCGTTCGAGAGGTAAGAAGCTTCCAAAGGATACAGAACTTGCTCCGGAAGATACATTGGAAGAGAGAAACAAGGGACTTGAGATACTTATCACGGTTCCCTTCCCGAGGCGGTTGCAGAATACTAAGGCCAATCAACAATTCGGCAAATTTGTCGAACTTCTGAAAAGCTTGGAAGTCATTGTGTCGTTCACTGAGTTGCTGACTAAGGTACCCTCTTATCTTAAGTTTATGAAAGAAATTTTATCGCGTAAGAGGAGTATTAGTGATAGTGAGACCGTAGCTTTGACCGAGGTGGGGTCAGCCCTATTTCAATATAAGTTACCTGCTAAGCAGTCAGACCCGGATAGTTTTTCAATTCCGTGTCATATCGGTAACTATTTGATTGATAATGCGCTACGCGATTTAGGCGCTAGCGTAAGTGTCTTACCGCTGTCTCTGGCCAAGAGACTTGGTTTGACAAAGCTGAGTTGCACTAACATGACAGTCCAGATGGCCGACCGTAGTATATCACGGCCACTAGGCATAGTAGAAGACGTACCTGTGAGGATCGGGAGGTTCTTTATTCCCGTTGATTTCGTTGTCTTAGACATCCCCGAAGATGCACACACCCCTATTATTTTAGGGAGACCATTTTTGTCCACCGCCCGTGCGATTATAGACGTCGGGGAAAGACTTTGACCTTTCGGGTAGGGGACGAGGAGCCGATTTTTCATCGCCTAAGTCCCGGAGGGCTCCCATGCAAGCTCAGCCTTGCAATATCCTCTCTTCTATTGACCCTATTATTGACACTCCAGATGAAAATTTGGAGTATTGTGCTGCAATTGTTACCCCTCCGCCTCAGACTGAGAGCAAAAAGGAGGAAAGTTCGTCTGTTTTCCTTGTTGTAAGTACAGATGAAAGCAATGAAGGAGCTGTCAAGGGACATGGTGCAATTACTGTCAATCAAATTGGAGATGATGACGCTACATCCGGTGATAGAGGAGCAAGGACGAGGAAAGTTCGCGCTTATGTGGATGTGAACTACTCCCTTCCTACCGTTTCAAATGAAAATTCATGCTCATGGAAATTGAAGAGAACAGTCAACGTTGCTGAGATGACGTCCTCCAGTCAGGAGCCCTTCAAGGGGCTACTGAATTGCATTGGGAATTAAACAGGGAAATGCCCCGTGTAACACTTTGTAATAGATAATTTTTGAAATTTTCCGTTGAATTTATTTTATTGCTTTTAATTAGGACAATTAGTTTTTAGACAGTTTTTAGCGTATATTTAAGACTATAGACTGTTCTTATGCGTATTTGGTATTTTGGGAAATTTTTGCACGTGTTTTTATGCAGGTTTGGGGAAGTTTTACGCATTCCAAGGGAGGAATTGACGAAATTCAAGAGCTTACGCGAGAAAAGTCCTCGATCGAATACTTTTTGTACTCGATCGAGTGAAAAATTGGTCGACCGAGCACTTTTTCCAGTCGATCGAATAAAGCATAAAGTGGGACTTCTCGATCGAGCAGATTTCTGCTCGATCGAGCAACTGGAACTTCAAAAGTCCTCGATCGAGCGGTTTAAAATCACTCGATCGAGTGAATACAACAGGACGCAGGAAGTTTTTGCCTTAAACTCTTATGTTTTGTTTCTAATTTCATTTTATCCCTAATTTCGACTAACCCTTTCCCTTATTACGATCAAATTCATTCCCAAATCCCATATTTTCTTGCCCAATTACCAAATCCACCTCCTACAATCCATTACTTGTCAATTAATCTTTCAAAGCCCCCTAATTTCCCCTTAATTTGTGCTCTTTTACACGGTTTTTAACGCGGGTTAGGGTTTGCGGTTTTGAGATCGAAAAAATCGCCTTTTTTTCTTGTTCTTTGAAGATTAATTGCTTATTGTAGGTCCATTGCCATCAAGTAAGTGATTTCTATAACCTCTTTGCATTATAATTTCGATTATTTCGAATTTTATGAGGTAAAATTGAAATTAGGGTTCGAAATTCCTGTTTAGTCGAGTTTTTCGACTTAATTTGTCATTGTATGCCCTTATCTATCTTGCTTGATGATCAATCCCAATTCCTCGCTGTTTATTGCATGCCTTTTTCGAATTTTACATGATTTTTGCGTAATGAGTTCAGGACAGTCGAAATTTTCGACTGTCACCTTGGCTCTTGATGCTGTCATTAGCCTAGTTAACTTCATTTTGCTTGATTGCTGTTGTTGTTGACTGCTATTCCCTACCCTATCGCCATTTGCATGCGTTTTTCGAATTTTTTTGAGGAATTTGGGAATTTTTAGGGCCGTTATAGTCGAACTTTTTCGACTGTCAGATGGGTATATGCTTACATGACTTACTTAGCCTCTGTTGTTGTCTAATTGCTGCTGTTAATACCTGCTATCCCGTTCCCTAATGCTGTTTACGCGCTTTGATTCGAAATTTTTGAGGATTGTTGGGACTTATGTGCTGTAAAGTCGAATTTTTCGACTGGTAGGGGATTCACATCTTTGTCACATCTTTGGTTTTACGTCTTTGTTTTAGCCACGGTTAGCAGCTGTTTTCTTATCATACCCCTTGCCTTGTCACAGGATGGAGTCTAGTACCTCGCTACCTTCTACCAGCTTCACCTCTAGTCCGTCTCTGTCTGAGACAGTGGCCCCTGCTGTTGCCACTGCCTCCACTTTAGTCACCACTGCAGCCCCAGTGTTTCTAGTTTCACTGCAGGGACGGTTTTTGCTCCGGCTAGCTCACCGCTAGCTCGATTCGAGCTACCACTTCCTCTACGGTCACCACCACCACAGCTAGCTCGCTAGCTGCTAGTCCCTCTTCGATGGTGACCAAGACCCACTACCTCTCGCACCCTTTTGCCTCTACTTTTACACCGTGGCGGACTCGCCAAAGTAGCCGCATATTGCCGAGAGAAGCCCCGGTTCCTCACACCATCGCTTCACGGGCTTCGCTTTGAGTTCCAGGCCGGGGTCGTAGAGGCGATCCCGAGCCGCACACTCAGTCACCTCTACTTCCGCTCCTAGCACTTCTACACCTGCGCCGCTTCTACTCGGCACGATCACGGTCCGAGGTGACACTTCCTCGACCCTCACCCGGATTACCCGCAGTACTTTTCGTTAACGCCTTACATCGTAAGAAATTTTATAACCCGCTTTTTGTGTGCATGTACCTTCCCGATTTCTAGAGAAATCGGCACTTGAGAAACTCGGTATCTACGAGTCGGTTTGTGAGTTACTACGGGGCACGGGGATGGCCGGGCTCATCACTATGAGCGGTCGTACCTTTTTAGAGCTGAGCCTCGAGTTTCTCGCCTCTTTTACCTTCTCCCCGGGGCACACGAGGTCGACCCCGATAGCTCTACAGTGTCCTTCCGGTTGTTTAACCGGACCTTTCCGATGACACTAGGGGAGTTTGGTAGGTTACTTGACCTTTCCTCTACAGCCCGATCGCGCCCGAGGAAGGTCTACCGTCGCCTTTGGCGGTGCTTGGCCTGAGACCACTTTTAGGGAGCGAAAGCTCCATCAGTCCACCTCCCCCCGTCCATTTGTTTCCTTAGATCGGTGGGGAGCACTATTTTCGGCCGAAAGGAGCCCAACAACATGACCAACACCGAGCTCTCCATCCTGGGCGGTTACCTAAACATCGATTGCGAGGGTCCTTTTACCCTCAACATAGCTTATTTGACCGCCCGGCACCTTCCGAGCGGGGAAGAAGGAGACGGAACCATTACTGCGGTGCCATAGCCACCATTCTTGCCCGTCGCCTTTCCCCGTTTGGCCTCGTGACCTGCAGTACCTCGAGGGAGAGAGGCTACTGAGTCTGGACGCCATGCTTTCTCAGCATTGGCTGACCCCAGACTACCAGACTTTGAAGATTGACGGCTCCTTGTCTGTAGACTTACCTTGTGACACTCTCCCCTGTCTTGAGCCCCTTCCTACTGTTGCTAGGGGCGCCCGTCTGCCACCACTACCTCACCTTCTCCTTCCACCTAGACCTACTCCTGCTGCACCCGCCGCCAAGAAGCGGCATCTTGAGACCGTAAAGGGGTCTACACCTTCAGGGAGTGCCCAGCCTTCCACGACTACTCCCGATCCGACCCCTACTCCCACTACCACTACCACTCCTACTCCTACACCCACTCCCACTAACCAGACACAGACTGAGCCGGTCTTACCGGCTACTTTCGTACCACCTCCTCCTTTTGTGGCGCCCGCGGTCATGGACCAAGGGGGCGCCGTTTACGGTTTGTTGCTTGAGATTGCAGCGCGTCAGGCTCGTATGGAGAGGGACATGGCTCTTGCCTTGCATCGTCTGTACGAGTACCACTTGCGGCGACACCGTCCGATTCCAGAGGGTTGGCCACACCATTCCTTCTTCCGGTTCCCAGCTGAGGGGTACCCGGAGTCTGCTGACGAGGAGGAGGACGAGGACCCGGAGGTGGCAGTGGAGAGAGCTCGAGCTGAGGAGGAGAGAGACCCGGAGTTCAGGGTGGAGGAGATCCGTGACAGCAGTGACGACGACGACGAGTAGCT
This sequence comes from Silene latifolia, assembly GCF_048544455.1. Lineage (NCBI taxonomy): Eukaryota > Viridiplantae > Streptophyta > Magnoliopsida > Caryophyllales > Caryophyllaceae > Silene > Silene latifolia. The sequence goes on from NC_133537.1 coordinate 190,322,498, forward strand.
AGTGGTCTACTCACTTCCCCAGTTTTCTGGCTGGTTTGGGGAAGTTCGTATTTTATATGTATCTCTTACTCTTTTATTTTGTCTCCTTTATATTTATTGTTTTTTTTTATTGATTGTTTGTATATTCCCGTTCCCTTGTATATATCTGCTGGTGTATGCCGGAGGACAACGAGGGCGTTGTCTGTTTTGGTTTGGGGAGGGTATTGCATCCTTTTGAGTCTGCATTTGCATTTGTTTTTGCATTCACGTTTATTTTTCAGCTTTGCATTGTTTTTTATTTCATTTAAAAATCAAAAATCCAAAAAAAAAAAATAGAAAGTTTCATAAAATCAAAAAATTTCACGTTTATTTTTGCATATAGGTTGAGTCGGAACGGTAGATTTCTGTGATGATAATGCACTATAACTTGTCATTTTACTTGAGCCTTGCACTTTTATTGATAGTTATCAGCTTTGTCATACGCATAATCTACGAGTTTCTGTTCAAATATAGCTGACTGTTTAGACTTGACCTGATAAATTGGCAATCTACTTGAAAAATTCTGAGATTTAGAGCCCATAACTGGTGACATTCATGACCAGTTTATTAGGAATTGAGAGTAGTACTCCTTGCATAGCATGTTCGTCTCTTTTGCACTTTTATGACATTCAATTTCTTGTCAAATGCACATATTCGGGTTTGTGGTCGGTGTCACATGCAGGGAGGTGCTTGCAAATTTCCCTTTCCTTATATTTTTCACCCATTTAGCTCCACATTAGCCAAAACTTGCCTTTTGACCCATTAGCTACATCCTAAATTAAGCCTGCCTAGTCAAGCTAGTTAGTATGTTCTTTTGTGGTATGTTTTTCCGTTGCAGTTTGGCCCATATTTCTCTGTTTTGGAGTTGGTGGAAATTGAGGAAGGAGGAATAAGAAAAAAAAAGAATTGAAAAAAAAGGGGGGGAAAGACGTGAAAAAGAAACAAAGAAAAAAAAAGTAAAAAAAAGAAAAAGAAAAGCTGGAAACGTGAATCAGGACGAAAAAAAAGAAAGGAAGTTTGAAAAAAAAAGAGTTGTTTTATTTGAGTTAGTTCATTCAGACGGTATTAAAAAAGGGAAGTTTGTGACCGTCTGACTCCTCCGTTTTATCCCATACTTTTTGAGGAGATTGTGTTTGAGTTTAGTGAGTTATGTGCCAAATGAAGGGGCACTTGTACTTAGTTTTTCAGTCAGTTGAGATTCGGATGGTTTCTTTTTGGTCCTGTTAGGAACTAGCTTGACGCTTTTACCTCCACATTTCCATAACATGTTTTGCCTTTTCTCGCCTGAACCTCACTATTCCCATATTATTTGAAGCCCTCGACTGTGATGGACATTATCGGTTGGAGTGTGTGCATTAGTACTTGAATTGTCTTTCATTTTTGTTGCATGCATGCTATGTAGGTCGCAGTTAGGTGAGCGACTGTCTTTTCGTACCTCTTTTACATATATCATTCACCTTTGCTTCATGAGAGAAGAGTGACCACGAGAGAGTCCGGATTTGTTGGTCTTGCAAGGTCGATAGGTTGGCTATATTTCGAATGACTTATAATTCGTTTGCGTATTGACCGCTTAGCTTTAATCGTTAGTTTTTGTTGCATTAAATTGGTTCAAGTAGACAAGTTAAGCTAGCTCTGAGTTATCATTTCCGTTCCATTAGTTTAGTTTTGAGTTTACTCGAGGACGAGTAAAGGTTCGGTGTGGGGAGATTTGATACGTGCCTAATATATAGTCTTTTTAGCCTATTTCAGCACGTATTTCTATGCATTTTTATACTGTTTTTATGGTATTTTGCCCCGAATTGGCTACTTTGGTTCGTTTTGTCCATTTTGTAGAAATGAACGCGAAAGTAGTGGAATCGTACTCTTTTTCGTCCTTTTTGCATGCATTTAGAGGAGACGGGATCTGTCCAGAGTGAGATACTGCGTTGGAAAGCGTCATGGCACGGATTACGAGGCATTTAGGCGCGGACTTGAGCTGAAAAGAAGACGAAGTACTCGATCGAGCAGTTTTACCACTCGATCGAGTGGTTTTTACGTCTCTCATTGGTCGATCGAGTGGTTTTCCACTCGAACCTTAGCTTGCAGAAAGACCAGTTACTCGATCGAGTAACTTTCTACTCGATCGAGTAGATTTGCTGAGGTGTTTACTCGATCGAGTGGTTTTAATCCACTCGATCGAGTGGTTTCGCTGATTATGGGCTTTAAAACAGCCCGTGTGTTGTTTTATTTCGCAAACTTAAGTACTTTTCTTATTTAAAGCTACGTTAACTAGGTTATTAGCATCTTTAATCTGTCTTTTAGATTATCAGAAACTTTACTGCGTTACTTTGTTTCCACTGTAACCTTACTTTTGGGATTATTCTTGCTCGTATTTTGTGTTCTTTACGCCGGATTCGCATTGATTGTAATTCATTTCTCTTCCTTTAATAATAATTAATCCTTTGTTGTTTTAATTGCTTATTATTCCATTTAATTCCCTTGCCCTAATTTCTCTTTATGCTTTTTACTTGTTATTTCATAATGTTTACTGCTGGAAATCTATCTGCTGTTAGTTTAATTAGCGACATGAGTAGCTAAACCCCTTTCATGTTGGGATTAGGAGATCTGCGGTAGGAATGTGACGATGTAGTAAATGCATTAGATGAATTGATCATAAGACTCTGTCACCATAGCAATTTAATTGTACTTATCGACTTAGTTGAGTGCACACTTCTGAGTCACCTCTTTAATCTGGCTAGAATTAATCCTAGATCGAAAGATTGGATTAAATAGGCCTGCTATGAACAGTAGACTAGCCTGACAAGAATGAAAGTTAAGTTAGTGGTATTTTAGGATAGAAAGTGGACCGAAAGGACCTTTCAACATCCGTCTTACATTAATTCGTCTGAGTCATTTACAGCTGAGTCATTGGACTACCGTAGTGAACCAAAATCCTGACATGTCCCTCTCTATCTGATAGTTTAATCTTTTTTCTCTGCCTTTATTGCTCTCGCCCTTTATTTCTCTTTCCTTTAAAACTCGTAGTTTAGATAACAATTCAAACAACCCCCCCCATTTGTGACCAAATAGACGGACTTCTACAGATATCTTGCCTCCCTGTGGAGATCGACCTGACTTCCCTAGCTATATAGTTAGTTTAGTTAGTTTATTTTTGACAGGTACACGACAGACGTGTCAATGTCTTTCATAAATTTTGCGTAAGTGGGTACCTGGGTAATAAGTTCAGTAAAAGGGACGGTTACCTAAAGATTCTTGACCACGTCCACAAACTTACCGTACTGTCGCTCGACCTTAGCATCTTTCAGACATCCCGGATAAGGAACCCTGGTAGCAATAAGCGGGCCCACGACCTTCTCTTTACCTTTATCAGAATGTGGCACCTCCACAACAGGGGAAGGTGACACGGTAGCGGAATTAGACCTTAACGTTGAAGCTCCGCTGGTACTGGTGCTCGATCGAGCATTATTACCACTCGATCGAACAGTTTCATCAGGAAAAACACTCGATCGAGGAACATGCACCTCTCGATCGAGTTCTTCAATTTTAGCATCTCTCGATCGAGTTCCAGAATCACTCGATCGAACAATATTTTCTGCCAAGTTACTCGATCGAGATGAATTAACTCCTCGATCGAATCTTTCAATTGGGGCACTTCTCGATGGAGCAGGTATTATGTTCGATCGAGTACTTTGGGGGGATAAATCACTCGATCAAGTTGAAAGATCACTCGATCGAGCTGCAGGATGATATTTAGCAGGGATATCGTCAATTAACTCCTCCCAATCATTATCCGGGGTATCATCAGCTGTCATAGCCCCGTCTTCCTGCATTTTCTGTCCATTATAAGTAAGACCGCTTCGGAGATTTATGGCATTGACCGGGTCGCTCGGAGGTGAATGATTCACTTGGCTTTGCGCGAATGAAAGGCACGCCATTTGATCTCGCGACTCAACTATAGCAGTGTCATTTTTGTCAGATTTCTGGCCGAACTGTAGTGTTAAGTTCAGCACTAGGGACTTCAATTATACGAGCTCTCCATTTGTAGAAGATGAATCACTTTGTTGAGGCATTGGCTCAGAAGGGCTAGAGATACTTGTTGTGGTCAAATCTTCATATAGCTTAGAAAATAGAACTCCTTGCTTGAACTTTTGATAGGCACAGACGCGCTCTATATCCGCCATACAAGTAAAAGGGTTATGCCCCTCCGTACCGCATCTACCAAAAAATACCTCCTGCTCTGTTGTGGCACAAACTTGTTCATGCACACCCGTAGTTTGGAAATTCTCCGGACTGCCTATCCTTCCACTAGGACTTTCCACTTCAGCTACCACTAGCTCATTTACATACTTACTTCCTCGAGGATTTCCATATTCGGCAACGTGGATGGCCATTTCCTTAATAAGGTGCCATCCTTGATCATCCTCTACGTTTTTTCGGAACCTCCCTTTGGCCGCGTTGTCAAGAACAACTCTCTGATCAGGATATAACCCATTGTAGAATTGGGTGCATAGGAGCCAACGCTTGAAACCATGATGAGGTAAATAACGAACGAGTATCTTGAACCTAGTCCAAGCCTCATTTAAATATTCAGTAGGCAATTGCTCAAATGCAGTAATTTGGGCTCTCAACGCATTAGTGCGCTGTGGTGGGAAATATCGTCTGTAAAAGGCTAGAGCAAGGGAATTCCAGTCAGTTACACTGGCAGCTTCCCTATTCAAATCTCTCAACCACTCCCGGGCATCATCAGTCAAGGAGAAAGGGAAAAGGACTCCCTTAACTCTATCCTGCGTCACCCCATCATCTAAAGGAATGGTGGAGCAAAATTCTGGAAAGAGCTCTATGTGCTTGCAAGGATCTTCGCCAGGTACCCCCCTGAAGAGATTTCTCTCAACCAGCTGTATATAAGATGGGTGGATCCCAAAGGTCCCCGAATCAGTAATGGGTAACAAGAAACCTTTAGGAAGAGAATCCACCGTAGGTTCTGAATGACTGGCGATATTCGGCATCTTAACAAATAGAGTCCACAGCAAAGCAGGTATGACGATGTTCTCTTTTAGAACATATTTCCTGCAAAACTAATTAAGAACTTGGAAAAATATGAGATAAGAGACAAAATTAATAAAAGAAACAACATTACGCCACCTCCCCGGCAACGGCGCCAAAATTTGATACCGTCGTCAGGTACCAAAAATAAATACCTATTACTACCAACAAAAGTCAGTGGCAAGTAGGGTCGATCTCCACAGGGAGATGGGAAAATGTCGTCTTAACTAAGTCCGTCAAGGTAACCAGTTCTTGGGGGTTTTTAATTGTTTGTTCTAAACTAACAAGGTCAAAAGAGAGAAAGAGAGGCAAAGAGTAGAAAGTAAACAAATAGAAAGAAAGCAGCTACGACAATCGGTTCACCATGATTCTCAAGTAATGTAATCTAAGGTCTCAGGTCAATGCAAGTTTAATCTACAGAGCAATGAATATCTCTTTCCGATCTCAATTCGCCCTAAAACACTAAGAACTTAGCTTCCGCCCTCACTAAAGTGCCCTAATGTTCGCTACAGGTCTTACCCTTTCCAATCTTCCGATCTAGGTCAAGGTGTACCGTGATTTATTAACTAATTGCATCGACTCAATTAGACAAGAACAGTTAAATGTAGCGTTTAAAAACATAGATCAATTTTGCATTAAACCTAATCACTTAATTCACAAATTCCTTAAGATCATGGCTCCCTTATGTCTTAGCAAGGGGGAATTAGCTACGCATTGTCATTAAAAAGTTAACAACAGTACATAAGCAATAAAGATTAAGCATGAAAACAAGGATAAAGAGAGATTAATGATAATAATTAAAGATTAAAGAGGAGAAAACAATAAAGAGCAATAATGGATGAAGATTAAGAAAGGAGTAATAGTACCAAATACAAGCAATCCAAGTTAGGGTTCTAAGAGAAGAGTATCAAAAGTATAGAGGTCAAGTATCCAAGTGACCAAGAGATGAAGTCATGCGTATGATACTGCCTCCATACATATATTAAATTACAAAGCCCAACTCGAAATTAGACGAAAGCTCGCATAAAACACAAAGCCTCTCGATCGAGTGAAATGAAACCACTCGATCGAGGACAAATATTGAAAAACCTCTCGATCGAATGAATATGGAGTTCGATCGAGTACTCCTTATATAAGCTATTTCGATCGAGTAACAGAACAGCTCGATCGAGTGATTCTTGATGGATAAAGCATTCGATCGACCAAGTAGTGTAGAAAAACTGGTCGATCGAGCTATATTAGCACGTACGGAATCCTTGGCACATTCCGAGGCTACTTCACGCATCTCTAAGTGATAGATTCTGGGCTCCAATTCCTTATTCTCTAAAATGCATCCGAATAGGACAAGTTTAGGCTCGATTTTGCTCCTTTCTGGTCTGTACCTGCAATTTACAGAAGACAAACCAAAGTAGACTATTCGGGGGTATTTGTAGCTAGATGCCACGTAAATAACACAGAAATGCGTGTAAAAATGAGGTAAAAACCTTAGATAAAATACACGCATCAAAGTACATGAAAGATATTCTTACCAAGAAGAAATCCATCCGAAAGTTGGAGACTATTGCCTTTACCAAAGTGAGTAGTGCTATTCTTCAAGGGAGTTCCCCTCCAAAGCTTAAAGATCCGTAAAGTTTTTCTATCCCATGTACCATTGGCGACACTACAATCAACAAAGCATTGTGCGATCTTGGAGCAAGTGTAAGTGTCATGCCATACTCGGTATGTAAGAGGCTAGGAATGGGAGAGCTCAAATGCACCAACATCACTCTTCAAATGGCGGATCGATCAACAAAGATACCTTTAGGGGTATGGGAGGATGTGCCCGTGAGAATTGGCAAATTCTTCATCCCGGTAGACTATGTCATTGTAGACATGAAGGAGGATTCTAACATTCCTATCATCTTAGGAAGACCTTTCTTGCACACCGCGGGAGCGGTAATCGATGTGAAACATGGAGAGCTCACACTTGAAGTAGGGGATGAGACAATTACTTTCAATCTTGACAAAACAATGAGAACCCCCCGATTACATGAGCCATGCTTCATGGTCGATCACTATAGCCGAGAAAGTGATAGGAAGAAGTTAGAATCTCTATGCAAAGATCAAGCCATGGGTAAAGAAACATCACCCATATGGAAGGAGAAAGTGGATGACCTTCAAGTAGCTCTATTCGGAGAGCATGGAATTTTCACCAACAACAATGAGAGCTTGAATAGCTCACCCATCATGACAAGTAATGAAGAAGGCCTCATTGGCCAAGATAACAAGAAAGGATAGTTGCTCTTGTCAACTCATGACATCATTGGGGAATAAGCTAGTGCAGTTTATGGTCTATGGGACGATGAATTTGAAGGATTGGTCAATCCTTATATTGGAAATGCTATAGCCCTAGACCAAGGCTTTGTTGATCATTGTCATCATTTTGACTTGGACTACAACAATGAAGAAAACAATGCACAAAGGTCTACATAAGATCCTTATCATGAAAATGAGCAAGCCTTCGACTACTTCTACAAGGTGTTGAGCAACATCAACAACACCTTGGCTTTGCCCCTTGATATCTGCTTAGGTATTTTTTACCGAATTGGTTGATTCGGGTCAATGCGGTCTTACTCGTCGGATACTTGATTGTTTGTTTGTATGATGGTATTTAAATAAGGAAATAAAGTACGAAATATAAATTAACACATAAGATTTGGTGACGCGGAAAACCCAATGTGGGAACAATCGCGGGAGGGACGGTACCCTGCCAAATATTGCACTAGCTTTGAATAAGAGGATGATTACAACTGTATCGTAATGCTAATCTTGCTAACACGAGGTATCGTGTTGATAAGGTCTTGAATGAATGTATGTGTGCGTATATGAATGTCCTTCTTTGATTTCTTCCTTGGCTATTTATAGGGTAAGAACCCTAGACATTTCCTACCTCGATTATATGAAGGGAATATAAATTCCATAATAACTCTTTCCATATTTGGCCGTCTCCCTCAATTCTCCCTGATCTATCTGACTTCTCCCTAACTTCTCCCTGAATCCTCTTTCCTAAATCTAGACGCTTCCTTTAGTGGGCTTCAATCTCCTCCTGCGCATATGCCGGCCCATTCCTTCTTCTCCATGATTACTCCTATCGCGGGCTCCCCTTCTCCTTATATGATCCATTTATTTATTAAGTGGGCCTTTCCCTTTTGAGTGATTTTTAGCCCAAACAGTTTGCCCCAAATTTCTTGTGAAGTACGCTTCGTGGTGTCGAGCAAGGAATTTACGTAGTCGACTGCTAAAACCCTAAGCCGTCATTTGCACCCCTTTTCATGCAAATCCATCATTTCAGCCGCCCACCTTCTCTTTTCTCGCACCCTACTCCCTCTCTCTTCCTTTATAACCTCAACCTCCACCCTCCACTTCCATTAATCCCAAATCATTTCCAATAAAAACTCTCTCTCTCTTTCTCCAAATCCTTAACCCTCTTCTCTTCTTTCCTTTCCGGTTCCACTACTCCACTCTCCGTCGTTCTTCCCACCAGGTATTTCTCCCTTCTTTTCTTCTTAATTCCCATTTTCTCTTTCTTCACCATGGGCAAAACCCAACACTCATCATCGAATTCCACACCCACTGACCGCAATCCTAACCCGGTCTTTCCTTCACGGGACTCTTCACTTACCCTCATGACTGTGACTCCGTCTTTACTCCTGCTGACATCCCCATGATCAAGGGTTTGCTTGGTCTTGGTGACGGGGTGGATATTGCCATCCCTAAACCGGGTCAAAAAGCTGATGCCCTTCGTCCAGGATGGGTTTGTTTTTATTTATACCCGTTTAGATATGGTCTCCGCTTCCCTTTTCTCAAACTCGTCCAAGACTTCATTTTCACAAACAACTTCGCCATGGCACAAATTTCCGCCACTGTCTGGAGGGTTCTTCTTTACTCCTTGGCCGCTTGTCAAAACACCGGTAATTCCATCTCCCTGTGCAATCTGGCCCATATGTACAATATCAGGTCCCTGGGTAGGGGCCAATTCTCACTCCGGGGCTCTGGAGAGGCTCCCTTCAGGCACGTGTCCAAATCTTGAGATGAGAAATGGTTTGAGGACTTCTTCTTTGTGAGGAAAGACTCTATCCAGCCGCCTGCCGACTACATCTTCGAGAAATGGGTCATAACTTCGAGTAAGTAGCCTCCCTGTCACCTGATTCGTTTTATCTTGCTGCTTACTAGCTTACTTCATCGCCCTCGTGCAGGTCCCTGCTACCTGACTCGTATTGGTGCCCAGATCCCTACCCGCAGTAAGTTGTTCTATATCCCTGAATCCGAGAGAAAGTTTCCTGACCTGCTTCCTGGTTTCTCACCTGCTTCCTCCTCCAACCCCCTTCAATCAGCTCACAGCATGTCTTCTAGTAAGCCTCTTACAGTTGTTTCAGTTTGCATGCAACTTCACTGACAGCTTTAATTTTCCTAACACCTGAGATGATGTCTGCTTGCAGGTTCAAAAGTTGATCCTCTGGAAGCTATCCTTCAGAGCGCAAAAAGAAAGAGATCCGCTGCCAGTCCTGACGTGGCATCTGCCTCCAAGAGGAGTGCTCCTACTACCTCTTTCCAGACTCCTCCTACTCATTATAGTTCCACTAGGCCTGAACCCTTGGAGGTTGATCCATTGTTTCGCCATTCCCCTACTCCTCCTACCAATCCTCGTGCCTCAGCTAGCGGAGGTACCATTGCTCACTTCCCAGAGGGTTTTGGGAATGTTGATAAGGTGCCCTACTGGCCAGAGATCGACCAGCTGCTCTTCCCTCCTCTAAAAGAGGCTTTCTAAGAATATTCTCCAGCGGAGATGGCTGAGAATGATGTGCACAACGCCTTTATGGTAAGTGATCTTCGTCTTCTACCTGTTCTAAATTTTTTTTTTCTTTAAATTCTTCCTGCTGACTTTTAATTTTTTCTGCCCCAGACCCTCCAGTCTGCTCTTTATAATAGGAAGATGATCAACGCAGTGCAGACCACCAGCCGTGCCACCAACGTCAAAAACCAAGAGCTGAAGGGGACAGTTGCCGACTTGGCGCAGGAACGATCTGATCTGAAGGAACGCGTGGTGGAGCTGAAGGCTGAGCTCGCTGGTGCCAAGAAGAAGTTGAAGGAAGGGGCTGATCAGCTGGCACACACTCAAGAGGTGTGCAACACCTTCTCTGATTCCCTCAAGCGCTCTGACGAGAAGGTTAGCGAGATGATCTCCCTGGCCACCAATGTTGTTGCCTATGCTACCTGGCGGGGAAAAATCAGCGGTATGCGTGCTGCTCTTGAGGAGGCTCCAACCCTGCAAGCTATAGAAGAGGAGGAGAGGCAGCTGGAGATGCTCTACCCTACCTCACCCCACCTGATCTGAGTGCGCTGATGCCTGAAGTTGGGGAGGTGAATTCTCCGCACCGGGCCGAGCGGTTCGCTTTGGAGGTTTGGATTGCCCAGGATGATCGCTGAAGGAGCTCGGAAGCTATGGCGGTGAGGGTGCGCAAGCCGATCAGTACAAATCAAGGTCGCAGCGGGCGGAGGAGATGCGAAGTGGAGGTCATTAATGTAACCGATAATTAAGGTTTTTTTTTTTTTTTTTTATCAATGAACGTTTTGGTAGTCTGGCCCAGTGGTGGCAGACTTGTATGTTTTTAAACTCTTTTTGGTGGCTTCGCCAAGGTGGCGATTAAACTCTAGGGCCGTATTTTGGCCATGTTTTTGGAATGCCCCTTGCCTTAATTTTGGCAAGTTTAGCTTATAACCTGTGTGCTTGTTTCTTAGGTTTCCTTAGTTTAGGAGGTTGTCGTGTAAGCCTGCTGTCTGATTTAGGCGAGTCCTATCACCTTGAAGAGGCTGACTTTCGGACTCGAAGAAGTCGCCATTTCGATCGTTGAATGACTTAGGCGTATGCCGCAATGTAAGGTGCGGTGGCCGTGTCAACCTGAGAGGTTGATTTAGACCAGTCGTGTCAGCCTGAAGAGGCTGATCCAGACTCAGCTAGCTGTCGTGTCAGTCTGACGACTGATTTAGGCGTATGCCGCAATTTTGGACTACTTAACCTTGTTCATGACGCAAGGTGTGTTCATCACGTTTAAAGCCAACAGGGGCGTAGTTTAGGCAAGTTTATCGTCCTTCTAGGACTAATGGTCGCTGCAGGATTCTGGTAGCGCAGAGATCCCTACGTGCCATATATGTGTGCATGCATGTTGAGGCCCTGATTAATTGCGATTAGTGCGAGCTACTTCCAGGGGTGGTATCAGGGGTAGCTGGGTAAGCGTGTTTAATCACAACTGGACTCTTTCGTATGTTCCAGTCACTTTGGTGAGGGTGCTCCGATGGAGAAAGTAGGTTAGGCATGTTGGAGTGCCATGTGCCTTGTCACCCGCGTTGGGGGTTGTGGTCCTACTAGATACTCTTTCAACGTACCATAGACATTAGGATTCAGGGTGATGTATTTAGAGAAGCCTGAAAACAGAAAAATCCTATTAGAACGGTGTGAGGTACCTGACGCTATCTCATGGGGTACCAGAGCAATTGTGGTCCTGTGACGCCGAGTCCACACCATCCAATAGTAGTTTTAAAATTTGAAAAAGTCAGAGAAGCCAAGAATGAGAATGAAATTGGTAGTATGCCTACTACCAGACTTTCTTTTATTTTAAAATAATTTGACTCTTCATAGTACATTACCCTACAAGCTAAAATCTACTTATTATTAAAAGTAATATCTCTTCAGGTGAAGTATGTTCCATGGGTGTTGTATGATTTGACCGTCCATAGTCATTAGTCTGTATGCGCCATGGCCAACAACCTGGTATGGTGCTTCCCATTTGTAGGCGAATTTGCCTGCCTTTCGATTTTTAGTGTTTTGGAACACTTCTCGGAGAACCAGGTCTCCCACCTCCAGGAGCCTGACTTTCACATTCTTGTTGTAACTCCTGGCCACTGACTGCTTGTAGGCAGCTAGGCGTATTTTTGCACTTGCTCGCAGCTCATCTATTGTGTCCAGGCTCCTGACCATCTCTGCACTGTTCAGTTCCCCTGTCATACATCCATACCTGTGAGTGGAAACTAGAACTTCTGATGGAATGACTGCTTCCGCGCCAAACACCAGGCTGAAGGGTGTTTGGTTGTTATCTTTGGCGTTGTTCTATCGACCATAACACCAAAGTGGCAACTCATCGCCCACTTTCCTCCTAACTCCCGTAACCTCCTTCTCGAATGTTCATGATGATTTTATTGCTGGACTCAGCTTGCCGTTAGATTTTGGAGTCCTAGGTGCTGATTTTTTCAAGGTGATGTTCCATCTGGCACAGTATCCTTCAGCATCGTTAGAGATGAACTGTGAGCCATTGTCACATATGATTTCTGATGGGATACCAAACCTGCAGATGATATTACGTTTTATGAAAAAGATGACTTGTTTGTCCTTTACTTCTGTGAATGCTTCCGCCTCTATCCATTTGGAGAAGTAATCTATCATTACTAGCATTCATATTCTATTTCCTGTAGCTCTTGGTAGGGGGCCTACTATGTCCATGTCCCACGTCATGAACAGCCAGGGGGAAATGATAGGATGCAAGGGCTCTGCTGGCTGGTGGATCATTGGTGCTGAGCGCTGGCAGGCGTCACACTTACGTGCGTATTCTGTTGCATCTGCCTTCATTGTGGGCCAGAAGTATCCTTGTCTGAGAGCTTTATTTGCCAGACTCCTGCCCCCTGCATGGTTTCCACATTCGCCACTGTGGAGAGCATGTAACACAGTCTGCACCTCCTCCTTGTCCAGACACCGTAAGTGGGGACATGCCAGTGACTTTCTGAATAGTATATCGTCAATAAGTATAAACCTGGAGGCTTTTATTCTGAAAGCCCTCACTTCCTTCTTGTCATCTGGCAGCTTATTATGCCGCAGCCAGTCTAGGTAAGGTGTGCGCCAGTCCCAATCGCCTGGCTGTACAGCGAGTTGGTCAGGTGGCTGGTTGGCTGTCTGAACTCCTATTTTGTCCTGTTGATCCTTCAGCTCGCCTTTATCTATTTCGTCTGTCTTCTGGATAGAAGGTTCCAGCATGTGCGTGATGGGAATGCTGGATAGTTCTGTCGGCTTGAACGTTGCCCCGGAGTTGCTAGGCATCTCGCTTCCACATTCGATCTCGGGGATCCGCTTAAGCTTGCAAGTTTTAAATTTACCGCTTTAACTCCTTTGCTACTTTCAAGTATGCAATCATCTTTGAATCTCTGGCTATAAACTCATCATTCACGTGGTTGACTATCGCAGAGAGTCACCGGATATGTGCAGTGCTTGACTCCTAATTCCGAGCTAATTGCATTCCTAATATCAAGGCCTCGTATTCTGTTTCATTATTGGTTGCCTTGAATTCACATCTTACTGCTTGTGCTATCAACCCTACACCTGCCCCCCTTTGGTTAGAGGCTCCATCAATATGCATCTGCCAGACCTCTGCTTCCCCGTTCCCCTCTAGGGTGAGGATTTCGATCCGCGATTTTGGATGGTGGTCAAGTCCGACACAAAGTCTCTTTGGTGCTTGCGATTTGATTCTTGTTCTAGGTTCATACTTGGATATCATACCACTAAGGTGTACGAGACCACTTCGACATTCTCGCTCGACGATTCGGGCTTCCTCATGATAGATTTCAGCGGGTAGTTGGTCACAACATGTATGGTGTGGGATTCAAAATAGGGGCGCAACTTGTAAGATGCTACTACCAGTGCTAATACTAATTTTTCGAGAGATGTGTACCTTGTCTCTGCCGGTAGCAGAGACTTGCTCACGTAGTATACTGACTTCTATTCCTTTTCCTGCTCTCTGACTAGAACGGCACTTACAGCCACCTCTGTGACGGGTAGGTAGAGGAACAATGGTTCTCCTGGTTCTGGTTTTGACATCAATGGCGGGCTGCTGAGGTAGTGTTTCACTCACGAATGCTTGCTCGTGGTCTTGATCCACTCAAACTTCGACTCTTTCTTAATACATCATAGAATGACCTACACTTGTCGGATGATCTTAAGATGAACTCGCTGGTGGTAGCTTACCAGCTAGCCTTTGAACGTCTTTAGGTTTTTCAAGTGACTGTAATTGTAAAACGGCTTTGATCTGCTCGATGCTGGCGTCTATCCCTCTTTGAGTTACAATATAGCCTAAGAATTTGCCAGAGGATACCCCGAAGGTACATTTAGATGGATTTAACTTCATTTTGTACTGCCTCAGGGTGCTGAATGTCTCTGCTAGGTGCCGCATATGATCTTTGGCTTTTTCTGACTTTACCACCATGTCATCAATATAAACCTCCATAGTTCTTCCTATTTGCTCCTTAAACATGCGGTTGACCAGCCTCTGGTATGTGGAGCCTGCATTCTTTAGGCCGAAGGGCATAACATTGTAACAATATATTCCTTTTTCAGACATGAATGCCGTCTTCTCTTGATCTGCAGGATCCATCTTGATCTGATTATAGCCACTCCATGCATCCAGAAATGTCAGCATTTCATGCCCAGCTGTTGCATCCATCATTGCATCGATATGAGGCAACGGGAAGGGGTCTTTAGGGTATGCTTTGTTGAGGTCGGTGAAGTCCACACATACTCTCCACTCTCCATTCTTCTTAGGCACCACTACTACGTTAGACAACCACTCTGGATACTTTAATTCTCTTATTTTCTTTGCTGCCAGGAGGCTATCTACCTCTTGGTTGATTACCTTGTTTCTTTCTGCTGCAAACTTCCTTCTTCTCTGTTGGATGGGCTTACACTTTAGGTCCACACTGAGTTTATGCGTTATGATGAACGGATCTATTCCTATCATGTCGTCGTGTGACCATGCAAAACAGTCCATGTTATGCTGCAGAAATTCGATTAATTGTTGTCTCGAGCTTCATGTTCATCCAGCTCTAATTAGCACAGTTCTTTCTGGGTGCAGCTTGTCCAGGTTAATTTGATCCAGCTCTTGTGCTGGGGGCTCGATGTATTCATCCTGGACAGGTTGTTTCTGTAATTGCTATGCGGGGGGGCTGGCAGTGCACTTTAGTGCCTTCTTATAGCAGCCTCTAGCTTCCTCCAGATCTCCTCTTATTGTCTCTACTCCCCATGGTGTGGGGAATTTTATGCATTGGTGATACGTTAAAGGGACTACTTTCATCTGGTGTAGCCACGACCTTCCTAGGATGACATTGCGGGCAGCAGAGGGTCCGTCATGACTGTGCACGATTTGCTTATTGACTCCTCCCACGTAGGTTGGGATGACTATCTCGCCCAGTGAGTTGGCTGTCTCCCCGCTGAAGCCTACTAGCGGGATAGTCTTCTTCTGTAAATCCTTTTCGCTGAATCCCATATTTTCTATGGTTTTTAGCATAATTAGATTGACCGAGCTACCTGTATCTACCAAGACCTTTTTAACTGTGCAGTTAGCCATTGACAGGGTGATAATGAGTGCATCATGATGTTCCCGTTCGTCATACGTATCTCCTTCATCAAAGGTGACGGCTGGCAGATCGCTGTGAGAAATTCTGCAAGAATTTGCTGGTCTATCTCCCTTGGTTTCCATGGCATGCCTTTTAGCTGATGAGTATGTCAGTCCACTCAGGTCTGAGCCGCCTGTTATCACGTTTATGATTTTGGTGCATGTGGGTAGGGTTGTAGGCTTTGTGGGGCCTACTTTATCTTGTTGCTTGCTCCCACGTGGTAATAGGTGGCTCAGCTCTCCTTGCTCATACAGGCGCTTGATCTCTCTTCGTAATGTGTAGCAATCCTCAGTGTTGTGCCCAATGTCACGGTGGAATTCACACTTCTTTTTGCTATCCTTTCTCCATGCCTGCCCTTCTACTAGTGGCTTTGGCCACCTTACTCCATCTCCCATTTCCCTGAGTGTTTTAAGGATTCCTCCGATACCTGTAGTGAATCCATATTCTGCCAGAGTAGAGAGTTGCTGATTTTCTTCGATTATGTTGACTCCCCTTCTATATGGCCTATATCTCTCATCCTTTTCGCTGGTGGTTTGCTTTCTTCCTGATTTTTCCGCGGCTGAGGTACTAGAAACACTTGGTGCATTAGGTAGACTAGCTCTGGCTAAGATGTCTTCCTCCAGTCTGATTGCGGCAGATGCCTTCTCTTTCACTGCTTCGAAACTATGGTAGGGATGCATAGTCACCTGCTTAAGCAGGTGAATCATACCCACATTACACTCATTCCTAAATGTGCAATGCCTCAAAATGTGACTCAATTTCGACTAATTTCTTGCTGCAATGTTGTATACAAGTGCATTTCTAAACTCCTATGCAATAGACTTGCTGAGGTGTTGCCTGAGGCGATTAGTGGTAATCAAGGGGCATTCATCAAAGGTAGGAGTATTGTTGAAAATATACTCATTTGCCAGGACATTGTGAGATTGTATAATAGGAAATCAGTCTCTCCTAGGTTTCTCATGAAGGTTGATTTGAAGAAAGCCTATGATTCAGTCAACTGGAATTTCCTTGAAGGGATGATGATTGCCTTGGATTTTCCTGAGCCTTTTGTTGCCTTGATTATGGAGTGTGTTAGGACTGCCAGTTACTCTTTGGTTCTTAATGGTAATATTTTTTGGATTCTTCAAGGGTAAGAAGGGGTTAAGACAAGGAGATCCCCTGTCTCCTCTTCTTTTTACTATCTCTATGGAGTATCTGAGTAGAGTTTTGGCCTATGTCACTGAAAACATGGACTTCAGGTATCATCCTATATGTAGTAAACTCAAGCTTTCACATTTAATGTTTGCTGATGATTTACTTTTGTTTAGTAAGGGTGATACTAGGTCTATTATGGTTCTGTTGAGAGCCTTTGCCACTTTCTCTAGGGCTTCTGGGTTGCAGATGAGCCCTTCAAAAACCAATGCCTATTTTAATGGAGTGCCTGGGGGAGTTAAATCAGATATTCTGCAGATAGCAGGTTTTCAGGAAGGGAAGCTCCCATTCAAATATTTGGGTATCCCTATTACTGCTGGCAGAATGACAAGAGTTCAATGTCAGGTGCTGATTGAAAAACTTACTAATAGAATCACTAGTTTTGGTACGAGGCATCTTTCTTATTCTGGAAGACTGGTACTTGTTAACTCAATCCTCACTTCTTTATACTCTTACTGGACGAATATTTTTATCATTCCTAAAGGAGTCTTGAGTAGACAGAACTCCATTTGCGGAAATTTTTTATGGGACGGGACTGTTGATCATATCAGAGTTCCTCCAATCAGTTGGGAGAAAATTTGTTCACCAAAGAATGAAGGTGGCTTGGTATTAGGGATAGCTTTGTTTGGAATACTGCTGCTATTGGTAAGCTAGTTTGGTGGATTTATTTTAACCCTGATAAACTGTGGGTTAAATAGATTAGCCAGATTTATCTAAATGGACAAGCTTGGCCTGAGTATAATCCCAGTGGAGACCTGAGCTGGGGGTGGAAAACTATTTGTAGGGTTAGAGACAAGCTGAGCCAGGGCTATGTTCAGGGGCAGTGGGTGTTGGATACTACGGGGTATACTTTGAAGAGTGGTTATGAGATGTTAAGAGTTAAACATCAATATGTAGTATGTCACAAAGTTATTTGGAATCATTGGCGTGTTCCTAAACACAAATTTATATGTTGACTGATGATCAGAAATGCTCTGTAGATCAAAATTAAGCTGTTTGTGTTAGGGATCTATCCTGATGATCTTTGTTTGCTGTGTGGAAATGTTACTGCGACTCACTTGCATCTATTTGAGCAGTGTGTCTATAGTAGATGTATCTTGCAGGAGATGGCTGTATTATGTCGGATGTCTCTTCCATCTGCTAATATCTTGCAGTGGATTTGCCAGCAGAAATGGACAAAGACTAGGAAGGGGATTGTGGTTTGTGCTTTCATGGCCTGCTACTACTAAATTTGGATGATGAGAAATAGGGCTCGTGTGGAGCATAACTTACTCAGGCCGTCTGTTGCTCTCCATTAGGCTAGGAATAGTGCAAAATTGCGAATTAGTGTGCACAGAAACCAGCATTTGGATCAATGTACTAAAAATTAGTTAGAGAGCATTGACTTATGTGGGTGTGTCCCTATTTGAAAGTGATAGTTTGTAAAATGGTAGGTTGTAATAACCTTTGTTTGTGCTTAATAGAAACTTACATTTCAACAAAAAAAAAAAATAAATAAAAAACTAAACTTATTATTTAATGAAGTTTCTTAATTGTAATTCCGATTTCACTGCTTCGGGAAACTGAGATGGTAACATCTCCAAATCACCTTGGTTGGGTCAAAAGAGGGTGTTACAACTAGTGCATTCGTAATCGGTCTCGGTTAGCGTGTGTCTAGAATTCTAGTCACGATTATCAAAGTCCGGCACACGAAAGCAATAAAAGTAAGCAATACGATTATTGAAAGAAAAAGACAGGGAATATCAAGCTTAACGATGAGAAGCGGTTTTGATTGACTAGCACCTCTCATAGAGGCAAATTTGATAGTTTGAGTTCTATAGCAGGATACATTGATTGTACAGAATAGCGATACGTTTTGTAAACACCTAAAAACATATCTTAAACTAAAAACGGGACTCCAAGATTCAACACGCAGGAAGTAGTCTTGGAGTACTAAATGAAACTAAAAACTGAAATGAAAATATATGAGTACAAATAAGAAATCTAAGGGCTCGACGTGAAAGTACCACGCGCGTAATTCTCAGGGATTATGCGACTAAAGTGCGGCTCCTTACACTCTCCCCCACATAATTTGCTGCCGTCCTCGGTAACGCTTGAAATCTGCATGGCTGGTTCAATCGGCTGATGTCGCTGGAAGTTGATTGGAACGGATGTTGTCGCGCTTTCTCTTGTTGCGGGTGAGATCTTTAGGATTTGGATGGTAAGGCTTCAAACAGCTCACATGAAAGACAGGGTGACACTTCAGCCAGGCAGGGCGTTCAAGCTTGTATGCTACTTCCCCAATCCGCTTGATCACTTGGATGGGGCCATCGTACTTTTGCACCAGTTGCTTGTCTCGTCCCTGGAGGAGTCTCATCTGCTCTTTGTTCAGCTTCACCATGACCATGTCGTCTACTTTGAACTCCCTTAGTCTCGGTTCTCATATGCTCACTTCTTCATGCTGTGAGACGCTTTCTCCAAGTAAGCTCGAGAAATATCGCCATTCATGTTCCATTCTTTGACATACTCGTGAGCTTTCTTTGTCCGGCCTCCATAGGTATCTGCAACTGTGGGAGTCAATAAAGGATGTTGACCTATAACAAGATCAAACGGGCTCTTATTGAACGAGGAGCTTGTTTGAACATTAAAACAGAACTGGGCAACATCAAAAAGTCTCACCCACTCCATTTGTATTGCCCCTACAAAGTGTCTCAAGTACTCTTTCAACATGCTATTGAATCGTTCAGTCTGGCCATCCGTTTGGGGATGGTAACTTGAAGAAATCTGAAGATTGGAACCCAGGAGCTTGAACAACTCTCCCCAAAATAGTCTCGTGAAGCGAGGATCGCGGTCACTGACTATACTTTGAGGCAATCCACAATATTTCATAACATGCCTGAAGAATATCGTGGTTGTTTCTTCAGCGCTACACACCTTAGGAAGGGGGATGAAAGTCGCATATTTTAAGAATCGATCCAGAATGACAAGGATCACACTTAATGCCCCTACCTTCGGTAACCCAGAGATAAAGTCCATCGAGATACTCTCCCATGGCCGTGTTGGCACTGGAAACGGATTCATAAGCCCTTCCGGCTTCTGTTTCTCTCCCTTATCTTACTGACAAATGAGCCAGGTATTTCCTATACTCCATTACATCATCCTTCATTTTCAGCCAATGGTAGTTTCTCTTCAATAGGCATAAAGTTCTCTGCCATCCCGGGTGAACCGCCCACAAGGTATCATGACACTCTTGTAGGAGAATCTTCCTCAATCCTGCCGCCTTGGGAACAAAGATCCGATGTCCTTTCGTGAATA
Source organism: Silene latifolia (assembly GCF_048544455.1). Taxonomy (NCBI): domain Eukaryota; kingdom Viridiplantae; phylum Streptophyta; class Magnoliopsida; order Caryophyllales; family Caryophyllaceae; genus Silene; species Silene latifolia. Next base: position 190,342,514 of record NC_133537.1, read on the forward strand.
GAAGTCCATCTTCCATCCAAAACTTGCGAGTCTTCCCTTCTAAGGCCAACTATTTTAAAGTCCTCACCATTGGGTCTCGGTCGAGGTGTTCCTTCACCTTAGCTCGAATATCTGTGACCACTGTAGTAATGGACAAGTGAGTAATCATGTGCAGTGCGACAAAGTGAACTCCACATCAAACTACGGCTTAGGGCATTAGGGACCTTATTCGCTGCTCCCGCTCGATAAGTGAACTCCACATCAAACTCGGCCAACAACTCTTGCCATCTATCTTGTCAGCTGTTGAGCTTGGGTTGAGTCAGGAAGTGGGATGTCGCGTTGTTATCAGCCTTGACGACGAAATTTGATCCCCGCGGGCAATGAATAATAGCAAGAAGTTTTTTCTCTTGGGCAGCATACCGAGTCTCGACCCTATTCAACTTTCTACTCTCAAAGGCCACTAGGTGACCCTCTTGGAGGAGTAATCCCCCAAGGGCATAATCAGACGCATCCGTCTCAACTTCAAAGGGTTTTGTGATATCCGGCAGCGCTAAGACGGGCTCCTGCATCACCGCTTCCTTGAGCCTCTCAAAGGCCCTTCTCCTGTCGATAGACCACTCCCACTTGATATCCTTTTTCAGCAAATCGATTAGTGGGGCAGCTATTTTTAAATACTCTCGAATGAATCTCCGATAGTAGTTTGTTAGCCCCAAGAAAGAGCGAAGCTCAGACACTTTTCTTGGGGTGCCCCAATCCTTGATGGTTGTAATCTTCTTCAGATCCATTCTAAGTCTCCCTTTCCCCACGATGTGGCCGAGAAAATTAACTTCAGGCTTAGCAAATTCACATTTCTCCTTTTTGACAAATACGTGATTGTCTCGTAGTTTTGCGAACATAAGCCTCAAGTGTTCTACGTGTTCAGCCAAAGAGCGACTATACACAACGATATCATCCAGGTACACCACCACGAATTTGTCTAAGTACTCCCGGAATACGTGTTTTATCAACGTGCAAAACATGGCAGGTGCGTTCGTCGTCCCAAAAGGCATGACTAACCATTCGAAAGACCCATACCTCATCACGCAAGCTGTCTTTGGCTCATCTGCTTCGATAATTTGAACTTGATGATAACCAGATCTCAGATCTAACTTGGTGAAGTACACAACACCTTACAACTGATCGAACAAGTCCGCTACCAGAGGAATGGGGTATCGATTTCTCACTGTCAACTTGTTTAAGGCCCGATAGTCGATACACAATCTCAGACTACCATCCTGTTTCTTTTGAAAGTGCACGGGGGCTCCATAAGGAGCTTTAGAAGGTCGAATCAACCCCAAGCGAATCAAATTATCTAGCTGCTTTCGAAGTTCAGCTAATTCCGGAGGTGCCATGCGGTATGGCCCTCGAGCGGGAGGTCTTGTCCCCTGGAAGTAGTTCAATTTGATGGTCTCCGAGCCGTGGCGGAAGACTCATAAGTAAATGATCTGGCATCAAGTCCTTGTTGTCATATAGCACCTGCTTTATCGAGGGTTCCTCTGATTCGGTGGAAATGTCCTCTTTCATGGACACGGTACACAAGTAAGTCAACTCACCCTTTTGAAGTCCTCTCTTCAACTGTATCGTCGAAATGAGGGGTCTCTTCATCTTGGGATCTCCTCCTACGACCTTCACCAAACAAGGTTTCGACCCGACCATCGTAAGGGGACCATTATGGGGTGCCAAGAAGGTCGGTGTTCGCTTTAGAAAATCCATTCCAAGGACGATCTTGAAGTCATCCATCGGGACGCTGGTGAAGTCAAACTTTCCGCTCCATTCACCCATCTTAATCACTACTTTTTTTTCCATGCCCTGAATTTGCTTAGCGCTGGAGTTGACAGCCTTCATACTCCCTCCTTCTCGGTTTAGCTTCATCCCGAGCCGCTTCGCCTCATCTGGGGTGACAAAATTGTGGGAGGCTCCTGTGTCGATCATGGCACGAGTGAAAATTCCATTAATTATTACTTCTACGTACATGAGCTCAGTGGACTTGGCCACGGAATGGTCGATGCCTTTTCCCATTGAACACATCATGCGCACCGAACCCATCCGCCCCACTTCTTTATGTTCGCTAGACTTCTCATCGTCTCTCATGTCCGCTTCTAGGACCGTCCCTTTGGGTTTGGTTCCATCGACATCTTAGATAAGCTCTTCTTGAGAGTGTTGAACTTCCCCTGGTGCGGGCACTCATACATTCAGTGTGGTCCTTTACACAAGAAATAGGCAAACAGATTCCTAGCAGTAGAAGATTCCGACGTGCTCCCTTTCGAGGAAGTTGGGGTGGAATTAGCTTGCCCCCACCTTCTATTATCTCCTCCTGTACGGAATCGACTGTTCCCGTATGAAGAGTTTTGGCTTACGACGTGTTTTCTCCAAATCTGGGGTTGCCCCCACTTGCTGCAGAAAACACTTTCTTTTGAGCAGCTTCACGCTCAGTATAATAATCGACGAGTCTCTCGGCCGCGGTCATTGCAGCGGAAAGGGACTCGGGTTTCTGTCGCATGATCTCTCGTTAAGCCCACTCCTTGAAACCATCGACGAACTGGCACACACGATCTTCGTCGGTCATATTAGTTATCTCTAGCATACACGTCGAGTAGGCTTTTACATACTCTAGGATAGAGTCCATATGCTTTAAGCTGTTGAGTTTTCTTCGAGTTAGGAAGTCGGTATTCTTCGGATAGAATTGTTCCTTAAAGAGTCATTTTAAATCGTCTCAGAACTCCTACACCAAGCTCCCTGCCTCAATCTTAGCGTATTTGGACCGCCACCATTGTTTGGCATCGTCGATTAGATACATGCTTGCCGTAGTGACTTTCTGAGTCTTGTCGAGCGCACTCGCTCGGAAGAGTTGCTCCATGTCAAAGAGGAAGTTATCAACTTCTTTAGAGTCTCTCCCCCCACTATACTTGTGAGGTGCAGGCGGCTTCACCTTGAGAGTCCCATCAAAATTCCCGTCTGCGGCCATTTTCATCACTGTATTACACATGTTCTCGATCTGTCCTAGTCTCTCGTGGACATAGCCCATCTCTTTCGCGAACTCACGCCGGATCGATGCGTTTACGGCGTCAAAACGAGCCTCATACCCCTTTATCGTCTCGTTTACTGCTTCAAAGCGCGCCTCATGCCCCTTCACCATCTCATCTACTTGGTGAGTGCTTCTGAGACTCACCACGAGTCCTTCCAAATACAAAATTTTCTCCTCAAGCAGCTTTTCTAAGGTCAACACCCGAGCCCTAATTTCTCCTTTGTTCCCACTCGGTTCTGCGGTCTTTCCCGTCATTCTATGCAGCAACTCGTCATGAAGACCGAGCTCTGATACCAAATGTCATGGTCCGATACTTTTAAGCCGGAACGTGGCGCGCACCCTTGTCTATCACAGGACAAGAAAGCAAGCAAGAGCGTCAAGCACTAGTGAGGGATCACTAGTGCATTCGTAACCGGTCTCGGTTGGTGTGTGTCGGGAATCCTAGTTACGATTATCAAAGTCCGACACACGAAAATATAGAACTAAGTAATACGATTATTGAAAGAAAAAGACAAGGAATATCAAGCTTAAAGATGAGAAGCTGTTTTAATTGAATAGCACCTCTCATAGAGGCAAATTTGATAATTTGTGTCCAGTAGCAGGATACATTAATTGTGCAGAATAGGGATACGTTTTGTAAACACCTAAAAAATTATCTTAAACTAAAAACGGGACTCCAAGATTCGACTAGCAGGAAGTACTCTTGGATTACTAAATGAAACTAAAAACAGAAATGAAAATACATGAGTACAAATAAGAAATCTAAAGGCTCGACGTAAAAGGAGCGCGCGCGCAATTCTCAGGGATTATGCGGCTAAAAGTGCGGCTCCTTACACCGGTGGTGGCAGGCATTGTAACACCCCCTTATTACCCGACCAAGATAATTGGGAGATGTTACCATCTCGGTTTCCCGAGGTGGTGAATCGGAGATACAATCAAGAAATATTTTTTTATAAAAGATAGTTTAGTGAATTACATAAATGTAAGCAAATGAATGAATAAAAGAATACAAGTCATACTACTATGGCTCTCTAAAGAAGACTATCTCATGCCAACTCGACTCCAAGTCCAAAGCGCGTCTCGTCTCCCACGTAACACCAAAACAACCTGTACTCAACATGCTCCCCATATGATCGGAAATATCATATGGATCGACACATGCCACCCCGAAAATAGGTGACAATTACACAGACACACAACACGTCAGTTTCAATAAATAAAGTGAGACACGACCCAAATTGTATGAGTATGCAACATAACTATAATGTGAATGAGACGCTATCAAACAATCACCATGCCGGTACCGAGAAACGCCCAAACGTACTCACAACCATCGGTGCCAGGGACACGCCAACGACACCACACCACAAACAGGTACCGGGACACGCCCAGACGTACCGAGTCCGGAAGCCAACCGGATCCCCTACCAGATGCTGTGTCTCAACCACACGAGTCCCTCTGAAATTCAAGCATTAATGTGCATATCCCTCTTGGAGTGGGGAACTCCAAGAGGCGACTCAAGCGTAAGACGGCCTCCAACCGCCTTACGTCTCCATGATAGAAAAGTAACCCAACCCCGCTATGCTCCTCCATAATCACAATGAAACGCAATGTTCAACCAACGTGCTAATTACCGACTCATTCAATGCAAAAAATGACAAATGACTCATTTAGCAAATAGACACGATATCGAAACGGAGTAGGATAAACCTATCTTTTAGCAATCCCGCTAAACAATAAAGTAACCGAATATAAATGTGCTCCTCCATAAAATCGGCACCTAATTACGATAATTAAATATAATTACTAACTAATCCAATTAAATTAAATACGTAATTAATTAATTAAGTAATTAAAGCCGTCTTAAAGCTACCCAAAACTCCTCTTAATTCACTCGGTCAACTCTCAACCACCCACCACCATGGAACACCACCTAGCCATGGTGGACCGTGGCTCTTCCCAGCAGCGGCAACCACCACCTAGGCCAAACCCAACCATCGAAAATCACCTACGATAAACAACACACAATCAAAAACAACATGACACACTCCCTCTAAACACCACCAAACCGCCACCAATGCAGCCACCACCATGGGCCACCACTACCACGATGGTCACGACATGACCCCACACCCGAGCCACCACCAGCCGAGACCACCAACACCAGCAAAAGCAACCACATATGTCAATAACAACCACCAACACGACACACACGTACAAAACTTTTAAACCCTCGTTTAACACCCATTTGCACCACCTATCGCCACCCATTCCACCACCCATGACCACCACTAGACTCTCCTCATGACCCATGACACAAACACCCCAAAACAACCTCAGGTCAGTCACGGTAAGGGGGTTAAAAACCCGTCTTAAATTGGTTTCATAACAATAACAATAACCATGTATAGATCTCGGTCAAACCCAGATTTGGGTGGTCAACGGCGGTCTAAGGGTGGTCAAAGACGGTCCTAAGGTGGGTTGGGTTTGAGGCGGGTTTTAAATTAATTAATATATAAACTAGTATTAGATGGTCTTACCTTACGATCTCAAGACGGAGGGACAAAATCTTCAAGTTTCTCTTCCTTTTTTTTTCTCTCTTCCTCTCCTCTCATTTGTGTGGTGGATTTGTGATATGGTGAATGGATAATATGGGTGGATAAGGTGAGGTAGAGTATATATATATATATATATATATATATATATATATATATATATATATATATATATATATATATATATATATATATATATATATATATATATATATATATATATATATATATATATATATATATATATATATATATATATATATATATATATATATATATATGAGGTAGGATGGTAGGTGGGAGTATATACATATGTATACGTATTATGTATTACTATCATTGTTATTATTATTATTATTATTATTATTATAATAATAATAATTACCGTCTATTATAATTATTACTAAATATCATCGTCATCATATAATGCCGTATTATAACATAACTCGTAGAATATAGTATAATTTTATAAACTACATTTACTCATTTACCGTTGACTAGCCTTTGACCAATGTAATAAAATACGGGGTATTACCGATGTGGTCTTTGGTCTTTGTGGCCTAAGTCGTGGTTGTGTAGGTGGTGGGCCAATGAGGAGATCTCGATTGAGGTTTTAGGTTTTTAATTAGAAGTTGATTTGGGGCAAATAAGGATCTCGCGATTTTTCTCGAATAAAGGGCTATGTGACGGGTAATCCGCTACAAATCCGTCAGTAGTTTCCTTTATGTGACGGGTTGTCTGTCACAATCCCGTATTTTCAGATTCCCTTATGTGACGGATAGTTCGTCACAGAAAAAGATATTTATGATGGACTGTCCGTCACAAGTCCGTGTTGGATTACTGATACCGTCGTTTAGTACCAAAATTAAATTTATAGTTCCAAACTAAAACTATAGCTAGTGATAGTAAGGGTCGAACCACAGAGAGACAAGGTTGATTTTGTTTGCTATTTTTCAGTCTACAAAAGTAATGAGATAATTGGGGTTTTGAAAATGGTTTACTAAAGGCTAATTGCAAAAATGAATATTCTTAACAAGATAAAAAGAGGATCGGGAACTTCGGTTCACCATGGCAAATAACAGTGTCGTCAAGCAACAGAGGTCTTATAATACGGTCTCGGAACGATAAGCTAGTCTTTCGATCAAAGCTCAAATAACCTCACGGTCTAATAATTCCCTAGAATTTATCAAAGCTTTCACTCAAGAGAAATTCTAAATCTAGCGATAAATCAAATTACCAATCTTTCAATCTAGCAAAGAAATCTATCAAAAGATAACAAGACCAATACGGAAGAACCCATGCTATACAACAATCCTAATTTAATACCATGGCTCACCTTATTCCCAATCAAAGGAATTACCTACGCATAATCATAACTACACTAATTGCGAAATTAATAATAAAGAACAACTTTGACATAATGGAATCTAACTAACACAAAGGGGAAGAAATCAATTGCTGAAATTAATTGATGAAACAAGAATCAAAATAACAAGTGAAAATCAGAAAAGGAAGAATTTCATAAAAAGCTTACTAATTGAATATCAAGAACCAAGCATTCGAATCAAAGGTTTCCGTCTCAAGCTAGATGTGAAAACTAAGTTTTTCCAGAATGGAAAGTATGACCTAAAAGTTGCTGCGTTCTACTGATAAAAAGATACTGAAAGTTAATTACAAGTTGGGCTTTTAAAAGTCTAACACGGAGAAATAAATATCAGCTCGAAATCAGGTCGATCGATCGGTCGTCGGTCGATCGATCGATTACTCGAAAAGAGCTTCCGATCGAAGCTCAGTGGTCGATCGATCAAAGGCTTAGTCGATCGATCGAAATTGCCTGTGCAAAGTGGCTCCTTGTTGCTTCTAATCAACTCTTCACTCCTTACACGCATCACAAGATGAGTGAATGAACTCTTCTTCTTCTTGGCTTCCTTGAACTTGCTTCCGGAGGACGAATTTGGCTTGATTTAGCCCACTTCCACGCATTCCTACAATAAATCATAGAAAATGCAAAGTAAACCGTTTCGGGAGAAATAGCAGCCTTAAGCTAACAATTATGCATAGAAATACGTGCCAAAACCATAGATAAAGTGTATAGAATATGCACGTGTCAAATCTCCCCAAGCCAAACCTTGCTTGTCCCCAAGCAAGCACTATGACCTGTATAAAAAAAAAAAACTAAATGGAAAGGAGTACATTTCAGAGCTAACTACAAGTCAATGCCAAACCATTTAATGCCCAAAGTCAACCACTGCAAAGCTTAAATCAAGCGAACAAATTTATGCTTATCATAGAATTAAGTCGGGCGTTCGACCTTGCAAGACTCACACAATCGGACTCTCCCGGATCACTCTTCTCTCAGCAAAGCAAATGGTAAGATAATATGTAAAAGAGAGGGAAGAGAAGTATAGTCTCTCACCTAGATCATGACCGACAAAACATGTATGCTTGACTAGCATGAATAATGATTCTATTTACCGTACATACGCATAACCACCGTCAAGGACTATCACATGCCGAACTATTGCAAAATTTGGATATGTGAGGCTAAGTGGGAAAGAAGGGGCAAAACAATTATGGGAAAGTGAAGGTAAGAGCCAAGCTAGTACCTAACGAACCATCAGAAACCGAATCCCGTTCTTCCAACTTAATAAAAAAATAACCATGCCTTTATTGACTAGGCAACACAAAAATCCAAACGAACGCCTCCAAATCAAGAGGTAAGCGCATGAGGCGTGTCTTTATTTCAGCCAAGACTCTTTTTTTTTTCATTTCTGTTTCTTTCTTTTTTCTTTCATTTTCATATTTTTTTTTTCTTTCAAAATCTGAACTGGTGGTCGATCGACCAATGATGGCAGTCGATCGACCACCCTGCACACTTCAGAGCATTCTGCCCAGGTAACAACTTCCTTTTTTTTTTTCAATTTTTTTCTGAATTTTTCCTTTCTTCCTTTTTTCAGGCTGAAGTAAATCCTTCACTTCTCAAAAATACCCGCTCCAACATTACAAGAGCGAACCAAAACAGCTTAAAAAAACAAATTCCTCTACTACTTCCTAGCTTGGCACAGTGGTAGGCTAAGTATGGGATGTAGTTGAGGGCAACTGGCAATTTTGGCTTATAGTGGAGTTAATGGGGTAAAATGAGAAAGGGGAGGATGCAATAGTTCTCTAAACATGCAATACCGACCACAAACCAATGCGTATAGGCAATAAGCAATCAAAACTCATACACGTGCAAAACATGAAATGAAGGGAGTAACTACTCTCAATCCTAAATTAACCGGTCATAAATGTCACCAGTTATAGGCTCTATATCTCAGAAGGTATAAGTAGTTTGCCAAAAGTAATGAGTCAAGTCTAATTGCCCGAAATGGATTCCATAACGAAATTTGAGAGATCACTTTTAATTCTTGCTAAGCAGCTATGAAAAGGCAAGGAATGGCATATTTGACTAATAGAGCAAAATCATCATTAAAAACTCCAATCCGACTCAACTATATGCAAAAGTAAACGTGATATTTTTGGTTTTTGTTTATGCATTTTTCAATTTTTTTTTTCTTTGTTTTTTTTTTTTTTTTGAATGGTGAAAATAAAAACAAATGCAAGCAGAAATGCACTAAACATGTGACTGAAATGCAATAAAAAACAAATGCAGATGCAAAACAAAAGGCATATTCAAATACCCTCCCCAAACCAAAACGCACAATGTCCCCATTGTGCTCAACAAAGAAATCACCAAAGAGAAAAATAGGAGAATAAAAGCATAAAAGGTAAAAGGAAGCGAAAAGAGAAAGGAAAATAACTCACAAAATACGACCTCCCCAAACCAGCCAAAAACGGGAGGTCACAAAGATCTAATCTCCACCCTCGTAGTCGGAGTCTCCGTCCTCGTCGGACCCCGACTCACTCTCCTCCTCCTCCCTCGCGACAGGAGTAGCTCTCCCGGAACGGAGGGAGTGGCTCTCGGGAAGTGGAGGGACCAAGAGTGGTGGTGGTAGGAGGGGGTCTCCTAGCAGCCGAGGGTAGCCACCCACAGGGGGAACAAAGTAAGAAGGGTGAGCCCAGTCACCCCCGTGGAAGCATCCCCGAGCTAGCTCGTCGAGACCGGAACAGGGCGATGGCCGTGTCCAATCTGTGCTCGTTGAAGCTCCTGCACAAATCACCCAAGACACGTGACATTGCCCTCGGTCCATGACCGGAGGGACAACTAAGGGAGTAGGTGGTCGAAAAGTGGAGGTGCCAGCAGGTGGGAGCAAAGTGGAGGTAGGGGGTGCCTGTGAAGAGGAGGCACGAGCCCTCCTCGAAGTGCTAGCAGCAGGAGTGGCCGCCACCAGAGGAAGCCTGTAACTAGGCAGGGGCGGCCGAGCTGCCCCTCAACAAATGGTAAGGGGCAGGACAGAGGGTAGCGTGATGTGAGGATGCGGTCACGAGATGAAAGAGTCAATCTTCCACCGCATCTGTCTATCGACCCAATAGACGCCCCTCGCGTAAGGGAGGTCTATAAAACGCAGCTCAGGGTCAATGGGGTCCTCCTGTCGAGGGAAAAGTAAAACAAGGCGGTTGGCGATACGTGTTACCAAACCGCCACAGGCAATGGTGGTCAAGTTGCCCTCACTTACGCCACCAAAGTGAGCGGCGGTCAAGTAGGCAATGTTATAGATGCGGGCTCTCCGACGCTCAACGTTCAGATAACCCGCCAAAATTGAAAGCTCAATATTATTCACATTATTAGACTCTTTACGGCCAAAAATGGTATTACCCATTAGCCGTAGAAAATAACGAAGAGGGGGCAAGTGGACGGAAGTGCCCGTCCTCCTCGACCCGTAAGTGTCACCAATACAAGACCACATGGCCCGGTGAGTGTCAGAGGGGTCCGAGGTTCTACCCGAAGTCGGCATGCACTAAAACCCGCAAAATCAGCAAGTGTCAGAGAATAATTAACATTAAAAAGTCGAAAGGAAATGCAGGGTTTGGTCGCATCAGCCTCAAAGGCTTTGGAATCAAAAGCGTAAGAGGAAAAAAATTCAAGGGTCATAACATAATATGTGAACTCAGACATGTCCACAAGACCCGTCATACCCGTCCCATTTAGCAGGGACACGATCGACTCAGAATACACCTAGTTTCTCCAAAGTGTCTTTGTGGAGAAACCGGGTAGCATTTGTGACCTTTACTGATTGAAACAAAGAAGGAGAATTTAGCGCGCTGAATAGGTTTATCAAAGATAACCTGCGGATAGTAAGGTAGACTATCCGTAGTGGATTCTATCATCAGGGGCGGTCCGCGTTGCCGCTTAGCTGGCCTTTGGCTCGATTATCCCTCTTGCATTGGCTCTTTTCCCTTTGTCATTGTTGTTACCTGCAAAACAGCCCATAAGCAACGGAAAACCCCTTAGCAATGTCAATTTTTGGAAACCCGAATCAAGAGTGCACTGAAACGAATTAAGGTTTCGAATAAATTGGGGAAACGGCTTAAAACACGTCCTAATCGCTTATTTGCGTTGAAAAACAAGGGGGAAAGAGTAGATTAAGCAAGCAAAGTATAAAGAAAGCAAGAAATCATCTCAAAATTCGATTTCCCCAAATCGATTTTTCATCTCACAAGCACAAAACTCAGAAAATTTCCCATAACAACCACAATAAAATCGAGAATAGAGCATGGGAATGAGATTAAAGACTTACCTTGAAGAAACTTTGAAGATTAAAGCAAGAAAAACGAGTGAAAGACGGGATTATTGGTGAAAATCGCAGAAAGGGAAAGGAAAGTTAGGGTTTGCTCAAAAGTTTGTGTTTTGTGAAAATGAATGAATGAATGAGTATAACTCCCCTTTTAGTTGCAATCGATCTCAGAGTGGTCGATCGACTGCTTTACTCAGTCGATCGACCAAGATCCCTGCACAGTGGCTTCTGGAGTCCCCTTTTCAGTCGATCGACTGAACCACCTAGTCGATCCACTGCTAGATCTGGCAATTTAGCTCAATTTCGTCAAACTTGTTTCCCGACTTAATCTCCGTCTTTCTCACAACATCCAGTAAACCACTTGCGCACTTTGCATAAAATAAATTCCTGCAGAAATTATCAAAGGCGCACAATTTTCCCAAACCAAGAAATTGCAAAATGCATGAAATTAAATAAACTCAAAAGAAATGCGAATAAAATCAAAGAACAGAATAAAATTCCTAAGTTACAAATAATTACAACCTGGGTTGCCTCCCAGTTAGCGCTGGTTTAAGAGGTCCCGCACGACCTTTTTACCTCACTTTTCATCATCTGATAGCGGGTCGAAGTACAAAACTTCGACTTTCCCAACATATGCATCTGATCCATGATAGTGCTTCACATATTGGCCATTTACCTTGAACCTTTCTCCAGCAGAAGTCTCCAATTCAATCGATCCGAACTTTGTCACAAAGTTTGTGACCGTATAGGGGCCGGTCCACCTGGATTTCAGCTTACCAGGAAATAAACGGATACGAGCATTAAAGAGAAGTACCTTATCGCCAATATGGAACTCGCGCTTGATGATCCTCTTGTCGTGCCAGCGCTTTGATTTCTCCTTGTAGATCCTCGCATTGTCATAGGCCAGCAGCCTAAATTCCTCTAGCTCATTCAGCCGTGTCATGCGTTTCTCACGATAGAGGTTAGGATCCAAATTCAAATCACAAATAGCCCACCAAGACTTACGCTCTAACTCAACAGGTAAATGACATGTCTTACCATAAATCAATCGGTATGGTGACATCCCGATTGGCGTTTTAAACGCAGTTCTATAAGCCCATAAGACATCAGCTAACTTAAGACTCCAATCTTTCCATGATTTAGAAACAACTTTAGCTAAGACTTCCTTCAATTCTCTGTTAGAAACCTCAACCTGACCACTAGTTTGGGGATGATACCCCAAACCTCTACGATGTTGGACACCGAATTTAATCAATAAAGCACTAAGTTGTTTCTCTTTAAAATGCATTCCCCCATCGCTAATGACAACCCGAGGGACACCAAAACGAGGGAAAATAATCTTTTTAAACACTTTAATCACGGCCTTTGCATCGCAATGGGGAGTAGCAATAGCTTCTACCCAATTGGATACATAATCTACAGCTACGAGGATATATTTATTACCTTGACTGCTCGGAAAAGATCCTTGATAATCAATGCCCCAAACATCGAAAATCTCAACCTCAATAATGCCTACCTGTGGCATCTCATGTCTCTTGAAATATTCCCGATCTTTGACAAGCATCGCACTCAAGAACAAAATCATGCGACAACTGCATGTAAAGTAGGCCAATAGAAACCAGATTGAGTATTTAGCTACGGTCCGGGACGGACCGTGATGACCACCATAAGCAGAAGAGTGGCAAGCCTCTAGGATATCCTTCACCTCCCACTGAGGTACGCATCTCCGGATGAGACCGTCTGCGCATTCCTTGAAGACATAAGGATCATCCCAAAAATATTGCCTAGCATCATAGGCAAACCGCTTCTTCTCACGCCATGAAAGCTCGGGTGGTATCCTACCGTCACAAAGAAAGTTAGCAAAATCAAAGATACCACGGAGGTGGATAAGACGAAGTAGTAATAGCTAACAAACTCTCATCGGGGAAAGAATCATTAATAAGCAATAAATCCTCCTTTCGTCGGCGGCAGACGAGATAGGTGGTCACTACCACATTCTCTCGCTCCTTTCTTATCTCTCGATCTCCAAATCAAACTCCCGCAAAAGGAGTATCCACCTCAAAAGCCTCGGCTTCGATCTTTCTTAATAAAAAGAGTCTTCAACGCTGCATGGTCAGTATACACAATAACCTTAGAACCCAACAAATAAGACCGAAATTTGTCTAAGGCAAAAACAACAACTAGAAACTCTTTCGGTGGTAAAATAGTTGACTTGAGCCTCATCCGAGTTCGGCTCGCATAGTATATGGCATTCAAAGCTTTATTCTTTCGCTGTCCCAGAACCGCACCGATCGCATAATCGCTGGCATCACACATGATCTCAAATGGGAGGTCCCAATCAGCGGTGAATGATTGGCGCAGTAAACTAGGGCCTCCTTTAACTCGTTGAAAGCGACATGGCACTCATCAAGAATTCAAAGACAACATCCTTAAGGAGCAATTGTGTAAGTGGTTTAGCAATTTTTGAAAAATCCTTAATGAAACGCCGGTAGAAACCAGCGTGACCTAGGAAACTCCTCACTCCTTTAACATTCACGGGAGGAGGTAATTGCTCAATCACCTGCACCTTTGCCTTGTCAACATGTATACCCTTATCGTAAATCGATGCCCTAACACAACTCCCTCATTGACCATAAACCGACACTTTTCCGCTTTAAAACAAGATTAACATCTATACAACGCCGCATGACTTTATCAAGGTTAGCTAAACAACGATCAAAGTCACCGCCATAAACCGAGAAATCATCCATGAATACTTCCATAATATTCTCTATATAATCAGAAAAAATCCCCATCATGCACCTCAGAAAGGTAGCAGGGGCGTTACACAATCCGAAAGGCATTCTACGATATGCAAAAACACCCCGTGGACAGTAAAAGTAGTCTTACTCGATCATCCGGATGAATAGGGATCTGAAAGAACCCTGAATATCCGTCTAGAAAACAGAAAAATTTGTTAGAAGCAAGTCTTTCAGTCATTTGGTCAACAAAAGGGAAGGGGAAATGGTCTTTCTTGGTGGCGGCATTCAACTGTCTATAATCAATGCACATCCGCCACCCCGTCACTACTCGAGTTGGTATTAATTCATTTTTATCATTTTTAACCACGGTAGTCCCTCCTTTCTTCGGGACTACCGAATCGGGCTAACCCACTTGGAGTTGCCAATCGTATAAATAATACCCGATCGAGTAGTTTCATCACCTCACCCATAACAACTTCCTCGCATCTTCGGGTTCAACTTGCGTTGACCTCGTCTATAAGGCTTGTGGCCTTCTTCCAACTCTATCCTGTGCATACAAACATCGGGGCTGATGCCCTTAATGTCATCCAAAGAGTAACCCAAAGCCTTCCCTGCTTTTCTTAAGTACACACATCAAAGCAGCATGGTCATCGTTAAGCTTAGAGCTAACAATAGCCTGGGGTACGCTCCGTATCATCTAGAAAAACATACTTAAGATTAGGGGAAGTGGCTTACGCCCGGCACCTTTACCTCTACAAAGATAGACAGTAATCGCCTTCAATGGTGTAGCAAGTGTTCACCAAGTTATCGTTGGCCAGGCTCAAAAGCATCTCATCTTCTTCTTCATTGAGCTCGTAGCTCTCCATTGAGGCAACCAAAGCATCCGGCTCCTCAAAGATTCTCCATCAGATTACCCGCACACTCATCTAAATGGGTTAGATCAGCTAAGGGATCCTTGGCTAAGGATTCCCTCCAATTACAAGTAACAACCCTGTCAACAATATCAATGGAATAACACGTATCCTCATCAGCAGGTTCAGTTGCCTTGTGAGCAAGACTGAACTCAATGGTGTCATCCCCTACCTCTAAGGTGATGGTTCCGCGTTTGACATCTATCATAGCCCCAGCTGTATGTAAGAACGGTCTGCCTAAAATAATAGGTATCTGACTATCCTCTGCAATGTCCAAAACAACGAAATCGACAGGAATAAAAAACTTACCCACTCGAATGGGTACATCCTCTAGAACACCTATAGGTCTCTGAGTCGATCTATTTGCCATTTGAACGGTAATATCGGTCACCTTAAGTCTACCAATGTTTAACCTTTCGCAAACAGAATACGGCATGACACTAACACTGGCCCCTAAGTCACAAAGGGCCTTTCCAATTACGTGGTTACCTATAGTGCAAGGAATTGAAAAACTACCCGGGTCCTTTAATTTAGGTGGCACATTAACTTGTGAAAGAGCATTACATTCCTCCACAAACGCAACGTTACCATCATCAAGAAAATTTCTCTTACGATTCAAAATATCTTTCATAAATTTAGCGTAAGAGGGTACCGGGTAATTAAATCGTGAAAGGAACCGTTACCTCGAGATTCGACCATCTCCAGAAACTTACCAAACTTACGCTCCGCCTTAGTAGCCTTCAAACGCTCCGGATACGGGATCGCAACACTGGCCGTAGGATCAAGAACCTTCGGCTTCCGTAGGTTTAAACCCCGTCAAATCATCAATGAGTGAGGAATCATGCAAACTAGTTGACGGATTTGCATCCTCGCTGGTGATCCATCGATCGATCGGTATGGATGGTCGATCGACCAAGCAGCCGGGCGTGAACAGTTCGCCCGTAATTAACGCCATCGGTATCTCGATCGATCGACCGAGGATGTTGGTCGATCGACCGACGTGCTAGGTGTGAATAGTTTCTGACCAGAAACTATTTTGTCTGACAATTCAGTCGATCGACTGGGAATGTTGGTCGATCGATGAATTATCGCATTCGATTTCGTTTTTGCATCAGAATTCAAACGAGCTTCTTCATCATTTCCTGAGTCTTCCTTTGGCTTGTCGGGACTTTCATAAGAAAGGCCACTTTTGAGATTGATGGCATTGATCGTCTCAACTGCCCTTCACATTTAATTGAAGAATTAGCGGCTTGCTTAGCCTCCATATTCTCCAATTGTTTCACAAAATTCCGTGAGGACTCAATCCCGGCTGCTTCCATATTCGCCACTTGAACCAAAAGGAGTTGGACCATCTCTCTCAACTTCTCGATCTCATCAGAGTTTTGAACAGAAATCTCGACTTTCTCCTTGAATCTTGAAATCTCGAGTTTCTCGAGACGGGTAGAGATGGAAGTTATAAGTGTCACAACAAAGCATCATGTCTTCACTTTGCTTTCGTGACTTTCCACGTGAACTTCCAAACTCAAACTTTATGGATCGCCATCTCCTCAATGGTGTTCCAACCTTTACTTTGACCGGTATTATTTTGAAACTCGCCATTAGCAAGTGCATCCAAGATGACCTTGTAATCATCATATAAAGCATTGTAAAAAAGATTGCAAAGATACCATTGTTGAAACCATGATGAGGGACAGCTCGACCAAACTTTTGAAACGTCCCCATGCTTCACAAAAATCTTCGCTGCGTCTCCTTGTCGAAAACTCGTGATTTTACCCTTCAAGGCATCAGTCTTTGAAGGCGGGAAGTACTTCTTGTAGAAGGCTAGTGCTAAAGATGTCCAATCGTGACTCACTGCTACTCTATCGAGGTAGCGATACCAATCTCGCGCCGAATCCTTCAAGGAGTATAAGAACATAAACCCCTTTACTTCATCTTGAGTTACCCCCTCCCAGATAGGTATTGAACAAGAATAGTCCGTGAAAAGTTCCATATGTTTCAAGGGGTCTTCATCCGTAGACCATGAACTGGTTTCGTTCCACTAAATCAATATAAGAGGAACGAAACTCGAATTTACCGGTAGTAGGGGTAGGTAACTGGCGCCCCTTTGGAAGGTGGTGCTCCTTTGGCTGAAAATTATCATATATCGTAGCCATAATTTCCAAAGTGAGAGTACTCAAGTCTTCCTCTCAAAAACCTGTCTTCTAACTGTGCAAAAGCAAAACTAGAAGCAAAGGTAAGCAACGGCCTCAAGGAACCAAAGTTCCCTGAGACAAGTAAAATAAACTAAAATAAGGCAAACAAAATTACACCGTCTCCCCGGCAACGGCGCCAAAATTTGATACCGTCGTTTAGTACCAAAATTAAATTTATAGTTCCAAACTAAAACTATAGCTAGTGATAGTAAGGGTCGAACCACAGAGAGACAAGGTTGATTTTGTTTGCTATTTTTCAGTCTACAAAAGTAACAGATAATTGGGGGTTTTGAAAATGGTTGACTAACAGGCTAATTGCAAAAATGAATATTCTTAACAAGATAAAAAGAGGATCGGGAACTTCGGTTCACCATGGCAAATAACAGGTCAGTCAAGCAACAGAGGTCTTATAATACGGTCTCAGGAACGATAAGCTAGTCTTTCGATCAAAGCTCAAATAACCTCACGGTCTAATAATTCCCTAGAATTTATCAAAGCTTTCACTCAAGAGAAATTCTAAATCTAGCGATAAATCAAATTACCAATCTTTCAATCTAGCAAAGAAATCTATCAAAAGATAACAAGACCAATACGGAAGAACCCATGCTACACAACAATCCTAATTTAATACCATGGCTCACCTTATTCCCAATCAAAGGAATTACCTACGCATAATCATAACTACACTAATTGCGAAATTAATAATAAAGAACAACTTTGACATAATGGAATCTAACTAACACAAAGGGGAAGAAATCAATTGCTGAAATTAATTGATGAAACAAGAATCAAAATAACAAGTGAAAATCAGAAAAGGAAGAATTTCATAAAAAGCTTACTAATTGAATATCAAGAACCAGGCATTCGAATCAAAGGTTTCCGTCTCAAGCTAGATCCAAAACTAAGTTTTTCCGAATGAAAAGTATGACCTAAAAGTTGTTGCGTTTCTACCGATAAAAAGATATCGAAAGTTAATTACAAGTTGGGCTTTTAAAAGTCTAACACGGAGAAATAAATATCAGCTCGAAATCAGGTCGATCGATCGTCGGGCGTCGGTCGATCGATCGACATTTTAATAAAGAGCTTCCGATCGAAGCTCGGTGGTCGATCGATCAAAGGCTTAGTCGATCGATCAAATTGCTGTGCAAAGTGGCTCCTTATTGCTTCTAATCAACTCTTCACTCCTTACACGCATCCCAAGATGAGTGAATGAACTCTTCTTCTTCTTGGCTTCCTTGAACTTGCTTCCGGAGGACGAATTTGGCTTGATTTAGCCCACTTCCACGCATTCCTACAATAAATCATAGAAAATGCAAAGTAAACCGTTTCGGGAGAAATAGCAGCCTTAAGCTAACAATTATGCATAGAAATACGTGCCAAAACCACAGATAAAGTGTATAGAATATGCACGTATCAATTACTGTTTATGTGATGGATAGCCCGTCACAAGCACCTATTATGTGACGGGTAATCCATCACATCCCTTAGCGCCCTTGATTTTATTAATGATCCTTTATTATGTGACGGTATGTGATGGATAGTTGTGGACACGGGCCACGGGGGCGCTTGGGACAAGCTTTTCATTTGTGGAGTCACCTGGATTTTATGGGAAATTAGAACTGTTCGAATACCTCGTGTCATGTCAAGACACAAAGTAGTGACATGAACACTAAGAACTCGTTACCCTTAGCATTATATGTTTAGAATGACTCTCGTGGATGCCAATGAACACGGATGTTCACAGTGATCTGGAGTAAGGGGTGAGAGTACGTATTAGGAAGTCCTTTTACTGAACACCTAATCCCACCCACCTCGATAGCGGCCTCTACTAATGATTGGGGAAATCGTTTGAACTTGATATGTTGTTGATTATATGTATACAATGTAACATCCAATGTTTTAATCCTAACATATGAATTAAGACTAAGTCGGTGAACAAGTAATTAGCAATCAATGGGGTCGAAGTTGGGAATTAGAATTAATTAATGTGAATCACAAATAAATAAACCATACATAATAAACGATAAATAAATAGCGATAATTAAAATTACAATAAATTAAAAGGGATTACAATGATTAATTGATTTACGTCAGAAATACACTCAAGACGTAAATTTGAAGAAAAGAAAATGAAAGAGTTAAAAATAAAACTAGGAAAAATAAGATAGATTAAGAGTGATATTACGGATAATAGTCAAGTAATTACATAATTAAGGATTAGGTCAAAGCGAGAACGGAAGTTCAGGGACAGAACTCATCCCAGAACAGGCGCTGCATTGCTGCGTCCCTTGGAAGAGGCGCAGCTATTACTGCGTCTGTTCTTGAGTTGAGTTTTGGCTGTGAAGTCAAAACCGCGGGTTGGTTAATATTCGTTAGTGTGTTTAATGGTTGATTATCGATATTTGACTCAAGTGAAGGTAATTTAATGGGTTAATTACATATGAAGACGTCATAGAAGCAATAAACACGAATTAATACGGATCAAAACGAGTTAGAAACGAATTATAAACGGATTAAGACGAATTAGGTTATTTACGAAGACGGAAACTAACTTTGAAAGAACGTAATAAACTGGAAATAAGCAATGGAAATATGTACAAAGGTCGAATTCCAGAAACTTGATACGAACAAATCGAGTTTCTAAGATCCGGGTTTGATTTAATGACGAAAACCCGCGAATATCGATTATAAGGAATTTAAGTTGTAAATAAAACGTGATAATTAAAAGGAAAACATTAAAACATGGTTTATATCCAAAAGAACATAAGAAAATAATAAAATAAAATAAAAGGAATGGAACAACAGAAAACCGAGGAAGAAGAAGAAGAGCAGGAACTGGGGCAGCCTCTGGAAGAGGCGCAGCAGATGTTGCGACCCTTCAAAGAGGTGCAGCAGTTGCTGCGTTTCTTCTCGACGTCTGGTTGCTGCTGATCCGTAAAAACGGTTTGATAAAAGGGTTTTAGAAGTCGGTTTTGAATGTATTCTTGACACAAATCTTAAAATAATTTATACGAAAATAAAATACAATAAAAAAGACGAGATTTACACCCTCACACTTACATGATTGACGAAACTAGATTGACTAAGTTAACGTTTAGTGATTGCTCGACTCGAATGTATGAAGAAAGTGCCCTCGTTAGAGGATTTAGATTAAGTTGATTGATGTATAGTGGTCAAATTGGTCGGTCATGCAACATGACTGGAACTCAGAATGATCTGAGCTTATGTGGTCGATTGATCAAGCACGTAGGCATCAAAAACTTAGAGCACGGTCTTAGAATGCAAAGGGAGAAGAGAAGGGCGGACACTCGCGTGAAAAATATGTGGAACAAAGGTCCCTATTTATACTAAAAAATGTGAAGAGTTTAGGAATGACTCAAACTTTGGAAACAAATCACAAAAAAATCTGAAAATAGGCAGAAACGAGCTGGAGAAGAGGCACAGCAGCTGCTGCGATCCTTCCAAGAGGCGCAGCATCTGCTGCGTCATTTCCCCAAAGGTTTCCTCCTACGGAAGAAAGATTTCCGCGTTTCTTTTATGGAATTGCGGTGGATCTACACTTCTTTCTTCCTTAAAATATGATTTACGAAATATATTATACCAAAAGATATAAAATTAAATTATGGAATAAATATCTAGAATATTCTAGAGCATTCCCACTTGGCATTTTAAACGGTTTCTTAGAAAATGAAGCGGTTTTTTGACCCGGACTCCAAATGAACTCTAATTACTGTCAAAACGACTGTATCGGCGCGTACATGACAACCAAGGGGTAGACACAAGTATTTGAGCTATCACTTGATGATAAACTTACGGATTGTCATAAATCGTTCCGCATACCAAACATTTGGCCCAATCATCACTTGGTGGTTGGCGGGAGGTGTAGAAATGAGGTATCTACAGAGCCTCCACTTTGACTGAGGCTTGTACAAGGCGAAAGTCAAAGTATAGCCATCAGGTCAATCGAAGATTACAACTTGACGACTATGGCGACGCGAGGCGGCTCAAGGGGTCTGAGCCAAGGACCTGTCGTTGGGAACATTTTAGAGTCTGTCGACTATCGGGGAGAGTCGGTTAAAGTCCATTAGACTACATAAGGAGGCTCGCTAGCCATAATAAGAAGTCATACCTGAGACTCCTTCCTCGAGATGTTTCCGGAGTTGCGTAGGAGCTAAGGGTAAGCGTAGGAGCTAAGGGTTAGACCTAAAAGATATATAAGGATTATGCTAGGGTGTGGGGCCCTAAAGGAAAACATCGATGTGAAGGCGGCCTAAGGGTAACCAAGGTTCGGGCGTATGAACCCTGAGAAAAGGCGGTCCTAAATGAGTATGATCCTATAGGTAGAGGTTAGGTGTGTGAACCTGGGCAGTTTGGGAACCTAAGAGAAGTTTGGTATGAGAACTTCTGGAGAACGACATCTTTGCGGAACTCAATGAGGAAACAAATAGTATTGAGGATAGCAGGACGTCGCTAGAAACTGCTGGAGGAATTGGCTTGCGTTGGTCTCAAGCGAACTCTCGTCGGGGAATATGTTGATGAATTTATCTGGATTGAATCATTTCCTGGGAATCTGCTTCCGTCTGCTTCCAAACAAACACCATCTCGCGAGAAGTGCAATCGGCTGTCATGAACTCTCGGTGGATAATAAAGTATCGATGAAAGTGTGTCTTAAAATACTGTCAAAGAAAATGAAGAGGCTTGACTGATAGTGGCGCGTCCTAGGCACCTCGGGAAATCCACTCGTTATTGCAACGAAATCCTGATAAAAGATCTTTGCTGGGAGATAAAATATCATGACAATTTTGCAGTCTGTCAAGAAAAAATACGGGTCCGGGCAAAAAATAAATGCCCAAAAGAACCAAATATATGATGTAAGGTGTCGGAGAAGAGGCGCACCAAATTTGGGCCCACAAATAACGAACTTATAAAAAACTTTCAAAAATTGAGCTGGAAGAGTGATGGGGAACAGGCGCAGCAAGAGCCGCGGCTCTTGGAAAGGGTGCAGCAGGTGCTGCGTCTTTTCCTGGGCTTGTCCCTGTTTGAATAAAAACTCGATAAACCGTAGGCTTTATTATCTAAACTCTCTCAAATTCCAACCAATTTCCGTCAAAATTTGATCAATCCATCCCATTAATCATTACTAATCGAGGTATGCATCACACTCTTGCTTTTAATTCTCGTTTTTGATCAATTAGAGCCGAAAAAATTGGGGTTTCCCCTCCCCTTTATGTCGAAAATTTGGGGGTTTTGCCCTTAATGGATTTGTTTGATAAAATTAATATTAGAAATGGATAATTGGCAATGTTAGGAACATAACCATGTATTCTTTTTGAATTTTCGTCAAGTATTGAGCATTTGAGTGAAATTGAGATGGTTTCTCAGCTGTTTCGAAAATTGCTTCGAAAAAACCTTTAGGATTGTCCATTTTTGATGAAATTTGATTTTATGGAACCCTTGTGTAATGGGTAAACTTCATATCATATTGTATTTTTGAGTTGTGACAACTTTTTCAAGACACTTTTCTAGGGCATAATCGCTATTACAGCGAAATGCTGCCGAAATTTTGACTCAAACCCATGACTAGGCTTGGACTTGGACTTAGACTTGACTTAACCAACTATTCCACATGAGTGGTTGGGTTCTGAAATAAATGGCCAAAAATGGCGAGAAAAAAGCCACTTTTAAGGCTTAAAAATGCTTGAAACGACCTCATCAAGGCTTGTCGCAGCTTGACGCAGCCTAATTTACTTTAATTTTGCAGGTGACGTTCCTTCTACATTCGGGAGGGCTCCCATGGACGTAGACGTAGAATTCGACCCTTCTCTCACTCTTGTAGGGGGTGAGAGAGAGGAGGTGGTCGAGGAGGAGGCTGGGGAGGTCCCGAGGCGGGCCAATGTGGGACGTGGTGGTCGCCAGCTAGTAGGCGCACCCGAGTGGGCCGAGACATGGGATGGTAGACATCTCAATTGGGCGGCAGAGAGCCACATGTCCTACAGGACGGCGAGGAGTCTGGTAAATTTCAAACTTATCATTTCTTATTATATTTCCTATTTGTTTGCCATTTCATTTCTCATTTGTCTCGTGCTAAAAATAACATTGTTTCAAAATGATACAGGAGGCCGGGAACATGAAGTCCTTCTCTGGTTACTCGACGATGATGAACGCCTTTGGGAGACTGTCGGAGGAGGAGCAGGCCATCATTTAGGTGGTAGCCTTCAGGGCTCTGGTGGGAGCGTAGAGGGCGATCAGGGAAAGGAAGATTCGGGCTAACATTAGCATGATTCGAGCTTTCCTTGATCGGTTCTGGGACACGACCTCGACTTTACATATGCCTTTCGGAGAAGTCGAGGTCACTTTGGAGGACTACGACATGATCTCGGGTCTGCCGTGTGGAGAGGAGCCTTTGGTGTAGCCGTCGACGGCCATGAGAGTGGACTCAGCCGAGGCAAGTAGGCTGATCGGCTGGCACCTGGCAGAGGGTGTTGCCACCGTTCCTGGGTTGGTGCCGCGTTCTTATGTTAGAGACTACTTTGCGGGTAGGACCCCGGCGATGGTGACGATGGATGGGAGGAAGGTGGCTCCTCCTCCTTGTACTGCAGAGCAGAGGGCTCGCATGTGGCTGTGGTGGTTCTTGTCTTCGATTTACCTCGGAGACAAGGGGAGAGGCTGTCGACGAAGCTTCTTCCTTTTCTCTCCGACTTGAGTAGCCTGGGTCGGTGGAACTAGGTTACTCCTGGCTTTGCGGTCCTCACTCGCGACATGAGGTCCATGGTACGTCCTGAGCTGATGGAGAAGGGGACTTCTCCTGCTACTGTCGGTCCTGGACTCTTGTTTGAGGTATGAACCTTTTTTTTGCATTATGAAAGATCATTATTTCTTTATTTATTTTTGTTTCTATCGAATTATGAAAGATCATAAATGATTATCTTTGTTTGCAGGCGTGGGTGTACTCCTACTTTTCCGGCTTCACGCCCAAGAGGACGGAGCTTGAGCCGATGGCGTACCCCGTCGTGAGAGACTGGGTAGTGTGTCGTAGGAAGAGCCAACGCTCTTTTTACGATGTCTGTCGGAGAGGCTTGAACGCCCTGAAGTTGGAGAGCATAAGTAATTTTGATTACTCTTCCTTTATTTATGTTTTTTTTTATTTTAGACGCGATTATAGGAATGACCCCCTCTTCCCGCTTAGAGCCGATCATAGGAATGACCCCTCATTTGCTTATTTTAGTGGGTGCCTAGACCTTGGAAGGACTACCCTGGCGCTCCCACTTTCATGGATGAGGTCCTTCGCCCTAGGAGCTCGAGTTGGTTGTTGCTGAGGACGCCCATGGGACCTGTGTGGTACCTGGGCGAGCGTTTGACTCGGAAGTGCTCTCATGACACCTTTACGATTCCTATCGATCCTCTACGGGCGATGTTTAGGGAGCCTTCTGACGCCGAGAGAGAAGCTGACTTGGCGGATACGAGTGGTGACGCCCTTCTCCTTCTTGGCGAGGAGTACTCCGAGTTCGTTCACCGGAGGTTGGCGTACTGGCCGATCGTGGTATGTACTTACTTTTCTAATTCTTGAATTGACTTGACAAATGACGAACGATCGTCAAATAAAGAGTTATTTGAACTTTGCAGGAGATCGAGGTGGCAGGCGTCGAGCCCCCAGCTTACCCGGAGATGCTTGAGTACACCGACGCGGTGGGGATGACGACGATATCGAAGATTAGCGACTTCGGCGAGGAGGTGACGGACGCTGGTTTGGGGGAGTGGCAGCACTTAGTGAGGAGGGTAACCCCCAGTTTTAACTGTCTTTATTGTTTTTTATTGTATAAGAATGCATTCTTTCCTTTTGAACCTTCTTTGTGTTTGAATGCAGGTGGCACCGTCTCAGTACATGGCGCAGTGGAGGACGGCCAATCCGCAGTGAGCCACGGCCATCGAGGCACTGCAGGTGGCCGAGGACGATAGGTATGAACCTCTCATTCTCTTACTTATTTCATTTCATTGATATTTCGAATTTTTATTGCAACTTCTTGCGTTATGATTGAAATGAGGCATTTCTCCTTCATTTGTATGCAGAGAGAGCGTGACCTGGAGTGCGAGCTGACGCAGTCCCGAGAGGAGACAGCTCGTCTATTGAGGGAGTTGGAGGTCAGGGATGCTGAGATCGCTGCTCTCGAGGCGACCGTTGCTGAGCTGAGTAGCTACCAGGACTAGTTGCCTTTCCTTTTTTTGTTGTTACCTTGTATATTTTGTACATTTTGGACTTTATTTTGGACTTTCGGACCTGTTTTGGGCGAGAGCCCCCAGTTTGATGTAGATACTCGTCTTTTAGTTGTGTATATAGTGACCTGAGTGCCTTTGCTGCTGGGTGTTTTCTATTCCTGCAAGTTAGCTTTAAAACAAGTTTGGTAGGTGATGGTTTCTGTCGTCATGCTGCCGAAATTAACATAGAATTTACGCATAAAACACATAGCATATAGATGGTGTAAATTGGCGTAAAATGAGTAAAGTAAAAAAAAAGTGCCCGAAAATGAGCAAAAATGACAAAAATGTCAAGAAAATGCGCAAAAATGCCCAAAAATGAGCAAAAAATGACTGGGCGCTAGGGAGGGCTACCCCCTAAAAAAACTTAAAAAGAAATGTATAAGTGTGAAATTTATTGAAAACGAGGAGTGAAATGATTCCCCTAAAAAAACGAAAATAAAATAAAATGGGTAAGAGTGCTTGTTTGGCGAAAATGTCGACTTTGTCTCGAAAAGCGAACCCGAAAATAATTTGGAAACACGAAACTTGGTAATTTGACGAAATTACCAAAATAATACCCTATAGGAATAGGAAATTATAGCAAAAAGCAAATTAGGAAAGATCCAAATCTGAAAATCACGGAAAAAAGCCTGGGGAAGAGGCGCAGCAAGAGCTGCGACTCTTCGAAAAGGCGCAGTAGATGGTGCGCCATTTCCCCAGCTAGTCAGACCTCGACAGAAATTAGGAAATAGCGTTTAGTATAAATAGAGACTTTGGGGAAGCTTTTATTCACACAATTCCTTCATCTTTATTCCGTCTATCATATAAAAACTCCCATATCTTCATAAAAAATTTCAAAAACGTGGATGCTTTTGAAAACCGTCTCAAAGAGTGGACGAACGAGTTCACAAATGTTGAAAAACGTGACATGGGTGCTATTAATTTGGAATCGATCTTGAGTCTCAAATTAGTGAATATCGTGAAGCCTTTCTTGGACGCCTGTCTTTAGTATTGGGACCCAAATTTTCATGTATTCGCCTTTCCCGGAGGCGATATTTGTCCTTTTCCTGAAGAAATAGCTGCTATTGGAGGATGGGACCCAGAGAATGCACCCGCTATACTTCTTAGCTCTCAAGGGTATAAAAGTAAATTTAGAGACTTGCTTGGATTGACCAAGGTTGAGGTGGACCGTCTTGTGACCTCAAAAGGAGTCCGTATGTTTGACTTTATCGACCGATTTATAAATAGGGAAGACCCTACTATTTCTTATGTTGCGAGGCGTAGAGCCTTCGGGTTTTGTCTACTTCATTTCTATGTCCTTCAAGGGCATGTTGACAAGGAAATGAGAGGGGATCCTCGTTTTCTGAGCCTAGTGGAACAAATGGAGCTGCGCAAGAGCCCAACATGCCTTTGCTTAGGAGAGACCATTCTTGGTTTGGATAACAGAAAGGCCAACCGCGAGCTTCCTTATTTAGGAAGTCCCATCATTCTACAGGTAAGAACCTTTTATATATATATATATATATATATATATATATATATATATATATATATATATATATATATATATATATATATATATATATATATATCAACCGTGTTTTTCCTCTTTTTTTTTTTTTTTTAAAAATTTTTCGGTTGAAATATAGGCATTAATTCCCGTCTTCTTTTGCAGGTTTAGCTGATAGAACGGTTGCGGTTGATCGAGCCCCCAGTTAATGTGTCAGGATACTATGCTCGATCAATTACGATGAGAACTAGGCTCTACATGGTGGACTTCACTCGGGTTTACAACTATTGGGAAAAGAAGCTGAAGAGTGAAGGAGGTCCCCTGATCTGGTGGATTGTGCCGTGGTGGCATCTCAGGTCAGCCACTGGAGTTTCATCTTTGGATTTGACGCGGTTAGTTCGTGTCCCTGGCTTGGAGTTCATGATTTGCATTTATCCGGAGAGTTTGATGAGGCAAGTGGGCCTTAAACAGAAGATCCTGAAACTTGATACCATTCCGCAAACTGCATTGGCACATACTACAGAGGTTTGTCGAGAGTGGGCAATTAAGTGGGCTCAGAGGAACATGTGGTTCATACCGGTCCCTATTGAATCCTTATGGGTATCTGACTCATACTTGCAATGGAGGAAGGCTGGTACTCCGGAAGAGCGTGAGAAATTGAGGAATCACGAGCCTGTGGACTACAAGGTTCGCGAGGTAGCAAAGGAGAACCAGAAATACTTGACTGAGGAGGAAGAAGAGGCCGGATTCTGAGTCGTTCATCCGTCAAAGAAACCGAAGACCGCCTCTGTCGTAAACATGGTGATGGATCGAAATGGCAAGACTAGAACGCGAGAGAGACCTTTGGTGATTAGGTTGGAGATAGCACAAGAGCGCCCGGCTCTTGGTCGAGACAAGAAGTATGATAAGGGTGATAAAGGCAAAGGGAAAATGGAAGAATAGCCTTAGTCGTAGTATTATTAAATTGTAATAAACGGCGGGGTTTTTAGAATCCTAGCCTAGCATTTTATTTTTAGCATTTTATTTTATATGTATTTTGTGTGCTACTATTATTTATGGAACAAATGAATAAAATATTAATTAGTTAAGGAACTATTATGATATTCTTTTATTATTCTTGTCGAATTTCAAATGCAAATGCAAATGTCCTTCTATTTACATTAAATAAATAATGGGTTGTATCCTGTGAAGGATTGCCTACGTATTCATTAAGAATGAAATCAAACCCCGTGTGTAGTTCGAATAAATGTAAAAGAATAATTGTTCGAAGTAAGAGCTTGTAATGAACTTAGAAAATAAGCACGAGCTTTACTTACTCTTAAAATACAATTCAATTTATTTGATGATATGAGGATGTCGAAATGCCAAAATGCAAGAGCAAGGTGACATAAGCTTTATTTCAGCGGGCCAAGGGCCATTTTTATTTCGTATCGCATGAGCGGCACGTGGGTGTTACGCGAGGCGCGTGTTCTGTCTTATGCTAAGGGTAATATCGTTTCAGTTGGTCGAGGTTGGTTAGGTTAGCAAATTCATTCCCATCTAGCTCTGTAATCTTAACCGCACCACCCGAGAGTATGGACTTGACTAGGAAAGGTCCAGCCTAATTAGGCTTAAACTTTCCGCGCGAATCGACGGGCAGGAGAGCTCTGGCTGATTTGAGCACTAAGTCTCCTTCTTTGATGTTCCTGGGCTTAACCCGTTTATTAAAGGCCCGTTTGATACGTGCCTGATAGGTTTGCACATTATGTAATGCCCGCAATCTTCGTTCATCTAAGAGGATGAGTTCCTCATATCTATCTCTATTCCATTTAGCTTCTGGAATTTGACTTTCGAGTAAAATGCGTAAGGATGGAATCTCTAGTTCAACAGGTTGTACAGCTTCCATGCCATAAGTTAGAAAGAAAGGAGTGGCCCCAGTGGGCTTCCTAACTGATGCGCGATAACCCCATAACGGAAAAGGTATTTTGCTAGGCCAATCTCGATAATTGTCGATCATTTTGCTAAAATACCTTTTGCGTTATGGGGTTATCGCACATAAATGGTGGTGCTTGATTTTGTATTTGGATAGCAATTGTGCAGCTTCGGCTTGGAAATATGACCCATTGTCACTAATGATCTCATGTGGGCAACCATAACGACATATGATATTGGTTTGTATGAACTTTGCCACATGTTTAGTTGTAAGAGTAGTGTAGGATGCTGCTTCAACCCATTTGGTAAAATAGTCGATAGCTACCAAAATGAAACCATGACCTCCTGTTCCAGATGGAGTGATCTTCCCAAGGATGTCG
This sequence comes from Silene latifolia, assembly GCF_048544455.1. Taxonomy (NCBI): domain Eukaryota; kingdom Viridiplantae; phylum Streptophyta; class Magnoliopsida; order Caryophyllales; family Caryophyllaceae; genus Silene; species Silene latifolia. Next base: position 190,371,667 of record NC_133537.1, read on the forward strand.
ATTCCCCAAGCAGAAAACGGCCAAGGAGTTGTCATGGTGTAAAGTAGTGAGGGAGGGACATGTTGCACATTCCCGAAGATTTGGCAATTATGGCAATGTCTGACGTATTTAATACAATCTGACTCCATTGTGGTCCAGTAGTATCCTAGACGCGTGATCTTCTTTGCCATCATGGGTCCACTCATGTGAGGACCGCATTCTCCATCGTGAACTTCTTCCATCACTTTTTGTGCCTGTGATTGATCAAGGCAACGTAGGACGACACCAAGAGGTGTTCTTTTGTACAATTCTCCTTGCATGAGGAGGAATTGAGAGGCTAGTAAACGCATGGCACGTTGTCCCCTTTTATCCATATCTGGTGGATATGTACCGTTGAGTTTGAAATTTAGAATAGCTTGAAACCAAGGTTCCCCTGGACTTTCTTCTTCATCTGAGAGGAGGTTTACATAGGCTAGTTCTAAACGCCGTTCGATGCATAAAGGCATTTCTACCATGTTGTCTGGCATATTAATCAAAGATGCAAGTTTTGCAAGAGCGTATGCAAATTGATTCTCTTCACGAGGTAGGTGTAGGTAAGTGACCTGATCGAAGAATTGGGCAACTTGATCTATCCTAGCCTGATAGGGCGCTAGACTTTCATTTCGAATTTTCCAAGATCCCGTAATTTAGTTAATGATCAAGGATGAGTCTCCGTGAACTCGAAGATTATTGATGCCTAAACTTACTGCTGCTTGTAGACCAATGAGGCAAGCTTCAAATTCTGCTGCGTTATTTTCACCTCGAAGTCGAGTTTGACAGAAAGTGGTGTATGCTCGCCTTCAGAAGAAATGAGCAACACTCCTATTTCAAATCCTCTTAAATTTGATGCTCCATCAAAATAAAGATCCCAAGAATCTACACTGGTTTGTAGGATATCCTCGTCTGGGAGTGACCATATGTCTATTGCTTGGGTGTTATTGATAGGATTATCTACAAAGAATTCGGCGACGGTGCGTCCCTTTATGACCTTCAGAGGTACGTATTTGAGATCGAACTCTGAGAGCATGAAGGTCCACCTTGCCAAACGTCAGTTGAGAACGGGTTTCACTATGAGGAATTTGACGGGATCCATTTTAGAATACACCTTGACAGAGTAGCTAAGCATGTAGTGGCATAGCTTCTTTGTTGCCCACACAAGAGCGAGGCATGTCTTTTCGAGGGGTGTATACTTACACTCATATTCCAAGAACTTCTTACTAAGGTAGTAGATAACTCTTTCTTCCTTCCCAACAGTTTGTGCGAGCATAGCCCCCATGCCTATTTCGGTTACTGTGAGATATATACCAAGAGGTTGATCTCGTTGAGGAGGCATTAGCACTGGTGGCTTAGCCAGTATCTCCTTAATCCTATCAAACGCCTTTTGACAGTCATCATCCCATATGGTCTGATCTGTTTTCTTGAGCTTTTTGAAAATTGGTTCGCAGATCATTGTAAGCTTCGATATGAATCGGCTTATATACTGTACTTTTCCTAGAAATCCTCTAACCTCCTTCTCTGTTTGGGGTTGCGGCATTTCAATTAGAGCTTTGATCTTGGATGGATCAATTTCTATTCCCCTCTGGCTGACGACATATCCCAGAAGCTTACCTGACGTTACTCTGAATGAACATTTCTGAGGATTGAGCCTCATGTTGTACTTGCACAATCTAAGGAAGAATTTGCGAAGGTTGTCAATATGCCCTTTCCTATCCTTGGATTTGACGATCATGTCATCTACATATACCTCTACTTCTGTATGCATCATGTCATGTAGCAAAGTGGTCGCGGTGCGTTGATATGTAGCTCCAACATAGATTAGCCCGAATGGCATAACAGTATAACAATACGTGCCCCACTGAGTGACAAAGGCCGTCTTATGCATGTCTTTTATGGAAATTTTGATCTGATTATACCCTGCATACCCGTACATGAAGGATAAAAATGCGTGATCCGCTGTATTATCTACCAATATATCGATGTGTGGTAGAGGGAAGTCGTCGTTGGGACTTGCTTTGTTCAAGTCTCTAAAATCAACACAAACCCGGATTCGCCCATCCTTTTTGGGTACGGGGACTATGTTAGCCATCCAGTCTGAATACTCGGAAACTTTGATGAACCCGGCTTTGAATTGCTTATCAACTTCTTCTTTGATCTTAAGAGCCCACTCGGTCCTCATCCGACGAAGCTTCTGTTTTATAGGTTTGAAACCTGGCTTGATTGGAATTCGATGTTCTGCAATATCCCTGTCGGATTCCTGGCATGTCCTTGTAGGACAAAGCGAAAACGTCCTTGAACTCGTGTAGGAGATCGATGAAATTGGCCCTTTTAGTCGGATTTAAGGTCGTCCCTATCCTAAGTTCTTGGGGTTCTAGTTCGGTTCCTACATTGATGGGTTCTGTGTTTTCTATAACTGGTGCCCCTTCCCCCCTCTTGTAGTATTTCTTTACCTATGTAGGAGGTAATTCGACTGAGTCTGGGTCAGGATCATCCTCATTATCATCGTAAATAGAATTGCATTCAGAATAACACAAAGAGTAAGCAGAATCTGATTTATTCATATTAAATTTTGAAAATAGCTGAAACAAAGAAGCCATATGTTCAGTAGTCAGTGGCGGTAAAGGGACAGCTGCTGGGACATTTCCCAAGCTACTGTTACTATTCGATGTTATGCTAGGAGAAACAAGGGGATGGAGAGTGACGACAGAAGAAGACTCTCTAGAGACTTCTCTAGACTCAGACTCTGATTCCGACTCCGACTCCGACTCTGACTCGAATTCGTTGGCTTCAGGTTCTCCTTTGAACATATCTCCTTCTCCAGTGGTGACTTTGAAGAGCTTTCCTTGGTTATTATTCCATTTGATCGATTTTCTCCATCCTTTCTGCTGGTTTGAATTGGTTTCAGTGATCAGTGTTGTGGGGTTGAAATGGTCATCTTGAAGTATCATGGTAATGATCTCATCCTGTGCTGCTCTGACAAATCGGTCCTCTCCAAACAGAAAGCTAACAGCCTGTTCATCTTATCAAGGGTTTTGACGAGTTTTGACGGTAGGAACCCTTTCGGGAGGGATGAAGTAGCAATCATGGAAGACCTCAATTCCAGCTAGTTGCATTCCTTTATATTACCAAGGTTCGGGAAACCTGTGAAAATTCTTGACTCCCTTCTCTAACGAAATATCCGTTTAGGGAAGGGAGATAGGGTCGCATCTGGATTCCTCTATCTTTACGGTTTTGGAATTGGGTGAGCATTTCTAAGGCTTTTTCTTTTGTAGGCTTGTATCCCAAACCTAGTGGTATCCTTTGAGAGTTTCCTTCCTGGTAAGGTGCGAAGGTATTTTTCTTGGCAGGATTTAATGGCATTCCTGGGAAGTATCCCTGGGACTTGAGTATGTGGTTGACCACTAAATTGGAGTATGGGTTGAAGTATGGAGGCGCCAGTTCGCTCTCTTCAAGGTTTATGCTCTGAAAGCCCCCAAGCTCATATACTGGGTCTGTGATTACTTGGTTGCTTGACATTTTCTCTATTACAGCCTTGATAGGTGACGAAGTGATCGTCACTACCTTGCCATCTAGAGTAATCTTAATCTTCTGGTGCAAGGTGGATGTTACTGCTTTGGAAGCGTGAATCCAAGGCCTTCCCAGAAGTATATTGAATGATGCTTCGATATCCACTATTTGAAAATTAACCTTTCGCTCGATTGGCCCTGTGGCTATAGTGAGGTTGATTAGCCCTACTACTTTACGTCGTGTTCCATCATATGCTCGAACACCTTGGTTGGTAGGAATCCAATCCGATTCTTTCATGCCCAACTTGTATGCTGTCTTCAATGGTATGACATTGATTGCGGAGCCATCATCCACCAAAGTCATTGGTACGTTCTTCTTTAGGCATGTGACCGTAATGAATAAAGCGAGGTTATGACTGGCGCCAAAGGGAGGCAAATCTTCATCTGAAAAAGTAACTGGGTTACTTAGTTTAACTTAATCTTGGAAGACCAAGTTGACTACGTCGTCAGGTGTAGAGTTGTGCGCTATGTTCAATTTAGCCAATGCTTGCAGCAAAGCTTGACGATGGGGAAATGAACTCGCAACTAGTTGCCAAACTGAAAGATCAGCCTTTGTCTTCTGCACTTGTTTTAGAAAGCGGTCAGTAGATGTATCTTCGCCATCATTTGGGGTGATGACATTGGTGTTAGTAACTGGACCATTAGCCGTGGGACCGTTCTGAGAAACATTTTGATATGGACGCCCTGAACGAGTAAGGTGGTCTATATCTTGATCTTCGCTAGGTTTGACTATATCCTCACTAACCTGGACTAGATAGTGTTCTGTGAGGTATTCATCTTCATCGTCATCGGCCCATATTCCGTTGACGATACTGAGCTCTCTCAACATGATGATCTCAGCTTCTAGACTGATTATTTGGTCGACTAGGTTATCAACCAACGTGATTACCTCTTGCATCGTAGACCCTTGAGATAGAATTAGCGGCACGCTTTCGCTGGGTGCGGTACTTGGATTGCGTAGGGATGCCACTACATCTTCCAGCTCTGAAACTTGCCTACTCACACTCTTAGCCCATGCGATAAAATCGGCAATGGTAGGAGAAATGGTGGAATAACTCCCCTCATCTTCTAGTTCATGAATCTCATCTTCGGCTGGAGAAATGAGGTGTCAACAATCCAAGGTGGATTCTTCATCTGTGATCATCAGAACTCCAAGAGGATTCTGAGTATTATTAGGCTTACCTCCGGGAGGTATGGGTAAACGACCATGTTCGATCATATCTTGAAGGACATGTTTCAGTTTAAAGCATTTCTCTGTATCGTGTCCCTTGCCTCTATGATACTCGCAGTATGCATTCTCATCCCAGAATTTAGACTTCTTTTCTGGGTCAGGCGTAGGTACTATGGGCTGGAGTTTACCTTGTTTCATCAATCTTTTCAGATCATTGGAGTATGAATTGCCAATGTTTGTGAACTTCCTTTGCGGACTATTATTCTTTTATTATTCTACAAGGTTAAACTCATCAGTCTTGCTAGTAGAGCCATAAGAACGACTCGTCGAACCTTGATATCCATGACCTACTGTCTTGGACAAGAGTCCTTTGCGGATGTTATCTTCAATTCTTGTCCTTAGAACGGTTAGGTATTTGAAAGACTTTATGTTTTGGTACCTCAAATGGTTTGCACAAATAGGTCTTAAATTATCCACGAACTTTTCCACAAGAGTGGCTTCGTCTGGACGTTCAACAAGTTGTGTGCTAGTCTTCCTTTACCTACTTAGGAAGTCGGTGAAGCCTTCTTTCTTGTTTTGGGTAAGAACCTCTAGAGTGCGCATGTTGACTTGGATCTCAGCATTATCCGCGTATTGCTTAGTGAATTCAATTGCGTCATCATCCCAAGTGGCAATCTTCTTGTGCTCCAAAGAGTAAAACCATTTCTTAGGAATGGTGTCGAGAGATGAAGGAAAGATCCTTAGGAACATCTCAGGTTTGATGCCTTTGATAGACATGTAATCTTTGAAAGCACGAATATGGTTCAAAGGGTTTTCATGCCCCTTGAACTTTGGAATGTCAGTCATGTTGAAGGTGGTAGGCAGTTGAGCATTCACGGCCTCATACTTACGATTATTCTCCCTGTAGATGTCATCTCCCTTAAGGTACATTACTTGCTCCTCCAAGTATTGTAGTCGTTTTTCAGCTTCAGTAGGACCTAGTGGAGGGTTGACTTCTTGTTGTCCAACAAAGGGTGGAATGTCATCATGCACTCTCGCGTTAGGAACATCATTCAATGCAGGAGGAAGCCTAGTTTCTACAGGAACAATTCGGCCTTCAATAGCGTTGAGGCGAGCATAAGCTTGGTCTTGGCTTGTTTGGAGACGGACGAGCGCAGCTAGGATTAGATCATTACCATTTTAGGGTTGTCCATTAACACTTGCATGACTAGTTTTAGGCATCTTGGAAATTTGGGATAAGAGATTGATGACGAATCAAAACGCGATCGACCATTTTAGCACTCTTACTCAAAAAAGACTCAACTTGTGAAGTGGGAGTGTGCCACTGTATTAAGTAAGGATTGAAAATGACAAAGTTTTGAAATATTTGTCCTAAGCAACTGTAGTGTAGTTGTAGGAGTGCTGACTCGAGGTGAGTTTTTTTTTCGAAATGGGTTTTGAGGCCCGAATTTTGACTGGACATTTGGACAGAGTTTCGACTCATTTTGCGCTATTTTTAGGCCACTTTCGAAAATATTTACATTTTAAAAAAGGGTTTTGATTTTACAGAAATTTTGTCATGGTTTTGTTTACAAAATGGGGATCACATATGGTACAAGCATTCATACAGGCATTACAACGGTATGCTGAGTGCATTTAAAAGGGTTTTGGCTTAAAAGATGGGTTGCCATACCAAGCAATCAAACCCCGGTCTGTGGAGAGGCCCGTGCCAAACATGAGTAAGGTCGGTTCCTAATCCATTTCCTCGAGTAGTGAAAGCCTTTGATACAAACATGAGTATGTACCACAGTATGGTTAACGTCAATCGCTATCTATCCTTAGGCCCAGATAAGAATCTAGACCGTTCAAATGGGACGATTGGTCGAATGGGTTGGGTTGGGTCTGGGATCCAAAATGACCATCATAGATCCAAAATGAAATGATCTAAGAAGGTCGAGTAATGACAACCGACAACTGTCTCGTATAAACTATTCCCCAACCTTGTTCAAGTTTCACCCTGGGTAACACGTAAGTGTATGATCCCTAGCGGAGTCGCCAAACTGTGGAGACGGGCCACGGGGGCGCTTGGGACCAGCGTTGCATTTGTGGAGTCACCACCAATTTTTATGGGAAATCGAAACTGTTCGAATACCTCGTGTCATGTGAAGACACAAAGTAGTGACATGAACACTAAGAACTCATTACCCTTAGCATTTTATATCTAGAATGAGTCTCGTGGATGCCAATGAAGAGGATGTTCACAGAGATCTGGAGTAAGGGGTGAGGGTACGTATTAGGAAGTCCTTTTACTGAACACCTAATCCCGCCCGCCTCGATATTGGCCTCTACTAATGATTGGGAAAATCGTTTGTATTTGATATGTTGTTGCTTATATGCATGCAATGCAACATCCAATGTTTTAATCTTAACATATGAATTAACACTAAGTCATTGAACAAGTAATTAGCTCAATGGGGTCGAAGTTGGGAATTAAAATTAATTACATGTGAATCACAAATAAATAAACCATACATAATAAACGATAAATAAATAGCGATAATAAAAATTATAATAAATTACAAGGGGTTACAATGATTAATTGATTTACGTCAGAAATACACTCAAGACGGAAATTTGAAGAAAAGAAAAGAAAATGAAAGAGTTAAAATAAAAGTAGGAAAAATAAGACAGATTAAGAGTGATATTACGGTTAATAGTCAATTAATTACGTAATTAAGGATTAGGTCAAAGCGAGAACGGAAGTTCAGGGACAAAACTCATCCCAGAACAAGCGCAGCATTGCTGCGTCCCTTGGAAGAGGCGCAGCTATTACTGCGTTTGTTCTTGAGTTGAGTTCTGGCTGTGAAGTCAGAACTGCGGGTTGGTTAATATTCATTAGTCTGTTTAATGGTTGATTATCGATATTTGACTCAAGTGAATGTAATTTAATGGGTTAATTATATATGAAGACGTCATAAAAGCAATAAACATGAATTAAAACGGATCAAAATGAGTTAGAAACGAATTATAAACGAATTAAGACGAATTAGGTTATTTACGAAGACGGAAACTAACTTTGAAAGAACGTAATAAACTGGAAATAAGAAATGGAAATATGTACAAAGGTCGAATTCCAGACACTTGATATGAACAAATCGAGTTTCTAAGATCCGGGTTTGATTTAATGACGAAAACCCGCGAATATCGATTATAAGGAATTTAAGTCGTAAATAAAACGTGATAATTAAAAGGAAAACATTAAAACATGGTTTATATACAAAATAACATAAGAAAATAAGAAAATAAAATAAAAGGAATGGAACAACAGAAAACCGAGGAAGAAGAAGAAGAGCAGGAACTGCGGCACCCTCTGGAAGAGGCGAGCAGATGCTGCGACCCTTCGAAGAGGCGCAACAGTTGGTGCGTTTCTTCTCGACGCCTGGTTGTTGCTGATCCGTAAAAATGGTTTGATAAAAGGGTTTTAGAAGTCGGTTTTGAATGTATTTTTGATGCAAAACTTAAAATAATTGATAAGAAAATAAAATACAATAAAAAAGATGGGATTTACACCCTCAGACTTACATGATTGACGAAACGAGATTGACTAAGTTAACGTTTAGTGATTGCTCGACTCGAATGTATGAAGAAAGTGCCCTCGTTAGAAGATTTAGATTAAGTTGATTGATGTGTACTGGTCAAATTTATCGTTCATGCAACGTGACTGGAACTCAGAATGATCTGAGCTTACGTGGTCGATTGATCAAGCACGTAGGCGTCGAAAGCTTAGAGCACGGTCTTAGAATGCAAAGGGAGAAGAGAAGGGCGGACAGTCGCGTGAAAAATATGTAGAACGAAGGTCCCTATTTATACTAAAAAATGTGAAGAGTTTAGGAATGACTCAAACTTTGGAAACAAATCACGGAAAAATATGAAAATAGGCATAAACGAGCTGGAGAAGGGGCGCAACAGCTGGTGCGATCCTTCCAAGAGGCGCAACATTTGCTGCGTCATTTCCCAAGAGGTTTCCTTCTGCGGAAGAAAGATTTCCGCGTTTCTTTTATGGAATTGCGGTGGATCTACACTTCCTTATTCCATAAAATATGATTTATGAGATATATTTTACCAAAAGATATATAATTAAATTATGGAATAAATGTCTGGAATATTCTAGAGCATTCCTGTAACACCCCCATACTCCAAGTGCCTTACCAGGACCACTCAGGTATAAGGATGCCACCATCTCGGTTACCCGAGGCATGATATTCATAAGACAATAACGAAACAACTTTAAAAGTAAATAATGTTTAAAGTGATTACATAGCAAATCCAAACTGATAAAAGAAACACAAGATTCTCAGACGGTCTACTGCTAAAATTATCAAAGCTATAAAACATCGTCTGACACAGCGGAATACTTCTAACTGCCACGTGATGACTCATCCCAGCTATCCCATACGTGTCATATCATACCTGCTCAATAACTGCTCACCACCCCCGAATGGATCACCACAGTTTTTAAAACATTTAAACGGGGTCAGTACTAATCACACAATTCAATATATATCAACAATAAGATAAACATACAGCTTAACCGTCACACACACAACCACACCAATTCCAACAATCTCAATCACCGACTGCCCCATGGACCAGCCCTGCCAGTGGGGGACCGCAGCCGTACCCACCAAATCCCCGCTCCTCATAATGAGCGATAACCCTGTCCATTAATGTGCACATCCCTTCTGTGGCGGGTTCCACAGAAGGCGAAACTAGGGCGTGAAGCCACTCCCGCAAGTGACCTCACTCAGCCGAGGACACGCCTCGAGAACCATAGACAACGATCACAATCAAAATCACAACCGTCACAATACAATTACTATATCAAACAATCAATCTCAACACATCAACAATCATCCCATTATGGGACTAATACTGAGTAGGAAATCTTACCTGAAAAGCACAACAATCAGACGGTCTCAACAGCTGTATCAAAAAGCCTCTTCTACAAATCCTCCTCCTATCATACATACACATAACCACTACCAATCATTATCTACAATAAAACCCCCAATTCCCCATATTAGGGTTTAAACAAACTCAAAGAAACAGTATAAAATTGGTATGTAGATCTTACCCTTGACGCAAGGAACACTATGATGCAAAGAACAAGATGATCCGACACTCCTAGCCTTGGGGATTTGCCAACAACGCGACGAGAGAGAACTACGTAACTCCTTTTTCTTTTGAAGGGTTTAGAAAGGTTAAAAGTGATTAAATAAACTGACGAAAACCTTTTATATCAAACTCGCGTTATTAGCAAAACCCATCAAAACATTCCCCGTAAACCGGCTACTCGATCGAGTAGCTAAGGTACTCGATCGAGTGCCCCTTACTTGATCGATTATCCTAGTTACTCGATTGAGTACCCAACAGGTCAGAAACTATTTTAAAATGCAACACCCTGACTCGACAGAGTAAGGCCTACTCGATAGAGTACCCAGAGACTCATAAAACCGTAGTATTACAGTCTTCCCTCCTTAAAAAGAACTTCGTCCCCGAAGTTCAACCCATACATGAAACAACCATGCTAACTCGACCAAGACACCACAACATAACTAAGAACTCAAGAACTCGACCAAACATAAAACATGATTTTTTAACACCCACTCCACCAACTATGTTTACTTCCTTAACATGACTCACGATATCGTATCCACCACATATATATCTCTCACAACACCAACTCCATACATAACCAACTACCATCCTCTAACGCTGCTAGCTCCATAGTATCATCCACTATCAAATCCAAAATCAAGACACTCATAGACATCAAACGGAATGTTACATTCTACCACCCTTAAAAGGAACTTCGTCCTCGAAGTTTACTAACACTCATAAACATCATCATCCAACTGTCAACACTGGTGAAATATTCTCACACTCCTAAACATCGAACTACTACAAGCACGGTCATGACCTTTAACAAAATTAACCACAACACGAATCAACCTTTTATTCGACATCAAGACTCAAACTTCCAAATATATTACCATATGCACACCCATCAAAATCTCTTTTATCGCATCCTACTCCTCTTAAGATAAATGTTACGTCCGCGTAACTCGCTAATACTAAATCCTAGATATATCTTTTCATTATCCTCATCACCACCGCATGTCAAAGATAACCACCTATAATTTAAACACTCGCCATGGACACATTCAAGGCTCTCTTACTTAAACAACTCTCATACTTCACTTCACTCGTCACACCACCTAACCTATACCACAAAATCCTTAGCTTAACCCAAAACTTCACTTGTTCCCTATTACCGCAACATGACACACCTCTCTATATAAACTATCTAAAACGCTTATCGGCAAAAGCATAACTCACGATCCACACTTGTTACGTACACTCACACTAGATCCTCAAGTTCCTTTCTTTCATTACTGCAAGACTTATACATAACTTAACACGACACTTATTATTCAACACCCTACACTCACTGTCTCAACAAAGGATTATGAACCACCTGCATATATCAGATCATTACCACACATGTTCTACGAATTTCTTGCCATGACTATGACTACCGATGCCTCATCTTAAAACAAGATCAAAATTATCAGTAACAACTTCTCACAACTTTTTCCCATCGTAATGTCACTATACCATGACAACAACGAAAACATGTACAACTCTCTTTCATATCATACTCTACCCTCATTTCAAAACTTAACTGGTAAGAAACATCGATAACAAAACAATCGTCTATCTCGTATAAACCGAAACTCACAGAAGCAACATCAAACAAAACAACAATCTATGTATGATGGTATGTACTTTGAAACTCGAATCATAATCATCCCGCCTACTCCACCACAACCGTGACGGCATCACAACACCGCCAACAATGACCACACCAAGCAGTGCGAAAAAAAAAAAATACCCGCATCTCAACACTAAATATCGTGCCGGATCACCACCCGAGGCACCACAACCACATCGATAGTCATCACAACTGCATACAAATCCCATAAATACTAACTCAGAATAACTTCTCCGACAAGAAAAACTTACTCAAATCCACTTTACTAAATCATAACACAACATATTTTATGAATTAAACAGATAATAACCTCGTGAATATCATCCCCTTACCATATCACAGATTGACATGTATCATGAATACATACAAGTATAACCAGTCATGCCAGATCACTCAAATTATTACCTTTTTGAATATCATTCAATTAGATTAGCGTACCCAACATGCATTACAGAACATTCAAATAACAACATTATGATAATCACACCATACCACGTCTTGTGAGGTCAAAACCTCACACAAACATTTATATATCACAGACCCGTAATCACATCCAACCAGTCAATCCTGATCACGTAAGTTACCACCAGATAAAAGTTACCTCTCACCCGAGCTTAATTCGTATGCCCCTCATAACACATTCTCTCATTCGCATAACCATCACCTCATGCCAAATATAACCATACCATTAATACTCAACTACTAACAACCGCCTCATATAACCACATCTTATGCTCTCTCTCACAACCATACATATCAATCTGGTCTCTACAAAATCAACCTCTTTAGGATTGCTACCTTTCTAATATACCATCACCCTTAACAACTAGTCACAAATCATAACACTACCACTGTCCGGACATCAAACCTCTTACACCCATCTCTAAACATCACGATTTCCTTCCTATCTTTGGTGAACATCCCAAACAACGAACATCAAATCCATCAACAAAATTACCTCAACATTCTTTCCAATACTATCCTTAATTGTATCATCATCTAACTCTCCACCAAAAATCTCGTATCGTGCAAATACTCCACCAACTTCATACTCCCTTAATTCCTCTAAACTCATGATTAATCATGTTGTCCTGACACTTCTGTATAACCATTAACTTACTTACTCTTGACAGTATCATACATCTCGACGATTCCTTACTTTTATGTCACATAACTCCGGTGAACATTTTTCTCAACTTACTTTTATCCATCTTTTCTCTTTATACTCAACAATACCTGTTCCGGGTGTAATTCCAGAGCAAGTATAGTTACCACCCGTGGCTTGTTGAATGATGTCTTGAGTTGGATTCTCCTTTGGTCTTAATCGTTCCTCTCGGCCTCTCCTGCAACAATGAACTAACTGAGGGCTTGGCTTTGTGCCAAGCGTACTCACTCCGACGCTCAAGTCAGTAAACTTAAAGGATAAGTTGTTACTTGGCTGAATGTATATTGTAGAGAGATAAGGAAGATATTACCAGATGAATAGTGTATTTAGGTTTAGTTGTGTATTTGATGGATCCTTTCCTCAATGAAGGTTGAGGAGTATTTATAGGCTTTCACCTTTTGTCACGTAGTGGCCAAGTGGCCAAGTGGCTAGCAGGTGGAAAGACTGATCTACCCCTCGGCCGAGGGACCTATGGCAGGCCGGCGGGCCCTGTTGACTCACCGCCGAGGGGTCTTGGATGTGAGTACGCGGGTATGTGCCCTACCGGCAAGTTGTCATGCCGAGACCAGGGCCGACCGGCCGATGGGCTGCATCGGCTAGGCTATCTAAGTCGTTGACTTGCTGTGGATATCTTTGACCTTGCTCAATATGTTGACTTGGTCAGCGGTGCAGAATATGCCCCATCAATTTGCCCCCAGCGTAGTCTATGCTGTGGTATGGGCTCCGATGTACGTTTGAGCGTATATTCTACGTAAGTATTTTGCGGAAAATTTCTGCATCGGCTTCTTCTGCGGCGCTTCTTTTACCTCGGCCTGGTCTTTCTTAGGCCGTACCATACGCTGTTCTTAGGCCGTACCATATCCCCCCTCCACATGGATGTGTAAAGGGCATCCGATGTGGAAAAGAAAGTGACGCTGGCCGAGACCAGGATTGAGTGTGCCGGTTGTTTTTGATTGCCCCCGGCCGGCGCTACTTAGCTTGGTTGACCATGATGCCGGCGGAGAACAGATGCTTGGGAATTTGTCGAGGAAGGTGAATAGGCAAGGAGATATGAATAGGCGTGTTGAAGACGCTTGGTTACTGTTGCATTGATTGACGTTCGACTGTTGCAACGATTGACATTCCGTAATTGCATGCCCGACACGTGTCTGCATGCTGATTGGTTGACGCCTCATGGGCTGTTCGTTGATTGGTCCTTCTTTATGGGCTTTTCCCTATAAATAGGGCAGTTATCCTGTGAAATTGGCCACCAATTTCATTCTCCAAAATTTTCCTCTAAACTTTCAAAGGCTTCTTTGTCTTCGATTTCTCAGAGTTGTTACTCCGGCGATTATTTTTCTTCAAGGTAAACAAACAAATTTCTTCACTCCTTATTTAACTAATTATTGCTATTATGTCTTCTGTTGAGGCCGGGACTAGCACTTCTGCGGCGGGGGGTTCCCCGTCGCGTCTTGATGGGGAGGGGATACTAGACGCCATCCCGATAAGGTTTGGGGGCCCTAGGTCTCCTTCTCCCGTAGTCGATCCACCAATTTTGGAGGGACGGGAGGATGAGGATGACGACGCGGATGAGGATGAGGGATTCCTTCGACGGTAGGAGGCTGCCTATCCGGATCATGGCGAGCCCTGCACGACTGGCCTTGACCGTGCTTGGTCCCATAAGTTCGCCAGTTGTTCCGGCGAAACATTTTTCGGAGGCCATTTCTCCTTCGGTGAGGGGTACAAGATTGTTATCCCTAAGAAGGGTCAGGCGGTCTGTTGCCCTCCACCGGGTCACACCGGCGTGTACATCAGGCACCTGGAATATGGGCTCCGGTTTCCTTTGAATGAACACGTCGCGGCCATTATCAAAGCTATGAACGTTGCCTTGGCCCAACTGCATCCGTTGGCCATGAGGACGGTAGTCGGCTTTGTGTGGCTTTGTCTCTTTAAGGGGGAGACTCCTTCAGTCAACTTGTTCCGCCGACTTCATAGTCTTCGGCCGTCGATCGCCGGTAAAGTGGGATGGTACAGCGTGCAGACGGAGCCAGGCTATGCCTCCGTGAACAAGCTTACTTCTTTGCAAAGACGGCAACGGCGATGGGTGTACGTCCAAGTGCCGGAGGACTACCCTTTGCCTCGGTCTTTCCGAGCCTGTTTACTTTCGGTGTGAGAACCGGGAAGAATACGATAAATGTATCTCCTGGGGTAAGGTTAAGATGGATGCTTCGATGGTCCCTCTTGCGAGGATGAGAAGCGGGCGATGCGTCTGTTGTTTGACGCCGAGAAGGGATGGCTGCCCGACTCAGATTATTCTTGAGGATGAGCCGCAGCAGCCACGTCGGCCTCATACCGGCCCCTCGCCCGGGGTGAGTGGGGTCGGTGTGAGGCCCATCTTTGCACGTTATGCTCCTGTTTTTAGAGCTATGTTTTATTTCTTTCATGTAATTCTTGTTTGGTTTCTTGTGGTCGGTTTGGCCAGGATCCGCCCGAGAGTACCTTGAAGAGGATAGGCCTTGATAAGGACGGGAAGGTCGTTGAGCAAAGATCCACGGCTGAAAAAAGTGATCGTAGACCGTCTCCCAACGAACTCATGGATAAGGAGATGAAGTCGCTGGATCCGGCGGCGCCTGTGCAAGGGTTCTCGGGGCGTGCCAAAGAGAACAAAGAAAGCGTCCGGTTGCCTGTGCGGCGCGACGGGCCTGGGGCTACCTCTTCGACCCAAGTGGTTCAGGAGCTCGTGGAGGTCATTGATATTCGGGGGTCGGTGATCGTCGCTAAGGAGCCACCGCTTGCTTCCACCGATTCTTGCCGGGAGAAGAGGAAAGAGCCACCGTCTCGCTTCCACCGTTCGGGAGAAGATCGACTCGGTAGGCCCTCGAACGAAGAGGGTTCAAACTGGTACGGATCTAACTTGTGGTTCGGATTTAGCTGGTTCGCCGGACATCCCGGATGACCGGCTTTTTCGATGTGTCAATGCAAGGTGACATGGATGCTCGTGTAAATTTTTTGTAGATCCTCCGTCAAGGGCCGCTCTCACTCTCCTCACCGAACGGCAAATAGGGAAGCAGCCTCGAGAAGGCTATTGAGAAGGCGGGTGGCGGAAATGTCATCGTTGACTCCTCGCCCAACAAATTTACGCCTCCGAGCTTGTGGCGAGGGTGTGAAATTGTATAAGAGGTCGGCGAGGTGGACCCAACAAGCCGGCTCCTATATCACGGAGCAGGAGAAAACCATGGCCCAAGTCTGCGCCACCGATCGCGAAGCTTAAACTTGATCTCTCCGCCGCAAGGGGGAAGCCGCGAAGGTTAAGTGGATCTCTTCGCCGCCAAGAAGCGCGTGGAGGAAATTGAGAGGTTGCTAGCGGCCGAGAGGGCCAAGGTTGAGGAAGATGACGCCGCCACCGCCAAAATGATGGGGAGCGGGACAGTACAAGGATGGTTACGACGCCGTGGTTGCCAAGGGGAAAAAGTGGAAGGATTTGTTCCACAACCAAAGCGGAGGGGCTCGGGGACGCGCAGTCGCCCTTGCTCAAAAGGAGAAGGACATTGCAATGCTTCAAGATGATCTTCTCCCTAAAATGTGCGCCCAATTCCGGGACCAGGCCGAGGAGGCGACCAGGGAGGCAATAAGAAAGCTCGTCCCCGAGGGCTCTTTCCCGTGGGATAAATTTGAGCACTTTTTGACGAGATGGCCGAGGCTGCGGAGGCGGCGGGCTGCGGAGAAGACGGAGGCGGCGAAGGCGGCTCAGTTGCCGAGGACAAGGCGGCCTATGATGCAAAGGTGAAGGAGGGTGACAGGCTAAAGGCACTTGAGCATGTCGAGCCCTCTTCCGAGCCAGCCCACCGAGAGGTTGCACCGTTGCTTTCGATGGAGGACAAAGAACAGGCATAGGGAGACGGGCGGTCGTCCCGAGACTCACCCGGGCGTCTCGGATAGCTTTAGCTGTTCGGGGCCAATTATTGAGCCTTCTCTCCCTGCCATCTTTTGGCGCTTCAAATCCCAAGTCTGTAACCTTTTGTTTTTTTGTTTCCTTGCTTTTTGTAAAGCTTTGGTAGGTAGAGTTTAGGCTATCCTTGTGGGGACGCCGTCGTCTCGTACTCTCCTTGCAATTATTTTCGATAACGTTTTATCATTCGGTCCTCGGCTTGGCCGGGACTTTGATCACGACCCTTTGCTTTTCTTGCGTTATTAATTGAGTGCCTTCGTTTTTACCGTCAGCATCGGCATGGCGAGGCGGTTAGAATACATATCTCAACCGTGTAACGTCTTTAGCATTTCTTCTAGCGTCGGTCATTGTATCCCGTCGCTCTCGGCTAAGACCGAGGTAATCGGGGTTATGGCTCGATAGCAATTCTTCTAGCGTACCGGTCATTGTATCTCGTCGCTCTCGGCTAAGGCCGAGGTAATCGGGGTTATGGCTCGACAAAGAATTCTTCTAGCGTACGGTCATTGTATCCCCGTCGCTCTCGGCTAAGGCCGAGGTAATCGGGGTTATGGCTCGATAGCAATTCTTCTAGCGTACGGTCATTGTATCCCGTCGCTCTCGGCTAAGGCCGAGGTAATCGGGTTATGGCTCGATAGCAATTCTTCTAGCGTACGGTCATTGTATCCCCGTCGCTCTCGGCTAAGGCCGAGGTAATCGGGGTTATGGCTCGATAGCAATTCTTCTAGTGACCGCCTGGTGGCAATTATGGAGAGGACAAACACTGATGGAAAACTTGGGTGATTCATTTGCTTGTCATGATCGTGCGTTGGGGTGTCCACAAGGGGTTGGACACCTCCGCCGCTATAAAAAGTATTTCCTTAAGTTATCGGTGTTCCAATGGCTCATCAAAGGCACACCTTCCATGTCTGTCAGCCGGTATGTGCCCGGCCTCATCTCTTCCACCACTTTGTAGGGACCCTCCCAGTTGGCCGTCAGCTTACCATGAATATTTCCTTTGTTGGTGGCGGTAGACTTTCTTAGGACTAGGTCTCCCACTTTTAGGTCTCTTTTGTGGACTCTTCGGTTGTAGGCTCTTTTCATCCGGTTTTGATATACTGCCAAGTTGAGGCGTGTCGTATCTCGACTTTCTTCGACTGTGTCTAAGGAAGCTCTCGTGCCTTCCTCGTTTTCAATCGGGTTAAAGGTAGCCGTTCGAATGTTGGAACCGTCGCTTCAATTGGTAGGATCGCCGGAACCGTAGACTAAGTGGAAGGGGGTGTACCCCGTTGCTTCTTTCTCCGTGGTCCGAAGGGACCACAGACACCGGCGTTCATCGGCCCACCTTCCTCGAGGTCTTATTTGTCTTCTTCAAACCGTTTAGGATTGTTTTGTTGGCCGCCTCCGCCGCTTTGCCGTTGCTCGGGTGGGTGGCGAGACGGAGGAGTACGCAAACTTGATGCCAAGCTCTTCTAACCAGTTCATTATCACGTCGCTCCAAAACTCCCGGCCGTGGTCAAATACCATAACTTGGGGTAATCCGAAGCGGGTTATAACATTTTCCCGCATTACCTTTCGACGGCCATTGTGGTCTTCGCTGGTATCGCTACGGCTTCAACCCATTTGGTGAAGTAATCAACGGCGACGATCAAGAACTTCCTTCCTCCGGAGGCCGTTGGGAACGGCCCTAGCATGTCCATCCCCCACGGTGCGAAAGGAAGGGGACTAAGCACCGGTTGTAGGTCTCTGGAGGGTGCGTGTATCACCGGGGCATGCATCGACGGTTCGTGCACTTCTTGGTCTTTGTTCGGAATCTTGAAGCATGGTGGGCGTATAGAAGTAGCCGGGCGGAGAGCTTTGTGGGCTAGTGTTCTTGCCCCATGTGGTGTCCAAAAATGCCTTCGTGAATCTGTCAAGATGCTCGATTCTGCGTCGGCCGGACCGACACACTTCAAGAGTTGTCTTATTACGGATCTTACGTACGTTCCCCTTCGAACACCAAGTACCGCGCGATCCTTTTATTTTGGCCGAGGGATTGCGGCCCTCCGGTAATTCACCTGTAAGTTTGTATTTCATTATCGGAGTCATCCACGTTGTCTCGGCCTCTATGTTTCCCACCATGCCGACGGTCTCAGTGATGCTCTTCGCATTCTCGATATCTACCAAAGCACGGTTCGGTGACATTCTTGATGGTTGAGCCGGCAAGTTTGGAGAGAGCGTCGGCCGGTTGTTCTCGGATCTGGGAACGCATTGGATTTGGAAAGATTTCAATTTCGCTATGTCAGCCTTTACCCTCTCTAGGTACCTTACCATTCCGTCGTCCCGAGCCTCAAACTCCCCTCTGATTTGGTTAGTAACCAACAGTGAGTCTGTCTTCAACACAATGTGTTTCGCTCCCGCACCCTAGCTAGCTCGACTCCGGTTATCACCGCCTCGTATTCGGATTCGTTGTTCGAGGCCGAGAAGGTGAATTTCAAGGCGTACTCAAACTCGTCCCGTTTGGGCCTGATGATAAGGATGCCGGCTCGAGCCGTTCGTCGTGGAGGAGCCGTCGGTGTAAACCTCCCATACGCCTGGGTTTGGCTTTTCTTGATATGTGCATTCGGCCAGGAAATCTGCAAGTGCTTGCCCCTTTATCGAAGGCCTTGGTTTGTACTGAATGCCGAAGCCAGAGAGTTCTACTGCCCATTTGATGAGCCTGCCGGATTGTTCGAATTTTTCCAAAGCTTTCTCTAATGGCTGATCGGTTAGGACCGTCACGGGGTGTGCGTCGAAGTAGGGTTTTAACTTCCTCGTGGCAACGACGACGGCGAAGGTTGCTTTTTCAATTAGTGGGTAATTTCTCTCGGCAGGTAACAGCGTATGGCTGACAAAGTAGATTGGGTGCTGTTGCTTGTCCTCTTCTCTGACGATCACTGCACTGACCGTGGCCGAGGTAACTGCTATGTATAGGTATAGCGTCTCCCCCAGTATCGGCCTGGACAGAGTTGGGAGGGTCTGAAGGTGAGCTTTCAGTTGCCGAAAGCCGTGCTCGTTCCTCCCCGGTGAAGTCTTTATTCCCCTTCAACACTTTGAAGAACGGGGTGCTCTTGTCGGCTGACCGAGAGATGAAACGGGCGAGAGCCGCCATTCTCCCGGTTAGCATCATAACCTCTTTTCGATTCCTTGGTTCCGGTAGGTCTAGGATTGCTTGGATTTTGTCTGGATTTGCATCAATGCCCCGGCACCGACAAGTACACCGAGGAATTTACCCGCCCGGACACCGAAGTTGCATTTCATTGGGTTGAGCTTCATCTTGTATTTCCTTAGTGAACAAAATGTTTCGTGTAAATCGGCCAGTGCTCGTTTGTCGGACTTGCTTTTCACAATAGCATCGTCGACGTAGGCCTCAATGTTTCGCCCTTTTTGATTTGGAAACACTTTGTCCACCAGCCTTGTATACGTCATACGGCGTTTTTCAAACCAAACGGCAACATTTTGTACATGTATGTGCCGTTAGCGGTGATGAATGCGCATTTAGGCATGTCTTCCTCAGCCATGAATACCTGGTGATACCCCGAGAAGGCGTCTAGCAGGCTTAGCATGGTGTATCCTGCCGTGGCGTCGATCAAGCTATCTATTCGAGGCAAAGGGTAACAATCTTTGGGGCATGCTTTGTTAAGTTGGGTAAAGTCTACACACATTCTCCATGCCCCCGATGATTTCTTTACCATCACAACATTGGCTAACCACTCAGGGTAAGTGCAAGGCATAATAAAGCCCGCCGTAAGTAGTTTATCTACCTCGGCTTTGATGGCCTCATCTTTCTCGACTGAGGAGTTCCTCATCCTTTGCTTGACAGGGCGAGCGGTGGGGAGTACGTTCAGCTTGTGAATAATTACCTCCCGGCTCACGCCTGGCATCTCGGCCGCTGAGTAGGCGAAGACGTCCTTATTCTTCCTTAGCAGGTCCAGGAGTTCGGCTCTGAATTTTGGTTCCAGTGTTGACACCGACGGTCACGGTGCGGCCGGGTCAATCTCCACCCTCCTCTGTCTCTGCTCCCTCAACCATGCGATGGTTCGGTCGTTCTCGGACACAGGAGTGTCTTTGTATCTAGAAGGATTTTAATTTTGAAGCGACGGCTCTCACCCTCTCTAGATACCTTGTCGTCCTATGGTCCCGAGCCTTGTGCTCTCCTTTGATCTGATTGGTCAATAAGAGCGAATCTGTTTTCACCACGACATGCTCCGCCCCGGCGGTTCTGGCTAGCCTGACTCCGGTTATCACTGCCTCGTACTTGGATTCGTTGTTTGAGGTCAAGGAGGTAAGCTCCGAGGCGTGCTCGAACATGTCTCCGTTTGGGCTAAGAATAACGATGCTGGCCTTCGAGCTATCCGTCGTGGAAGGGCCGTTGGTGTGTACCTCCCATACGCCGGGTTCCTTCTCGTTCTTCGAGGCGAGCTTATGTGCTTCCCCCCGGTCCGAGACGTATATCAATGTCAAGGCCCGGATGGAAATTACGGCGTCGGTTTCACTCAAAGTGACCCGGCCTATGAGCACGTTGTGGGCAGATGTGCCGTCGATAACTATAAATTCAGACATAACATTCTGGTGCAGTTCCCACGCCGAACCTCACCTAGCAGTCCCCGACCGACCCCAGGGGGTACCAGCCGACCTTAAAAGTCAGACGGCGGGTTGGTGCGGCGGCTCAAATCTTCGACTCTCGGATCGAGGCCGAGAAAGCATTCTCTGTACATAATGTTTGTGTAGGCGCCGTGTCAATCGGCACCTCTTCACCAAGTGGTTGGCTATGTCCAGGTGGACCGTAAGTGGGTCATTTGTGAAGAGCGACGACTCCCTCATAGTCCTTCTTCCCAATGGTCATATCGGGGATATTGGAAGCGGGGGTGGCTGTGTTGGGCACAAAGTTGATGGTCTGACACGGTTCATTCAGGTGCCGTTTGTGCCCATGAGCGGACCCACCATTCTCGTTGCCCTCGATGATAGCATGGATTACTCCTATCCGTTCGAAGACGGACTTGCTACGCGACCCGCCGGCATCTGGTTTTTGGCCACCGGCAACATATTTGCCGAGGCTCCCTTTCGGATCGTTCCTCAATGGCATTCGTCGATGATGGCGGATCGTTGGTTAAGTGACCGGGTGTGGCCGTGGTACTCACAAGATCTTGGCTCGTGTCACCGTCACTCCTCGGCCTAGGGGTCTTTCCCACTTCTGGCCCTCGTTCTTGCTCAACGCGAAGACCTCGGCGGCCGATACGGCTAGGGGGGTGTGGTCATCGTACCGTTTTTGTAATACGTTCGAGCTCCCCGCATCCGCCGAGTTCATTTCTGGCAGATTTGTCCGACCGTGACCTATTATTCTCACGGCGTCTTTCGTCGGACCGTGACCCGTTGTTGCCACGACGTCTTTCATCCGGATTGTCCTCCGGTGGGCTCTTCTTTTCGGAGGGCTCGGCCTCGCCGGGGCCTACCCATGTCTTGTGATAGTCTTCTACCTTGATGGCCTGGTCGGCCATCCTCCGGGCGGCATCCAAGCTCGGGCCCCGCACTTGATGAGCTCATTTTTAAGTCTCCCCTTGGGAGGCCCTTCATCGCCAAGGCCGCCGGTTCGGGATTAATTTCTCGAATCTGCTGGACCTTTCCGTCGAACCTCTTCACATAGCTTCGTAGAGACTCGCCCCCCTTCTGTTTGATAGTTAGGAGGTCCGACGTCTCCACGGCCCTTCTCTTGTTCAGTAAGAGTCTTTGGGCTAGAAAGGCGTCCCTTAGGTCGGCGTAGTAGTATACCGAGCCGTCGGGAAGCCCTTTGTACCAACTTTGAGCCATCCCATGCAAAGTTGTTGGGAAGACTCGGCACCGGACCTCATCGGGCTGCTCCCATACCGACATGTAAGACTCGAAAGCCTCGGCGTGGTCGGGTGGGTCACTATCTCCTTTGTATGATAGGGGTGGCAACTTGAGCTTAGTTGGCACCTGGACTTCTAGGACGTAAGCGTTGAGGGGTGTCGACCACGTGTCGAACGACACGCGGCGATCGGCTCCTCGCATTCCTAATCCGGCTCCTCTCCTCGTAGCGGGAAGGACTTCTTCTTCGACTCGGACTTCTTCTCCAACTCGCCGAGTTGGGCTCCTCTCGGTTCCTTTGGGGTAAGCCTCGTTCGTGTTGCGGGGACGCCGTCCTCCCATGAGTGCGGGAAGGACTTAGGTCTACCACGCCCACTTTGGGCTCCCCGCGACTTGGCGGGTCAGCTTCTCCCAGTGCTCCGTTCAAATTTCTCGGAGTCACGTTTTGGGCCCTGGTCTCCTGGGCGGTTTCCGCCGCTCTTGTCGGCGTGACAGTGTGAGCAGGCGTATTACTAATTAGGTTCAGGACCATTTTCAGTTTTGCTATGTCAACCACATGTCCCATGATGGTGACCTGGTTGGCTCGCAGCGGCGTGTCCGGCATTATTGGCATCCCGAACTCTGGTTGGATTACTCCGCCGGTGGAGGGCTGCACGACTCCAGAATTGTTGAAAGTATCATCGTGGTAGAACGCGGTTTCGTCGGTCACGACTGCGTCTTGTTGCTTTGACATCTTAGCTTTTTGGGTGGGTTTTTGTTGTTTTTTTTTTTTTGGTTGTTTGGGAATGAATGTGACTAGCTTCTAGTGTCTTTCCCCACAGACGGCGCCAATTGTTCCGGGTGTAATTTCAGAGCAAGTATAGTTACCACCCGTGGCTTGTTGAATGATGTCTTGAGTTGGATTCTCCTTTGGTCTTAATCGTTCCTCTCGGCCTCTCCTGCAATAATGAACGAACTGAGGGCTTGGCTTTGTGCCAAGCGTACTCACTCCGACGCTCAAGTCAGTAAACTTAAAGGATAAGTTGTTACTTGGCTGAATGTATATTGTAGAGAGATAAGGAAGATATTACCAGATGAATAGTGTATTTAGGTTTAGTTGTGTATTTGATGGATCCTTTCCTCAATGAAGGTTGAGGAGTATTTATAGGCTTTCACCTTTTGTCACGTAGTGGCCAAGTGGCCAAGTGGCTAGCAGGTGGAAAGACTGATCTACCCCTCGGCCGAGGGACCTATGGCAGGCCGGCGGGCCCTGTTGACTCACCGCCGAGGGGTCTTGGATGTGAGTACGCGGGTATGTGCCCCGGCTGGCAAGTTGTCATGCCGAGACCCAGGCTGACCGGCCGATGGGCTGCATCGGCTAGGCTATCTAAGTCGTTGACTTGCTGTGGATATCTTTGACCTTGCTCAATATGTTGACTTGGTCAGCGGTGCAGAATATGCCCCATCAATACCATTTAATAGTTCAACTCCTTATTAATTCTACCTAACTCTTTAGTGCTCCAATTACCTTCTCATCGCTCTAAAACCCAAATCCCATTATTTATATCGATATCACCTCGCTCTTTCTTACCATGGATCTTCTCTTGCTATGCTATCACTCACACTTGCCACTAATCTATCCATAAAATCAACGTTCACTGTCCAAATAATTACATATCCTTTGTACCTCTCTAGCAATCAGAATTCCTTTTGTACCGTTAATTGCCCAAGGAAATCACACAGTAGTTTCATCTCTTAATAAACCAAATCTCCCAAACTCACTCACTGTCTACAAATCCACCTCGCGACATGTCTCCACAAAGTCCACTATATACTACTCTTCTCAATCCCTTTAAAACGAACTTTCACTGTGTATATTCTTAACCCACACGACTCCTAACCATCCCCCTCCATGATTCTTTACATGTCTCAAGCTGCCGCCATTTGCGTCCCTCATTTCAATCTATTCATTCTCACGTTCCATAAACTCACGTCATCCCTTGCCCACATTCACTTACATTTTCATTACTCAACATACAATCATGTCACTCTTCTCGTCTCACACAACATGCCCTATGCCTCAATTAAGCCGTACCAATCTTCCTTTTCTTTTTCTTCTACCGATCACAACACATATAAATCATGTCCTCCCCACCGAACTCATACTCATCATAGGTGCCACTCTTTACATCATAAGATTGGGTAACTTACGCATCATGATCAACATACATATAAAACGGTGCATAAAGAAGAAAATTAATACCTTTAAATTAAACATAATATGCAACGAATGTTAAAAGATAAGCATATGACCCAAAACAGGGGTCACTAGATCGAGTACAGGCCACTCGATCGAGTAAGTGACTTACTCGATCGAGTAGGTGAAGATCAGAAGCACGTAAAACAAATCACCAGGGCTACTCGATCGAGTAACTAACGTACTCGATCGAGTGCCCCCTTACTCGATCGAGTACCAAGGATACTCGATCGAGTACCCCAATTCTCAGCACTGTCCAGTTTTCGTAAAACAGTCATAACTCACTCATTTCTTGGTCGTTTTGGGCGTGTGACCTATCGTTAGAATCGTAAAAGGACAAGCTATCAGCTCCAATTGGAATCACATCAAAATCATTTATGCATCTCAAGTTATAACAGTTTAAAGACAACCTCTTTATAAACGAAAAACACAACTTTTGATTTTTACTTCCCAAACGACTTAAACAACAACAAGGTAGACAAAACGACTCAGTACACATAAAACCAGTATTGCTAATCTCATGTTACCATCTTCAAAAATCAAGCAACAACATCCATCATGCACATATATTATTTAACTCATTAGTCATGTACTAACCGCATACTTTAAATTTTATAACTTTTCGTAACACAACATTCTCATACATTACAAATCCTATTTCCATGTTACTAATACAACAACATTACAAATACACTTCGTCACCTAAACATATTCATAATCACAAAATTCATATTCTCATGCAATTGCTACTCCATCTTTTCCAATCAATTCATCCATTTCCAACATATTACTCGTCATTCTCATACACTTTTCTAACAATTCCAACCAACATTGTAAGCCAACTATCATGCAACATGCTTTCAATCAACAACATACGAAATCACATTATCACCATCTTTTCTACACATTCCCCATTCTCCACATACATACATCCACTGATTCATGCCACACATCACCATATAGGTACACAATTCACAGGATAAACACATAGTGATCCCGACTCATATCCCATGGTGACCGGTTCAAAATTGTAGGGCGAGTTCGCGACTTTAGGACGTCTCCCAAGTCTTTGCATTAGCTCCTACAACCTTTACCCCGGGTTCATTTTAATTGACTCCCTATATTCATTGGGTTCATTGGTTACAGGTTTCAGGATCGTCGCTCTGATACCATTTGTAACACCCCCATACTCCAAGTGCCTTACCAGGACCACTCAGATATAAGGATGCCACCATCTCGGTTACCCGAGGCATGATATTCATAAGACATTAATGAAACAACTTTAAAAGTAAATAAACTTTAAAGTGATTACATAGCAAATCCAAACTGATAAAAAGAAACATAAGACTCTCAGACGATCTACTGCTAAAACTATCAAAGCTATAAAACATCGTCTGACACAGCGGAAGACTTCTAACTGCCACGTGATGACTCATCCCAGCTATCCCATACGCGTCATATCATACCTGCTCAATAACTGCTCACCACCCCCGAATGGATCACCACAGTTTTTAAAACATTTAAACGGGGTCAGTACTAATCACACAATTCAATATATATCAACAATAAGATAAACAGACAGCTTAACCGTCACACACACAACCACACCAATTCCAACAATCTCAATCACCGATCGTCCACTTTGGACCACTACGCCGATGGGGGACCGCAGCCGTACCCACCAAATCCCCGCTCCTCATAATGAGCGATAACCCTGTCCATTAATGTGCACATCCCTTCTGTGGCGGGTTCCACAGAAGGCGAAACTAGGGCGTGAAGCCACTCCCGCAAGTGACCTCACTCAGCCGAGGACACGCCTCGAGAACCATAGACAACGATCACAATCACAATCACAACCGTCACAATACAATTACTATATCAAACAATCAATCTCAACACATCAACAATCATCCCATTATGGGACTAATACTGAGTAGGAAATCCCCCGAAAAGCACAACAATCGAGACGGTCTCAACAATTTTGTATCAAAAAGCCTCTTCTACAAATCCTCCTCCTATCATACATACACATAACCACTACCAATCATTATCTACAACAAAACCCCCAATTCCCCATATTAGGGTTTAAACAAACTCAAAGAAACAGTATAAAATTGGTATGTAGATCTTACCCTTGACGCAAGGAACACTATGATGCAAAGAACAAGATGATCCGACACTCCTAGCCTTGGGGATTTGCCAACAACGCGACGAGAGAGAACTACGTAACTCCTTTTTCTTTTGAAGGGTTTAGAAAGGTTAAAAGTGATTAAATAAACTGACGAAAACCTTTTATATCAAACTCGCGTTATTAGCAAAACCCGTCAAAACATTCCCCGTAAACCGGCTACTCGATCGAGTAGCTAAGGTACTCGATCGAGTAGCTAATTAGGTACTCGATCGAGTATCCTAGTTACTCGATCGAGTACCCAACAGGTCAGAAACTATTTTAAAACGCAACACCCTTACTCGACAGAGTAAGGCCTACTCGATAGAGTACCCAGAGACTCATAAAACCGTAGTATTACAATTCCGACTCGGCATTTTAAACGGTTTCTTAAAAAATTAATCGGTTTTTTGACCCGAACTCCAAATGAACTCTAATTACTGTCAGAACTACCGTAGCGGCGCGTAGAAGACGACCAAGGGGTAGACACAAGTATCTGAGCTATCACTTGACGATAAAGTTACGGATTGTCATAAATCGTTCCGCATACCAAACATGCGGCCCAATCTTCACTGGGTGGTTGGCGGGAGGTGTAGAAATGAGGTATCTACAATAGTCCGTCACAAATGTTTGTCTGTCACAAATCCGTCACAAACCCGCAGAATGTGACAAAATTTTGATCCGTCACTACTGTTCCGTCAATAATCCGCTATTACCTTGTAGTAAACCACCGCCTCCTTCCCCCGCTTCCCTTGACCGGCGAAGCCCACCACACTAATAAAATATATACAAAACATTTAAAATAAATATGAAAAACACAAACAAGCAAGAGCACCATGTAGTATTGTGTTCCTGATAAATTAATTTTAAATTAAAGAGGAGACGAATCCCAAGGGAGCTATGTAGACAGATTTTTTTGGTCTTTACTCTCGTGTTTAGGAAAGCTAAATTCACTTCATGTGTATCAGCTGTGATGGTTTAACAATCATGGTCAAGCCTCTGCCCAACATCGGTGACGACCGCCATCCACTTGATCAATACGAGAATTAACATCCATAATTGTGTAATTTGACGGTTTTGATTAATTTTGTGAGAGGAGAATTATAAAGAATCAAAGAGAGTTTTTTTTGTTTTGTTTGTAGGCAAATGACATACTATGGAAAAATAATGAAAATTTTTAATTGATTTACATTGTTTTTTAGTTATATATCGAACCTCAACTTTACATTAAACAGAAGACCTCCCAAATACACTATTAAACGGAGGAAGTGTCATTTATTCCAACTACTTATTGCACTACATATGCATGATCCCCTAAACCATTAGAAAGTTTGGAGGGCAAATTTCTTAGCGTATTTTTTTTCATCTGTTTGCCGAATACGAGTAAGTCTGAAAGACGATTGTCCATAATTACAATGAACACAAATTCCGTGACGATTACGTTTATATTTAACATATTTTTTAAAAATCATGCACGACTAACGAATGACCAAAAATAAAAGACAGAGAAGCCGATCGACCTTGAATTGGTCATCATTCTTCGTTTCTTTGTAACAAATTTAAAGATTTAGAGATTGATTGTCATATATCAAGGAAAACTGGTATGCTCCTTATAACAATTACATTATTAGACTAACCAATATGTCATGTGTCTTACATTTCAAGGACACCGTATCAGATATCCAATATCCATTTCATATCCTTGCTCATATCCGTTTCCGTACTATGTAGTTTTACTAGTTTATCGTATACCATCTTTTCCAATACCTACAAACACAAATTGTTATATAAGGCGGTCTCATACTATGAGACCAGCCCATTAACGAAATTGTCCAAACTAACATATAATTTAAAAAAAATACTAAACCAACTATCTAAGGTAACTACCATCTCCACAAAAAGAAACCAACGTTTAATCTCCACCTAACTAGTTAGAGAATGTTTGGCAACGAAAATTTAATTTGAAATACCGCATTTTAAATTTATCAAAGTGAAATAAAGATTTGGAAACGAGGGGGGTTAGAGAGTGGATTTCAAATGAGTTTATTTTAGTCTTACTTGATTTGATAGGGATTTAAAAATCTAAATCTAATAGGTTTGCCAAACATACAAATTGGACCAAATTTTAATTTGAGAATACAATCTTTGTTCCCAAACACACCATTAGAGAATTTGTGAATTCCCAAGTGGAAAAATCAAATTCATTCTTGTCTCAAGCAAACTAAATCCCCAGTTTCATTGCAAATTTCGTGAATTTTCTATGTTTGCAACTACATAGTAATTTAAAGGAGCAAACTCATTTTTTTGCAAAATTAACCCCTTTATCCATCACAACAATGTCGTGGAAGGATAATATCATCAAGCCAGATTTGTTTTTGATACATCGTTTCTTCTATTTTCCAACGTGAATGATGTTGTTTAGTTGAAAATTGTTTGTTATGCAAGGAAAGTCATTAAGCCATTTTAATAATTTTTTCTAACTTGAGATTAAACTAGAACTTTGAACTTTAAGGTGATAACTTGAGATTTTGACTTAAAAACACATGTTTTAAAAAGCTAACTAGCTTAAATGGAAGAGCTTGTGCAATGACACAAGGTGTGGGTTCGAATCCCGCATTGGCTTCGTGATACTTGGTATTTGCAAAAGTAATGAACGCCTATATAGTCGCTAATTATAGAAATATTAGTGTTAAATTCAACTGTTATAATCTACTTGATAAATCAATAATAAGTTCGAACATAGGCTTGTGTTAAGAACTCTTAATTTTAATTCAAAAAGTTCCAAGTATTTTAAAGATCTAATTTTAAAATATCGGTTCTAAACTTACAACTTTAGAATTTTAGTTAATTAATTGTATTCTAGTTGAAAACTAGAGGTTCTAACTTTGCTAAAAATTGCAGTATGGGACTTTTTATGTTTTAAGTTGAAAGCTCAATGTTTTAATTATGAAATTTTTGGTTAATTAGTTTGAGAATTCAATGTTAAATACAAGAGAAAATTGTTGATTACAACCTTTTATAAACCGCTTTTTGAAAATTACAGCCTTATATAATTGTTTTTGCAAATTACATCCAAAATTTTACTTCTGATGATAAAGTACATCCAAAACTTTAACTCCGGTGGACAATTGACTCCAATTTGAATTTTGTCACTTAAGTTCATTTTTTTATGACGAAAATATCCTTACCCTCATTCTTTATAATCCCTTGTTCATCTTCCTTGTTCATATTTAACTCCTTGTTCATCTCTCTAATTCTTATTACCGAATCATTTCAATTTAATTCTACCCTATTTCAATTGCTCTCTTTTATTCTACCATATTTCTATTATATACGAAATTTCTACCCTGTTTCCAATCTTCATCTCTCTTTTATACCTTCTAAATCAATTTTCCCCAAATTCAATTTAATTAGGGTTCTTCAATTTTCGTAATATATCTTCAAATTGATCTGCTTCCTTTATTTGACAATGAAGGATCAATTACAGTAGAGGAATGAATGATGATTGATGTGACCATAATTAGCGCATATTTAGCCCCCGAATTAGCCTTGTTCCCATGCTTTTTAGTGCATATTTGGGTCATTTCTTATCTTTAGTTCTTTGTTTTGCATATTCTTTGAGATTTTGATCCCTTGGTAGGAAAGGAGTAAGAATCTTGCATTTTCATGGCAAAACGAGACTAAATTGATCGAATCCAATGACCAAGCATCAAGGAGAGACAAGATTAGAAGGCCTTTGTACATATTATAGTAGATGAACAATGTTGAGAAATGATCCTTGAGTCCCCAAGGAAATCCCCAAGGAATTTATGAAGAAAAGGGAAGAAAAGAAGAAGAAATCTTGCTGAAGAACAATCCGTGCGGATTGACTACAATCCGGCCGTCCTCCACCTGCACAATCCGTGCGGTTTCATCCCAAGACGCTCGGGTTAGCACTGCCACAATCCGCCCGGATTCCTCCAAAGCCGCTCGTGTTCCACCGCCAGAATCCGCCCGTCCCGACACTAATCCGCTCGGATTCCTCTGCAGCGCAATTTCGTCTTCTCCAAGCTACAAAGAAAGAAGCCCTTCCTTCGAAAAATACCGGCTCCTCCCTGCTCAATCTAAAAAGTGTAATTACTAGTTTAGCCCTTAGTTAACCCTAATGAATCCCCCTAATCTCCACTATAAATACCCCATTAGTCTAATTAGAAGAGCATGTTCTTCTTATCAATTCTTAGAGTAGTTAATACCAATCAAATCTTTCTTTAATTTTGTAATCAACAATTAATCAAGTTCTAATACAAGTTTTACTTCCTTAATCTCTCTTTTGTTCATCCTTTATTTTGGGTAATTGAAGATTATTTGGGTTATTATTGGGAGATTGACAACCTCTCAATCAAGCATCAAGTACTACTTTTATCTTTGCTTTATTATTGGAATCATTAGTAGGTATAATTCTCTTAATCCCTTTTTAATTATTGTTAATTACTTTCATTTATTCATCATGTTTCATTTTGTTGGTATGATTGACAACCTTGCTAGCTTGATCAACATGATAATGAGTGAGTAGTCTCTTAGCTAGGGTTAATGGGTGATTAGGGGAAACCAACATGGGGAATGATTCATGCTTAAATTAATATGCTTTCATGTTTTATTTGCTTGCTTGTTTTGATCTCAACTCATGCACATGTTTTATTTGATGAAATGCTAAGCCTATGAATCCTTGCATTTACCACCATCTCCTATCTTTTCAATGAGACTTGTAAGACATAACCCAACTCGAGTCTCATTAGACCATGCATGTTGTTGAGTAGGGAAGACTAAGTCGACTTGTAGGTGTTGTACAATCTAATCGATTCGGCTCCGGGACCCAAACTTTCCTAGGATTGTAAGATATAACCCAACTCAATCCATCACAACAATAATTGCTTGCTTATAATTTGAGAACATGTTTGTATGATCAATTCCCATGGTTCCCCTATGACCCCATGACACCCTAGTGCTTTTTAATTAATTGTTTACAACCCTTTAATTCATCTTGCTTGTTTATTTCCATTGATATTTTAGTTTAGTGACCTTCTACATCAACCCAATTTGTGACACCCCTAAGACACCACTAGTTGCAATTGAAATCTCATTTCAATACCCGTCCCTTGGGATCCGACCTTTACTTGCCTCTTTACTAATTGTAGAGTTGTTTGTGAAGCTATAAATTGTGTTTTGATTCGGACGTGACCCAATGACAACACCTTAAATTATGAACACGAAACGGACCGATCAAAAATGGCACCATTGCCGGGGACGGTGTTTACTTGATTTAGATTTCTTTTCATTGTTATTAGTTGTGTCTTTCTTCGCCTTGGGGAAGTAAAACTCCTCAAGGTTTGTTCTAATTGTTTTCGAGTTGTTTGATATTTTGCATGTCTAGAAGGTCACAAGGTGATTTGTTACCTTTTGACCGTGAAATTGAAAGAATCTTGACGAACAATAGGAGATTTGCTAGGAGGAATTTGAGAGGTATTAGTGAGGTTGTTCAACCAACTATTGAGTTCATCAACCCTTTCGCAATAGAAGGAGAGGAGAACCCATTACACAATACCCCACAAAATCAACCTACAATGCCTAAATTCTCATCACATTCCGTACCCACCGAGGAGAACCTACCCAATGGTACTCCTACACCACAACATCTAACCGGAAATTTTATTGCCAAATCCGCCTTTATCCAATTAGTCGAAAGGAGCCAATTTGGGGGGATGCCTAGCGAAGACCCTCATTCTCATATGGAAACCTTTTGCGACTATTGTGATGCAATCTCTCAAACCGGTGTGACTCAAGACCAAATTCGATGGGTCTTATTTCCTTTTTCTCTAATCGGCACCGCGAAACAATGGTTGAAGGGCCTTGACAAGGCCACTCTCGGAATAGATTCTTGGAAGAAGTTGGCTCTAGCTTTCTACAAAAATTCTACCCACCGGAAAAGACTAACATGCTAAGATCTCAAATTACGGGTTTTAAGCAAAGGGATGAAGAATCTTTGTATGAAGCTTGGGAAGGGTTCAAGGGAATTTGTCGCTCATGTCCTCACCATGGACTTAGTGAATGGTTCTTGGTACAACAATTTTGGAACGGTTTATATGAAGATTCAAGGAGCATTCTCAACATGGGATCAAATGGAATGTTCACCGAAGTTGATGACAATCAAACATGGAACAAAATTGAGGAAATGGCAGTCCATAACTCACAATATAGTAGACCTCGCAAGGCTCCTAGAGGAGGAAAGCATGAAGTGGACTCCGTTACTCAATTGGGTGCTCAACTTAGTGCTCATATTGACACAATCAATTTGAAGTTTGAAAAAGCTATGGCTAGACTTGAAGAAGTCTCAAAATCACCAAAGCATCATGTTAATGCCATGACGGCATCCTCATCAATCCCAAGTGGGATATGTGAGAATTGTGGAACTTTGGGACATGACCAAAGTGAATGTATGGGAACAAATGAACAAGTGAATGCTTTCCAAGCATACAAGAGTGGTACCCCTTATTCCAACTATTACAATGAAAACACCAAGTTTCACCCAAATCTCTCATACAAAAGCCAAAATGTTCAAAACCCTCAAACAACATACACTCCACCACCCATGAGAAACCAAAATGAAAGACCCTTTTACAATCAAAACCAAGGTTACCAAAATCAAAATCCATACAATCACCAAAATGACCAAGGTTTTGATGTCCAAAAAGCGGTCCTCCAAATGCAAAAGAATCAACAAGAATTTTTCACTCAAATGCAAAAAGATAGTCAAGCAAAGGAAACCACCATCAACAACATTCTAGCTCACACCAAGATGTTGGAAACACAATTGACTCAACTAGCATCTTGATGACCGGGTTTTTGCCGTCACTTCCGGTACCAAAAACAATTTATAAAACCAAATAAAAGTAGTATTTATTCGGGTGTCGAACACAAAGATGGCGGGGGTTAGATACTTGGTTTGTTTAAGTCTTTAGTTTAGTCAAACAAAATAAGATGTTGATTTATCTAAAACTAAGATGCAATAAGGTATAAATTAAACTAAATGGGATTGTATTCAATTGATGGAAGGCTAAGGTCTTTGGGTTCACAAAGGGCAATTAGGGGGAGAAACAAGGTCTAACAAGAAAAGGGTAATAATAGTGGTCAAGGGTTTAAGACTAATTTCTTAGTCACCTTAAGCTCCTCAGTAAGTTGTCACTTGATCGAGATGAACTAGCTACAAATAAAGCATAAAGACTACCTAATAGCATGAGCACCAAGACGGATCGAATGCATCAAAGAGATGTTCTAACTTTCATTAAAACTCATCTATAAGCACTTCTAAAACTATCTAATAACACAATGCACCAAGGTAAGCCAAACATGTTAATGAAATGTCCAATTTTCATTGAGGCATTTCCACAAACACTTCAAATGCATTAAGAGTAGAAACCACGTAATCACCCAATTCAAAAGGTTAACAACCCAAATTCATCCCCTTAATTACCCAAATTCCCCCTATGACCTTAGATAAGACTACTCACTCATGTTCATGGGTGAGAAATTAACAACAAATTCCAACAAAATACAAGTAAACATTGCAAACATG
This sequence comes from Silene latifolia, assembly GCF_048544455.1. Taxonomy (NCBI): domain Eukaryota; kingdom Viridiplantae; phylum Streptophyta; class Magnoliopsida; order Caryophyllales; family Caryophyllaceae; genus Silene; species Silene latifolia. The sequence goes on from NC_133537.1 coordinate 190,406,158, forward strand.
ATAAAGACTAATACTTTTGATGAATAATGATAAAACAACATAAGAAATGTAAACTAATGAAAGTAATGTAAACAGAAGATAAGAATTTTACCAACAAAGAGGAAAGTAACAATCTTGGATAATAATGGAAGAATGAATTTCTTCTAATCTTCAAATACAATCCAAAATACTAATTGTATACTAATGAGGGATGAAGAACTTGCATAAACAAAGGAAGAATTAAACTAATAATTAAAGAAAGATTGCAAATTTTATTGAATGAAAATGAGAGAGTAAATATTAGGGTTCTACAATATTGAGAGAGAAGGATGGACTAATCTAATTTTCTATCTAATTCTAATGTAAGGTAGTGTGTTGTATTCTAAGATAGTGTAATTGGTGGTGTGTCAAACTATAAGGTGGTTTCCTTTTATACTAATCTAATAATAATAATATTAATATAATAATTCTAATAATTGATATAATAATAATGCTCATACTAATAATCCTAATCTCCCAAACATAAGACACACGACACAAATATATAAAAAGGAAAAGGGGAAAACGATTAAAAGCAAAACGCAGCAAGGGGGCGTCCTGCCGGCCGGCCGGCGGTCGGTGCGAGGTGTCGGCAGCGCGTAGCTTGAAGAAAGGGGTTGAATTAAATGGGGTGTAGTCTATGCCGGCCTGTCGGCTGCCGGACAACCGGCATAGAGCACAATTTGATGCGAGAATGTTGATTGTGGTGTTGCGTGCCGGTAGGCCGGCTGCCGGTGGCTCTGACCGGTAGCGAGGCCTTCACAAAAGGAGGGAAATTGATGTTGTGGCTACCGGTTGAAGGAGTCGGCTGCCGGTAAGCCGGCACGGAGAACAAAGCTGTTTGATGTCGATGTTGTTGATGCAGGGGAATTCGGGGTTGTTGCTGCTGCGTATGATTAAAGAGGTGCGTTGATGAAGGGTGATTGGTTATGATGATGGCGAGATGAATGACGATTAATGGTGGTGTTCGGTATGGTGTGGGTAGAGGATGGTGATGGAGGTGCGTGAATGATAATGGTTACTAGTGATGAATTGATGAGGAGCTGCTGGTGCTGAATTGGTGCGGTTCTGGTGATGTAAATGATTAATGGAGGTGGAGGTGAGTAAAAATGGTGATGATGGTTTTGATCGTGGAGCTTGTCGGGCTGCTGCAAAAATGTCGCAAATGGAGTTTTTGATTGATGAAGGTGGTGGAAGTTAATGCTGCTGGAGGTGAAGACAGTTAACAATGGTGATTTGTATGATGGAAGTCGAGTATGGAATGAAGATGGAGGGGTGATGGTTCGTGAACACAGCAAGGGTCACGGGTGTGTTGTGATTTGGGCATGGTGAAGTCAAGACTGACTTTGACTTTGACTTTGCTCATTGTTTCCTTCCCTTTGACCCGGTCTTAACTCGTCTCAATCCGACGTGTTCCTTAATTTCCGACTCAACTCTCTTGAATTTCCGTCTCATTATTTCTCCTTGATTTCTCGTTTCACCTTCACAACAAATTAATATAACAATAAATTAACATACTAATAAAATAATAGTAATTAAACTAATATTATAATAACAATACGACTAATTATTAAATAAGACTAAAACGGCTATTAGTTATAAATTAGTTATTAAATGAGCTATTTAAACATTTAAACACACAAAATCGAGTCGGAATAAGGTATAAATGCGGGGTAAAATACGACTAAAATGCTACTTATCAAATCTCCCCACACTTAAACCTTACTCGTCCTCGAGTAAGCTCATTAAATTAAACTAAGACCCGTAATATAAAAGGACTAGATAAACTAATAATATCCGATGAAAGGCAATTAACGGGCCTTCTCCGTCCCTTCAACTCACAACGAAACACAATGAGGTATGCATTCCGATGCAAGGCAAGTGGGGGCTTGCGGAAAATGGCGATGCATCCAACATGTAAGCACATATGCAAGTAATAGAATGCATCTAACAAAAAGTCACCCACTTTCCTCATCTAAGCGGGGTTTTTCTTCAAAATTGAAAGGTCTAGGTTAGGTGAAACCGTCTCAAAACCTCAACGAGGTGCCAACTCCCTAAACGTGGCACAAGCAACCCAAATATGTTCACAAAAGCCAAAGAAACACATTCTAAGGCGGGAAAAGGGGAAGCAAGGCTAGTCCTCCAAGAATGACACGACACGCGCAAGATTCAACCAAAATAGACCCATGGCTAAGGGGACTTAGATCATCGACAACCTCACGGATTTCACTCGTCACTCATTTAAAGACCGGGTGTTTTTTGTACAAAAAGTAGCCCAAACACTCTCCTACTGCGACTCGTGAGAACGTGCCCGCAATCTAATGTGTAAGACCGTCCTACGTCCAAATGAGATGCAAAAAGTACAATGCACAAGCCATGAAATAAGGGTTGTAACGAGGCTAAGGAGTAGGACGAAACGGGATTGGTGCAAGCACCGTTTGGACATGTGGAGTTCAAATCAAGAATTGTCGACACATCACATCCATTTCTTATTGCAACACATGAGACACGTCTATGCCCTAACATAGCATGGATCACCAAAACTATGCAAAAATTGCATAAACCCAACTCAAATTGGAAAAACTTTGAAAGTACTCCTCTTATTTCAACAAATGGTAACGTCTACACCCTAACAAAGACTCGGTTTCTCAAGTCTTGCAAAAATTGTGTAAACCCGACTCATTTTGGAAAACATCAATTTGCCCCTTTATTTAGCAACGGCTCTTTCTACCCCGTTTAATGATGAGGGGGGGTGTTGCTTGCCTTTTTCTTCTTTTAACACAAATATATACAAAACAACCAACTCTTTTTTTGAATTTTTCACAACTTTTTCACTTTTCTATTTTGTTTTTCATTTCTTTTTCAAAACCTCTTAATTATATACAATGCCAAATGCATACCAAGTTCCGACCCAAGTGGATATGTATACTATCCACCACTATGACCCAAATCACCTCCTACAACACTACTACAAAACCGACCAATTCTTGATCAAGGAAGGGTGGTTATGGGATGTAGCTATTTTAGTGAGTTTGCCAAATGAATAGGTTGAGGCTCAAAGGGGGTGAATAAAAAAGGGAGATAATGGAAGGGACAAAACAAGACAATTTGGCTATGTGAGGTTCATATGCATGTGGAAACAAATTTTATTTCATAACTTGTGCACAAAAAAATGAAATGCAAATCATGGCCTAAGGACGGAATGACACACTTATGCGTCTAGACATAACACGTCTCGCGAGGAGACCTACTCACAATCCTAAGTGGGGGTCGGGTATGAATGCACCGACCCTAGGAGGCTCTAATCCTCACATTTGAGTAGCTAGGTCGAGGTCTAGGTCTAGCCTACGGTCCTCTCGGTCTCACAAGGCGGCCAAAACTTGGTGGACATGCCCTTTTTCCCATATGCTAACCATGTGACACGGGTGCGAGCCATGGGGAGGGGGAAGGCACGGTCAAGACATAAATCATCATTGGGGTATCATAATCCCTCCCTAGACCACATTTTGTTCAAAACTTTATATACAAACTCAATGCAACAAAAAGGAAACACAACACATAAATACATGTGAGACCAATGCATGCAAGAAATTGAAATGAACATAAGGTAAACATGTAACAATTATCTAAACCTAGCAGCACGTAAGCACACACACCAAGTTCCAAAATGGAACATCCTCATCAACATAGCCCATCCTCCTCCATATATCCAACAATATAAAGGAAAAGAATAGTAAAGGAGAAAGAGATAGGAAAGATTCAACCGAGCGGTCTTCTAGTCTCCTAATGCCTCAAATGTCCCGTATGTGCCTGCGCCACTTGTTAGACCAACATATATATACAATGCAATATTTTTGTAATTTTTTGAAATTTTTCAATTTTTAGGCATTTTCTTGCTTTTTTCTTAAATTTACAAGTATATAATGATATAAACAAATATAGACAATATTCACAAAGTGGATATTTCCCTCCCCACACAAAATTTACATTGTCCTCAATGGAACAAAGTATAGGGAGAGAATAGGAACAATAAACAACATATTTTTGGCGGTTTTTGAATTTTTCGAAATTAAAGAACATGTTTTTGGATTTTTTTTTTTTTTGAATTTTTGAAAATAAATAACATGTTTTTGTATTTTTAAAATGATGGAATTTCCTCCCCACACTTATTTATTTACATATTTCCAATGGAAATAAATGTGTGGAGGAAATTCGGAAATGAAATACATGTTTTTGTTGATTTTTGATTTTTCAAATTTTTAGTGGTTTTCAAATAAGTATGCAATGCATGATCTAATCTATATGCAATATTGAAATACGATGCAAGCTACACTATATGAATGCAAAGAGAACTAATTTAGATTAGCTCCTTTTCTAATCATGTTACTAAATGCAAAATGCGGTAAAAACTTAATTAAAGAGGAGAATAATATATACATTGCGGTGGTTCTTAAGTAACTCCACCAAACCTCTTCATTAAGGAGGCTTCAATCAACCGGGATCACCATCTTGGAATCCCGCTATTCCCTTACCAACTTTCTACCTTCAATACAAGGATCAACAACACATGAACCCTTGTTCTTCATCATCAAAGCATGCAACTTACTCATGGCATCTTGAACTTCTTGCCATTTTCGGTTCATTTCTTCTTCAAGCTTTTCCTTAGTCTCTTTGTCAACATTAGGGTCACATACCCTCTTTCCTTTCGATCTCTTCCTCCATCTTTTTGGTTTCTTCTTTCCAATTCTTGGTTTTGAATTTGGAGGGGCATTGGTGCTAGAATTGAACTCGGTTTCCCAAGTCTTGCCCTTTTCCCCACACTTATCTTTAGCATTCACTTCTTCTTCAAGATACTTATCCGGTGGCTCATCATCAACTTTTGGCTCACAAGCAATCAAGAATTCCATATTCTCATCTTCTTCATTCTCATGGAGTTCTAAAGTTTCCACGGCAAACATGCTTTGAACCACGGTTTTCTTTGAAGCATGTGGTAGCTTGAATTCAACTTTTTCCTTCCCAACTTTGAATGACAATTGTCCCTCTTTGACATTTATGACGGCTCCTCCCGTGGCCAAGAAAGGCCTACCAAGAATGACACGAGAGCGTCTTCCCATAGGGATGTCCAACACAACAAAGTCGGTAGGAATTGAAAGCTTACCAATTTGAACCATGATATCCTTGAGAATCCCATTTGGAGATTTGATTGTTCCATCGGCAAGTTTGATTGTAATGGAAGTGCGGGCTAAGCTTGAAATATTCAACCTCTTCACAAGGGCAAGTGGTATGACACTCACACTTGCCCCTAAGTCACACAAAGCACTATCCACCTTTTGGTCACCAACGGTACATGGAATTGAGAAACTCCCGGGGTCATCAAGTTTGACGGGAATTTCTTTAGACTTGACCACATTGCACTCTTCACTTGAGGCATCAAGCTCATGTCTACTAATGTCCACTTTTTTAGAAATGACTTCTTCTTGCTTGGCCAAAGAGTGTTCTTCTATCATCACCACCTCTTCTTCTTCCGGGCTCTTCTCAACTTCTACCATCATATTTGGTGATTTCATAATTTCTTCAAGCACAAATTCTTCACTCATAGTGGTTGGTGAAGTCATAATCATCTCTCCCTTACCCGGGTCAACTTTAACATCCAAGCTTGTACCATGAATTGTCATTATTTGCTCAAGCACATAGTCTTCTATGCTCTCTTTTTCGGGCTCACGGTCAACTTCTTGAAATGTTTCCATAGCCATGGAAAAGGGAGTAGTGTAAGATAACTCCTCTTGACTTGGCAAATCAAATGACTCTTCTCTTTCCTCTTCAACTCCAACCATGATAGCATTAACTTCCTTTGCCTTCATAGGGTCTCTTGGATTTTGCCCTTGTCTTAGAAATACACCCGGTGGTTTTTGAGAACTCATGAGAGCTTGGGAAGCCACTTTAGCTTCAAGACTCTTGATTTGTTGTTGGGTATTACTTGCCAAATCCCCTATCAACTTCACCAAGTTGTCATATTTATCATCTCCCATGGTATTGCTTGCTTGGGGTGGTGGCTCTTGGTTGCAAGGTTGGTTGGAAATTGGAAGAGGAAAGTCATATCCTTGAACTCTAAAGTTGGAATTTTGGTTGTTCCCTTGGTACCCTTGATTGAACCCTTGGTTTTGCCCTTGGTTGTACCTTTGATTATTGTTGTATCCTTGATTGAACCCATTGTTGTTGTTCCATTGATTGAATCCTTGGCCAAACCCTTGGTTAGCTTGGTTTCCTTGGTTTCCTTGGTAAAAGTTTTGATTACCTTGGTTCCCTTGGTTACCCTTATAATCTTGATATGCTTGAGATTGGTTGGCAAAGTTTTGGTTGGATCCTTGGTTGTTGTTGAATGAGGGTCTAGGTGGACGGTTGGAAAAATTGTTAAATGCTTGGAAAGCATTCACCTCTTGCACATTGTTCCCATCAAAGTTGTTGTAATTGTTGGCACACAAGTCATATCTGTGACCACTTCCTCCACAAAGCTCACAACTTGAGACTTGAGCCACTTCCTCCATGGGTGCCCCATGTGAGGTTGCGGCTTGGTGCACTTGATTTCTTTGAAACTTCTCAAATTTTTTTGTGAGTAAGTCGAGCTTGGCATTTGTCTCGGAGTTGGAGGAGTTTTCCTTAGAAAACTTCCCATTCCTTCTTAGCATGTTTCCTCTAGAACCATAGTTTGCTTCCGAATCTACCATTTTTTTTATCAATGCCGTGCCCTCTTCATCACTCAAGTGATCAAATCCTCCCCCCGCGGAGGCATTTACCATCTCCTTAGTCCTCGGTAGCAAAGTTTGGAAGAATGTTTGAGTGATGTACCATTCCGGTATTCCTTGGTGGGGGCAACTTGCTATCAAGTCTTGATAACGGTCCCAAGCTTCACCCAAAGACTCCCCATCCTCTTGTTGAAATGTATGAATCTCATTACGGAGCATCGCGGTCTTTGAGGAAGGGTAATATTTGGCCATGAATGATTTAGCCAAAGCATCCCAAGTAGTGAAAGTATCCGGTGGGTGAATGTTCAACCATCGGTCCGCTTTGCCCGTCAATGAAAACGGAAACAACATCATTCTCAAGGTGTCCTCGGACACCCCATTCTTTTTCATCATTGAAACCTTCCTCTTAAACTTCCGGAGGTGAGCATGGGCATCCTCTTCAATATGCCCCCCGAACAAATCCTTCTCAATCAACCCGACTTGGGCGGGATGCATCTCAAAGTTGTTGGGAGCCAATGTGCCAAAATTAATTGGGTCACAAGCATCATTGTGGTTAGGACGGTTATGGTCACGTAAAGCCATTGGTGGTGGTGGTGGATTTGGTATATGAGAAGGTGGTGTTTGAGGTGGGCTATTTGGAAGTTGGAAGTTGTGAAATGGATTTTCTATTGAAGGCTCAATTGTAATGTTTGGTTGTTGTTGAGTTGTGTTTTCAATGAGAGGTTGGATGGGTGGATTTGCTTGGTTTATGGTTGCTTGAGAAGAGGTTATAACCCTTGCAATGGTCCTATTCCTTAAGGCTCTAAAAAGCCTTTCGGGATCGGAGTCAAAGAGCAAAGCTTGGTGGTTCCTCCTAGGCATACAACTTGTCAAACCGTAAGACTCCTAGTGCTTTTACACACTAGGGTAAGGCAAAAATCACACACACTCTACAAGAAGCACACAAACTACACAAACAAGCAAACAACAAGTAAAGACTAAGCCTAAGACTCTAACTAACTAAGCATAACCTAACGCCATCCCCGGCAACGGCGCCATTTTGATGACCGGGTTTTTGCCGTCACTTCCGGTACCAAAAACAATTTATAAAACCAAATAAAAGTAGTATTTATTCGGGTGTCGAACACAAAGATGGCGGGGGTTAGATACTTGGTTTGTTTAAGTCTTTAGTTTAGTCAAACAAAATAAGATGTTGATTTATCTAAAACTAAGATGCAATAAGGTATAAATTAAACTAAATGGGATTGTATTCAATTGATGGAAGGCTAAGGTCTTTGGGTTCACAAAGGGCAATTAGGGGGAGAAACAAGGTCTAACAAGAAAAGGGTAATAATAGTGGTCAAGGGTTTAAGACTAATTTCTTAGTCACCTTAAGCTCCTCAGTAAGTTGTCACTTGATCGAGATGAACTAGCTACAAATAAAGCATAAAGACTACCTAATAGCATGAGCACCAAGACGGATCGAATGCATCAAAGAGATGTTCTAACTTTCATTAAAACTCATCTATAAGCACTTCTAAAACTATCTAATAACACAATGCACCAAGGTAAGCCAAACATGTTAATGAAATGTCCAATTTTCATTGAGGTATTTCCACAAACACTTCAAATGCATTAAGAGTAGAAACCACGTAATCACCCAATTCAAAAGGTTAACAACCCAAATTCATCCCCTTAATTACCCAAATTCCCCCTATGACCTTAGATAAGACTACTCACTCATGTTCATGGGTGAGAAATTAATAACAAATTCCAACAAAATACAAGTAAACATTGCAAACATGATAAAGACTAATACTTTTGATGAATAATGATAAAACAACATAAGAAATGTAAACTAATGAAAGTAATGTAAACAGAAGATGAGAATTTTACCAACAAAGAGGAAAGTAACAATCTTGGATAATAATGGAAGAATGAATTTCTTCTAATCTTCAAATACAATCCAAAATACTAATTGTATACTAATGAGGGATGAAGAACTTGCATAAACAAAGGAAGAATTAAACTAATAATTAAAGAAAGATTGCAAATTTTATTGAATGAAAATGAGAGAGTAAATATTAGGGTTCTACAATATTGAGAGAGAAGGATGGACTAATCTAATTTTCTATCTAATTCTAATGTAAGGTAGTGTGTTGTATTCTAAGATAGTGTAATTGGTGGTGTGTCAAACTATAAGGTGGTTTCCTTTTATACTAATCTAATAATAATAATATTAATATAATAATTCTAATAATTGATATAATAATAATGCTCATACTAATAATCCTAATCTCCCAAACATAAGACACACGACACAAATATATAAAAAGGAAAAGGGGAAAACGATTAAAAGCAAAACGCAGAAGGGGGGCGTCTGCCGGCCGGCGGTCGGTGCGAGGTGCCGGCAGCGCGTAGCTTGAAGAAAGGGGTTGAATTAAATGGGGTGTAGTCTATGCCGGCCTGTCGGCTGCCGGACAACCGGCATAGAGCACAATTTGATGCGAGAATGTTGATTGTGGTGTTGCGTGCCGGTAGGCCGGCTGCCGGTGGCTATGACCGGTAGCGAGGCCTTCACAAAAGGAGGGAAATTGATGTTGTGGCTACCGGTTGAAGGAGTCGGCTGCCGGTAAGCCGGCACGGAGAACAAAGCTGTTTGATGTCGATGTTGTTGATGCAGGGGAATTCGGGGTTATTGCTGCTGCGTATGATTAAAGAGGTGCGTTGATGAAGGGTGATTGGTTATGATTATGGCGAGATGAATGACGATTAATGGTGGTGTTCGGTATGGTGTGGGTAGAGGATGGTGATGGAGGTGCGTGAATGATAATGGTGACTGGTGATGAATTGATGAGAGTTTGGTCTTTGAATTGGTGCGGTTCGGTGATGTAAATGATTAATGGAGGTGGAGGTGAGTAAAAATGGTGATGATGGTTTTGATCGTGGAGCTTGTCGGGCTGCTGCAAAAATGTCGCAAATGGAGTTTTTGATTGATGAAGGTGGTGGAAGTTAATGCTGCTGGAGGTGAAGACAGTTAACAATGGTGATTTGTATGATGGAAGTCGAGTATGGAATGAAGATGGAGGGGTGATGGTTCGTGAACACAGCAAGGGTCACGGGTGTGTTGTGATTTGGGCATGGTGAAGTCAAGACTGACTTTGACTTTGACTTTGCTCATTGTTTCCTTCCCTTTGACCCGGTCTTAACTCGTCTCAATCCGACGTGTTCCTTAATTTCCGACTCAACTCTCTTGAATTTCCGTCTCATTATTTCTCCTTGATTTCTCGTTTCACCTTCACAACAAATTAATATAACAATAAATTAACATACTAATAAAATAATAGTAATTAAACAAATATTATAATAACAATACGACTAATTATTAAATAAGACTAAAACGGCTATTAGTTATAAATTAGTTATTAAATGAGCTATTTAAACATTTAAACACACAAAATCGAGTCGGAATAAGGTATAAATGCGGGGTAAAATACGACTAAAATGCTACTTATCAAATCTTCAAGCTCACAAAGACAAAAGGGGCAATTACCACCTCAAAGTAATCCCCCAATACATGAAACGGTTAGTGCCATTCACTTGAGAAGTGGTACAAGGTATGAAGCACCGAAGAAGCAAGTTGGGGATGAAGTTGTGGAAGCTAGTGATAAGGAAGAAATTGTGCAAAACTCCAAAGATGGAGAATCATCAAAAGAAGAAATTTCAAAGAAAAATGAAGACAAGGTCAAGGAGAAGGAGCCCATTGTGATTAGACTTCCTTTTCCAAGTCGTCAAGCCAAGCCCAAATTTGATGACCAACTTGGAAAGTTCATGGAAATTGTGAAGAATTTGGAAGTCTCTATTCCTTTCACGGAATTAATAAATCACGTGCCGGCCTACGCGAAATACATGAAAGATATCCTCACAAAGAAGAAGTCAATCCGGAAACTTGAGACTATCGCCTTCACTAAGGTGAGTAGTGCAATACTTCAAGGGAGTTCAGCTCCAAAACTAAAGGATCCGGGAAGCTTCTCAATACCGTGTACCATTGGCGACACAACGATCAACAAAGCCCTATGTGATCTAGGGGCTAGTGTGAGTGTTATGCCGTACTCGGTGAGTAAAAGGTTGGGGATGGGAGAGCTTAAATGCACCAACATCACACTCCAAATGGCCGATAGATCGACGAAAACACCATTAGGGATATGGGAAGATGTCCCCGTAAGAATTGGGAAGTTTTTCATCCCGGTGGACTTTGTCATTGTTGATATGGAGGAAGATTCCAACAATCCAATCATTCTAGGAAGACCTTTCCTACACACCGCAGGTGCGGTGATTGATGTGCAACATGGTGAGCTCACTCTAGAAGTGGGAGATGAAAGCATAACCTTTAATCTTGACAAGACTATGAGAGCTCCTCGTTTGCATGAACCGTGTTTCATGATCGATCACTATAGCCGAAAGGATGAGAGGAAGAAATCGGAACTCCAATGGAAGAAGAAAATTGAAGATGCTCCATTCAAAGAGCAAGTGAATTGTGACAAGGAGAGCTTGCAAAGCTCATCAAAATCAATCAAAGAAGAAGAGGATGGCCTCATTGGCCAAGAGAGGAATTTGGGAGAGTTGTCTCCATCAAATCAAGAGATTTTCAATGATCAACTTAATGAAGTTTACGACGAATTTGAAGGGATTTTTAATCCCTACATTGGTAATGTCATCGATCAAGACCGACAACAAAGGCCAAAGTCTATTGAAGAGCTCTATAACAATAATGAACAAGCTTTTGATTACTTTTTCAAGGTGTTGAGCAACATCAACAACACCTTGAACATGCCCCCTTGACATCTCATCAAGAATGAGAGTTTGGTGGAGTCCTACCTAAACCACCGTTTGTAAATATTTCTAACTCCCTAACTCGCATTTTAATTCTTGTATTGCATTTTTGTCATCTTTGGATTTTTATTTACTTTGATCAAGATAATTGTCATGTTTGAGAGAAGTAAGGGAGGGACTAATAATTTCAATTGATGTGTAGTGCTCTAGCTTAGTGTGGGGATGGCAATTGCCTAGGATATCCATGCCTTAGTAGTACCCCCACAATGAAGAACACAAGATATAAAGAAGAATGGAAGAATGATAAGGGATATGCATTGTACACGGATAGAACTGAATCCGGGTACAAAGGGGCCGAATCCGAGCGGATTCAGGAGAATCCGCCCGTCTACAGACAATCCGAGCGTATTGGGTAGAAGACGCACGTCCCTATGAGCTGAATTTTTGAAAGATTTTTGACTGTAAGAGAATCCGGGCGTCCTGAACTGCAATCCGCTCGTCTCTGAAAATCCGCCCGTCTTGTGAGGAAGACGCCCGTCTTCTCTGTTGAGGAAAACAAGAAAAATTCCTGGACTGAAATCCGTCCGTCTTCTGAAGAATCCGCCCGTCCCGTGTCAGCGAATCTGAGCATCTTCTCTTAAAGACGCCTGTCTTTAGGCAAGTTTTTCCCAACCCAGAAAGTGCAGAATCCGCCCGTTTTGAGCAGAAACCGCACGGATTGCCCCTGCAGTTCTAATTTTTTCGGGCTTTATAAAACCCCTCCCACCTTCATTCATTCATTCATTCATTCATTCATTCATTCATTCATTCATTCATTCATTCATTCATTCATAACACTACTCAAAAACATCAAAACCCTCATCCTCTCCATCACAAAAACAAAATTCCTCAACTACATTCACCAAAATCAAATCAAATCATCCTTTTAACAACAAATCAATCACTCCTTTTTCAATAAAAATCAAAACCAAGCACAAAATCTTCACCCTTTGAGTCGATTTTTGAATTCATAAAGGCAAAGCCTTTCACCTTTAAATCGATTTGGGTACACTACAAATTGAAGATTTTTCATTCTTTTCTTGGTTAATTCATCAATGGCGAGGACTAAGGGAGCAACAAAGGCAACAAAGGCACCAAAGGCTAAGACACTCTCACAAAGGCAAAAGGTTCTTCAAGCAAATAAAGCATTGGCTATGATGGTAGCAACCCCAAACTTGGAAGTGCAACAACAACAACAACCTTCTATGGGAGCAACAACATCTACGACTCCGACTCCGGAAATTGATCAACTTTTGCATTATCCGGAGGTAACTTTTGTTTCCGAAACCCATAGAGATACTTTTGCCAAGTTTGCTAGGAAATCATTTCAATCCACCAAGTTTATTTGTGAAGATACCTTAGATAAGTTGGGTGTTCTTGAGCAAACTAGAGCCTTTTTAAAAGCCATGGGGTTGAAGAAATTGTTTGAATCAAAAGAATTGACATACCCCTCCCTTACCTTGGAATTTTTGAGTTCTTTGAAAGTCACCAAAGTTGAGACTAGGGAGAACCTCGAGTTTCGTCTAGCTAATGTTAGTAGACGCATTTCCTTTAGGGAATTGGGTGAAATTTTGGGTCTTAGTGATGAACCGAGTTATTTTAAGAATTATGGAAAGTATGACCCCGACCCTTTTTGGGAGGCAATTTCCGGAAGGGAATTTGAGGATTTTCATGCGAGTCGTGCTCTTTTAGTCCACCATCCGGGCATAAGGGTATGGCACAAGGTCATAGGAAACACCATTATTGCAAGGAAAGATACCAACCATTTCACCAAACTTGATTTTATTCTTCTTGAATCGGCTTTGAAAATTGGAAGAGTACACACTAAGCCTTTCAACTCTTTAAAGCTTTTGGTAGATAGATGGCTCAACATTGATTGTGGGAAGAAAGGCACTACCGTTATTGTCAATGGCGGCCTAGTCACTATCCTAGCTAAATACTTTGATCCTAACTTCAACAACGATAACAAGTATAAAGCAAAGGAGGGTGGTCATCTTGTTGATATGCATACTATGATACACAAGTACAAGTGGGTTGCCCATAACCCTCTTGACACCGAGTATGGATGGCTCACTAGTGAGGCTAGATCGTTTACTTTGCCTTCAAAGATTTGTCGTCTAAGCGTCCACCGGACCAATTATCTACTCCCCCTTTCAAAAGAGGCCGAGTATATTATCCGACAACAAAAGGGTGAACTTGAAATGCCCTCCTCTTCCATTGTCACACCACCTTACCCTTTTGAGTACCAAGAGTTCAAGCCGGAAGGTGTTGAAGCAAGAAATGATTATTTGACTCTTCTCATGCAAGCAATGCACAAGCAAGCCTTTGAGGATCGGAAAAATGCTTACTTGGCTCAATATCCACCCCTCCTACACTTAGCTAGGCAAGGACTACTTGATCCATCATGTCCTTTGCCTAGTTGGGCGGATAGAGAAGTCCTATTTTCGGGTGCATCTAGGGTCGTTTCGGGTGACAATGAGGTTGTCGGTAATGAAGAGGTTGATGATAACATTGATAAGGAAGCAAGTGAAGAAGGAGAAGAGGATGGTGAGCAAGATGATGAGCAAGGTGAAGAAGAAAGTGAAGAAGCAAATGAAGAGGGAAGTGGCAATGTGGCCACTTCTAATGAGGAAAGTGATGATGGTGATGTTATGATGGAAGATTAGCAAGCCTTGGAGGCTCCTACCCTCTCATGGTTTGTCTATTTCTCTCTTTGTTTTAATTATTTTTCTTGATCATTGTTGGAGTAGTCCTAGCACCATAGAGGACTCACACCTCGGTACCATTGAGGTGTTCTCATTTTATTGTTCCCACTTTCAAAATCCAAAATGACAAATTAGTTTCATGCATTGCATAATGTGTGCATGAACTACACCCATCCTTGGACATTAGCAATAGTGTCTAACTCGGTTTGGGGAAGTTAATGCATACACAACGGGAGGTAATCTAAATTATCCTCTCCGTCATAACAAAAACCATGCATCATGTAGTGTAGACTAGTGTAGATTACATTTAGTATAGAAATCATGCATCATCTTTGCATAATTTCCCATCATTTTGGCCATTGAGGACAATGCCCATATTAGTGTGGGGATGGGGAATTCTAACTTAACTTTATATTCCAAAATGATAAAAATTGAAAAATTTTGAAAATCATAAAAATTGAAAAAATTAAAAAGCCAAAAACATGTTTATTTCCTTTTGTAGTGTAGTCTTGTTTATATTATTGTATATATTGTGTTTGTTCTATCCTTGTTCACATTGATTGACTACGCCACATCCGAGACATGAGGACCATGAAGACCGCATGGTATGATCTTTCCAATCTCTTTTTTCCTCTTTATGTTAATGACTATGTGGCTTTATTTTATTTGATGCGGTATAACAATGTGAACTTAGGACTTGCATTTAGTTTATATGTCATATTAGTTGATAGAATCACTTGCATTAGGATGTTTATATTAGTTGCATCATAGCATATAGTTGCATATAGATAAAAGTTTTGAAAAATGCCTAATTAGGAACTTTGACAAGAGCAACTAAGCCATTACAAATACTTGTTCAACTTAAGACTTTGTCTACTAGAATGGTTGTAAAACACCCTAGATAGTGTCATACTAGTGTCTTTTGACCCATGACCCAAGGCCTAGTCAAGGGTTTGCATGTGAGTCACCTATCCAACCCCGTGATGCGATGTGGACTTGGTTAACTTGTCTAGGTGACCTTGATTGACCTTGTGGTAAGGCAACCCTAAAATATTTTCTATCAATAAGCTTGAAGTGCTCATTTCAAAGAATTTTGTCATGTGGAAGTAATTTAATGCCAAGGAAACCTCAAAAGTTATGAATTGTTGAATGTTGAGAAATTTAAATTGTTTTGATGGAGGCGTACCACTTCGATGTGCTTTGGAGCGGGATCCATTGAATTGGGCCCCCACACGGTTGTGAATTCGGCCGCCCAGAGACAGAGTGACTATCACCCCGAAAAGCTATTGTCTAGAGGTTAACCGGTTGCCTAATAAGCGATTGGCGAAAGCAAAGGACACTAGCCCGGAAGGGACAAACCCCATCTAAAATTTTTGAAATGTGAAAGTGAAATGAGGACAATTTTGAATACTAGTCATATCCACTCGTTGTGTATAAAGATTTGAGCATTTCATTCCCAAAAAGCCTTTTTGTCAAGCCACTTTGTCGAGCTTGGGACGATCCATGACCTTTACTTTTGTAGAGAATTCGAGACTTGTCATGTCATACGCTACTAGCATCATAGGGATCATCATTCCACCACCATCCGATCGCTCTTGACGATTGGAAATTGAGGACGAAAGTAGTCTAGTTTAACACCATTTGGAGGTGATTTAGTGCCATCCTCTTAGCCTTAGTAATTTGTTGAACTAGTATTTGTGAAGGATTACATGCTCTTAAATTTGTTCCTCTTTAGTGCCTCCGCCGCTTGATGAGGAAGTGGCTATTCTTTCGTAGATGCATCCATTATGTGACTTTGTGTGCTTAATGTTTGGATGTGTCGCCATTTTGGCAAGACCCACCTTGCCTTGCAAGAAGGCATCCTACCTCATGGTTGTCTTGTTGTGAGTTGAAGGGGCAGAGTGAGACCCGCTAATTGTCTCATATCGGCTATGTTATTAGGTTAGTTTAAATAATGGTCATAGTCTTTGTCACCTATTTACTCGGGACGAGCAAAGGTTCGGTTTGGGGATATTTGATGTGACCATAATTAGCGCATATTTAGCCCCCGAATTAGCCTTGTTCCCATACTTTTTAGTGCATATTTGGGTCATTTCTTATTTTTAGTTCTTTGTTTTGCATATTCTTTGAGATTTTGATCCCTTGGTAGGAAAGGAGTAAGAATCTTGCATTTTCATGGCAAAACGAGACTAAATTGATCGAATCCAATGATCAAGCATCAAGGAGAGACAAGATTAGAAGGCCTTTGTACATATTATAGTAGATGAGCAATGTTGAGAAAGGATCCTTGAGTCCCCAAGGAAATCCCCAAGGAATTTATGAAGAAAAGGGAAGAAAAGAAGAAGAAATCTTGCTGAAGAACAATCCATGCGGATTGACTACAATCCGGCCGTCCTCCATCTGCACAATCCGTGCGGTTTCATCCCAAGACGCTCGGGTTACCACTACCACAATCCGCCCGGATTCCTCCAAAGCCGCTCGTGTTCCACCGCCAGAATCCGCCCGTCCCGACACTAATCCGCTCGTATTCCTCTGCAGCGCAATTTCGTCTCCTCCAAGCTACAAAGAAAGAAGCCCTTCCTTCAAAAAATACCGGCTCCTCCCTGCTCAATCTAAAAAGTGTAATTACTAGTTTAGCCCTTAGTTAACCCTAATGCATCCCCCTAATCTCCACTATAAATACCCCATTAGTCTAATTAGAAGAGCATGTTCTTCTTATCAATTCTTAGAGTAGTTAATACCAATCAAATCTCTCTTTAATTTTGTAATCAACAATTAATCAAGTTCTAATACAAGTTTTACTTCCATAATCTCTCTTTTGTTCATCCTTTATTTTGGGTAATTGAAGATTATTTGGGTTATTATTGGGAGATTGACAACCTCTCAATCAAGCATCAAGTACTTCTTTTATCTTTGCTTTATTATTGGAATCATTAGTAGGTATAATTCTCTTAATCCCTTTTTAATTATTGTTAATTACTTTCATTTATTCATCATGTTTCATTTTGTTGGTATGATTGACAACCTTGCTAGCATGATCAACATGATAGTGAGTGAGTAGTCTCTTAGCTAGGGTTAATGGGTGATTAGGAGAAACCAACATGGGGAATGATTCATGCTTAAATTAATATGCTTTCATGTTTTATTTGCTTGCTTGTTTTGATCTCAACTCATGCACATGTTTTATTTGATGAAATGCTAAGCCTATGAATCCTTGCATTTACCACCATCTCCTATCTTTTCAATGAGACTTGTAAGACATAACCCAACTCGAGTCTCATTAGACCATGCATGTTGTTGAGTAGGGAAGACTAAGTCGACTTGTAGGTGTTGTACAATCTAATCGATTCGGCTCCGGGACCCAAACTTTCCTAGGATTGTAAGATATAACCCAACTCAATCCATCACAACAATAATTGCTTGCTTATAATTTGAGAACATGTTTGTATGATCAATTCTCATGGTTCCCCTATGACCCCATGACACCCTAGTGCTTTTTAATCAATTGTTTACAACCCTTTAATTCATCTTGCTTGTTTATTTCCATTGATATTTTAGTTTAGTGACCTTCTACATCAACCCAATTTGTGACACCCCTAAGACACCACTAGTTGCAATAGAAATCTCATTTCAATACCCGTCCCTTAGGATCCGACCTTTACTTGCCTCTTTACTAATTGTAGAGTTGTTTGTGAAGCTATAAATTGTGTTTTGATTCGGACGTGACCTAACGACCACACCTTAAATTGTGAACACGAAACGGACCGATCAATGATCGTACAAATTAGGGAATAAATTGGGGGATAATTTTAGGGATAAATGTGGAGGAAGATAAGAGGGCTTAGGATGAGGTTTAGGTTAAATGAGAGTAAAAATTGAAAGAAATGAGAAGTAAAAAGACATAATCTGGGTAAAGTAGGGAAATAATTAGCCAGGGGTAGTTCGGTCACTTTTTAACAAATTTGACCGGAAAGAGCATCGTCGTGCAATTTTCGAAGAAAAGTAAAATTTTGGATGTAATTTACTAATTTGCAAAAAAAAAAAAAAATTATATAAAGTTGTAATTTTCAAAAAATGGTTTATAAAAGGCTGTAATCAACAATTTTCTCTAAATATAATGAAAAGTTGAAAACCAACATTTTTATTTGAAAAACCGCATATATCAAGTTGAAAACTCAAAACTAAAAATGAAGTAGCTAGTATGTTTGTTCATAATTATTAACGTAGTATATATGTTAAAATCCAGATTTATAAAGTTAAATAAACATATAATTTTTTAATTTAAGATAACTCACCTTTTAATTTGTAAATCACGTACTTTTAACTTAAAAACTAGACATTTTAATCTGATATACGATATTTATAAGGCTTTGCATTGATCTTTTCATATTCATCCCCCCACAACAATAAAAAAGTTTTTATCATAAAATAAGTTTTTTTCTGAAACTCATCCAAATATGATGAGTTTCACAAAAAGTCATTTTATGATAAATATTTTTATTATTGTGGGGAATTAATGTGAAAATATCAACTTTAAATTGAGATCTTTTTGTTGTTGTGGGGATCTAATGGAGCAACGTGATTTTGAATAATATATGGTGAGCATGGTATTCCACTATTGCACGACTTATGTAATGCATAAATTAGACAAAGGTGGGATCCAATTGAAGACAAATTTTCAATTTGTTGCTTTATGTACATTGATAGGAAAAAGACTAGACGTCGCAAATACTAGAATTAACTGCCAAATTAAAAATTTATAACCTTAACTAGACTCTACTATTTATAACAAAGACAATAGTAAAGTGGAAGTAAGGGTCGAACCCAAGAGAAGGAAGTTAAGTTAAAGACTCGATTTCAATTTCTAAACTAAATGTCACTACTAATTAAGATGCTAATAACAACCAAGGATTAACAAGACAACTTAATCACAAACTATGGCTATGAACAATGGAAGACAAGGATGAACATATAAAGGAGATTTTCATGTGATGGAAAGAAAGGAAACAACTAAAGTTAAAGCTTTACTAGAGAAGACAATTCACCAAACACTTGTTGTGCAAGAATTGACAATAATTAGAGAAAGACTTGGTGTAACTCAACCTTGTACCAAAACTCAACTAGTAATCCCCTCTTCCTCTTCCTTTTCTAATAATCCAACATAATAACTCACAAGATGATGACTAAACACATGATCTCATGTAAGAAGCCCTTCTAGAAAGGAAATATGCATAAGGCCTACACATACCAAGCAATCTAGAGCAATAAAAACAATTCCAAGTGAGTTATGGGTAGAATATGTTCCAAGTTAGATGAATCCACAGTAACAAGAACATACAAGCATAACCCTTCCTTAAAGATACAAACTTTAACTAAAGTATGCAATAAAAGAGAGTGCTTCTACTAATTCCAAGCAATATTAGACCAACAAGCTTAGAATATGCAATAGTTCAACATCTATATGTGATAATGGCCAATTCTAACATATATACATTCAACATGAACAATAAGAACAAAGGAAATGCTTAAATTAAATAAAAGAAAGATTAGAGGTTCTTAAAAAGTTTAGAGATGGCAAAAGGAAAGAACTACACCAAGTAGAGAAGGATTTAGCCTTCCATAATCTTGTTACAACCCATAAATTATGGAATAATTAACATAAATTAAGAAAGATTAAATCTTTAATTATTACAAGATTAAAGCCAAGCCTATGATAAATTGTTCTTCAAAAGTTTGGGGTATGCATAGTGTTGCCCACGAATCAAGGTTAAACATCACACAAAGCCCAATTGCGGAAAATTAGGCACGTGTTTCTTAAAAATTGCGCAGGCTCTGGAGATAGGCGCATGCTGCGCCCGCCTTGGGAATCCTCCTTCAAACTTCGACTTTCACCTTGATCCTTTTCTTCCCCGTCTTTAGTTGATCATGCTTCGGTTTCTGAACATCATGCCTTGGCTAAAGTAAAATGAATTTTTTATCTCACTTTATTGATAAGAAATTTGAGATCGCCTTCTGAGAGGTGCAAAACCACGGTAGAGTTCAAGATAACCAAATTATAATCAAATTGAATTCGCCAGCATATGTCAAGGATTAGCTCACAAATCGGCTTTACAACTTGTTAAATATCCTAAATTGACACAATTTTTTTTTGTTTTTTAATTAGGTAAGAAAACTTGATTGATCCTCTGGGATAAGACCAACCTATTTCATTCTTTTAGATGACAGAGGTGAGTTGAAGCCACCGGCTTTCAAACCACCTTGAAAGAATTGGACAAGAATGTCCAATCGAGGCCATAAAGTCAGCAACTTTAATGGCCTCACGGAAGCAATGTTTAACAATTATTTCATCGAAAAAATTAAGATCTAAATTCACATCTTTCATAATACTCGACATTTTCCAAGGAATTTGCCAAGTATTTCAAGTAGAGTTAATAATACAAAGATTATCTCCTTCGATAATCAGCTTTTAAATTCCTAATGATTTAGCTGCTAGTACTCCTTCTTTTAATGCAAGAGCTTCAGCAACGAGAATGTTATTTAAACCACATGTTTTAGCTCCTAACAAGATTACCTTACCATTATGGTCTCTTATAGAACAACCCATAGAAGCTTAATTATCAACTAACTTAGATCCATCGAAATTTAATTTAAGAAAGTCTTTTGGAGGTTTATCCCAAACAATTTCTTTATTAACTTTCACATGATTTATAAGTGACTTTCCTAAATCAGGATTATTGAGATCTTTAAACTTAGTTTCATTCCAAGTTTCAATACCATTCTTACAAAAAAGAGTAAGCTTAGTAACATTCACATTAACATTATTAAAGATAAAGTCATTTCTAAAAAACCAAGGATTCCACAAAATAAATATAATTTTAATAAATTCAGTTCTTAAAAGGAAGTCGTTTAACGCGTTGAGTTTTACTACAAAGTTTTGACTTGAATCGACAAAACTGTTGCAAAAAAATCACTAAATTTGGATGTAACATCCCCATACTCCAAGTGTGACATCCCCATACTCCAAGTGCCTTATCAGGATCACTTAGGTATAAGAACGTGACCATCTCGGTTACCCGAGGCAATGATAATCATAAGACAATGAAGAAACATAATTTAAAGGTAAAATACGGTTTAAGTGATTACATGTTCCAAAACAAAACTATTAAACTGAAATACACTGTTCTAAAAAAGGTCTACTGATAAAACTGTCACAACTACAAAACATCGTCTGACACAACGGAAGACTCTTCTAACTGTCACGTGATGACTCTTCCCAGCTATCCCGAATGCATCCTGTCAAACCTGCTCATTCACTGCTCACCATCCCCGAATTACACAACACAAACCACAAAGAAACAAATGCCAAACAGCTCAATCAATCATAACAATTCTCCAGTCTCCTTAACCAATCTCCACACAACTGACTACACACTAAAGTGTGTAGTCCTACCAGAGTACCCATCGCAACAAGTACTCCACACCGCCAGTGGGGGACCGTAGCCGTACCCACCAAATCCCCGCTCATCAACCACTGAGCGATAAACCCAAGTTTCCTTAATGTGCATATACCCTCCTGTGGCGGGTTCCACAGAGGGCGAACCAAGGGCGTGAAGCCACTCCCGCAAGTGACTCCACTCAGCCAGGGACGCGCCCCGAATATCACAGACAGTTATACAACAACAATCAACAATATAAACCAACAACCGTCACAATCACTAGCAATATAATTAATCAAAAACCACAATACAACCACCACACACATCATGTAACTAATACTGAGTAGGGAAAACCCTACCTGGAAAGCAACACGAAATCAGGCGATCTAAGCAGCTACTCAGAATCTTTCCTTAACAAAGCCTCCTCCTCCTATACATACATACATATTATCACTACCTTAACCACATAATCACAAAAACCCCCAAATCCTCAAATTAGGGTTTAACCAACATTAACCAAATGATATAAAAATGATATATAGAACTTACCCACGACACAAGGATCACAAAGGTGTAAAGAATGATGAAAACCGACACTATTAGCTCCGGGATATGCTAATAATGCGAAGGGACGAGACAACGTAACTTGAAACTTCTCTTGACTGTTAATTAGGTTTTGTAAAAGTGTTTAAAGAAAGATGACGGAGCTTTATATATATTAATCCGCATTATTAACAAACCCGTCGCAAATCACCCGTAAACTAACTTACTCGATCGAGTAAGTCACTTACTTGATCGAGTGACCCTTACTCGATCGAGTGCTAAGCTTACTCGATCGGGTACCCTACAGGCAGACTACTGTTTTGCATAATATCTAACTTACTCGACAGAGTAAGCCCCACTCGATAGAGTACCCCGAGACACATAAAACCGTAGTATTACAGTCTTCCCTCCTTAAAAAGAACTTCGTCTCCGAAGTTCAAACCACAACCAAAACAAAAGCACCCTAACATCCTCTCGACACAACAACATAAACAAAACTCAACATAAAACTCCAAAACATACTTCCCAAACCAACTCAACCCGACTCAAAACAACTACTAACTCTATCAAAACCAACATAAAACATGTAAAAACTCTATGCAACCATCTCCTACCCCTCTAAAAGAAACAAGGTTACGTCCCCGTAACCATATATACCTGATCAAAAAGAGATGGGTACCGCTCCCTCATAGCCTCTTCCGCCTCCCATGTAGCCTCCTCAACCTCATGGTTAGACCAAAGAACCTTAAGCAACACTGTCTCACCATGTCTAGTTTTCCTAACCATTCGATCAAGAATCTGTTTAGGCACCTCAAGATAAGACAAGGACTCATCCAGCTCTATGTTCTCTACCTCTAACACATGTGACGGATCACTAACATACTTCCGCAACTGAGATACATGAAATACATTATGTACCCTATCCAAAGCAGATGGTAAACCTAACCGATAAGCAACCTCACCCACACGATCCAAGATCTCATACAGTCCTATGAACTTCTGACTCTGCTTCCCTTTCTTACCAAATCTCATGACCCCAAGCATAGGAGACATTTTCCAAAGAACCTTGTCCCCAACCTGAAACTCTATATCCCGGCGATGTAGATCGGTATAACTCTTTTGTCGATCCTGGGCCACTCTCATCCTCTGTCTGATCAGCTTAATCTGTTCCACCATCTCATGTACCATCTCTGGTCCTAAAACCACTGTCTCAGCACTATCGTCCCAACAAATCGGACTACTAAACCTCCTCCCATATAAGGCCTCAAATGGCGCCATGCCAATACTGGTGTGATAGCTGTTGTTGTAGGAAAACCAAATCAAATCCAATCTCTGCTCCCAGCTACCACCAAAGTCCATAACACAAGCTCGCAACATATCCTCTAGAGTCTTGTTGGTCTTCTCTGTCTGGCCATCTATCGCATGATAAAATGCTTTACTCATCTTTAAGGTAGTTCCCAAAGACTCCTGCAACTCTTTCCAAAACCGTGAGATGAACCTCGAATCTCTATCAAACACTATGTCCTTAGGCACCCCATGCAGTCTAACCACGTTCTTCCGATAAGCCATAGCTAATTGTGTCTTAGTCCATGTATCTTTCATTGGCACAAAATGAGCTGACTTGGTCAGTCGGTCCACTATAACCCATATCATATTGTTACCCTGTTGACTTTCGGTTAACCCACGATAAAATCCATAGAAATAGACTCCCACTTCCACTCAGGTACCTCAAGAGACTGAATCTTACCTTGTGGTCGTCGCTGCTCCCCTTTCACTCTGTGACATGTCAAACAACGAGCCACGAACTCAGCTGTTTCTTTCTTCATCCCAGGCCACCAGAAAGTCTTCTTCAAATCTTTGTATAACTTGTCACCGCCTGGATGTACCAAGTATGGTATGCAATGAGCCTCTGTCATGATCATCTTTTTCAACCCCTCATCATTAGGAACACACCACCTCCCATCAAATCTCACAGTACCATCTGTATGAATAGAGAATCTAGACACTGTCTCTTTCTCTAGTCCAGCTCTCCACTCCTGAATCTTGGGATCCAAAGCCTGTTTACAGCGAATATCATCATAAAGGTCTGGCTCCACTGTCAAATCCCCCATAACATCCCCTTTCTGGATCATATGTATTCCGAACTTCCCCACCTCATCTCTCAATCTCATCAAAGATATAGCTGTGCATAAAGAATGCACACTCTTCATGCTCAAAGCATCTGTAACCACATTAGCTTTCCCTTCATGGTAGATGATGTCCATGTCATAATCACCAATCAACTCCATCCACCTCCATTGTCTCATGTTCAACTCCTTTTGAGTGAAGATGTACTTGAGACTCTTGTGATCTGAAAGTACCTTAAAGGTCGCCCCATATAGGTAATGGCTCCAAATCTTAAGAGCAAACACAACTGCGCCCAACTCTAGATTATGTGTAGGGTAGTTCTCCTCATAAGGCTTCAATTGCCTAGAAGCATAGGCAATCACTTTCCCATTCTGCATCAACACACAACCCAACCCATTCTTTGAAGCATCTGTATACACCTCAAATCCTCACTCCCTTCAGGCAATGCTAAGGTTGGAGCTGTGGTAAAACGCTCCTTTAATATCTGGAACGCCGTCTCACAACTGTCATCCCAACGAAACCTGCTCTCTTTCCTCATCAAAGTTGTCATAGGTCTAGCTATCTTGAAGAAATCCTTAACGAACCGTCGATAATACCCTGCTAAACCCAAGAAACTCTTGATCTCAGCCACATTCTTTGGTGCTTCCCACTTGGTAACTGCTTCAATCTTCGCAAGATCCACAGCTGCCCCTTTCTTTGAAATCACATGCCCCAGAAAAGCTACCTCCTCTAACCAGAATTCACACTTGAACAACTTGGCATACAACTGATGATCTCGCAAGGTCTGCAACACAATCCTCAAATGCTCCTCATGCTCCTCTTTAGTCTTATAAAAGACTAAGATATCATCTATGAAAACCACCACAAACTTATCCAAGAACTGACTGAAGACCCGGTTCATCAAATCCATAAATACAGCAGGTGCATTAGACAACCCAAACGACATCACCACATACTCATAATGACCATACCTCGACGTGAAAGCTGTCTTTGGTATGTCCTCTTCCCTAATCTTCACCTGATGGTAACCCGACCTCAAATAAATCTTAGAAAAGACTACTGCACCACTCAACTGATCAAACAAATCATCTATCCTTGGCAAAGGATACTTGTTCTTTACTGTCACTCTATTCAGCTCCCTATAGTCGATGCACAACCTCAAGCTCCCATCTTTCTTCTTCACAAACAGAACTGGTGCTCCCCACGGTGATACACTAGGTCTAATATATCCCCTCTCAATCAGATCATCCAACTGCTTCCTTAACTCTTCCAATTCCTTAGGACCCATACGGTACAGTGCCTTAGAGATTGGCCACGTCCCCGGTTTCAGCTCAACACTGAAATCTATCTCCCTCTTCGGTGGAAACCCCGGAATCTCCTCTGGAAAGACATATGGAAACTCTCCCACCACTGGTATCTGCTCAACTGTTGGACTCTCCACTCTATGATCCCTCACATGGCACAAGATCAACGGGCACCCCTTCCCCAGATAGGACTTCAAGGTCACTGCTGCAATCAACTTAACTTTGGGTTTGACAACAAACCCACGATAAGACACACTAATCCCCTTAGGACCTCTAAAAGAAACTCTCTTCTGATGACAATCTATCTTAGCCTTGTACTTTCCCAACTAATCCATCCCGACTATCATCTCAAAACCATCTAAAGGAAACTCCAACAAGTCTACAGGTAGATCAACTTGCCCAACTATCATGGACACACCTCTATACAACCTCCCACAAGATACAGACTCACTCGAAGGTATAAAAATTTCCTCTGTTACAGACTCATACTCGCTCAAACCCAACCTTTTAACATGACTCAATGATACAAACGACTGTGACGCTCCCCAATCAAACAAAACAAAGGTATAAACACCATTAACAAGAAATGTACCGGTGATAATGTGAGCATCATCCTCATCAGCCGCTTTCTTCTCCATCATAAACAGCTTGCCACTGGACTTCTGCCCACCTCCCTGGACAGTACTAGCTGAGGTAGTCGGTTTAGTACCCGACGCTTGGTTGTTGTTGGTGTTTGTAGCCGGTTTCTGATAAGAATTACGGCCATTGCGGTTAGCCCCACCGTTGTTGCTCTGACCTCCCCTGTTGTTCCATGACCCAACCGGCCTATTACTAGCATAACTCTGTGTAGGACCCTGTGAGAAACTCCCCTGTGACGGTCTCAGGAAACCCTCACTCATCGCACTGGTGCACTCATGTCTCTTGTGGCCCACACCGCCACAGTTATAATAGGTCATACCCCAACTACCACCACCACTACCACTACCACACCCGTATGAAGCCCCAGCACTAAACCCCGAGCCCGTTGAATATGCTCTCACATGATTATGGTTACTCTTCTTGTAGCTGGACTGACCACCCCCTTCGCTCTCAGCTTTCCACTTCTCAGCTCCCCTCTCCTTGGTCATCTCAACCAACCTCTCAGCCCTCCCAGCTCGCTCAGAAACCTCCTTCACATCTGTAAGAACTCCCACCGGTAGCTTCTTCATAATCTTGGGGGTCAACCCCTTCTCAAACCTCAAAGCTAAGTTCTCCTCACTCAGCCCCATGTCCTCAGCATACCTGGGCTTCTCATTAAACTTGCGGTAGTAATCAGCTACCGTCATATCGGATGTCATCTTAAAATCGTCAAACTCTTCCTTCAGCTTACTCCTCACATGTTCCGGCACAAACTCACATCTCATCGCTTTCCTGAACTCATCCCAAGGTATCGCAGGTAGCCCCTGCTTCATATACATCTCCCTAGCACTCACCTTAACCTTATCCCACCACTCACCGGCCGCTTCCCTCACGTAGAACGCAGCTTGTTCCACTTTCATCTCATCCGGGCAATGAACTAACTTAAGAATGTTCTTCATCTCTCTGTGCCAATTATCCAGCAGAAATGGCGCCCCAGTCCCTTTATACTCCTTAGGGTTGAACCTAGCTATGTGAATGCTGATTTTGGAGTGATCAGCATCCTTATCCTTTCCCACCCTTTTCAAAGCTTCCGTAAGAGAATATTGGTGCTCCAACATCTTCACTATGTCATCCACGGTCATACTCTCAGCTCTAGCATACAAGGCGGTTATTTTCGGCGGCATCTTGTAACTATATAAGAAAAGGTAGATATAAACAGATATCCCACATCTCAAACATGTATACGACCTGTATAAAACCCACTCGATCGAGCCCCTCAACCTACTCGATCGAGTTGAGGTCACTCGATCGAGTTACACCCTCGACTCCAGAACCTGACCAGAGAACTGCCAAAAACACACTCGATCGAGCTGACTAGCGACTCGATTGAGCTGACCCCACTCGATCGAGTGCCCCTACCTACTCGATCGAGCACCCAAAAACCTGCTTCTGCCCAGAAAACATAAAACTGCCTACTCGATCGAGTCAGACCCACTCGATCGAGCCTCTCATCTACTCGATCGAGTTCAACCCACTCGATCGAGTCATGCAGACTCGTATAACTACCCGCATGTTCATCTTTCTTTCCCAACTTTCTATACAACTTTTATACAACCAACATAACGGCAACAATAATACATATATATATATATATATATATATATATATATATATATATATATATATATATATATATATATATATATATATATATACGCAACTCTTTATATACTCAACAAAACAACTTCATTCCATATCTCTAACATACCACATTGTAAAACAAACAACATGCCTTCATTCATCCAACATACAAATCACATATTTATCAGCTTTTATTCCATACCTCTTATCCTCCACATTCACACATCCACCGATTCACACCACATGTTATTATATAGATATACAAACAAGAAGATAACACATACGATCCCGACACGTACCCCATGTGACCGGTTAAAAATCATAGGGCGAATTCGCGACTTTAGGACGTCTCCCAAGCCTTTGCATTAGCTCCTACAACTTCTACCCCGCGTTCATTTTAGTTTGACTCTCTATGTTCATTAGGTTCATTGGTTACAGGTTTCAGGATCATCGCTCTGATACCACTTTGTGACACCCACATACTCCAAGTGCCTTACCAGGACCACTTAGGTATAAGAACGTAACCATCTCGGTTACCCGAGGCAATGATAATCATAAGACAATGAAGAAACATAATTTAAAGGTAAAATACGGTTTAAGTGATTACATGTTCCAAAACAAAACTGTTAAACTGAAATACACTGTTCTCAAAAAGGTCTACTGATAAAACTGTCACAACTATAAAACATCATCTGACACAGTGGAAGACTCTTCTAACTGTCACGTGATGACTCATCCCAGCTATCTCGAATGCATCCTATCAAACCTGCTCATTAACTGCTTACCATCCCCGAATGGATCACCACAGTTTTTCAAAACAAAAAACGGGGTCAGTACTAATTACACAACACAAACCACAAAGAAACAAATCCAAACAACTCAATCAATCACAACAATTCTCCAGTCTCCTTAACCAATCTCCACACAACTGACTACACACTAAAGTGTGTAGTCCTGCCAGAGCACCCATCGCAACAAGCACTCCACACCGCCAGTGGGGGACCGCAGCCGTACCCACCAAATCCCCGCTCATCAACCACTGATCGATAAACCCAAGTTTCCTTAATGTGCACATCCACTCTTGTGGCGGGTTCCACAGAGGGCGAACTAAGGGCGTGAAGCCACTCCTGCAAGTGACTCTACTCAGCCAGGGACGCGCCCAGAATATCACAGACAGTTATACAACAACAATCAACAATATAAACCAACAACCGTCACAATCACCTGCAATATAATTATTCAATAACCACAATACAACCACCACACACATCATGTAACTAATACTGAGTAGGGAAAACCCTACCTGGAAAGCAACACGAAATTAGGCGATCTAAGCAGCTACTCAGAATCTTTCCTCAACAAAGCCTCCTCCTATACATACATACATACATATTATCACTACCGTAACCACATAATCACAAAAGCACCCAAATCCCCAAATTAGGGTTTAACCAACATTAACCAAATGATATAAAAATGATATGTAGAACTTACCCACGACACAAGGATCACAAAGTGTAAAGAATGATGAAAACCGACACTTCTAGCTCCGGGATTTGCTAATAATGCGAAGGGACAAGACAACGTAACTTGAAACTTCTCTTGACTGTGAATTAGGTTTTGTAAAAGTGTTTAAAGAAAGATAACAGAACTTTATATATATTAATCCGCATTATTAACAAACCCGTCGCAAATCACCCGTAAACCGACTTACTCGATCGAGTAAGTCACTTACTCGATCGAGTGCCAAGCTTACTCGATCGAGTACCCTACAGGCAGACTACTGTTTTGCATAAAATCCAACTTACTCGACAGAGTAAGCCCAACTCGATAGAGTACCCCGAGACACATAAAACCGTAGTATTACACCAAGTGCCTTACCAGGACCACTTAAGGCATGAGAATGCTACCATCTCGGTTACTGTAGATACCCAGTATCTACACCTTCCAAAAACCACCCGATGATGATCGGACTATAACGTGTTTTTGATATGCGTGCGTGGATTGGCTATACATGAGACGGTTTAATGCACTACTCGGATATGAAAAATGATTTCAAAAGTTTTCTAACTTTATTTACATTAAAATAACACTTTTTAGAGTTAAAACCGTCTTCGGACCCAAAATCGACAACTCGAGTCAACCTGAGTCAACCCGATTCAACCCAAATCTCGAATGTCAAAAATAATGCCATGAATGTTTTTATCATGTCCTTTCCATTAAAATAACTCTATTTAGAGTTAAAACCGCCTTCGGACCCAAAACCGACTCAGAAACCCGCAACTCGAGTCAACCTGAGTCAACCCGAGTCAACCCAAATCTCGAATGTCAAAAATAATGCCATGAATGTCTTTATCATGTCATTTCCATTCAAATGACCCTATTTAGAGTCAAAACCAACACCGAGCCAAAAACCGAGTCAACCGTTTCGCATGTTTCAAATCATTTTTATGATAAACTTTTTAACCATAAATCATATTCACCGTTGGTTCTTTATACCATGACGGTTTATTTCGTGACTCGATGACTTTATGGTTAATTACATTTTAATGGGTATTTTAACAACCTTTTCTTTTATTTACCATTTTTCTCATTTGTTTACATTTGCAAATATATTAGTCATAATTCATAATCATCCTTGGTTCTTTATACCATGTCGGTTTAATCCGAGTACGATGATTAACTTGACTAATTACAAATAATCGAACTTAACATAATTAGTTCAAATCAAACATTTTCCTTTTACACATTTTATTATGCTTTTCAAACATGCAAATCCGACAACGAATATTACTAACATAATAGTAATTATTCTGAGTCATGGAAATCATATTTACAAATCTTTCATCATAAATACGGTTTTAAACAACCTTTTTCAAAAACCAAGAGACGCCCCCTTGGGTCGGCTCATGGCTCGCGCCCCAAGAGGCTGTCTGTTTTAAACATTTCAAAACCAGGGCAGAGCCCCTTCTATCGCCAATAGGCTCGCGCCCCAATGGGGCTGCCTGGCACGGTTCTGCCTCGTTTTTAGCACTTGTCTAGGACGATCCCGATTACGGCTAATCCGAATACATGACGGATCAGATTGACAAATTTGCATTTTTACACTTTGTCATTTGACACCTTTTTTCAATAAATGGATCGTGTTAAGCATCATAACCCGAATTTGGTAAATGGATGTTTAATTTCCGTTCTCACATGCAAATCAACCATAAATCCAACTTGACATCTTATGCTTGATATTTGGATTAACAAATCGACTTAGAAAGCTCACATGTTAGGTTAAAACCTTTGGATGTGCATTCATGCATTTACACCGTTTTATCAACTCTTGCACTTAAACAACCACGATCGATCAGTAGAGGACTCTAATGCGGGCGGGATTGGGTGTCCGATTAAAGGGCTTCCCAATACGTACCCTCACCCCTTACTCAGAACCTTTGGATAGTGGATGGCCTTATCCAGGGCGTACGAGAGTCATTTTAGGCATAGAATGCTAAAAGGGGGACGAGTCCTTATCTTTAGTACCTATGTCAAACACCGCTTTTTGCCTTGGTTGACCTAGGTATAAAGTGGATTCGAACGGGTTCCAGGCATCCCACAAATGCTTGGTGGCGACTCCGAACATCTCTACATCGTTTCGCGGCCCTTGCCGAGACGATACCGACCGATCTAAAGCGATCCGGTCAAAAGCATTTTTACGCCGCCGAGCGTGGCTTTCAAAAGACCGCTGTATGTCCACAGTTTAGCTTGGCATGCAGGTGGCCCGCGATCGCGGATCGGTAGGCGGCCTAAATCCGCAGACCGAGACGTGGCCCATGTCCACATTTTGGCGACTCTGCTGGGGAAAACTAGGACGCTTGTGTCTTTGTGATCCTTAGAGGTGAAACTCGAACGAGGTCGTGGTTAAAGTGCATTAATTGATATTACGGTCATAAGTCAAGTTCCTTGTCCGGGCCCACAAACTAACCCTCTTCGACCAATTGGCTCGTCTCGTCGGCGTGAGTTTTCTCATCCCCGCGTTTCGAATCCCGATTGAGTCATGCATACCATTGACGATAAACATTTCTGTTTCGTCAAAGAGATTTCATCACTTTCGAGCACGAGGCTAGGGCACCCTCCTTACACATTTTGTTTGGATTGGTATCCCTCTCGCAAATCGGGGTTTGATTGCTTGGTGTGTAACCCACCCTTTTAAGCCAAAACCCGTGTCAGCATTATGCATAATATAATGAACTGTGAGTGCTTATGTGATACTTGATCATAAGTCCTTCCGTATCATTTTCAAAACTTTCAAAATCACCCTTTTGCGCCGTTATAATGGCCGTTTCAAACGTCGGTCTTTCGCCGACCGTTGCACGCCTTTCTAGGCCGTCATAATGACGATTTTCAAATCTGGTTTTTTATAACCATTTCAACACGCCTTTCTAGGCCGTCGTAATGATGATTTTCAAACCTGGTTTTTTTTATATAACCATTTCAACACGCCTTTCTAGGCCGTCGTAATGACGATTTTCGAACCCGGTTTTTTATAACCATTTCAACACGCCTTTCTAGGTCGTCATAATGACAATTTTCAAACCCGGTTTTTTTTATAACCATTTCAACACGCCTTTCTAGGCCGTCATAATGACAATTTTCAAACCCGGTTTTTATAACCATTCAACACGCCTTTCTAGGCCGTCGTAATGACGATTTTCAAACCCGGTTTTTACAACCGTTTCTAAGCACCTTTTTATGCCGTTATAATGGCCATATCAAAACCCGGTTTTTTATAACCATTTAAACGCACCTTTTCATGTTGTTGTAATGACAATTTCAAACCTTAGTTTTT
The DNA here is from genome assembly GCF_048544455.1 of Silene latifolia. Classification (NCBI taxonomy): domain Eukaryota; kingdom Viridiplantae; phylum Streptophyta; class Magnoliopsida; order Caryophyllales; family Caryophyllaceae; genus Silene; species Silene latifolia. Next base: position 190,438,978 of record NC_133537.1, read on the forward strand.
ACGAACCATTTCAAAACACCCTTTTACGTCATCATAATGGCCGTTTCAAACCTCGGTCCTCGCCGACCGTTGCATTCTCAAAGCGCCCTTTTACACCGTCATAATGACGAATTCTACACTCGGATTTTCAAAATTCGAAATCGGTTTTCAAATAAAAACGTTTTTCAAACCGTCGTAATGACGACTTCAACCCGTGCAACTTTCCAAATTTAAACCTCGTTTTTGAAATCAAATTTGGCTTTTCTAGGTCGTCGTAATGACGATTTCAATTTGCATACCGTCTTTCAAAGGTTAAAACGCTTTTCTAAGCCGTCGTAATGACGATTTCAATCCTCACAATTTTTGATTTGCATACCGTATTTCAGAGGTTAAAACGGTTTTCTAACCCGTCGTAATGACGAATTCAATCCTGATAATTTCCAATTTCAAATCATTTGAAAACAAATTTAACCATTTTCAAACTTCAAATCCAATTTCAAATCATTTGAAAACAAATTTAACCGTTTTCAAGTTTCAAATTCAAAATCAAATCTTTGAAAACAAATCTGACCGTTTTCAAATTTCAAATTCAACTTCAAACCCTTTGAAAGCAAATTTAACAGTTTTCAAATTTCAATTCAAAATCAAGTCTTTGAAAACAAATTTAACCGTTTTCAGATTTCAAATCAAAACTCAATCTTTGAAACCAAATTTAACCGTTTTCAAATTTTAAATCCAATTTTCAAATCTTTGAAAACAAATTTAACCGTTTTCAAATCTCAAATCCAATTTTCAAATCTTTGAAAACAAATCTAACCGTTTTCAAATTTCAAATCCAATTTCAAATCATTTGAAAACAAATTTTACCGTTTTCAAATTTTAATTCAAAATCGAATCTTTGAAAACCAATTTAACCGTTTTCAGATTTCAAAACAAAACTCAATCTTTGAAAACAAATCTAACCGTTTTCAAATTTTCAACCCAATTTAAAATTGTTTGAAAACAAATTTAACCGTTTTCATGGTCATCGTGATGACGATTCCAAATTCTTCAATTCTCGATTTTCAAATCCGTGATTCGGAATTTCAAAGACCGTCTTCGGAAATAATACATTATTTTCAGAGCCGCCGCAATTTCAACTCAAACCGTCTTTCGAAAACAAACCTAAGACAACCCTTTCAACTGGCTGACTTCTGAAGATCCCTATTCTTCGGGAGCCGTCCATAAAACGACAAATGAATCTTTTTGAAAATTTCTATTTTCGAAAATTTCAGTCCACCTTTCCGATTCAGCCTTGAGTCGATTACAAGTCAAGTCGTCTAGATAACGTAGAATCTCCGCCGAAGTTAGTACCTACCTTCTGGTCTAGGTTGTGTCGCCTAATTGTCAAGACATCTTCAGTGGCGTTAGCTGAGCCAAAACCTCTTGGGTTTTAAACCCGCATTTTCCCTACATTACGGGCCAAAGGTCAAGTTTGTGTACATGTCTTGTCCAACGATGTCACGCCAGTAACGCACATCGAAACTAAGTCAGAAGTCGTCTGTCTAGGCATCACTATGCCAAAGTTGACACTCGAGTCTAAGTTCAAAGTCATGCACCAAGAGTTCAAACACAAGAGGTCATTCACGATCTTTAATGAACTCATAACCTAGTCACACTGTCGCGTCTTCATGACATAACTACCTTTTGTACATATGTGTCGTACTTGCGTTTGTTTGTGCAATCCCTTGCCATGACAAGTTATAACGCCTATCGTTATGTCAATAGGAATCCCTCGGGTGCCATCAATCGTCAACCAGGAACTCAAGAAGCCGATCAATCTGCAGTTGCCATGACTTCCGCTGAAATCAACAACATGGTCCTTCGACTCCTAGCTACCGTGGAAAACTTGAGCACTCGTCTCTCCCGGGTTGAGGAAAAAATGGCAACTGAGAATTTTCTTTCTTCTGATATTGAGCAAAGGGTTAAGCTCCTTGAAAGCCGGCTACTGGCCAACGACCAAACCAAAACCAGACGACCTCATCGGTCCTTCCCTGATTTGGGTATGCCTTATGTCGCAGCCTTGGAAAGGCTAATCTCCCAAGGAAAGCTCAAACCGATTGGTCCAACTCCGGACCCTCTACCAAACAAGCGAGGTCGAAGATGGGATAGAAACCTCTTTTGTCAATATCACCAAGGTCGCGGACACGATACTGAAATGTGTCTCCCCCTAAAATGTGCCATCCTTGATATGATTGAAAATGGCGAATTACCACAACCGCCCTCAACAAACAACAAAATCAACCCTCCAGAAAACCCTATTGGACACAGTCACGAATCTTCCTTAGACTGCTCTCATCTCATCTTTCCTGACGATGAGAAAAGTCATGCAATTGATGAGGATGGCATACAAAGCGGTATAATGATGCTCTCCGTCTCCATCAACAACATATTCTTAAAGCTGCAAGTGGCTATCGATGATTTAAACACTCGGGTAGCTGATTTGGAGAAGAGGTTTGGTAGTACTGAAAATGAACCTAACCATCAAGGAGAAGACCAACCCTCCGTTCACCAACCAACAGCTGTTGAAAATGAGGAGTCATCCGATGGTTCCCACATCCACGAACCTACCGACAAAGAACATGAAATTGCCTCACCAAAATACCCTTCAAAATATCAAGCAACGTCCCGAAAACTTCCCAATAACTACAACCCAATCCTGCTTCCCGCCAGGATTGACAAAAACAAAAACAAAACTCACAAAAACATCCCCAAAAACACAAATGTGGGAACCGTTGGAAAACATCAAAGGGTATTCACAGATTTGAGAATAACATATGACACCGCTCTTGGGATACTTGCTTCAGAAGAAATGCTGCAACCCATTGGTCCGACTCCGGACAAACCTGAACACAAAAGAACCCGATTCTGGGATGGTAATGCCTATTGCCAATATCATCAAGGCAAGGGCCATAACACCGAAACTTGTTTCAAACTCAAGCATGTCGTTCAATATATGATCGAGGCTGGCAAGATCATAATTGCACCTCTAAGTCAAGACAATCCTCCTGGATGTCTCAAGTCAAACAGCAAGGTTGAACGTTCTCAAAGGACATTCACCAAACTCAACAAAACCTATGCCGCAGCTCTTCAAAAGCTTGTGACTGAAGGGTAGCTACAACCAATCGGGCCCACTCCGGACCCGTCTGAATGCAAGAAATCCCGTTTTTGGGACGGCAATGCCTATTGCCAATATCATCGAGGAAATGGTCATGACACTGAAACATGCTTCAAACTGAAACATGTTATTCAAGATATGATCGACAACCAGGAACTGATAGCTTCATCCCTATGCCAACCAAGTGATGAAGACAACCCTAATGAACATCTCTTTCTGCAAGGAGATAAAAGCCTCATAGACTGTTGTCCTCATATCATCCCCAACAACGAGAGTGAATTGCTCAAGTGGGTCAACGCTCAAGATCAGACATTCAAGCCGCTGGATGCTGCGGGGGAGATCTTCGAGAAGGAACATGATGATTAGGAGTCCGTATCTACGATTGAGTCTGAGTCCGAATCCGAGTCTTAGGCTTTCTCATATTTATCCTAGCGTCTGTCCTTATATTCCTAAGTGACAAACTGGGGGCTGTCCCCATAAGTCACATGTATTCATCGAGTCTGTGCTAACCTCTTATTGATCTAAATAAAAGCACAATTTCCCGCTATCATATATTCTCCTCTTTACCATTTCCCGTTGACAACGAGAATTGATTTGAGAATTGATTTAAAACGAACAATATGTTCCAATTCAATGTGAGTACACTCGAGTGACGTTCCGTACCGAGTAAGCAGAGGACTCGAAACTCCGTGTCCATTTCTTTACCTATTCCATGTCTGGCAATAGAAACCTTTCATTAGCACCCAATTTAGAACGAGCTTCTATCAAGGGGATTCTACGACGAACCCAGATAACAAACCAGAACATCTCCTTGTTCATGATCAATGACGGAAGGCAAGCCCATTCCCCACAAAAACATCCCCTCGCCAATTATAAACCTTTCACCAATGGGTACATCCCCGTCCGCACCTTTACCTACCTCGAACGAAGGACGGAAAAGAACCAATAAATCAAAAGCCAAAGCGAAAAGCCAAAATCAAAGGCCCAAGCCAAAAGCCATTCGGCCAATAGCCATTCATCCAAAGCCAAAACCATTCAACCAAAACCAAAGCAAAAGCCAAGGTTAAAGTCAAATCACAAACACAAAATAGTAAAATTCAAAATCGTTATTTTCACGAATTTCAAACGACGGAATCAAACACCGTTATTCTCAAACCACAAAAAAAATAGAATAGTGAATTTCAAATTCGCTATCTCTCACAAATTTCAAACGACGGAATCAAAACCGTCTTTTCCCAAAAAAAAAAAAAGAAATGGTGAAATTCAAATTCGTTATTTTTTCTCAATTCCAAACGACGGAAATTAAAACGGTCCTTTCAAACAAAAAACGAAATAGTGAAATCCAAATTCGCTATTTTCCCACAATTTCAAATGACGAAGTTCAAAACCATCACTTTTCAAAAAAATGAAATAGCGAAATTCAAATTCGTTATTTTCCCACAATTTCAAATAACGGAATTAAACCGTCACTTTTCAAACTTCAGACCAACAAGTCCGACACCAACATCTAAAGTCCAGGACCAACAAGTCCAAAGCCCAGGACGCATGAGTCCAACATATAAAGTCCAGGACCAACAAGTCCAAAGCCCAGGACCCATGAGTTCAAAACACCAAGTCCAGGACCAACAAGTCCAAAGCCCAGGACCCATGAGTCCAAAATACCAAGTCCAGGACAAACAAGTCCAAAGCCTAGCTCCCCTAAGTCCTTCTCCAGACTACTACAAGGAAACCTATCTAGGATCCTGGGCATTCCCCTCAAGGTCATAACCAAAACTGCTTCACCCCTAAGTTCTTCTAGAGACTATTGCAGGGAGACCTATCTAGACTTCTGAGGATTCCCCCTCAAGCTCGTAATATCACACCTTAACCTTTAAGGTCGAGACATGGAAATCTGATCCCGTGTTATTTACCAACCATTTCGTGTTCAGGCCACATCAAGCCGGAGACCCCATTCCGCACCACACTACAAGCCGTTACCCATCGGCCTAAAACACCACAAAATCCTTGCTCCAGATTTTTATTTGTTAAGCCAACCCATTATTAACAAGCTCCACATTCCCTAATGTTGAAGCCATTTCTCACCACAATCCCCATGGAGTCCTCGAATGCTTTGCTATCGAGAACGGGACATACCTAATCTACCCTTAGAGTCCACTTTTTAGTGTACTCAAATGATAAGGAACATTTTCACAAATTACACCTCTACGATTCATGATCAAGAGGTATTTATCTCCAATCAACCTTCGAGTCACCAAACGGAATTTTTCGTCGTGACGCTCAACTCCAGATTTTTATCTGTCAAACAAACCATTATTACCAAGCTCCACATTCCATAATGTCGAAGCCATTTTCACCCTGACCCAGATACAGAGTCCTCGAATGCTTTGCTGCCGAGAACGGGACATACTCAATCTACCCTTAGGGTCCACTTTTTAGTGTGCTCACATGATAAGGAACATTTTCAAAAATTACACCTCTTCGATTCATGATCAAGGAGGAATTATCTCAAATTAATTTTTCGAGTCACCAAACGGCTTTTACCGTCGTGACCCACACACTTAAAGGTCCTAAAATCTCGCTTAGGCACACAAACACATTCAGAACTACGATCTGGTTTGATTTCACACCACGTGAATACGTAGGCAGTCCCTCAAGGACACAACCTTACACCTCAAAATCACTTCAAGGTCCTAACATCTCGCTTAGGCACACAAACACATTCAGAACTACGATCTAGTTTGATTTCACACACACGCGAATACGTACGAAGTCCTATTACAAGGGCACAACCACACCCCCACACATATTCAATTTTCACACCTTCAATTTGCAACCCATTGCAAAAACCAGCTCAAAACTACGATCTGGTTTGATTTCGCAAACACGCAAATACGTAGGCAGTCCCTTAACAAGGACGCAACTGCACACCCATTTCAATCACAACCATCAACATCAATCCTCAAAAGCAGCCCACCTAGCCGCAAAAATTAATCTCATACTTATTTACTGGGGGCTTCTTCCTTAAGACGTCGCCCATTCCTTGTTTTGACAAAATCTCACCTTCTCACTCTGGGGGCTTCTCTTTCAAGGCGCCACCCGTCCTTTATCCACAAGCATCTTTTGAGTCTCAACTACAGTCCAAAACAAAACTGCCCATAGCCTAGTGCTCGGTTCAGATGATGACAAAGTCTTGGTTCCGCTCTCCGAATCATCATGCCTTAGAGAAGGATCTCAAACAAGCAAACGGAGGCAGAGGTGTCTGGCGAAGATAATCAATTCTTATTCCCCAGCCGAGCGGATCTTCTACTCCGATGATTTGATACGCGTTGTCACCCTTCCTTGGCTAGGAGTTGCACTTACATGTGCAAAGTCTGTCAGAGTCACCCCCGTGTCGTGTCAATACCGAGTTGGCATCACGTTCACGACTGCCCATTTATCAGTCTGTCAGTATGCGTCTGTGTGAGTCAGTGTCCCAATAGCCACGTGTCTCCAATTTATCAAATTAAAGATCTACGAGTAACAAGCCTCGCCTTTAAGCTTCACAACATTCAAAATTTCTATCTCCCCTCGCGTGAGATATTACGTGCTCCTTGAAAGCCGATTACTGGCCAACGACCAAACCAAAACCAGACGACCTCATCGGTCCTTCCCTGATTTGGGTATGCCTTGTGTCGCAGCCATGGAAAGGCTAATCTCCCAAGGAAAGCTCAAACCGATTGATCCAACTCCGGACCCTCTACCAAACAAGCGAGGTCGAAGATGGGATAGAAACCTCTTTTGTCAATATCACCAAGGTCGCGGACACGATACTGAAATGTGTCTCCCCCTAAAATGTGCCATCCTTGATATGATTGAAAATGGCGAATTACCACAACCGACCTCAACAAACAACAAAATCAACCCTCCAGAAAACCCTATTGGACACAGTCAGGAATCTTCCTTAGACTGCTCTCATCTCATCTTTCTTGACGATGAGAAAAGTCATTCAATTGATGAGGATGGCATACAAAGCGGTATAATGACGCTCTCCGTTCTCCATCAACAACATATTCTCAAAGCCGCAAGTGGCTATCGATGATTTGAACACTCGGGTAGCTGATTTGGAGAAGAGGTTTGGTAGTACTGAAAATGAACCTAACCATCAAGGAAAAGACCAACCCTCCGTTCACCAACCAACAACTGTTGAAAATGAGGAGTCATCCGATGGTTCCCACATCCACGAACCTACCGACAAAGAACATGAAATTTCCTCACCAAAATACCCTTCAAAATATCAAGCAACATCCCGAAAACTTCCCAATAACAACAACCCAATCCTGCTTCCGCCCAGGATTGACAAAAACAAAAACAAAACTCCCAAAAACATCCCCAAAAACACAAATATGGGAACCGTTGGAAAACATCAAAGGGTATTCACAGATTTGAGAATAACATATGGCACCGCTCTAGGGATACTTGCTTCAGAAGAAATGCTGCAAGCCATTGGTCCGACTCCGGACAAACCCGAACACAAAAGAACCCTATTCTGGGATGGTAATGCCTATTGCCAATATCATCAAGGCAAGGGCCATGACACCGAAACTTGTTTCAAAATCAAGCATGTCGTTCAATATATGATGATCGAGGCTGGCAAGATCATAATTGCACCTCTCAGTCAAGACAATCCTCCTGGATGTCACAAGTCAAACAGCAAGGTTGAACGTTCTCAAAGGACATTCACCAAACTCAACAAAACCTATGCCGCAGCTCTTCAAAAGCTTGTGACTGAAGGGTAGCTACAACCAATCGGGCCCACTCCGGACCCGTCTGAATGCAAGAAATCCCGTTTTTGGGACGACAATGTCTATTGCCAATATCATCGAGGAAATGGTCATGACACTGAAACATGCTTCAAACTGAAACATGTTATTCAAGATATGATCGACAACCAGGAACTGATAGCTTCATCCCTATGCCAGCCAAGTGATGAAGACAACCCTAATGAACATCTCTTTCTGCAAGGAGATAAAAGCCTCATGGACTGTTGTCCTCATATCATCCCCAACAACGAGAGTGAAGTGCTCAAGTGGGTCAACGCTCAAGATCAGACATTCAAGCCGCTGGATGCTGCGAGGGAGATCTTCGAGAAGGAACATGATGATTAGGAGTCCGTATCTACGATTGAGTCTGATTCCGAATCCGAGTCTTAGGCTTTCTCATAATTATCCTAGCGTCTGTCCTTTTATTCCTAAGTGACAAACTAGGGGCTGTCCCCATAAGTCACATGTATTCATCGAGTCTGTGCTAACCTCTTATTTATCTAAATAAAAGCACAATTTTCAGCTATCATATATTCTCCTCTTTACCATTTCCCGTTGACAACGAGAATTGATTTGAGAATTGATTTAAAACGAACAATATGTTCCAATTCAATGTGAGTACACTCGAGTGACGTTCCGTACCGAGTAAGCAGAGGACTCGAAACTCCGTGTCCATTTATTTACCTATTCCATGTCTGGCAATAGAAACCTTTCATTAGCACCCAATTTAGAACGAGCTTCTATCAAGGGGATCCTACGACGAACCCAGATAACAAACCAGAACATCTCCTTGTTCATGATCAATGACGGAAGGCAAGCCCATTCCCCACAAAAACATCCCATCGCCAATTATCAACCTTTCACCATTGGGTACATCCCCGTCCGCACCTTTACCTACCTCGAACGAAGGACGGAAAAGAACCAATAAATCAAAAGCCAAAGCGAAAGGCCAAAATCAAAGGCCCAAGCCAAAAAAACAATCGGCCAATAGCCATTCATCCAAAGCCAAAACAATTCAACCAAAGCCAAAGCAAAAGCCAAGGTTAAAGTCAAATCACAAACACAAAATAGTGAAATTCAAAATCGCTATTTTCACGAATTTCAAACGACGGAATCAAACACCGTTATTCTCAAACCACAAAAAACAACAGAATAGTGAATTTCAAATTCGCTATCTCTCACAAATTTCAAACGACGGAATCAAAACCGTCTTTTCCCAAAAAAAAAAAAAGAAATGGCGAAATTCAAATTCGTTATTTTCTCTCAATTCCAAACGACGGAAATTAAAACGATCCTTTCAAACAAAAAACGAAATAGTGAAATCCAAATTCGCTATTTTCCCACAATTTCAAATGACGAAGTTCAAAACCATCACTTTTCAAAAAAATGAAATAGCGAAATTCAAAATCGTTATTTTCCCACAATTTCAAATAACGGAATTAAACCGTCACTTTTCAAACTTCGGACCAGCAAGTCCGACACCAACATCTAAAGTCCAGGACCAACAAGTCCAAAGCCCAGGACGCATGAGTCCAACATATAAAGTCCAGGACCAACAAGTCCAAAGCCCAGGACCCATGAGTTCAAAACACCAAGTCCAGGACCAACAAGTCCTAAGCCCAGGACCCATGAGTCAAAAATACCAAGTCCAGGACAAACAAGTCCAAAGCCCAGCTCCCCTAAGTCCTTTTGCAGACTACTACAAGGAAACCTATCTAGGATCCTGGGGATTCCCCTCAAGGTCATAACCAAAACTGCTTCACCCCTAAGTTCTTCTAGAGACTATTGCAGGGAGACCTATCTAGACTTCTGAGGATTCCCCCTCAAGCTCGTAATATCACACCTTAACCTTTAAGGTCCAGACATGGAAATCTGATCCCATGTTATTTACCAACCATTTCGTGCTCAGGCCACATCAAGCCGGAGACCCCATTCCGCACCACACTACAAGCCGTTACCCATCGGCCTAAAACACCACAAAATCCTTGCTCCAGATTTTTATTTGTTAAGCCAACCCATTATTACCAAGCTCCACATTCCCTAATGTTGAAGCCATTTCTCACCACAATCCCCACGGAGTCCTCGAATGCTTTGCTATCGAGAACGGGACATACCTAATCTACCCTTAGAGTCCACTTTTTAGTGTACTCAAATGATAAGGAACATTTTCACAAATTACACCTCTACGATTCATGATCAAGAGGTATTTATCTCCAATCAACCTTCGAGTCACCAAACGGAATTTTTCGTCGTGACGCTCAACTCCAGATTTTTATCTGTCAAACAAACCATTATTACCAAGCTCCATATTCCATAATGTCGAAGCCATTTTCACCCTGACCCAGATACAGAGTCCTCGAATGCTTTGCTGCCGAGAACGGGACATACTCAATCTACCCTTAGGGTCCACTTTTTAGTGTGCTCACATGATAAGGAACATTTTCAAAAATTACACCTCTTCGATTCATGATCAAGGAGGAATTATCTCAAATCAATTTTTCGAGTCACCAAACGGCTTTTACCGTCGTGACCCACACACTTCAAGGTCCTAACATCTCGCTTAGGCACACAAACACATTCAGAACTACGATCTGGTTTGATTTCGCACACACGCAAATACGTAGGCAGTCCTATTACAAGGGCACTACCACACCCCCACACATATTCAATTTTCACACCTTCAATTTGCAACCCATTGCAAAAACCAGCTCAGAACTACGATCTAGTTAGATTTCGCAAACACGCGAATACGTAGGCAGTCCCTTAACAAGGACGCAACCACACACCCATTTCAATCACAACCATCAACATCAATCCTCAAAAGAAGCCCACCTAGCCGCAAAAATTAATCTCATACTTATTTACTGAGGGCTTCTTCCTTAAGACGTCGCCCATTCCTTGTTTTGTCAAAAATCTCACCTTCTCACTCTGGGGGCTTCTCTTTCAAGGCGCCACCCGTCCTTTATCCACAAGCATCTTTTGAGTCTCAACTACAGTCCAAAACAAAACCGCCCATAGCCTAGTGCTCGGTTCAGATGATGACAAGGTCTTGGTTCCGCTCTCCGAATCATCATGCCTCAGAGAAGGATCTCAAACAAGCAAACAGAGGCAAAGGTGTCTGGCGAAGATAATCAATTCTTATTCCCCAGCCGAGCGGATCTTCTACTCCGATGATTTGATACACGTTGTCACCCTTGCTTGGCTAGGAGTTGCACTTACATGTGCAAAGTCTGTCAGAGTCACCCCCGTGTCGTGTCAATACCGAGTTGGCATCACGTTCACGACTGCCCATTTGTCAGTCTGTCAGTATGCGTCTGTGTGAGTCAGTGTCCCAATAGCCACGTGTCTCCAATTTATCAAATCAAAGATCTACGAGTAACAAGCCTCGCCTTTAAGCTTCACAACATTCAAAATTTCTATCTCCCCTCGCGTGAGATATTATGTGCTAGTTGCTTATATGCTAACTGCCCACATGCTTATGTGCTTACGTGCTTATATGCTAGTTTCTTTTATGCTAATTGCTCACATGCTTATGTGCGTACGTGCTTATATGCTTACATTCAACGTGCTCGTCTATGCGACTGCGGATTTGTGTGGTCACTAACCATGCAGATAATCTTGAGAAGACAAACTCACTCCAACTGAGTACTGGGTTCTTCCCAACAAGCGGCGACCCATCAAGGCCAAGGGCTTTACCCCCGTCGATTACATGGCATACGCTACCTCCCAGCGAGCAGTAACTCATATCCCCGGCGAGTGCTGAGAAGTTTCTAACTCCCCAGCGAGTGCCGATTTTCAAATGGATGTCACACATGCTATTTCCCACAGTCGATCTTTCGACCACCGTGGTTGGCGAGCCTTTGTCCGCAAACAAGATACAACTCAAGTACGTATCCCGAAGATGCCTCGGGTACGACTCCTTTTCACAAGCTGGCGAGCCTTTGTCCGCAAACTAGATACAAATCAAGGACGTATCCCGAAGATGCCTCAGGTACGACTCCTTTTCACAAGCTGGCGAGCCTTTGTCCGCAAACAAGATACGACTCAAGGACGTATCCCGAAGATGCCTCGGGTACGACTTTTTATCACAACTGGCGAGCCTTTGCACACACACAAGATACGACCCAAGGACGTATCCCGAAGATGCCTCGGGCATGACTCTTTTTCGCAAGCTGGCGAGCCTTTGTCCGCAAACAAGGTACCACTCAAGGACGTATCCCGAAGATGCCTCGGGTACGACTCCTTATCACAGCTGGCGAGCCTTTGCACGCAAACAAGATACGACTCAAGGACATATCCCGAAGATGCCTTAGGTATGACTCCTTCCTATGGCTGGCGAGCCTCAAAACGCACCACCTTCAACACCGGCTGGCGAGCCTTTGTGCGCAAAAGATTGAAGGACGTATCCCGAAGATGCCTCAGGTATGATTCCTTCTTATGGCTGGCGAGCCTTTATACGTAGTCTAATGGACTTTAAACGACCCGAATCGGAAGTCGACAGACTCTAAAATGTTCCCGGCGGCAGGTCCTTGACTCGAATCCTCGAGTCGCCTCGACGTCGCCCTTCCCGACGGCAGGTGCTTGGCTCAAACCTTTTTGAGTCGCTTCGACGTCGCAATGATCTTCAGGTTGTAATCTTCGATTGACCTGGAGATCATGCTTTGACTTTCGCCCTGTCCAAGTGTAACACCCCCGCACACCAAAATGCCTTACCAAGGACCATTCCAGTGTAAGACGGTGTCACCATCTCGGTTTCCCGACGGAGTAGATCAAATTAGACAACTAAAGAACAACTTTATATTATTAACATGTCTTATACAATACAACTTAATACAACGTCTTTATAGCAAAGGTACAACCATAACGCTCATGACACTGCCTCTCTAGTACGGTAGCGTGATGACTCGATCCCTCAATCCCAGACCACAACCAACCAAAACTCGCTAAGCCAACCGCTCACCATCCCGAATGGATCACCGCAGTTCACAAAACAACAACAACGGGGTCGATCTTGACTAATTAAATGTAAGAAGAACAACAATATAAATAGCGATCATCCTCTATCCGGTCTCATGACCTCGTACAAGATGGCGAGCTACACCCCGAAGGGTGAAGCCCTGCCAGATTACCCATCGCAACAGGTAACCCTCACCGCCAGTGGGTGACCGCAGCCCATCCCACCTAGTCCAGCTCATCAACGAGCGACTAATAAACCCTGTCCCTTAATGTGCACATCCCCTCCTGTGGCGGGTTCCACGGAGGGCGAACTAGGGTGTGAAGCCACTCCCGCAAGTGACTCCACCACAATCACAATACAACCACATCCACACCGTCACCTCAACACCCAACCTCCGATGATCAGCAGATAACAATCATACACAGTGCAATCACAATTCTAAATCAATTAACAGTAAACTGAGTAGGGACACCCTACCTCATCGCAAAGCATGCAAGACTTCCATTTACAGCCACGCACGACTCCAATAAGCATCCTAACAATGATAATCATCTCCTATTACACAACTATACTCAAAGAATCACTCAAAAGAACATAAGGCAGAAACTCACCTAACATCACACATCGACGATGACATAGACGGCCACCACCCACGTCATCCTTCCTCTGCGAATCCCGACATTCCCATGGTGGAGGTTTAAGCTAACTCCATTAGAGTGTGAAGATATGGGGTGATAGGGGAGAGAGGTAGGCTAGGGTTAGAGAAAGAGAAACTGTCGAAGAAATGAAAAATGAAATGAATCTCGCGAACTTGCGTTTATATTAACGTGTCGACAGCAGCCATACTCGGTCGAGTACAAGAGTACTCGGCCGAGTAGGCTCTACTCGGTCGAGTATCGAGGATACTCGGCCGAGTAGCCTCAGCTAGGTCGAGTAAGCAATCCTGTAAACCTCATGATACAAGTCTGATCCCTCACCCATTCATCCCTAAGGTCTGTTTGGTCAACATTACCGGTCAACAATGCTCTTAAATATCCTGGGTGTTACAATCTTCCCCCCTTAAAAAGAACTTCGTCCCCGAAGTTCAGCCCACACGACCCTCTCCTCAGGTTTACGTACCGTAACATTGACCACCCACACCAGGGTACACAAATTTACACCATCCTGACATCATCATCACACCGTCTTACTCAAACAATAATCACCTATCACCAACTTTCACATACTCTTACAGAAATTAATGAACTCACATGCATTCTTTTGCCAAACGCGACACAACTATTATCAACTACACACAAAAATGAAACAATACTCAAAACAGCACTCAACCATACAATCATAGCAATATACAAATGCAAACCATATACAAATGTGAACCACCACGATCAATTATCATAAAAATTGAGTTGCAGCTTCAAGGAAACATGGACATAAATTCCGAATGTTAACGTGCCTAACATACATGTGATTCCAAAATCATAGGTTTAACTAAATACATATTTCACGTAATTAAATACTTAATTCCGCGACATTACTCTTCCCCTCTTAAAGGAACTTCGTCCCCGAAGTTCACCACTAGCCACTTCCCGTGCCCAAAGCCAACAAGTACATCCTGACGGCACACGCTACTATAAGACAAAGCAAAACACTACACCACAAGACTATACTAATCACGTATAACAGCACCAAGGAATTATAGCAGTCGCCACAAAAGTCGTTACCCCGACTCAAAACAAAACAACTAACAAAACGAAACACCACCGCGACCATCCCCCTCTTTTAGCACAACTTACTTTATGACATTACACACTTGTGGCTTATAAAGACAAAATGTTTCAGCAACCAAGTAGTATATAACAATTAAAATATGGAATTAATAAGAAATAGCAGCTTGATGCGTAACCCGTTGAGGCGATTATCACTGTAACCAATTATATAGATATACGCATAAAACTTGTTACAGCTACCCCGCTATATGAGTATGGTATTAACTTTCATATGCTTTAATGACGCAGTTATCCTCCCCCCCCCCCAATGATTTAAGATTCTAGTACCCCACCAATGTTATACCACGAAACATCCACTAACTCATAGCCTATTCCAACAATCACGTATCCGTGATACGATCATAATCCATCTGTGGAACATGTTATAGTATAAAATAGCAAAATAAGGTATTAACAACTCTTTCATACAACTATCACATAACTTATGCAATTCACTTAGCTATTTCCCTTAATTCTCTGTTTCAGCAATATTCGGCCGAGTATGAAAGGCTACTCGGTCGAGTAAGCTCTACTCGGTCGAGTATATGTGTATACTCGGCCGAGTAAGCTCTACTCGGTCGAGTAGTAACTATGCTCGGTCGAATTATCACATCCAGAAAGCTTTTGACGACATTACTTAGAGCATTCACCGTTAACCTGCATCAAATTCTTTACAGCAATATTAAACACAACCAAATCCTAACATACACAACATTCAACATGTCTCCATACGATAATTAAGTAAATAACGGCCTTATGGCCGAGTACAGTCATCCAGCAATGGATAATAAATCCCGAAAGAAATATCCAAAATAAAAGTACGAAATCCAACACAACGAAACAAATCCATCACAACCAAATAAATCCAACCTCAAAGAAATCAAACCAAATAGTCTAACAACATAAGATCAATGACGAGGACTCTCCTCCATGTCATCATCACCACCTGCGCCCGAAGTACCTGCACCTGAACTCCCTGCTCCTGGAAAGCCTGCTGCCTTCTTTCTTGAGTAGTCCCCTGCTAAGCTTGCGCCGAGTTGGCGCCCATGGTCCCGCGAGGTAGCCAAACTCAGTCTCCTCCGGAGGTCTCCAGTAACTCGGGTCAACTACATAGCTGTGAAATACCCCCGTATCCACCCCCGGTCCCCTCCACCAGACAGGCTATGCTAACTGAGTCCATATGCCCTGGTTAAGGGTCATCTCATGTAGGTTGCGGAGCACCAAAGTAGAGGAGATCCGCTCGCCCAACTCATGCGGCTGCATCCTGGAGTCATGCACTGTGGGGTAGGGCGAATACTAGTAAGGGTAGCAAGGATAGGAGTCAGGAGTAGAGTAAGAGGGCTCAGATACCACCGGGTGCGCCTAGGCGCCTCACCCGCGACGCTCCCGAGGTGGGGAGGTTCTGCTCTTGTCCCTCGGTACGGTGACGAGGTAGGTCCGGGGAGAATCTGTGGGTCAATGAGATAGGACTGGGGCTCAGGTCTAGGAATGGCACAAGTCACCCACTCAACCAAATGATCAACAACCGGGAGATAAGCTGGGTCCGGAAGCACCATCCACATAGTTCCCCTCACTCTCCAGGCATACGACCCATCATCCATCTTCCTCAACCATCGGTTCTGACACCAGTACTGAGCGTCCATGGTAGGCACAATCTCTACATACTCATTCCTCTCAGAAGGTGGGGCCTCAAAATCAGCGGGGCCGAGCTAGGCGGGTCACTATGGCCCCGCAGGCAATGTGTCGGGTCTCGGACTGTGCCATGCGCTCAAGACTAGAGCACACTACACCAGGGGCACTATAGTAGAATGGTTTTTGACGGTGTAGGTTGAGGTAAGACATAAGTAACATGACCTCATGAGAATTACGCTTGCTCACATCATCTCTCGAGTATAACAAACAGGTCATCATCCTCAGAAACATACGAAGGGAAATGTCTTTGAACATCATTAATATGCATGGCATGGCACTAAAGGTCTACCACGTCAAATAAGGAAGGTAAAGGGGTGCACCACTATTCTTGGCCACATCACTAAGGTAATCATCCTCCTCGACCTCTAAACCCAAATGGTCAGCCAACTCATCCAGGGTAAGTTCATGATCCTCATTCATGAGACGAAAAGAGACGGTCTTTCCCTTCTTATCATAAACAAAAGAGCTCAAAAACTCTAAGGTCAAGTGGGGGTAGGATTTCTTTCTCAGATGATACAACCCCTCCATGCCCAAAATCTTGAAAATATGAAATATGTCCTCCTTGATCCCCAAAGTCTCAAGGATACCAGGGTTAACACAACGGGTGGGGCGAAAAGGACGACGCATAAGAGCCACAAAAGCCTTACGATGATTGAAATCGGAGAATATTACCGATGGGTGTGCCTCCACCGGCGGAACTACCGGTTCAGTGCTGGACTGACCATTCTCAAGCTGAACATTAGTACGAGTTCTTTTGTTGGGTAAGCCTCTGGTTTTCACCATACTGCAAGAGAACAATTCTTTAACAGGGGATTGACACAAAATTCTTAGCGCAAAAGATGATTGTTTTCAATTGTATATCGATTTTAGAACCATACTTTTAAGACAATTTATCAGAAAATCACCAATTACCTTACAATTTATATGATTACAAGCTTTAATTGGTTTCAAATTAGGGAATAATCATCAACAACCCGAAGATTTCAGAAACAATTCGTTTTTGCTAACCCTAGATTTCAGAAACTGAGTTTTAAACCATGAACTTAATCAACCAAGGCATACATAAGATTGGTATACAATCGAATCCAAGAATCAACAATTTAAAGACTAGATATCAATTGTTTTAGCAAGGAAATCGAGATATAACATGCTATTATACCATAACTTTGAAAACAAGTGAGAAAATTGAGTTTAAACCTTACCTTAAACTGGTTTGAGACGAGCAAGAACAAGTAGAATACCCAAGTTTTACCCAAAAGCTTGAGGGAGGTAGGATATGGAGTTTTTAGAGAGAAGGAAAAAGAAGGTGGGAGGCGGAAATAAGGAAGAAAGGAACGAAAATAGGGTTTTTATATAACCCGCATAAGTCCTGCTACAGCAATACTCGGTCGAGTATTGGGAATACTCGGCCGAGTGTCGACTACTCGGTCGAGTATTTAGGATACTCGGCCGAGTGTCCACTACTCGGTCGAGTACCTTTATTACTCGATCGAGTTTTGAAGAACAGAAGCGATTAATATTCTCACAAAACGGGCACTCGGTTGTGTAGCTTAATACTCGGCCGAGTATGGTCTACTCGGTCGAGTACACTCATCTACTCGGTCGAGTTTTCCGAAAACAAAGAAGAAGTCGTAACTTTTCATTGTTCCTGCAAAATCAAATAATATCGTTCGGAGTTCCGTGCATCCGGCTCGTCACTGTTAAAGCTGATTTCTATCACATAAACACATAACAACATCACATCCATCATCGGAATGATCATCACTCCTACTTTCATTCCTCACTTTGCCATGAGACTATTATATACTATCCTTATAACATACTCAACAATCTAATTACAGTACCTGCAAGGTTTAACTCTTATGTCACATCATCTCTAATTCCGTTAAGTTACCAGATATACACTATAATCACATTAGCAACGTAGCAATCCAACACACAACACATTCCTCGTGAAACAAATAAGTTAACTTGTCACCGATCTCACATTGCAACAATTCCATCGCTCACTTCAACTTTTCCACACATACATCAAAACACGTATCACCCTAATAATAGATACACACAACAGTCATTACCAAGCAATCAACGACTCTCACTAGCTACCATTTTTCCCGTGTCTGGCTTAAGTCCGATGGGGCCATGATTTTGGAATGAGGGCGCCTACTCACCCAAAATCTAGCATCGGCTGGGGCTCCCAACGTACATACAACAGGTTCATTTTAATTGACACCCTATATTCATTAGATTCATTGGTTTAGGTTCCAAAATCGCCGGCTCTGATACCACTTTGTAACACCCCTGCACACCAAAATGCCTTACCAAGGACCATTCCAGTGTAAGACGGTGTCACCATCTCGGTTTCCCGAGGGAGTAGATCAAATTAGACAACTAAAGAACAACTTTATATTATTAACATGTCTTATACAATACAACTTAATACAACGTCTTTATAGCAAAGGTACAACCATAACGCTCATGACATCGCCTCTCTAGTACGGTAGCGTGATGACTCGATCCCTCCAATCCCAGCGACCCACAATCAACCAAAACTGCTAAGCCAACTGCTCACCATCCCGAATGGATCACCGCAGTTCACAAAAAACCAACAACGGGTCGATCTTGACTAATTAAATGTAAGACAGAACAACAATATAAATAGCTGATCATCCTCTATCCCAGTCTCATGACCTCGACAAGAGCCGACTACACCCCGAAGGGTGTAGGCCCTGCCAGATTACCCATCGCAACAGGTAATCCTCGCCGCCAGTGGGTGACCGCAGCCCATCCCACCTAGTCCAGCTCATCAACGAGCGACTAATAAACCCTGTCCCTTAATGTGCACATCCCCTCCCGTGGCGGGTTCCACGGAGGGCGAACTAGGGTGTGAAGCCACTCCCGCAAGTGACTCCACCACCATCTCAACACAACCACATCCACACCGTCACCTCAACACCCAACCTCCGATGATCAGCAGATAACAATCATACACAGTGGCATCACAATTCTAAATCAATTAACAGTAAACTGAGTACGGACACCCTACCTCATCGCAAAGCATGCAAGACTTCCATTTACAGCCACGCACGACTCCAATAAGCATCCTAACAATGATAATCATCTCTTATTACACAACTATACTAAAAGAATCACTCAAAAGAACATAAGGCAGAAACTCACCTAACATCACACATCGACGATGACATAGACGGCCACCACCCACGTCATCCTTCCTGTGCGAATCCTGACATTCCCATGGTGGAGGTTTAAGCTAACTCCATTAGAGTGTGAAGATATGGAGTGATAGGGGAGAGAGGTAGGCTAGGGTTAGAGAAAGAGGAACTGTCGAAGAAATGAAAAATGAAATGAATCTCGCGAACTTGCGTTTATATTAACGTGTCGACAGAAGCCATACTCGGTCGAGTACAAGAGTACTCGGCCGAGTAATCTCTACTCGGTCGAGTATCGAGGATACTCGGCCGAGTAGCCTCAGCTAGGTCGAGTAAGCAATCCTGTAAACCTCATGATACAAGTCTGATCCCTCACCCATTCATCCCTAAGGTCTGTTTGGTCAACATTACCGGTCAACAATGCTCTTAAATATCCTGGGTGTTACACCAAGCCTCAGTTAAAGTGGGGACTCTGTAGATACCCAGTATCTGCACCTTCCAAAAACCACCCGATGATGATCGGACTATAACGTGTTTTTGATATGAGTGCGTGGATTGGCTATACATGAGACGGTTTAATGCACTACTCGGATATGAAAAATGATTTCAAAAGTTTTCTAACTTTATTTGCATTAAAATAACACTTTTTAGAGTTAAAACCGTCTTCGGACCCAAAACCGACAACTCGAGTCAACCTGAGTCAACCCGATTCAACCCAAATCTCGAATGTCAAAAATAATGCCATGAATGTTTTTATCATGTCCTTTCCATTAAAATAACTCTATTTAGAGTTAAAACCGCCTTCGGACCCAAAACCGACTCAGAAACCCGCAACTCGAGTCAACCTGAGTCAACCCGAGTCAACCCAAATCTCGAATGTCAAAAATAATGCCATGAATGTCTTTATCATGTCATTTCCATTCAAATGACCCTATTTAGAGTCAAAACCAACACCGAGCCAAAAACCGACTCGAAATTCAAATCCCGACTCACACGGGTCAAACCCGAGTCAAAGACATAAAATACCTACCCCAAATATCACCCAAGAGTAAGCTTACACGGCTAAGCAAACCTCAATGACCACAAATCACAACCAACAAAACATTGGTTAGAACAAATGCAAAATCCAAATTTGCGAAAGGGACAGTACACCCCATTGAGTCACGGGGTGGCTCGCGCCTCAATGGGGTGTCTCCTTAGCCTCCAAGCAAAATCAACCGACCTACCATCCCACATTTCTCTATAAATACCCACCATCACACACCATAATACTCACGCAAGAGTCCGCCCCCTCACATCTCCCTTAAACTTCTATACTCGACTTCTTAAGTCACAAAATCGACACGTGTTTACGACCTACCGATCGTAAACACAAGCCTTACACATTTTGTTTGGTACCGTCGCCGTGCATTCGACCGACCCATTCGACCAACTCAACATTAATCAACATGTTTTAATTAACTTATTTCCAAATCATTTTCAAAACAAAATCCTTTTTTAAGGCACTCTTTTAAACTTCTTGATCGTGAGTAGTCGCTACGAGAAAACTTGTCTCTAAAGTCGTCTACGTCGCAAAATATCAATACACGTAAGTTTGAGGGTGTAAACAACTCACTTTATTTCATGTATTTACTGTTTTTATGAGTTTATAAGCATGAACAATGCATAACACGATTCAAATATAGGTTAGACGAGCCAAAACCGAGTTTTGGACCGAGACATAAGCCCTTTGATATGCAAAGTGGCTCGCGCCTCTTGTGGGTCTCGGGTCAGACTCATCTGTGATTGTTCTCGTCTTTCCTCTTTATTTCATTTCTTATTTGTAATCGGTTTTTACCGTTTCGCATGTTTCAAATCATTTTTATGATAAACTTTTTAACCATAAATCATATTCACCGTTGGTTCTTTATACCATGACGGTTTATTCCGTGACTCGATGACTTTATGGTTAATTACATTTTAATGGGTATTTTAACACCCTTTTCTTTTATTTACCATTTTTCTCATTTGTTTACATTTGGAAATATATTAGTCATAATTCATAATCATCCTTGGTTCTTTATACCATGTCGGTTTAATCCGAGTACGATGATTAACTTGACTAATTACAAATAATTGAACTTAACATAATTAGTTCAAATCAAACATTTTCCTTTTACACATTTTATTATGCTTTTCAAACTTGCAAATCCGACAACGAATATTACTAACATAATAGTAATTATTCTGAGTCATGGAAATCATATTTGCAAATCTTTCATCATAAATACGGTTTTAAACAACCTTTTTCAAAAACCAAGAGACGCCCCCTTGGGTCGGCTCATGACTCGCGCCCCAAGAGGCCGTCTGTTTTAAACATTTCAAAACCAGGGCAGAGCCCCTTCTATCGCCAAAAGGCTCGCGCCCCAATGGGGCTGCCTGGCACGGTTCTGCCTCGTTTTTAGCACTTGTCTAGGACGATCCCGATTACGGTTAATCCGAATACATGACGGATCAGATTGACAAATTTGAATTTTTACACTTTGTCATTTGACACCCTTTTTCAATAAATGGATCGTGTTAAGCATCATAACCCGAATTTGGTAAATGGATGTTTAATTTCCGTTCTCACATGCAAATCAACCATAAATCCAACTTGACATCTTATGCTTGATATTTGGATTAACAAATCGACTTAGAAAGCTCACTTGTTAGGTTAAAACTTTTGGATGTGCATTCATGCATTTACACCGTTTTATCAACTCTTGCACTTAAACAACCACAATCGATCAGTAGAGCCGCTAACGCGGGCGGGATTGGGTGTCCGATTAAAGGGCTTCCCAATACGTACCCTCACCCCTTACTCAGAACCTTTGGATAGTGGATGGCCTTATCCAGGGCGTACGAGAGTCATTTTAGGCATAGAATGCTAAAAGGGGGACGAGTCCTTATCTTTAGTACCTATGTCAAACACCGCTTTTTGCCTTGGTTGACCTAGGTATAAAGTGGATTCGAACGGGTTCCAGGCATCCCACAAATGCTTGGTAGCGACTCCGAACATCTCTACATCGTTTCGCGGCCCTTGCCGAGACGATAGAGACCGATCTAAAGCGATCCGGTCGAAAGCATTTTTACGCCGCCAAGCGTGGCTTTCAAAAGACCGCTGCATGTCCACAGTTTGGCTTGGCGTGCAGGTGGCCCGCGTTCGCGTACCGGTAAGCGGCCTAAATCCCCAGACCGAGACGTGGTCCATGTCCACAGTTACCCGAGGCAATGTATATCATATAGACAATGACGAAACATACTTTATTAAGTATATTTAAAGCAATACAAGTCCAAACCAAAACCGTCAAATGAAAGTACAACTGTTCCAAAAAGCTAACTCAAATAAAGTAAATAAATGTTTAAGACACAGCGGAAGACTTATAGACATCTCGTGGCAACTCAACCCAGCTATCCCATGCGCGTCCATCTCATACCTGTTCAATAACTGCTCACCACCCCCGAATGGATCACCACAGTTTTCAAAACATTTAAACGGGGTCAGTTACTTATTACACAAAAACAATACAATAGAAAGAATACAACAATTACCCAATCTACATCACAACTCCATACACCTGACTACACACTAAAGTTTGTAGTCCTGCGAGAATACCCATCTCAAGAAGTATTCCACACCGCCAGTGGGGGACCGCAGCCGTTCCCACCTAAGCCTCGCTCATCTCGTCCTAGCGATAACCCATGTTCCTTAATGTGCAAATCCCCTCTATGGCGGGTTCCACAGAGGGCGAATCAAGGGCGTGAAGCTATTCCCGCAAATGACTCCACTCAGCGGAGGACGCACCTCGCAAACCACAGACAAGCAATCACAACCAACCACATTATACAACAACAATTACCAATTTTCGATTCCAATATGATATAAATCAAGAAACATGATCAACCATCAACAATACTATGTAAAAAATAACCGAGTAGGGAAACCCTACCTGGAAAAGCAATCACCAAGATCGTCAAATTCAGCTAATCAAAATCGTTCCTCAACGCAATCACCTCCTATCAAACATACAATCATAAAATCACCATCTAATAAACACAATACTCCCAAAACTACCAATTTACCCAATTAGGGTTTTAACCAAATCAATGAAACAACATAAAAACCATACTAGGATCTTACACATAATACGACGGTCTCAACGGCGTAAAGAACACAACGATCCGACGACTCTAACCCTTAGGATTTGATAGAAATGCTAGAGAATGATGCAACGTAGCTTTGTTTTCTTTTGTGTTTATTTTAAAATAGAGTAGAAAGGTAAAAGAAACTGACAGAAATCTTTATATAACCCTCTCACGCATTACTGTCAAACCCGGCAAAACCGGTATAACTCGACTTATTCGATCGAGTAAGTGACTTACTCGATCGAGTGTCACACGTACTCGATCGAGTACCCATCAAGCAGACTACTGTTTCGTATAAAAACATACTTACTTGACAGAGTAAGCCCTCACTCGATAGATATAGACATAGAAAACCGTAGTATCAGAGTCTTCCCTCCTTAAAAAGGAACTTCGTCCCCGAAGTTCAACCCATACTGAAAAACAAACATACTAACTCGATCAAGACACAACAACGCAACTAAGAACTCAAAACAAAACCCCAACCGATAAAACATGAACTCTTAACACCAACTCCACCAACTATGCCTACCTCCACAACATGGCTCTATCCACCACATTATAGTCTGTCGACACTAACTCCATACACTTCCAAATACCATCCACCAATGCCGCTAGCTTCGTCTCACTAACATATTATCCACTAGAAAGATCCAATATCAAGACACTCATAAACATCAAACGGAATGTTACATTCTACCACCCTTAAAACAACTTTGTCCTCGAAGTTTACTCACACTCATAAACATCATCATCCAACTGTCAACACTATCAAAGTATTCTCACACTCCTAAACATCACACTACTACAAGCATGGCCATAACCTTTAATAATATCAACCACAATACAAATCCATTCTTTATTCTCCACAGAGACTCAAACTTCCAAATATACTACAATATGTACAATCATCAAACTCTCTTTGTCGCATCCTACTCCTCTTAATATACATGTTACGTCCTCGTAACTCACTAATACTAGCTCCTTAGCCATATCTTATCTTCTCATTATCCTCATCACCACCGCATGTCAAAGATAACCAACTATAACCTCAACATCTACAACCATTTCTATATCCAGGTCTCTCTTCCTCTAACGGTCCTCATTCCCCAATTCATTCTGCACTCCATCTAATATATACCATAAAATCCTCAGCAAAATCACCACACCAACTCTTCATTACTACCGCAAAATGACATACCTCTCTATATAAAGCACCTATCTCCAAAAGCATAACACACGATCCACACTTGTTACACACACTCACATTAGATCCTCAAGTTCTCCCTTTTATTACCATAACTCATCCACCATTTAACATGATACTAATGTCCAACACCCTACACTCACTGTCCCAATACAACTTCCAGATCAGTACAACATATGTTCTACAAATCACTTACCATTACTATGTCACCCAATGCCTCCTCTAAAACAAGATTACAAGTACTCCAACAACCTCTCGCAACTGTTTCCGCTCAACAGGATATCACTATACCATGACAACAACGGAAACATACACAACTCTCTTCCATATCATACTCTACTCTTACTCCCAAGCTGAAACTGGTAAGAAATATCAATAAACAAAACAACCGTCTATTTGTCCAAACCGAAACTCGCAGGAAACAGCAGTAAACAAAATAAAAATCTATGTATAACTGGTATGTACTTTTGAAAACTCATATCGTAATCATCCCTCCTACTCCACCACAACCGATGACGGCATCGCAACACCGCCACCAACAGCCGCACCGCAGCGCGAAAGTACCCGCATCACAACACGAAGTACCATGCCCGGATCACCACCCGAGGCACAACAGCCACATCCACAGTCATCACAACTTACACAATTCCCATAAACACAGACTCAGTATAACTTTCTAGACAAGAAAACTTCCTCAAAACCGCTTTACTAGATCACAATGCAACATATTACACGGAATAAACAGATAAGAACCTCGTGAATATCATCCATACCATTACACGGAATAAACATATATCATGAATACACATACAAGTAAAACTAGCCACGCCAGATCACCCAAATTATCACTTTTGAATATCATCCCATTAGGTTACCATACCCAACATATATTACAGAACATTCAGATAACAACTTTATGACTAACACACAATACCACTCCTCGTGAGGTCAGAACCTCACACAAACATTTACACATATCATAGACCCGTATTCAAATCTAACTAACCAATCCTGATCACGTAAGTTACCACCTGATAAAGGTTACCTCTCGCCCGAGCTTAACTCGTATGCCCCTCATAACACATTCTCCCATTCGCATAACCATCACCTCCTGCCAAATATAACCATACCGCTAATACTCAACTACTAGCAACTGCCTCCTATTACCACATCGTATACTCCCCCACAACCATACATATTAATCTGATCTCTACAAAATCAATCTCTTTAGAATGGCTACCTTTCCTATTAATCATCACCCTTTACCACTAGTGACAACACCACAACACCACCAATGTTCGTATAACAAATCTCTTACACTCATATCTAAATATCACGGTTTCTTTCCCATTTTCGGTTAACATCCAAAATAACGTACATCAAATCCATCAACAACATTTACATGAACATTCATTCCAATTCTATCCGTAACTGTATCGTCACCTAACTCCCCACCAAAAATCTCATATCGTGTCAATACTTTACCACCTTTTACTCTCCTTAATTCCTCGAAACTTATGGCTAACATGCTGTCCCGAAACCCCATATATAACCATTAACTCACAACCTCTCATGATGCTATCGCACATTCCATGATTCCTTACTTCCATGTTCCTTAACTCCGATCGACATTTTTCTCAGCTTACTTTTATCCTTATTTTCCCTTTACACTCAACAATACCAATTAATAGTTCATCTACTTACTCCTTGTACCTAACTCTCTAGTAATCCAGTTACCTTTTCGTTGCTCCAAAATTCAAATTCCATTATTTCATATCAGTGCCATCTCACTCTTTCTTACCATGGATCTTTTCTCATCATGCTACCACGCACACTTATCACCAATCCGTCCACACAAGCAAAGTTTACTCTCCATTTTTTTTTTCTCCCTCTAGAAACCAAAACTCATTTTATACCGTTAATTGCCCAAGGAAATAACACACTGGTTTCACCTCTTAATAAACCAAATTCCCCAAACTCACTCATTATCTATAAATCCACGTCGCGACATGTCTCCATCTAAGTTCATTATATACCACTCTTCTCCATCCCTCTACAACGACCTTCCATTACATATATTCTTAACCAACATAATCCTAACCATCTCCCTCCATAATTCCTTACAGATCTCAAGTTACTACTATCCACATCTGATCGGTCCGTTTCGTATTCACAAATAAATAGATGTGGTCGTTGGTCACGGTCGAATCAAAACACAATTTATAGCTTAACAAGCAACTCTACAATTAGTAAAGAGGCAAGTAAAGGTCGGATCCTAAGGGACGGGAGTTGAAATGAGATTTCTATTGTAACTAGCGGTGTCTAAGGGGTGTCACAAATTGGGTTGATGTAGAAGGTTACTAAACTAGAATAATAATGAAAATAAACAAGCAAGATGAATAAAAAGGGGTGTAAACAATTGATTACAGGCACTAGGGTGTCATGCGATCATAGGGGAATCATGGGATATGATCATACAAACATGTTCTCAAATTATAAGCAAGCAATTATTGTTGTGATGGATTGAGTTGGGTTATATCTTACAATCCTAGGAAAGTTTGGGTCCCGGAGCCGAATCGATTAGATTGTACAACACCTACAAGTCGACTTAATCTTCCCTACTCAACAACATGCATGGTCTAATGAGATTCGAGTTGGGTTATGTCTTACAAGTCTCATTGAAAAGATAGGAGATGATAGTAAATGCAAGGATTCATAGGCTTAGCATTTCATCAAGTATAACATGTGCATGAGTTGAGATCAAAACAAGCAAGCAAATAAAGCATGGAAGCATATTAATTTAAGCATGAATCATTCCCCATGTTGGTTTCCCCTAATCACCCATTAACCCTAGCTAAGAGACTACTCACTCATTATCATGTTGATCATGCTAGCAAGGTTGTCAATCATACTAACAATATGAAACATGATGAATAAATGAAAGTAATTAACAATAATTAAAAAGGGATTAAGAGATTATACCTACTAATGATTCCAATAATAAAGCAAGAATAATAGAAGTACTTGAATGCTAGATTGAGAGGTTGTCAATCCCCCAATAATAACCCAAATAATCTTCAATTACCCAAAATAAAGGATGAACAAAAGAGAGATTAAAGAACTAAAACTTGGATTAAAACTTGATTAATACTTGATTACAATATTGAAGAGTGTTTTGATTGGTATTAACTACACTAATTATTGATAAGAAGAACATGCTCCTCTAATTAGCCTAATGGGGTATTTATAGTGAAAATTAGGGAGGATGCATTAGGGTTAACTAAGGGCTAAACTAGTAATTACACTTTTTAAGTTGAGCAAGGAGGACCCGGTATTTTCTGAGAGAAGGGCTTCTCTTTTCGTAGCTTGAAGAAGGCAATCCGTCTTTGTGAAGAAATCCGGCGAGAATAAGGTCGGGACGGCGGATTTGGGCGATGGAATCCGAGCGGATTCTGGGAATCCGGATGGATTGTTGAGGGGAATCCGAGCGGATTCGGCACGGGGCCTTCGGATTATGCGGGACGGACGGATTGCTGGCAATCCGCTTCGGATTGTCGTCAAGCATAGTAACTTCTTCTTTTTCTTCCCTTTTCCTCATAAATTCCTTGGGGATTTCCTTGGGGACTCAAGGATCTTTCCTCAACATTGCTCTTCTACTATGATATGTACAAAGGCCTTCTAATCTTGTCTCTCCTTGATGCTTGGTCATTGGATTCGATCAATTTAGTCTTGTTTTGCCATGAAAATGCAAGATTCTTACTCCTTTCCTACCAAGGAATCAAAATCTCAAAGAATATGCAAAACAAAGAACTAAAGATAAGAAATGACCCAAATAAGCACTAAAAAGCATGGAAACAAGGCTAATTCGGGGGCTAAATATGCGCCAATTATGGTCACATCAAATATCCCCAAACCGAACCTTTGCTCGTCCCGAGTAAAGTGGTGAAAAAGACTAGGACCAATACTAACCTATCCTAATAATATAGCCGATATGAGACAATTAGCGGGTCTCACTCCGCCCCTTCAACTCACAACAAGACAACCATGAGGTAGGATGCCTTCTTGCAAGGCAAGGTGGGTCTTGCCAAAATGGCGACACATCCAAACATTAAAGCACATAAAAACACATAATGGATGCATCTACAAAAGAATAGCCACTTTCCTCATCTAGGTGGCGGAAATTATCTACAAGGGAAGCAATTCAAGGGTACACAATCCTTCATAGATGCAATTTGTTCAAACTACTAAGCCTAGAAGGATACCAATAAATCACCTCCAAAATGTGTCAAGCTAGGGTACCTTTGTCCTCAATTGTTAAATGCTTTTGTCAAGAGTAGTCTCCCTATGGCGTTAGAAACACTGGAGGATCGCGGAATTCCCCCTCTTGCCTAGACAAGAAGAAGGGTCGTCCCCTCTCTACCATGCACAAAAATGGATATGATGGATAAAGGGATCGATAGATATTTGAGTTTCATTTTGGGAGTTTGCTTTTGTTTTTGTTTTTCCCCCCAATTTCTTGTGGCATTTGACATTTGAGAACACTTTCTTTGCCATTTCTTTTTGATTTTTGGCATTTCAATACTTGATAATTTTTTTGCATTTTTTTTGAACATTTTCAAAGTCACCCCAATTAGTAACGAGGGTGCCTTGTATTTGAAGCTTAGGAGTTCTATTTTTGTTCCTCTTTTCATTTGATGCATTTTTGCAAACTTTCTTTCACTTTTCATTTCATTGAACTCAAATTGGTTTCTTTTTGTGCCCATTCCCTTTGATGACAAAAATATGGTAGAACATGGATGATGGATGTATGGGTGCATGGTTTCAAGGGTCACCTTGGAATAAACGGTAGCCAAGGAGTTATCACACCACAAGGTACTCTTGACTCGGCCTTAAACCATGGGTCAAAGGATACTAGCATGACACATCCTAGGGTGTTTTACAAATATTCTAACAAGCAAAGTCTTAAGAAGAAAAAGCATCTACTAGGGCCTATATACACTTGTCAAGCTTCCCAAGTAGACGGTTTCGCAAAATTTTCTAACATGCAAACTACATGCCATGATGCAACTACCATATAAACATCCTAATGCATATGATTCTACCAACTAATATGACAAACAATCTAAATGCAAGTCCTAAGTTCACATTGTTGTACCGCATCAATCAAAATGAAGCCACATAGTCATTAACATAAAGAGGAAAAAGGAGATTGGAAAGATCATACCATGCGGTCTTCAATATCCTCATGTCTCGGATGTGGCGTAGTCAATCAATGTGAACAAGGATAAAAAAAACACAATATATACAAAACAATATATACAAAGGAAATGAACTTGTTTTTGGGTTTTCAATTTTTTTCAATTTTTATGATTTTTGAAATAATAGTTAAATGTTAGAATTCCCATCCCCACACTAGTATGGGGATTGTCCTCAATGGCCAAAATGATGGAAATTATGCAAAGATGATGCATGATTTCTACACTAAATGCAATTCTACACTAAGTTACACTACATGATGCATGGTTTTTGTTATGACGGAGAGGATAATTTAGATTACCTCCCGTTGCGTATGCATTAACTTCCCCAAACCGAGTGAGACACTATTGCTAATGTCCAAGGATGGGTATAGTTCATGCATACACTATGCTTATGCATGAAACTAGCTTGTCATTTTGGATTTTACAAATGGGAACAATAAAATAAGAACACCTCAATGGTACCGAGGTGTGAGTCCTTTGATGTTGCTAGGACTAAACCAACAATGATCAAAATTAAATAGAATACAAAGAGATATAGACAAACCATGGGAGTGTAGGAGTCTCCAAGGCTTGCTAGTCTTCCATCATGCTATCATCATCACCACTTCCCTCATGAGAAGTGGTCACATTGCCACTTTCCTTGTCATTTGCTTCTTCACTTTCTTCCTCATCTTCCTCTTCACCATCCCTTTCATCTTCACTTGCTTCTTCCTCAATATTATCATCAACTTCTTCATCATTTCCAACAACCTCATTGTCTCCCACCACGTCCCTAGATGCACCCGGAAATAAGACTTCTCTATCCGCCCAACTAGGCAAAGGACAAGATGGATCAAGGAGTCCTTGCCTAGCTAGATGTAGGAGGGGTGGATATTGAGCCAAATACGCATTTTTCCGATCTTCATGGGCTTGCTTGTGCATTGCTTGCATGAGGAGAGTCACATAGTCTTTCCCAATTTCAATTCCTTCCGGTTTGAACTCTTCATACTCAAAGGGGTAAGGTGGTATGACAATGGAAGAGGAGGGAGCTTCAAGATCACCCTTTTGTTGTTGAATGATATACTCGGCTTCTTCGGAAAGGGGAAGTAGATAATTGGTCCGGTGGACGCTTAGGCGACAAATCTTCGAGGGCAAGGTGAACGATCTAGCTTCACTAGTTAACCATCCATATTTAGTGTCAAGGGGGTTATGAGCAACCCACTTGAACTTGTGAATCATAATATGCATATCAATAAGATGGCCACCTTCCTTTGCTTTGTACTTCTTATCCTCATTGAAATTAGGATCAAAGTGCTTGGCTAGGAGTGTGACTAGGCCGCCATTGACAATAACGGTTATGCCCTTCTTCCCATTATCAACATTAAGCCATCTTTCTACCAAGAGCCTCAAAGAATTGTAAGGCTTGGTATGGATTCTTCCGATATTCAAAGCCGATTCAAGGAGAATAAAGTCAAGTCTTGTGAAATGATTGGTGTCTTTCCTAGCAATTATGGTATTTCCCACAACCTTGTGCCATACTCTTATACCCGGATGATGGACCAAAAGAGCACGACATGCATGAAAATCCTCAAATTTCTTCCCGGAGATTGCCTCCCAAAGAGGCTCGGGGTCATACTTTCCATAATGCTTAAGATAACTTGATTCATCACTAAGACCCAAAATTTCACCCAATTCCGAAAAGGTAATGCGTCTACTAACATTAGCTAGACGAAACTCGAGATTTTCTCTATTCTCAACTTTGGTGACTTTTAAAGAACTTAAGAATTCCAAGACAAGGGAGGGGTATGTCAATTCCTTTGTTTCAAACAATTTTTCCAACCCCATGGCTTTGAAAAAGGCTTTTGTTTGTTCAAGAACACCCAATTTTTCCAAGGCATCTTTACATATGAATTTGGTGGATTGAATAGATTTCATAGCAAACTTGACAAAGGTATTTCTATGGGTATCGGAAATAAAAGTTACCTCCGGATAATGCAAAAGTTGATTAATTACCGGAGTAGAAGGTGTTGATGGTCCCATAGAAGGTTGTTGTTGTTGTTGCACTTCCAAGTTTGGTGTTGCCACCACCATAGCCAAAGCTTTCTTTGTTTGAAGAGCCTTTTGCCTTTGTGAGAGTGCCTTAGCCTTTGGTGCCTTTGTTGCCTTTGTTTCACCCTTAGTCCTTGCCATTGATGAGCTTAACCAAGAAAAGAGTGAAAAAATCTTCAATTTGTAGGATGCCCAAATCGATTTGAAGGTGAAAGGCTTTGCCTTTATGAAAACAAAAATCGACTCAAAGGTTGAAGATTTTGTTCTTGGTTTTGGTTTTTGTTGAAGAAGGAGTGATTAATTTGTTGTTGGAAGGGTGGTTTGATTTGTTTTTGTTGAATGTTGTTGAGGGTTTTTGTTTTTATGATGGAGGGGATGAGGGTTTTGATGTTGTGGGTAGTGTTTATGAATGAATGAATGAATGAATGAATGAATGAAGGTGGGAGGGGTTTTTAAAGAGGCCGAAAATTTCAAAACTGCAGGGGCAATCCGTGCAGATTAGGCTCAATCCGTGCGGATTCTGCTTCTTCTACCTTTGCAAAAGCTCGCCTAAAGACGGGCGGATTTGGTACAATCCGCTCGGATTTTTCGAACACGGACGGGCGGATTTCTCCAAAGACGGACGGATTTGCCCGAGAGAAATTTGCTTGTTTTTCTGTTTGCAAAGACGGGCGTTTTTTCCCGGGACGGACGGATTCTGCGCAGACGGGCGGATTTTCGGGAATCCGCTCGGATTCTTTAACGATCAAGAAAATTTCAAAATTCAGCTCGATTCGGGACGGGCGTCTTTTACGGGGACGCTCGGATTGCATAAGACGGGCGGATTCTTGGGAATCCGCTCGGATTCGTCCTCTGTGTACACGGATTCGATTCCACCCGTGTACGCTTTCCCTTTATCATTCTTCCATTCTTTCTTTCAAGTCTTGTGTTCTTCTTTATGGGGGCACTACTAAGGCATGGATAGCCTAGGCAATTGCCATCCCCACACTAAGGTAAAGCACTACACATCAATTGAAATTGTTAGTCCCTCCCTCACTTCTCTCTTTCATGACAATTATTTTGATCAAAGTAAATAAAAATCCAAAGATGACAAAAATGCAATACAAGAATTGAAATGTAAGTTAGGGAGTTAGAAATATTTACAAGTGGTGGTTTAGGGAGGACTCCACCAAACTCTCATTCTTGATGAGATGTCAAGGGGGCATATTCAAGGTGTTGTTGATGTTGCTCAACACCTTGAAAAAGTAATCAAAAGCTTGTTCATTATTATGGTAGAGGTCCTCAATAGACCGTGGCCCTTGTTGTTGATTATGATCGATGACATGCCCAATGTAGGGATTAAAAATCCCTTCAAACTCGTCGTCCCAAAGACCACAAACTTCATTGAGTTGATCATTGAAAATCTCTTGCTTAGATGGAGACAACTCTCCCAATTTCTTCTCTTGGCCAATGAGGCCATCCTCTTCTTCCTTGGTTGATTTTGATGAGCTTTGCAAGCTCTCCTTGTCATAATTCACTTGCTCTTTGAATGGAGCATCTTCAACTTTCTTCCTCCATTGGAGTTCCGATTTCTTCCTTTCATCTTTTCGGCTATAATGATCAATCATGAAACACGGCTCATGCAAACGAGGAGCTCTCATAGTCTTGTCAAGATTAAAAGTTATGCTTTCATCTCCCACTTCTAGAGTGAGCTCTCCATGTTTCACATCAATCACCGCACCGGCGGTGTGTAGGAAAGGTCTTCCTAGGATGATTGGAATGTTGGAATCTTCCTCCATATCAACAATGACAAAGTCCACCGGGATGAAAAACTTCCCAATTCGCACGGGGACATCTTCCCATATCCCTAACGGTGTCTTCGTCGATCTATCGGCCATTTGGAGTGTGATGTTGGTGCATTTAAGCTCTCCCATCCCCAACCTTTTACTTACCGAGTACGGCATGACACTCACACTAGCCCCTAGATCACATAAGGCTTTGTTGATCGTTGTGTCGCCAATGGTACACGGTATTGAGAAGCTTCCCGGATCCTTTAACTTTGGAGGTGAACTTCCTTGAAGTATTGCACTACTCACCTTAGTGAAGGCGATAGTCTCAAGTTTCTGGATCGACTTCTTCTTTGTGAGGATATCTTTCATATACTTCGCATAGGCTGGAACGTGATTGATTAATTCCGTGAAAGGAATTGAGACTTCTAAATTCTTCACAATTTACATGAACTTTCCAAGTTGATCATCAAATTTGGGCTTGGCTTGACGACTTGGAAAAGGAAGTCTAATCACAATGGGCTCCTTCTCTTTGGCCTTGTCTTCACTTTTCTTTGAACTTTCTTCTTTTGTTGATTCTCCATCTTTGGAGTTTTGCACAATTTCTTCCTTTTCACTAGCTTCCACAACTTCATCCTCAACTCGCTTCATCAGTGCTTCATACCTTGTACCACTTCTCAAGTGAATGGCACTAACCGTTTCATGTCTAGGGGGATTACTTTGAAGTGGTAATTGCCCCTTTTGTCTTTGTGAGCTTGAAGATGCTAGTTGAGTCAATTGTGTTTCCAACATCTTGGTGTGAGCTAGAATGTTGTTGATGGTGGTTTCCTTTGCTTGGCTATCTTTTTGCATTTGGGTGAAAAATTCTTGTTGATTCTTTTGCATTTGGAGGACCGCTTTTTGGAGATCAAAACCTTGGTCATTTTGGTGATTGTATGGATTTTGATTTTGGTAACCTTGGTTTTGATTGTAAAAGGGTCTTTGATTTTGGTTTCTCATGGGTGGTGGAGTGTATGTTGTTTGAGGGTTTTGAACATTTTGGCTTTTGTATGAGAGATTTGGATGGAACTTGGTGTTCTCATTGTAAAAATTTGAATAAGGGGTACCACTCTTGTAGGCTTGGAAAGCATTAACTTGTTCGGTTGTTCCCCTACACTCACTTGGGTCATGACCCAAAGTTCCACAATTCTCACATATCCCACATGGGATTGATGAGGATGTCGTCATGGCATTGACATGATGCTTCGATGATTTTGAGTTTTCCTCAAGTCTAGCCATAGCTTGTTCAAACTTCAAGTTGATTGTGTCAATGTGAGCACTAAGATGAGCACCCAATTGAGTAACGGAGTCCACTTCATGCTTTCCTCCTCTAGTAGCCTTGCGAGGTCTACTATATTGTGAGTTATGGACCGCCATTTCCTCAATCTTGTTCCATGTTTGATTGTCATCAACTTCGGTGAACATTCCATTTGATCCCATATTGAGAATGTTCCTAGAATCTTCATATAAACCATTCCAAAATTGTTGCACCAAAAACCATTCGCTAAGTCCATGGTGAGGACATGAGCGACAAATACCTTTAAACCGCTCCCAAGCTTCATACAAAGACTCTTCATCCCTTTGCTTAAAACCCGTAATTTGAGCTCTTAGCATGTTGGTCTTTTCCGGTGGGTAGAATTTTTTGTAGAAAGCTAGAGCCAACATCTTCCAAGAATCTATTCCAAGGGTGGCCTTATCAAGGCCCTTCAACCATTGCTTTGTGGTGCCGATTAAGGAAAAAGGAAATAAGACCCATCTAATTTGGTCTTGAGTCACGCCCGTTTGAGAGATAGCATCACAATAATCGCAAAAGCTTTCCACATGAGAATGAGGATCCTCACTAGGCATCCCCCCAAATTGGCTCCTCTCAACTAGTTGGATGAAGGCGGACTTGGCAATAAAATTTCCGGTGAGATATTGCGGTGTAGGAGTACCATTTGGTAGATTATCCTCGGTGGGTACGGAGTGTGATGAGAATTTTGGCATTGTAGGTGGATTTTGTGGGGTATTGTGTAATGGGTTTTCTTCTCCTTCTATTGCGAAAGGATTGACAAACTCACTAGTGGGTTGAACAACTTCACCAACACCTCTCAAATTCCTCCTAACAAGTCTCCTATTGTTCGTCAAGGTTCTTTCGATTTCACGGTCAAAAGGTAACAAATCACTTTGTAACCTTCTAGACATGCAAAATATCAAACAACTCAAAAACAATTAGAACAAACCTTGAGGAGTGTTACTTCCTCAAGGTGAAGAAAGACACAACTAATAACAATAAGAAGAAATCTAAGTCAAACAAACACCGTCCCCGGCAACGGCGCCATTTTTTGATTGGTCCGTTTCGTATTCACAAATAAATAGATGTGGTCGTTGGTCACGGTCGAATCAAAACACAATTTATAGCTTAACAAGCAACTCTACAATTAGTAAAGAGGCAAGTAAAGGTCGGATCCCAAGGGACGGGAGTTGAAATGAGATTTCTATTGTAACTAGCGGTGTCTAAGGGGTGTCACAAATTGGGTTGATGTAGAAGGTTACTAAACTAGAATAACAATGAAAATAAACAAGCAAGATGAATAAAAAGGGGTGTAAACAATTGATTAAAGGCACTAGGGTGTCATGGGATCATAGGGGAATCATGGGATATGATCATACAAACATGTTCTCAAATTATAAGCAAGCAATTATTGTTGTGATGGATTGAGTTGAGTTATATCTTACAATCCTAGGAAAGTTTGGGTCCCGGAGCCGAATCGATTAGATTGTACAACACCTACAAGTTGACTTAATCTTCCCTACTCAACAACATGCATGGTCTAATGAGATTCGAGTTGGGTTATGTCTTACAAGACTCATTGAAAAGATAGGAGATGATAGTAAATGCAAGGATTCATAGGCTTAGCATTTCATCAAGTATAACATGTGCATGAGTTGAGATCAAAACAAGCAAGCAAATAAAGCATGGAAGCATATTAATTTAAGCATGAATCATTCCCCATGTTGGTTTCCCCTAATCACCCATTAACCCTAGCTAAGAGACTACTCACTCATTATAATGTTGATCATGCTAGCAAGGTTGTCAATCATACTAACAATATGAAACATGATGAATAAATGAAAGTAATTAACAATAATTAAAAAGGGATTAAGAGATTATACCTACTAATGATTCCAATAATAAAGCAAGAATAATAGAAGTACTTGAATGCTAGATTGAGAGGTTGTCAATCCCCCAATAATAACCCAAATAATCTTCAATTACCCAAAATAAAGGATGAACAAAAGAGAGATTAAAGAACTAAAACTTGGATTAAAACTTGATTAATACTTGATTACAATATTGAAGAGAGTTTTGATTGGTATTAACTACACTAATTATTGATAAGAAAAACATGCTCCTCTAATTAGCCTAATGGGGTATTTATAGTGAAAATTAGGGAGGATGCATTAGGGTTAACTAAGGGCTAAACTAGTAATTACACTTTTTAAGTTGAGCAAGGAGGACCGGTATTTTTCCGAGAGAAGGGCTTCTCTTTTCGTAGCTTGAAGAAGGCAATCCGTCTTTGTGAAGAAATCCGGGCGGAATAAGGTCGGGACGGCGGATTTGGGCGATGGAATCCGAGCGGATTCTGGGGAATCCGGACGGATTGTTGAGGGGGAATCCGAGCGGATTCTGGCACGGGACGCTCGGATTGTGCAGGACGGACGGATTGCTGGCAATCCGCTCGGATTGTCAGTCAGCATAGTAACTTCTTCTTTTTCTTCCCTTTTCTTCATAAATTCCTTGGGGATTTCCTTGGGGACTCAAGGATCTTTCCTCAACATTGCTCTTCTACTATGATATGTATAAAGGCCTTCTAATCTTGTCTCTCCTTGATGCTTGGTCATTGGATTCGATCAATTTAGTCTTGTTTTGCCATGAAAATGCAAGATTCTTACTCCTTTCCTACCAAGGTATCAAAATCTCAAAGAATATGCAAAACAAAGAACTGAAGATAAGAAATGACCCAAATAAGCACTAAAAAGCATGGAAACAAGGCTAATTCGGGGGCTAAATATGCGCCAATTTTGGTCACATCAACATCCTTCCTTTCAATCATTTTATTCACACATTCTTCAGACTTACATCATCCCTTGCCCATATTCACTTACTTTTACATTACCCAACACGCGACTATACCACTCACCACATCACACAAAACATGGTCCTTGCCTCGATAAACTCATCAATCTTTTTCTTTCCTTTTTGATGTGACCATATTTAGAGCATATTTAGTCTCCGAATTAGCCTCGTTTTCATGCTTTTTAGTGCATATTTGGGTCATTTATTGTCTTTAGTTCTTTGTTTTGCATATTCTTTGAGGTTTTGTGTCCTTGGTAGGAAAGGAGTGCAAACCTTGCATTTTCATGGCAAAACGAGACTAAATTGATTGAATTCAATGACCAAGCATCAAGGAGAGACAAGATTAGAAGGCCTTCATACATACTATAGTAGATGGGCAATGATGAGAAAAGATCCTTGCATCCCCGAGGAAATCCCCAAGGATTTTATGAAGGAAAGGGAAGAAAAGAAGAAGGAAGCACGCTGCAAGCCAATCCGTGCGTCTTCTCAAGAAGACGCCCGGCCACCAAGCCACAATCCGTGCATCTTCCTTACAAGACGCCCGGGCAGTAGCAACCAGAAGACGCCCGGGCAGCAATTAAAGAATTCGGCCGTCCCGTGCTTAAGACGCACGGATTCTAAGACAGCACAACTTCGTTTCTTCAAGCTTCAAGAAAGATGCCCATCCTTCCAAAAATACCGGCGTTTCCCTAAGTAGGGACTTAATCGTTATTTAAGCCCTTAGTTAACCCTAATTCCTACACCTAATCCCCACTATAAATACCCCATTAGTCTAATTAGAAGAGGATGTTCTTCTTATCAATTCCTAGAGTAGTTAATATCAATCAAATCTCTCTTTAGTTTTGTAATCAACAATTAATCAAGTTTTAATACAAGTTTTATTTCCTTAATCTCTCTTTTGTTCATCCTTTATTTTGGGTAATTGAAGATTATTTGGGTTATTATTGGGAGATTGACAACCTCTCAATCAAGCATCAAGTACTTCTTTTATTCTTTGCTTTATTATTGGAATCATTAGTAGGTATAATTCTCTTAATCCCTTTTTAATTATTGCTAATTACTTTCATTTGTTCATCATGTTTCACTTTGTTGGTATGATTGACAACCTTGCTAGCATGTTCAACATGATAATGAGTGAGTAGTTCCATAGCTAGGGTTAATGGGTAATTAGGGGTAACCAACATGGGGAATGATTCATGCTTAAATTAATATGCTTTCATGGTTATTTGCTTGCTTATTTGATCTCAACTCATGTACATGTTATGTTTGATGAAATGCGAGCCTATGAATCCTTGCATTTTTTACCCATAACCTATCTTTTCAATGAGACTTGTAAGACATAAACAAACTCGAGTCTCATTAGACCATGCATGTTGTTGAGTAGGGAAGACTAAGTCGACTTGTAGGTGTTGTACAATCTAATCGATTCGGCTCCGGGACCCAAACTTTCCTAGGATTGTAAGATATAACCCAACTCAATCCATCACAACAATAATTGCTTGCTTATAATTTGAGAACATGTTTGTATGATCAATTCCCATGAATCCCCTATGACCCCATGACACCCTAGTGCTTTTTATCAATTGTTTACAACCCTTTTTAATTCATCTTGCTTGTTTACTTTCATCACAACAATAAGTGCTTTTTCTCAAGCCGGTGTAACTCAAGACCAAATTCGATGGGTCTTATTTCCTTTTTCTCTAATTGGCACCGCGAAACAATGGTTGAAGAGCCTTGATAAGGCCACTCTCGGAATTGATTCTTGGAAGAAATTGGCTCTAGCTTTCTACAAAAAGTTCTACTCACCGGAAAAGACTAACATGCTAAGAGCTCAAATTACGGGTTTTAAGCAAAGGGATGAAGAATCTTTGTACGAAGCTTGGGAGCGGTTCAAAGGAATTTGTCGCTCATGTCCTCACCATGGACTTAGCGAGTGGTTCTTAGTACAACAATTTTGGAACGGTGTATATGAAGATTCAAGGAACATTCTCAACATGGGATCAAATGGAATGTTCACCGAAGTTGATGACAATCAAACTTGGAACAAAATTGAGGAAATGGCGGTCCATAACTCACAATATAGTAGACCTCGCAAGGCTACTAGAGGAGGAAAGCATGAAGTGGACTCCGTTACTCAATTGGGTGCTCAACTTAGTGCTCACATTGATACCATCAATTTGAAGTTTGAAAAGGCTATGGCTAGACTTGAAGAAGCCTCAAAATCACCAAAGCATCATGTTAATGCCATGACGGCATCTTCATCAATCCCAATTGGGATATGCGAGAATTGTGGAACTTTGGGACATGACCCAAGTGAATGTAAGGGAACAAATGAACAACTGAATGCTTTCCAAGCATACAAGAGTGGTACCCCTTATTCCAACTATTACAATGAAAACACCAAATTCCATCCAAATCTCTCATACAAAAGCCAAAATGTTCAAAACCCTCAAACAAAATACACCCCACCTCCCATGAGAAACCAAAATCAAAGACCCTTTTACAACCAAAACTAAGGTTACCAAAATCAATCTCCATACAATCAACAAAATGACCAAGGTTTTGATGTTCAAAAAGCGGTCCTTCAAATGCAAAAGAATCAACAAGAATTTTTCACTCAAATGCAAATGGATAGTCAAGCAAAGGAAACCACCATCAACAACATCCTAGCTCACACCAAAATGTTGGAAACCCAATTGACTCAACTAGCATCTTCAAGCTCACAAAGACAAAAGGGACAATTACCACCTCAAGGTAATCCCCCAAGACATGAAACGGTTAGTGCCATTTACTTGAGAAGTGGTACAAGGTATGAAGCACTGAAGAAGCAAGTTGAGGATGAGGTTGTGGAAGCTAGTGACAAGGAAGAAATTGTGCAAAACTCCAAAGATGGAGAATCATCAAAAGAAGAAATCTCAAAGAAAAATGAAGACAAGGTCAAGGAGAAGGAGCCCATTGTGATTAGACTTCCTTTTCTGAGTCGTCAAGCCAAGCCCAAATTTGATGACCAACTTGAAAAATTTATGGAAATTGTGAAGAATTTGGAAGTCTCGATTCCTTTCACGAAATTAATCAATCACGTACCGGCCTATGCGAAATACATGAAAGACATCCTCACAAAGAAGAAGTCGATCCGGAAGCTTGAGACTATCGCCTTCACTGAGGTGAGTAGTACAATACTTCAAGGGAGTTCACCTCCAAAACTCAAGGATCCGGGAAGCTTCTCAATACCGTGTACCATTGGCGACACCACGATCAACAAAGCCTTATGTGATCTAGGGGCTAGTGTGAGTGTTATGCCGTACTCGGTGAGTAAAAGGTTGGGGATGGGAGAGCTTAAATGCACCAATATCACACTCCAAATGGCCGATAGATCAACGAATACACCATTAGGGATATGGGAAGATGTTCCCGTACGAATTGGGAAATTTTTCATCCCGGTGGACTTTGTCATTGTTGATATGGAAGAAGATTCCAACATTCCAATCATTCTAGGAAGACCTTTCTTACACACCGCGGGTGCGGTGATTGATGTGAAACATGGAGAGCTTACTCTAGAAGTGGGAGATGAGAGTATAACTTTCAATCTTGACAAGACTATGAGAGCTCCCCGTTTACATGAACCATGTTTTATGATTGATCATTATAGCCGGAAGGATGATAGGAAGAAGCCGGAACTCCAATGGAAGAAGAAAATTGAAGATGCTCCATTCAAAGAGCATGTGAATTGTAACAAAGAGAGCTTGCAAAGCTCACCAAAGTCAAGCAATGAAGAAGATGGCCTCATTGGCCAAGACAAGATAATGGGAGAGTTGTCTCTATCAACTCAAGAGA
Source organism: Silene latifolia (assembly GCF_048544455.1). NCBI lineage: Eukaryota > Viridiplantae > Streptophyta > Magnoliopsida > Caryophyllales > Caryophyllaceae > Silene > Silene latifolia. Next base: position 190,480,914 of record NC_133537.1, read on the forward strand.
TCTTTAGTGATCAAGTAGATGAAGTGTGTGGTCTCTGGGACGATGAGTTTGAAGGGATTTTAACTCCCTATATTGGTAATGCTATCGATCAAGACCGACAACAAGGGCAAAGATCTATTGAAGATCTTTATCACGACAATGAACAAGCTTTTGATTACTTCTTCAAGGTGCTGAGCAACATCAACAACACCTTGGACATGCCCCCTTGACATCTCATCAAGAATGAGAGTTTGGTGGAGTCCTCCCTAAACCACCATTTTTAAATATTTCTAACTCCCTAACTCACATTTTAATTCTCATATTGCATTTTTGTCATTTTTTGATTTTTATGCCTTGATCAAGATAATTATCATTTTTGAGAGAAGTGAGGGATGGACTAATGATTTCAATTGATGTGTAGTGCTTTAGCTTAGTGTGGGGATAGAAATTGCCTAGGCTATCCATGCCTTAGTAGTGCCCCCACAATGAAGAACACGATATTTTGAAGAATGAAAAATGAAAAGGGATAGACAAGTACACGGATGGAACTGAATCTGGGTAAAAGGGGAAGAATCCGAGCATTTTCAAGAGAACCCGCCCGTCTTCAGGCAACCCGGGCGTATTGGTCCGAATCCGCCCGTCCTTCATGAGCTGAACTTTTGAAATTTTGGGACTGTTAGCAAATACGGGCGTCCTGCAAAGAATCCGCCCGTCCTCAGAAAGACGCCCGTCCTGCAAGAGAAGACGCCCGTCTTTTTGGCTGAGAAAACAAGGAAAATCCCTGGAAAGGAATCCGCCCGTCTTCACTGAAAGACGCCCGTCCCGCACATACAAATCCGTGCGTCTTTCCTAGAATCCGCCCATCTTTAGGCGAGGATTTCTCAACCCAGAACAGACAGAATCTGGGCGTCCCGAAGGAAAGCCGCCCGTCTTCCCCCTGCATTTCAAAATTTTCGGGTCTTTTATAAACCCCCTCCCACATTCATTTCTTCATTCCTTCATTCCAAACACTACCCATAAACCCCAATACTCAAAACCCTCATCCTCTCCATCACAAAAACAAGATTCCCTCAAATACATTCATCAAAATCAAATCAAAACATCCTTTTAACAAAAATTAATCACTCCTCTTTCAACAAAAATCAAACCAAGCAACAAAATCTTCAACCTTTGAGTCGATTTTTGAATTTATAAAGGCAAAGCCTTTCATCTTTAAATCGATTTGGGTACACTTGAAAATTGAAGATTTTCACTCTTTTCTTGGTTCAAGCATCAATGGCAAGGACAAAAGGAGCAACAAAGGCACCAAAGGCAAAGACACTGTCAACAAGACAAAAGAGCCTTCAAGCAAAGAAAGCCTCATTGGCTATGGTGGTAGCTAGCTCAAACTTGGAAGTGCAACAAGAACAACCTCCCATGGAAGCAACAACAACTACTACTCCGGAAATTGCTCAACTTTCGAAATATCCGGAGGTAATTTTCATTTCCAAATCCCATAGGGACACTTTTGCCATGTTTGCTAGAAAATCATTTCTATCCACCAAGTTTATTTGTGAAGATGCCTTAGATAAGTTGGGTGTCCTTGAGCAAACTAGAGCCTTCTTTAAAGCCATGGGTTTGGAAAAATTGTTTACAACAAAAGAATTGACATACCCCTCCCTTACCTTAGAATTCTTGAGTTCTTTGAAAGTCAATAAGGTAGAGACCATGGAAAACATCGAGTTCCGCCTAGCTAATGTTAGTAGGCGCATCTCTTTTGAGGAAATGGGTAAAGCATTGGGTCTTGATGATTCACATAGTTATTTCAAGAATGTTGGCAAGTATTGTGGGGTAATATCCGTATAAGACCCTTTAAATTTAGGACTATAACGTAAATTTAACATGTGAAATATGGTCATAAACGAAATACAACAAAGAAACGATAAAGATAAAGAATCAACCTTGGGTCCTTTGATGCACGGCGTAAAGAACAGAAATCAACAGAGATTCCCTCCTAATTGTTGCACCCAAGACCGTCCGAGAAATGCCCTTGTGCTAGAACGTGTTCTCCGATTGTCTTGCAATATTGGGAGAACTTGATGTGAGTTTTTCTCGAGATGTGAGATCTCGGTTTCAGAGAAAACTTAATCTCCAAAACCCTAATTCTTTTTCACTAATGATGATTAGGTTAAACAAGAGGAGGAGCTCTCCTTTTGTTCTCCTAATCTCGGTTTGGCCGAGTGGATCAAGGAGGGAATGGGCTTCCGTTTTCTCCTTACGTTCAACTCGTGGTCCGAGGCTAAATGTATACGACGCGGTATATATTATAAACTGTCATCGGTTATCGGATATTAAAACATCAACTAATAACACGGATTAGTTGAATCATTAATACATGTCCGACAAAGACAATATTGTATAATTATATTCAATATACATTTAATTAAATATAAAACGCTTATATTCAATTTTACGAATTAACCGTTTAATTCGTCTTAGCCATTATTATTTAATCCGTATTAAATAACATATCTCAACATCACATTTTGACTAAATATTAGTCAAATAACTCGACTAATCTGGTTAGTCAAAATTGGCATCTACATGTTTGTATTTTCATCTTTGTCACGTCTCTCAAACGTATCCTATAGGTGTGACTTTTAGGGACCAGTTGATCACCGCCATCTGTATGACAATAACGTCAAACTTATCTAGCAAGCCAACCGTTATTGATAAACGTGGATCAACTGATAATAATACCAAAAGTATGCCCTTTGATCCTTTTAGAGGTTTATAAGTCCTTGCACTAACTGTTAAGGACACCAACCCCAACAAGCTCCCACTTGTCCGTACAAGTGTATGAGCAATGACGTTATCCGCACTAACTGGAGGACACAAGCTCCAACAAACTCCCACTTGTCCGTACAAGTGTATGTGCGATAACCGATTCTCATATTCATTTAAAATTTCTCCCACTCAATGTAAAACAATTTGCAGATCCGGATCCGCAAAGGTCGTATTTTACAATCGATCCGTATCTAGAGTGGTTTCCCCGACTAGAGAGTAACTTAACCGATAAAACGAATCCGTATCCGAGCATGGCCATGCATTTCGATTCTGACTCCTCGAGTGGCCCCGAGAAATATCGAGTACGATAAAGGCTGAATATTTCCTTCAACTCGACTCCTTCCGATCTAAGCACAGCATGAAATGACCCAGAAAAAATCTACTTGGCCCCCTGTTACGGATGACCGTGAGAAAGAAACCAAAGTCACCCAAAATCTGCCTTAGTCTCAAGAGACAGTCGATAGTCAAAAGAATCGACTCTTAGGATCACCATGGAAGTCCTATCCACGACCGGGCACCGAATGTTATAAAACATTTAGGACTCCACGTCGATGTCACAATTGTGTCCTACGAGATATCCGTATAAATCGCCTCTGTGATTGGTCAGTCAATCGGTTGACTTATGGCTCGTTGAACCCACCATCAACCAACGTCACAAAATAATTGCCAGAGTTATCAGCTCATGTGGGCAATTAAGGACTGAAAAATATAATGTTCGTTCAGTTCACTTTGTGGTGTTCAAAAATTGTCGTACAATTCCACATGAAAAAACAAAATTTGTATAAAATATCAAAACGATGATGTCGTATAGAGTACAAAAGGGAATGAATCTAATCCATAAAAGAGTACTACAACTTAGGAACACGTTTAATTCCCATGGAATTAACATGCCCTTCATGCTTATCTTGTCGTAATGCTTTAGTGAGAGGATCTGCTATGTTATCATCGGTAGCAATCTTGTCTATCACTACTTCCTTTTGCTCCACGTAATCTCGGATTAGATGAGCTTTCCGTTGTACATGTCTAGACTTGTTGCTAGACTTTGGCTCCTTAGCTTGGAAGATGGCACCACTATTGTCGCAATAGATGGTGATCGGGTCATTCGAACTAGGCACTACAGATAGTCCATGTAAGAATTGACGCATCCATATCGCTTCCTTTGTAGCTTCAGACGCGGCATAGTACTCGGACTCAGTCGTAGAGTCTCTTTATGCATGTTTTTTTCGAACTCTTCCGGTGATCTGCAGCGCCATTAAGAGTAAAAACGAATCCAGACTGAGATTTCGAGTCATCACGATCCGTTTGGAAGCTAGCATCTGCGTAACCGGTTGCGCATAGCTTTTGTTCGCCTCCATAAGTCAATGCCCAATTTTTAGTCCTCCGGAGGTACTTAAGAATGTTCTTGACAGCCAACCAATGTGATTCACCTGGATGCTGTTGGAATCGACTTGTCATACTCAATGCATATGCCACGTCTGGATGTGTGCATATCATGGCATACATGATTGATCCTATAGCCGAAGCATAAGGAATCCGTGTCATGCGCTCTTTCTCTTCCGGTGTCTCGGTGCACGAGATTTGCTCAAATGCACCCCTGGAGCCATAGGAAGAAACCCCTTCTTGGAGTTAGTCATCTTTGAATCTCTCTAGGACTTTGTCTATGTAAGACTCTGATCGAGAGATAACATCCGTCGTGATCTATCTCGATAGATACGGATGCCTAGAATTCTTTGCGCCTCTCCCAGATCTTTCATCTGGAAATGGTTTTTCAACCATACTTTCACCGAAGTTAAGAGAGGTATGTCATTCCCAATCAGGAGTATGTCGTCAACATACAATATTAGGAAAACAATCTTGCTCCCACTCGACTTGATATATAAACATGGTTCCTCGACCGATCGAGTAAATCCATTTTCTTTAATCACTTGGTCGAAGCGATGATTCCAACTCCGAGATGCTTGCTTAAGTCCATAAATGGAACGCTTAAGTTTGCATACTTTCTTAGGATGTTGTGGATCGATGAAACCTTCGGGTTGTACCATGTACAACTCTTCCTCCAAAAAGCCGTTTAAGAAGGCGATTTTCACATCCATTTGCCAAATTTCATAGTCATGAAACGCGGCGATCGCTAAGATAATCCGAATGGAACGCAGCATGACTACGGGTGCAAAAATTTCATCGTAGTGCAAACCTGGCACTTGGGTGAAACCTTTAGCAACTAGTCGTGCTTTATAGATATCTTGTTGACCTTCCACAGAATGCTTTATCTTGTAAAGCCATTTGCATTGAAGGGGACGAACCTTAGCGGAGTAAGTCAATAAGATCCCATACGTTGTTCTCATACATAGAGTCCATCTCGGATTGCATGGCCTCAAGCCATAGCTTTGAGTCGGAACTAGTCATGGCACCTTTATAGGTTGCGGGTTCACTACTCGTTAAGAGTAGAACGTCATCTATGTCATGTTCCTCGACCATACCAATGTATCATGCGGAGGAATAGAGACTCTTCCCGACCTCCTAGGTTCCTCGGGAATATTCACCGCAGCCGGGATTGAAGGAATAGGTTCCTCCAATGGTTGCTCGGTATTTGGTTCTGGAATCTCCGACAGGTCGAAGGTTCTATCACTCTTTGCATTCTCGAGAAATTCCTTCTCTAAGAATGTCGCACTAGCCGCAACAAAAACACGTTGTTCGATTGGCGAATAGAAGTAATGACCAAGTGTTCCTTTAGGATAACCTATAAAGTATGTCTTGACCGATCGCGGGCCGAGCTTATCTTCAGGTCTCCACTTGACATAAGCCTCGCAGCCCCAAACCCGTATAAAGGACAAGTTAGGGACCGTTCCCTTCCATAGTTCATATGGAGTCTTGTCAACAGCTTTAGACGGACTTCGGTTAAGTATTAGAGCGGCTGACAAAAGAGCATAACCCCACAATGAGTCAGGCAACACGGTGTGACTCATCATGGATCGAACTATATCAAGTAGTGTTCGATTTCTCCGTTCGGACACACCATTCAATTGAGGTGTTCCAGGTGGAGTTAAGCGTAGGGCAATCCCACGGTCTTTAAGGTGTTGATCAAACTCGTGAGAAAGATACTCGCCACCACGATCCGAACGCAGTGTTTTAATCTTCCTACCTAATAGGTTCGCACCCTATTCGGTATTCCTTGAATTTCTCAAAGGATTCACTTTTGTGCTTCATTAAGTAGACATATCCATATCTACTTAAATCGTCCGTGAAAGTGATGAAATACCTATAGTCTTCTCGTGCGGTGATTGACATAGGTCCACATACATCCGTGTGTATGAGTCCTAATAGGTCAGCAGCGCGCATTCCAACACCTTTGAAGGAAATTCGAGTCATCTTACCGATGAGACATGATTCACACGTGCCAAATGATTGAAAATCAAAGGCCGAGATAGCTCCATGTTTAATGAGCTGTTTTACGCGTTTCTCATTAATGTGTCCCATACGGCAGTGCCATAGATACGTCTGATCTTTGTCACCAACCTTTAACCTTTTATTCATTACGTGTAATATTTCGGTTGTACGATCTAAAACATAAATTCCATTCATGGAGACCGCCTTGCCATAAATCATATCGTGTAATGAGAAAATGCAAGTATTATTCTCTATTACAAATGAAAAACCAAGTTTGTCAAGTGCGAAACGAAATAATGTTTTTGGAAAGACGGGTACATAATAGCAATCATATAATGATAACTCAAATCCGCTAGGAAGCTGGATCACATATGTTCCCTTCGAGACGGCAGCCACTCTTGCTCCATTCCCGACACGCAGGTCAACCTCACCCTTTACGAGAGGCTCGAGATTTCGGAGGCCCTGCACATGATTACACAGATGAGAACCACAACCAGTATCAAGTACCCAAGTTCCGTAACTTGCGTGGTTAATCTCAATCATATGAATAAAAGTAGAAGAAGAAGACATACCAACAGGTTTAACGCGACCTGCTTTTATGTCCTCATAATAAACAGGACATGTGCGCCTCCAATGCCCAGTCTTGTGGCAGTGATGGCATTCCATGTTTTCGGTTTTGCTCTTTGTCGCGCCTGATGAGGTGCTCGACTCACCAGGTCCACTCTTACCTGAACCCGACTTCTTGAACTTCGCCTTACCCTCTTGCTAGGTTTGCACGAGCTTTGCCCTTACCCTTTCCCTTGTTTGTCACAACGAGAACATCTTGTTTCATGCTCCCACCGAACTTCATGTCCTTCTCGGTATGCGTACGAGGAGGAGTGCGGTTCATGGGGAGTTTTCTTCAAATCATTCATATAGTAATTCGCTCTAAATTGCGAATAACCATCGTGGAGTGAGTGAAGTATGCGGTCGATCACAATGTTCTCGCTGATCTTACAATCAAAGGTCTCCGACTTTTCGACATTCTCAATCATGCGAGAATGTGTGGGCTAACCGGTTGGCCCTTTCGGAGTCTCGCATCAAAGAAGCGAGTGGTATGCTCATAGGTCACGATTCTCGGTGCTTTCAAGAATTCCTTGGTGAGCGTGGTGAAAATCTTGTTCGCACCATGGGCTATGAAGCGTTTCTGCAAATTGGGTTCCATTGCAAAAATGAGTACGTTTTTAATCGCACCCGCTTCCATACAGAAATCATTAAACTTGGTGATTTCAGCAGCTCTAGCCGTGGGACCTGGGTTTGCCGGGATGGGCTCCAATAGATATTTGAGCTTCCGTCGGCGGCGAGCATTCCGTAATGCCGCCTCCCGGTCCGCGAAGTTTGATCCATCATTCTTGATCGAGTAGACCGATTCATCCGATTCATGAAGATCCGAAGCCGGGACTCACGGTCCAATGTGGCACTTGGCATTGGGTTATCGTAGAACCAGACCATTTGATATTAGCAGTTTAAAAGTTCGTGATCTACCTTTGAAAAAGAAAGAAAAACAAAAACGAAATAAGCAACTCATCGAGGTGATTTAAGTCTATTTAAAAATTCGTTTTAACGTGTAGACTCTCGCACTTGCATAATTGATCTCCCTCAAGAATGATACAAGTGATCCCAAGACTCAATTTCTGTAAACTGATAAGCCAACTGTTTAGCTAATTCTTCCGTAAGAACTCTTGGTCGATAGATTTCCGTAAATCCTATCTATAGTCAACCATAGTCACAAGATAAATACGAGTGACCATAGTGTTGAGATAAAATAGGTCAATCGGTTCCAACTTACCCGACGTAGAAGGGGTCATATTATGCCTACCGACGAAGAAGGGACTCATTGGAGTTTGACCTATAAAGACCGTTCTCAATTTTTGTTTATACGAGGAAGATCCCATCAACTAAATTATAATTCATATTAAGTGAACGAATAACTAGCGTCTGCGTGAATGAATTAATTTGGGTGATGGCTTAAAAATCGTGTGACATGAGAATGTCAATGAAAACTAACTCGTGACCTCTATATGTGTCAGTTTTCATGCAATAATTAGGTGGTTTGGTTTTTAGGCGGAAAATGATGCATACTATCGTTACGATAAAATAAAAATTGAATGCAATACGTAAATAAAAATTCCTAGTGTGGCCTATCCTAGTAAAATAAAACATAAAACAACTTTGGAATCCACCGTTGGACCCGACAAGCTTGTCTTGATGTTCCATCTTGATCCATGTAGCGGGAGTGAGCATCCGATCTTCATCTTTGGTCTTCTCAAAAATTACAATTTAAAATTACAAATATAAACCTATTTACATTCTAATTAAAACTGTAATTACAAGTGAAAAATCCAAAACGGAGATACGAGATCTCAAAATACAACCAAGACCGTGTTCCATCATTACGGTAACATGTTCTACTAAGGCCACACTAAGTTACAACTGTTTGCAAAAATAAATAAATAAATACGTAATAAAAAGCATTCAAAACATTCATAATTAACGATAAATAAAAAGCATCAACTAAAAACAAATTCATTCGTGACATAATTCCGTAATTATGTGAAATTTATCCAAACCACCTTTTAATGATTAAAATTCATGTGATAAAACCGCTTCTATCAATTTAATTTTAATCTAATACAGTCCGTTACTTTAAATACGCTTTAAAATAACTTAATGGTACGTGTGTGAACCGTTTCACAATCATAGCGAGTGTACAATATCTGTATAAAGTACAAATTAAGGCCAAAAGAAAATTTAAAGCAAAAGGAAAAATTTTCAAAGCTGCCAAAACGAAATCCCTCGATCCAGGGACATAAGTGCTCGATCGAGGAACAAGAGGGCTCGATCGAATGAGGTTGCCATTCGATCGAGGGGCTTGCTAATCAGGAAGTACTCGATCGACAGTACTGGAGGTCGATCGAGAGCTTTTATCAGCAAATCTGCTCGATCGAGTACGAGGACTTCTCGATCGAGCAGTGGGGTTTTAAACAGGGTCGATCGAGTCTGCAAGGACTCGATCGAACAAAAACAAGACAGAAAAAGCTCTCGATCGAGTAGAAATCCATTCGATCGAGACCAAACAAGTTCTGAAAACTTAAAACCCTCGTGAAAACAGTTTTGACGAAACAAAACAACTTCAATTTAGATCAAAACGGCATCAAAACAATTTAACAATTTGATAAAACTTGACATATTGTTATAATCTCCGTATAAAACAACAATATGCAGAAAACAAATCGAAAACAAGATGATATAACCGTGTAAAACATGTCACGGTTTCAAAAAAAAAATTGCAACATGACCAAAAAATTCTGCCGAGAGGATAAAACGCGCTGCTGCATCTAATTTCAAGACAATAAAAATCGTTTCGAGATCGTTTGATGAAAAATCACAAAGAAAATTTACGTGGCCTCTCTCGATACCACTTGTGGGGTAATATCCGTATAAGACCCTTTAAATTTAGGACTATAACGTAAATTTAACATGTGAAATATGGTCATAAACGAAATACAACAAAGAAACGATAAAGATAAAGAATCAACCTCGGGTCCTTTGATGCACGGCGTAAAGTAAAAGAAGAAATCAACAGAGATTCCCTCCTAATTGTTGCACCCAAGACCGTCCGAGAAATGCCCTTGTGCTAGAACGTGTTCTCCGATTGTCTTGCAATATTGGGAGAACTTGATGTGAGTTTTTCTCGAGATGTGAGATCTCGGTTTCAGAGAAAACTTAATCTCCAAAACCCTAATTCTTTTTCACTAATGATGATTAGGTTAAACAAGAGGAGGAGCTCTCCTTTTGTTCTCCTAATCTCGGTTTGGCCGAGTGGATCAAGGAGGGAATGGGCTTCCGTTTTCTCCTTACGTTCAACTCGTGGTCCGAGGCTAAATGTATACGACGCGGTATATATTATAAACTGTCATCGGTTATCGGATATTAAAACATCAACTAATAACACGGATTAGTTGAATCATTAATACATGTCCGACAAAGACAATATTGTATAATTATATTCAATATACATTTAATTAAATATAAAACGCTTATATTCAATTTTACGAATTAACCGTTTAATTCGTCTTAGCCATTATTATTTAATCCGTATTAAATAACATATCTCAACATCACATTTTGACTAAATATTAGTCAAATAACTCAGACTAACTGGTTAGTCAAAATTGGCATCTACATGACTGTATTTTCATACTGTCACGTCTCTCAAACGTATCCTATAGGTGTGACTTTTAGGGACCAGTTGATCACCGCCATCTGTATGACAATAACGTCAAACTTATCTAGCAAGCCAACCGTTATTGATAAACGTGGATCAACTGATAATAATACCAAAAGTATGCCCTTTGATCCTTTTAGAGGTTTATAAGTCCTTGCACTAACTGTTAAGGACACCAACCCCAACAAGTATGACCTCGACCCTCTTTAGGAGGCGATTTCCGGAAGGAAATTTGAGAACTATCATGCTAGTCGCGCTCTATTAGTCCACCATCCGGGCATTAGAGTGTGGCACAAGGTCATAGGAAACACCATCATTGCAAGAAAAGACACCAACCACTTTACCAAGCTCGATTTTGTTCTTCTTGAGTCGGCCATGAACGTTGGAAGGCAATTCACCAAGCCTTTCAACTCTCTAAGGCTTTTGGTGGATAGATGGCTAAATGTTGATTGTGGGAAGCAAGGCACTACCGTCATTGTGAATGGATGTCTAGTCACTCTTCTAGCTAAATACTTTGATCTGAACTTCAACAAGGATAACAAGTATGTGGCGAAAAAGGGTGGTCATCTCATTGATATTGATACTATGATAAACAAGTACAAGTAGGTCTCTCATAACCCTCTTGACATCAAGTATGGGTGGCTCACTAGTGAGGCTAGATCTTTTACTTTGCTTTCGAAGATTTGTCGTTTAAGTGTCCACCGGACCAACTATCTACTTCCCCTTTCAAAAGAGGCCGAATACATTATCCGACAACAAAAGGGTGAAATTGAAATGCCCTCCTCTTCCATTGTCACACCACCCTATCCTTTCAAGTACAAAGATTTCAAACCCGAAGGTGTTGAAGAAAGAAATGATTATATGACTCTTCTTATGCAAGAGATGCACAAGCAAGCTTTCAAGGATCGGGAAGATGCTTACTTAGCCCAATATCCTGTTGGGGCTGGTGTCCTCTACAAGTAGTGCAATAACATTTAAATCTCTAAAAGGATCAAAGGGTATACTTTTGTATTATAATCAGTTGGTCCACGTTTATCAATAACGGTTGGCTTACTAGATAAGTTTGACGTTATTGTCATACAGATGGCGGTGATCAACTGGTCCCTAAAAGTCACACCTATAGGATACGTTTGAGAGATGTGACGGTATGAAAATACAGTCATGTTGATGCCAGAAAATTGACTAAGCAGTTAGTCCGAGTTATTTGACTAGTAATTAGTCAAAATGCGATGTTGAGATATTTTATTTAATACGGATAAAATAAAATGGGCTAAGGCGAATTAAACAGTTAATTCGTAAATTAAATATAAACGATTATATTTAATTAATGTATATTGAATATAATTATACTATATTGTCATTGTCGGACAAGTATTAATATATCGACTGAGTCATGTTACTAGTTGATATTTTTAATAACCGATAACCGAAGACGATTTATAATAAAATCGCGTCATATACATTTAGCGAATTTCGAGTCGGACCACGAGTTAAATGAGGAGAAAGTGGAAAGCCCACTCCCTCCCCATTGCTAGCCCACGGCCGAACCAAAAGAGAACAAAAGGAGAGTTTTCTCTCCTTTTGACCTAAGCAATTCATTTGCAAAAATATTAGGGTTTTGGAGGCACTTTTCCTCTGAAATTTTCTAGATCTCACATCGTAAAATTCATAACAACTCTCTCAATATTGCAAGTCAATTAGAGAGTAATTCTAGCACAAGGGCATAGTCTCAGACGGTCTTGGGTGCAACGATTAGGAGGAAATCTCTGTTGATTTCTGTTCTTTACGCCGCACTACAAAGGACCCGAGGTTGATTCTTAATCTTTATCGTTTCGTTGTTGTTTTTCGTTTATGACAATAAATTGCATATTAAATTTACGTTATAGTCCTTTAATTTAAGGGTATTATACGGATATTACCCCGCAAGTGGTATCAGAGCCAGGCCACGGAAATTTTTCTATGTGATTTTCATAAAACGATTTGAATCGATAGTTTTTTTTGCCTTGAATTCCGTTCGGCCGAACTGATATGCTCACGGCTGTTTTCTGTTTTTTTCTTTTCTTGAAAACCGTGACATGCTGCTGTACACGGCTGTTTCCTTTTTTTTCCGTGTTTTCTCGTCTGTTTCTGTTGTAAACAGTCGGCCGAACTGTTCAGTCGATCGAGGACTGCAGTGTCTCGATCGATTGTTTTTTTGTTTTCGATTTGATTTTGCATATTGTTATTATAAACGGTTATTATTGCAATATGTTAAAGTTTTGACAATTGTAGATTTACTTCTATACGGATTAGGTTTAAATTGCAATTGGGTTTTTTTTGTCAAATCGATTTTGTTTGGTTTTGGCCGAGCTATGTAAATTTGAGCCGCTGAAAAAAATTTTTTTTGCTCTCTTTGCTCTCGGCAAAACCCGCTGGAAAATAAAAAAAAAATAATTTTTTTTTTCGTGTTTTTCCTTCTTTTGGCCACGGCTGGAATTTTTTTTTTGTTCTAAATTTTTTTTCGGCCAAAATGTGTACAATACGGATTTTGTGCATTCGCTTGCTAGTGAAACGGTTCACTCACGTACCATTTAGTTATTTTAAAGCGATTTAAAGTAACGGATTGTAATGGATTAAAATTAAGTTGATTAAAGCGGTTTTGTCACATAATTTTAATCATTAAACGTGGTTTGGATAAATTTAACATAATTACGGAATTATGTCACGAATATATTTTTTAGTTGATGCATTTTATTTATCGTTTTTTGAATGTCTTGAATGCCTTTTATTACGTATTTATTCATTTTACAAACAGTTGTAACTTAGTGTGGCCTTAGTAGAACGTGTTACCGTAATGATGGAACACGGTCTTGGTTGTATTTTGAGATCTCGTATCTCCAATTTTATTTTTTTTAATTACAGTTTTTATTTAGAATGTAAATAGGTTTATATTTTGTAAATTTTAATTGTAATTTTGAGAAGACTAAAGATGGAGATCGGATGCTCACTCCCGCTGCATGGATAAAGATGGAACATCAAGACAGCTTCTCGGGTCCAACGGTGGATTCCAAAGTTGTATTATGTTCTTTTTACTAGGATAGGCCACACTAGGAATTTTTATTTATGTTTTTGCATTCTTTCATTTATTTTTCGTAACGATAGATTGCATCATATTCCGCCTAAAAACCAAACCACCTAATAATTGTATGAAAACTGACTCATATAGAGGTCACGCGTTAGTTTTCTATGACATTTATATGTCACACGATTTAAAGCCATCATCTAAATTAATTCATTCACGCAGTTGCTAGTTATTCGTTCACTTAAAATGAATTTAAACTTAGTTGATGGGATCTTCCTCGTATAAACCAAAATTGAGAATGGTCTTTATAGGTCAAACTCCAATGAGTCCCTTCTTCGTTGGTAGGCATAATATGACCCCTTCTACGTCGGGTAATTTGGAACCGATTGACCTATTTTATCTCAACACTATGGTCACTCGTACGATCCTGTGATCATGGTGGACTATAGATAGGATTTACAGAAATCTATCGACCAAGAGTTTTTACGGAAGAACTAGCTAAACAGTTGGCTTATCAATTTACAGAAATTGAGTCTTGGGATCACTTGTATTATTCTTGAGGGAGATCAATTATGCAAGTGCAATGAGTCTACACGATTAAAATGAATTTTAATAGACTTAAATCACCTCGATGAGTTGCTTATTTCGTTTTTGTTTTTCTTTCTTTTTCAGCGTAGATCACGTTTTTAAACTGCTAATAACATAATGGTTGGCATCTCGCCGACCCAATGCCAAGTGCCACATTGGACCGTGAGTCCCGGCTTCGGATCTTTATGAATCGGATGAATCGGTCTACTAGATCGAAGAATGATGGATCAAACTTCGCGGAATGGGAAGCGGCATTACGGAATGTCGCCACCGCGACGGAAGCTCAAGTATCTGACTGAGCCTCTCCCGCCAACCCCAGGCCCCACGGCTCGAGTTAACGAGGTCTCCACGTATAGCGACTTCGTCATGGAAGCGGGTGCGATTAAAAACGTACTCATTTTTGCAATGGAACCCAATTTGCAGAAACGCTTCATAGCCCATGGTGCAAACAAGATTTTCACCACGCTCACTAAGGAATTCTCGAAAGCACCGAGAATCGTGACCTATGAGCATACCACTCGCTTCTTTGATGCGAGACTCCAGAAGGGCCAACCGGTTAGCCCACACATTCTCAGCATGATTGAGAATGTCGAGAAGCTAGAGACGCTTGATTGTAAAATCAGCGAGAACATTGTAATTGACCGCATGCTTCATTCACTCCACGATGGTTTTGCGCTCTTTAGAGCGAATTACTATATGAATGATTTGAAGAAAAGTCCCCATGAACTGCACTCCCTTCTCGTACAGACCGAGAAGGACATGAAGTTCAGTGGGAGTATGAAACAGGATGTTCTCGTTGTGTCAAACAAGGGCCAGGGTAAGGGCAAAGCTAAAGCAGACCTAGTAGTAGGTAAGGCGAAGTTTAAGAAGTCGGGTTCAGGTAAGAGTGGGCCTGGTGAGGCAAGTAACTCATCAGGCGCGACAAAGAGCAAAACCGATAACATGGAATGCCATCATTGCCACAAGACTGGGCATTGGAGGCGTACATGTCCTGTTTATCATGAGGACATAAAAGCAGGTCGCGTTAAACCTGTTGGTATGTCTTCTCCTTCTACTTGTATTCATATGATTGAGATTAACCACGCAAGTTACGGAACTTGGGTACTAGATACTGGTTGTGGTTCTCATCTGTGTAATCATGTGCAGGGGATCCGGAACATCGAACCCCTCGTAAAGGGTGAGGTGGACCTGCGTATCGGGAATGGAGCACGATTGGCTGCCGTCTCGAGGGGAACATACGTGATCCAGCTTACTAGCGGATTTGAGTTATTTTTATAGAACTGCTATTATGTACCCAGTCTTTCTAAAACATTATTTCAGTTTCTGCACTTGACAAACTTGGTTTTTCATTTTTAATAGAGAATAATAATTGCATTTTCTCATTACACGATATGATTTAAAGGCAAGGCAGTCTCCATGAACGGAATTTATGTTTTAGATCAGACCACCGAAATATTACACGTAATGAATAAAAAGTTAAAGGTTGGTGACAAAGATCAAACGTATCTATGGCACTGCCGTATGGGACACATTAATGAGAAACGCGTAAAAATGACTCATCAAAAATGGAGCTATCTCGGCCTTTGATTTTCAATCATTTGGCACGTGTGAATCATGTCTCATCGGTAAGATGACTCGGATTTCCTTCAAAGGTGTTGGAATGCGCGCTGCTGACCTATTAGGACTCATACATACGGATGTATGTGGGCCTATGTCAATCACCGCACGAGAAGGCTATAGGTATTTCATCACTTTCACGGACGATTTAAGTAGATATGGCTATGTCTACTTAATGAAGCACAAAAGTGAATCCTTTGAGAAATTCAGGGAATACCAGAATCGGGTACAGAACCTACTGGGTAGAAAGATTAAAACGCTACGTTCAGATCGTGGTGGCGAGTATCTTTCTCACGAGTTTGATCAACACCTCAAAGACTATGGGATTGCCTTACAGTTAACTCCACCTGGAACACCTCAGTTGAATGGTGTGTCCGAACGGACAAATCGAACTCTACTTGATATGGTTCGATCCATGATGAGTCACACCGTGTTGCCTGACTCATTGTGGGGTTATGCTCTTTTGTCAGCCGCTCTAATACTTAACCGAAGTCCGTCTAAAGCTGTTGACAAGACTCCATACGAACTATGGAAGGGAACGGTCCCTAACTTGTCCTTTATACGGGTTTGGGGCTGCGAGGCTTATGTCAAGTGGAGACACGAGGATAAGCTCGGCCTGCGATCGGTCAAGACATACTTTATAGGTTATCCTAAAGGAACACTTGGTCATTACTTTTATTCGCCAACCGAACAACGTGTTTTTGTTGCGGCTAGTGCGACATTCTTAGAGAAGGAGTTTCTCGAGAATGCAAAGAGTGATAGAACCTTCGACCTGTCGGAGATTCCAGAACCAAATACCGAGCAACCATTGGAGGAACCAGTTCCTTCAATCCCGGCTGTGGTTAATATTCCTGGGGAACCTAGGAGGTCGGGTAGAGTCTCTATTCCTCCGGACAAATACATTGGTATGGTCGAGGAACATGACAAAGATGACATTCTACTCTTAACGAGTAGTGAACCCGCAACCTATAAAGGTGCCATGACTAGTTCCGACTCAAAGCTTTGGCTTGAGGCCATGAAATCCGAGGTGGACTCCATTTATGGACTTAAGCAAGCTTCTAGGAGTTGGAATCATCGTTCGACCAAGTGATAAAAGACAATGGATTTACTCGATCAGTCGAGGAACCATGTCTATATATCAAGTCAAGTGGGAGAAAGATTGTCTTCCTAATATTGTATGTCGATGACATACTCCTGATTGGGAATGACATACCTGTCTTAACTTCGGTAAAAGTATGGTTGAAGAACCATTTCCAGATGAAAGATCTGGGTGAGGCACAAAGAATTTTGGGCATTCGTATCTATCGAGATAGATCACGTCGGATGTTATCTCTCAGTCAGGAGTCTTACATAGACAAGATCCTAGAGAGATTCAGCATGACTAACTCCAAAAGGGTTTTTTTCTTCCTATGGCTCCAGGGGTGCTTTTGAGCAAGTCTCAGGCACCAGAGACACCGGAAGATAAAGAGCGCATGACACGGATTTTTTATGCCTCAGCTATAGGATCAATCATGTATGCCATGATATGCACACGTCCCGACGTGGCATATGCATTGAGTATGACAATTCGATTCCAACAGCATCCAGGTGTATCACATTGGATGGCTGTCAAGAACATTCTTAAGTACCTACGGAGGACTAAAGATTGGGCATTGACTTATTGATCGAGATGACTCGAAATCTCAGTCTGGATTCGTTTTTACTCTTAATGGCGCTACGATACCACGGTGGAAGAGTTCCAAACAAAGTGTTACAGCAGATTCTACGACTGAGTCCGAGTACTATGTCGCGTCTAGACATGTACAACGGAAAGCTCATCTAATCCGAGATTACGTGGAGCAAAAGGAAGTAGTGATAGAAAAGATTGCTACACATGATTATATAGCAGATCCTCTCACTAAACCATTACGACAAGATAAGCATGAACGGCATGTTAATTCCATGGGAATTAAACGTGTTCCTAAGTTGTAGTATTCTTTTATGGATTAGATTCATGCTCTTGTGTACTCTATACGACATCATCGTTTTGATATTTATATATATAATGTTTTTCATGTGGAATTGTACGACAATTTTGAACACCACAAAGTGAACTGAACAAACATAATATTTTTAGTCCTTAATTGCCCACATGAGCTGATAACTCTGGCAATTATTTTGTGACGTTGGTTGATGGTGGGTTCAACGAGCCATAAGTCAAACAGTTGACTGACCAATCACAGAGGCGATTTATACGGATATCTCGTAGGACACAATTGTGACATCGACGTGGAGTCCTAAATGTTTTATAACATTCGGTGCCCGGTCGTGGATAGGACCTCCATGGTGATCCTAAGAGTCGATTCTTTTCACTATCGACTGTCTCTTGAGACTAAGGCAGATTTTGGGTGACTTTGGTTTCTTTCTCACGGTCATCCGTAACAGGGGGCCAAGTATATTTTTTCTGGGTCAGTTCATGCTGTGCTTAGATCGGAAGGAGTCGAGTTGAAGGAAATATTCAGCCTTTATCAGGTACTCGATATTTCTCAGGGCCACTCGAGGAGTCAGAATCGAAATGCATGGCCATGCTCGAATACGAATTCGTTTTATCGGTTGAGTTACTCTCTAATCGGGAAACCACTCTAGATACGGATCGATTGTAAAATACGACCTTTGCGGATCCGGATCTGCAAATTGTTTTACATTGAGTGGGAGAAATTTTAAATGAATATGAGAATCGGTTATCGCACATACACTTGTACGGACAAGTGGGAGTTTGTTGGAGCTGTGTCCTCCAGTTAGTGCGGATAACGTTCTTACACATACACTTGTACGGACAAGTGGGAGCTTGTTGGGGCTGGTGTCCTCTACAAGTAGTGCAATAACATTTAAATCTCTAAAAGGATCAAAGGGTATACTTTTGTATTATAATCAGTTGGTCCACGTTTATCAATAACGGTTGGCTTGCTAGATAAGTTTGACGTCATTGTCATACAGATGGCGGTGATCAACTGGTCCCTAAAAGTCACACCTATAGGATCCGTTTGAGAGATGTGACGGTATGAAAATACAGTCATGTTGATGCCAGAAAATTGACTAAGCAGTTAGTCCGAGTTATTTGACTAGTAATTAGTCAAAATGCGATGTTGAGATATTTTATTTAATACGGATTAAATAAAATGGGCTAAGCGAATTAAACTGATTAATTCAGTAAATTAAATATAAACGATTATATTTAATTAATGTATATTGAATATAATTATACAATATTGTCATTGTCGGACAAGTATTAATATATCGACTGAGTCATGTTACTAGTTGATATTTTTAATAACCGATAACCGAAGACGATTTATAATAAAATCGCGTCATATACATTTAGCGAATTTCGAGTCGGACCACGAGTTAAATGAGGAGAAAGTGGAAAGCCCACTCCCTCCCCATTGCTAGCCCACGGCCGAACCAAAAGAGAACAAAAGGAGAGTTTTCTCTCCCTTTGACCTAAGCAATTCATTTGCAAAAATATTAGGGTTTTGGAGGCACTTTTCCTCTGAAATTTTCTAGATCTCACATCGTAAAATTCATAACAACTCTCTCAATATTGCAAGTCAATTTGAGAGTAATTCTAGCACAAGGGCATAGTCTCAGACGGTCTTGGGTGCAACGATTAGGAGGAAATCTCTGTTGATTTCTGTTCTTTACGCCGCACTACAAAGGACCCGAGGTTGATTCTTAATCTTTATCGTTTCGTTGTTGTTTTTCGTTTATGACAATAAATTGCATATTAAATTTACGTTATAGTCCTATAATTTAAGGGTATTATACGGATATTACCCCGCATATCCACCCCTCCTTCATTTAGCTAGGCAAGGACTACTTGATCCTTCATGTCCTTTGCCTAGTTGGGCGGATAAGGAAGTCTTCTTTCCGAGTGCATCGAGGGATGAGAGTCCGGGTGACAATGAGGTTGTTGGTGATGCGGTTGATGAGGATGATGATGATGAAGAGGCTAGTGAAGAAGAAGAAGAGGATGATGAACAAAGTGAACAACAAAGTGAAGAAGGAAGTGGTGATGAGTCCACTTCTATTGAGGAAGATGATGATAGTGATGATATGATGGAGGATTAGCAAGCTTTGGAGGCTCCTACCCTCTTGAGGTTTGTCTATCTCTCTCTTTGTTTTATTTATTTAATCTTGATCATGATTGGTAGTCCTAGCAACATAGAGGACTAACACCTCGGCCCCATTGAGGTGTTCTTATTTTATTGTTCCCACTTTTAAAAATCCAAAATGACAAATTTAGTTTCATGCATTGCATTGTGTGTGCATGAACTACACCCAACTTAGGACATTAGAAATAATGTCTAACTCGGTTTGGGGAAGTACATACATACACAACGGGAGGTAATCTAAATTATCCTCTCCGTCATAAACAAAAACCCATGCATCATGTAGTGTAGATTAGTGTAGCTTGCATTTAGTGTAGAATTCATGCATCATGCTTGCATAATTTCCCATCATTTTGACCATTGAGGACAATGCCCATATTAGTGTGGGGATGGGGAATTCTAACTTAACATTTATTCAAAAAACCATAAAAATTTGAAAAATTGAAAAACCAAAAACAAGTTCATTTCCTTTATAGTGTAGTCATGTATATATTGTTGTATATATTATGTTTGTTTTATCCTTGTTCACATTGATTGAATACGCCACATCCGAGATATGAGGATATTGAAGACCGCATGGTATGATCTTTCCAATCTCCTTTTTCCTCTTTATGTTAATGACTATGTGGCTTTATTTTGATTGATGCGGTATAACAATGTGAACTTAGGACTTGCATTTAGTTTATATGGCATAATAGTTGGTAGAATCATTTGCATTAGGATGTTTATATGATAGTTGCATCATGGCATGTAGTTGCATGTTAGAAAATTTTGCGAAACCGTCTACTTGGGAAGCTTGACAAGTGTATATATGCCCTGGTTTTTCTTCTTAAGACTTTGCTTGTTAGAATACTTGTAAAACATCCTAGGATGTGTCATTCTAGTATCCTTTGACCCATGGTTTAAGGCCTAGTCAAGAGTACCTTGTGGTGTGATAACTCCTTGGCTACCGTTTATTCCAAGGTGACCCTTGAAACCATGCATCCATTCATCCATCATCCATGTTCTACCACATTTTTGTCATCAAAGTGAATGGGCACAAAAACAAATCAATTTGAGTTCAATGAAATGAAAAGTGAAAGAAAGTTTGCAAAAAAATGCATCAAATGAAAAGAGGAGCAAAAATAGAACTCCTAAAGCTTCAAATATAAGCCACCCTCACTACATATGGGGTGACTTTGAAAATGTTCAAAAGAAATGCAAAGAAAAGTTGAAAGTTGTCAAGTGTTGAAATGGCAAAAATAAAAAAGAAATGGCAAGAAAGTGTTCTCAAATGTTATATGCCACATGAAATTGGGGGGAAAAACAAAAATGAAAGCAAACTCCCAAAGTGAAACTCAAATATCTATCGATCCCTTTATCCATCGTATCCATTTTTGTGCATGGTAGAGAGGGACGACCCTTCTTCTTGTCTAGGCAAGAGGGGGAATTCCGCGATCCTCCAGTGTTTCTAACACCATAGGGAGTCTACTCTTGACAAAAGCATTTAACGATTAAGGACAAAGGTACCCTAGCTTGACACAACTTGGAGGTGATTTATTGGTATCCTTCTAGGCTTAGTAGTTTGAACAAATTGCATCTATGAAGGAGTGTGTACCCTTGAATTGCTTCCCTTGTAGATAATTTCCGCCACTTAGATGAGGAAAGTGGCTATTCTTTTGTAGATGCATCCATTATTTGATTTTGTGTGCTTAATGTTTGGATGTGTCGCTATTTTGGCAAGACCCACCTTGTCTTGCAAGAAGGCATCCTACCTCATGGTTGTCTTGTTGTGAGTTGAAGGGACGGAGTGAGACCCGCTAATTATCTCATATCGGGTATGGTATTAGGTTAGTTTAAATAATGGTCCTAGTCTTTGTCACCTCTTTACTCGGGACGAGCAAAGGTTCGGTTTGGGGATATTTGATGTGACCATAATTAGAGCATATTTAGTCCCCGAATTAGCCTCGTTCCCATGCTTTTTAGTGCATATTTGGGTCATTTATTGTCTTTAGTTATTTGTTTTGCATATTCTTTGAGGTTTTGTGTCCTTGGTAGGAAAGGAGTGCAAACCTTGCATTTTCATGGCAAAACGAGACTAAATTGATTGAATTCAATGACCAAGCATCAAGGAGAGACAAAATTAGAAGGCCTTCGTACATACTATAGTAGATGGGCAATGATGAGAAAAGATCCTTGCATCCCCGAGGAAATTCCCAAGGATTTTATGAAGGAAAGGGAAGAAAAGAAGAAGGAAGCACGCTGCAAGACAATCCGTGCGTCTTCTCAAGAAGACGCCCGGCCACCAAGCCACAATCCGTGCGTCTTCCTTACAAGACGCCCGGGCAGTAGCAACCAGAAGACGTCCGTCTTCTCCTAAAGACGCCCGGGCAGCAATTGAAGAATCCGGCCGTCCCGTACCTAAGACGCACGGATTCCAAGACAGTACAACTTCGTTTCTTCAAGCTTCAAGAAAGATGCCCATCTTTCCAAAAATACCGGTGTTTCCCTAAGTAGGGACTTAATCGTCACTTAAGCCCTTAGTTAACCCTAATTCCTACACCTAATCCCCACTATAAATACCCCATTAGTCCAATTAGAAGAGGATGTTCTTCTTATCAATTCTTAGAGTAGTTAATATCAATCAAATCTCTCTTTAGTTTTGTAATCAACAATTAATCAAGTTTTAATACAAGTTTTATTTCCTTAATCTCTCTTTTGTTCATCCTTTATTTTGGGTAATTGAAGATTATTTGGGTTATTATTGAGAGATTGACAACCTCTCAATCAAGCATCAAGTACTTCTTTTATTCTTTGCTTTATTATTGGAATCATTAGTAGGTATAATTCTTTTAATCCCTTTTTAATTATTGCTAATTACTTTCATTTGTTCATCATGTTTCACTTTGTTGGTATGATTGACAACCTTGCTAGCATGTTCAACATGATAATGAGTGAGTAGTTCCATAGCTAGGGTTAATGGGTAATTAGGGGAAACCAACATGGGGAATGATTCATGCTTAAATTAATATGCTTTCATGGTTTATTTGCTTGCTTGTTTTGATCTCAACTCATGTACATGTTATGTTTGATGAAATGCGAGCCTATGAATCCTTGCATTTTTTACCCATCACCTATCTTTTCAATGAGACGTGTAAGACATAAACCAACTCGAGTCTCATTAGACCATGCATGTTGTTGAATAGGGAAGACTAAGTCGACTTGTAGGTGTTGTACAATCTAATCGATTCGGCTCCGGGACCCAAACTTTCCTAGGATTGTAAGATATAACCCAACTCAATCCATCACAACAATAATTGCTTGCTTATAATTTGAGAACATGTTTGTATGATCAATTCCCATGAATCCCCTATGACCCCATGACACCCTAGTGCTTTTTATCAATTGTTTACAAACCTTTTTAATTCATCTTGCTTGTTTACTTTCATTGCTATTTAGTTTAGTGACCTTCTACATCAACCCAAATTATGACACCCCTAAGACACCACTAGTTTCAATAGAAATCTCATCTCAATTCCCGTCCCTTGGGATCCGACCTTTACTTGCCTCTTTACTAATTGTAGAGTTGTTTGTGAAGCTATAAATTGTGTTTTGGTCTAGGTGCTCCTAACGACAAGTTACCGAAAATATTTAGTCCGATCACTTTTCCCTATCCATCACCACCACATATAACTCATGTCCTCCCCACCAAACTCATACCCATCACAAGGTGTTACTCATTACATCATAAGATCTGGTAACTTACGCATCAGAACCAACACATACGTAAAACAATGTATAAAGAAGCAAAACAACACCTTTGAATTAAACATGATATGCGACGAAGTCAAAAGATAAGCATATGACCCAAAACAGGGGTCACTAGATTGAGTACAGCCTACTCGATCGAGTAGGTGAAGGTCATAAGCACGTATAACAAATTACCAGGGCTACTCGATCGAGTAACAAGAGGTGCACTCGATCGAGTAAGGGCCACTCGATCGTGTACCCTACGCAATTCTCAACACTGTTCAATTTTCGTAAAACGGTCATATCTCACTCGTTTCTTGGTCATTTTGGGCGTGTGACCTTTCGTTAGAATTGTAAAAGAACAAGCTATCACCTCCAAGTGGAATCACATCAATATCATATAAACATCTCAAGTAATAACAGTTTAAAGACAACTTCTTTATAATCGGACAACATAAGTACTTGATTCTTTATTCCAAACAACTTAAACAACAACAAAGTACACGAAAACAACTCAATACTCATAAAACCAGTATTCCTATTCACATGTTACTATCTTCAAAAGCCAAGCAACAACATCCATCATACACATATACTATTCAACTTGTCAATCATCTACTACCCACATGCTTTGATTCTATAACTTTTCGCAACAAAATATATATATATATATATATATATATATATATATATATATATATATATATATATATATATATATATATATATATATATATATATATATATATCAAACACAAACATTCTATTCATATGTTACTATAATGCCACATTGTAAACCAACTATCATGCGACATGCTTATTCACAACACTTTATCATATATCCACTTTATCTTCTTTCACCACATTCCCCATTCCAGCACAATCATCTTCCAACATTTCCATACAACACATCATCTAACATACCCAATAGAACATTAGTAAACACATAGCGATTCCATGACACCCCATAGTGACCGGTTTAAAGTTGTAGGGCAAGTTCGCGATTTTAGGACGTCTCCCAAGTCTTTGCATTAGCTCCTAACAACTCCTACCCGGGTTCATTTTATTTTGACTCCCTATATTCATTGGGTTCATTAGTTATAGGTTCCAAAATCGTCACTCTGATACCACTTTGTAACACCCCCATACTCCAAGTGCCTTACCAGGACCACATAAGGCATGGGAATGCTACCATCTTGGTTACCCGAGGCAATGTATATCAAATAGACAATAACGAAACGTACTTTATTAAGTATATTTAAAGCGATACAAGTCCAAACCAAAACTGTCAAATGAAAGTACAACTATTCCAAAAGGCTAACTCAAATAAAGTAAATAAATGTTTAAGACACAGCGGAAGACTTCTAGACATCTCATGGCAACTCAACCCAGCTATCCTAAGCACGTCCATCTCATACCTGTTCAATAACTGCACACCACCCCCGAATGGATCACCACAGTTTTCAAAACATTTAAACGGGGTCAGTTACTGATTACACAAAAACAATACAACAATCACCCAATCTCCATCATAACTCCACACACCTGACTACACAATAAAGTGTGTAGTCCCGCCAGAATACCCATCTCAACAAGTATTCCACACCGCTAGTGGGGGACCGTAGCCGTTCCCACCTAAGCCCCGCTCATCTCATCCGAGCGATAACCCATGTTCCTTAATGTGCACATCCCTTCTATGGCGGGTTCCACAGAGGGCGAATCAAGGGCGTGAAGCCACTCCTGCAAGAGACTCCAATCAGCCGAGGACGCACCTCGCAAACCACAGACAAGCAATCATAACCAACCATGCACATTATACAACAACAATTACCAATTACTGATTCCAATATGATATAAATCAACAACAATGATCAACCATCAAAAAAACTACGTAAACAATAACCGAGTAGAGAAACCCTACCTGGAAAAGCAATCACCAAGATCGTCACAATCAGCTAATCAAAATCGTTCTTCAACGCAATCACTCCTATCAAACATACAATCATACAATCACCATCTAATAAACACAATACTCCCAAAACCCCCAATTTACCCAATTAGGGTTTTCACCAAAATCAATGAAACAACATAAAAACTATACTAGGATCTTACCTATAATACGACGGTCTCAACGGCGTAAAGAACACAACGATCCGACGAATCAAGCCCTTAGGATTTGATACAAATGCGAGAGAATGATGCAACGTAGCTTTGTTTTCTTTTGTGTTTATTTTAAAATAGAGTAGAAAGGTAAAAGAAACTGACGGAAATCTTTATATAACCCTCTCACGGATTACTGTCAAACCCGGCAAAACTCGTATAACTCGACTTACTCGATCGAGTAAGTGACTTACTCGTTCGAGTGCCCCTTACTCGATCGAGTGTCACACGTACTCGATCGAGTACCCTTCAGGCAGATTACCGTTTCGTATAAAAACATACTTAAGATATGTTCATTATATATATATATTTTTACCCTTCATTTTAGCTCGGTTTCTATTGTTTATCATACTTTAATTAGTATATTTTTGAGCTAATCTTGTGTTCTAGGTGTATTGTTGTGCTTGTTACGTTTTTGTAGGAATCTAAGCATTTAAAGGCTTTTTCCTATCATTTTGTACACCAAGTTCACTAAGCTAAACAAGACCAAGTATTGGACTAGCATGAAGTGTTTGCATGGGTTTTTCATGAGGAAGTTGATGGACTAATGTGTGCAATGCAATTGTGTCAACAAACCAAAGTCAAGCCCAATTCAAAGTCTAAGTCAAAGTGGAAGAAAATAGGATTCCAAGCTACCTAAGATGCCAAGGGATTAGTGATTAACCGGGTGTTTAATCGCAAAATTAATCACCAACATAGGATTCTCCAAGTAATTAAGAGAAGAATTAAGGCAAACAACCCGGAATCCCACGTCCCTGATCGGGGCCTCCAACCCCAATCGGGGTTGCATGCCTCTTGGTGATTTACGTTTCACTTCCCTCTCCTATAAATAGGAGAGGCATTTCAAGGCTTAGGCATCTCTTATCATATATTCTTACGTCTCATATACTTACAATAGCCTTAAGCATTATAATTTCTCTCAATAGTTTTCATATTAGTTTACAATATTGTTAAGCTTGTAGTTCTCAAACATTTAGTTCTTAATATATTTCAAGCATTTGGTTATAATTTGTTTCTTCCTTACAAGTTCTTTTCTATTAAGGTATTTCTATTTCTAGTTTATAATTTTACATTTCTATTTAGTTTACACATAGTTTATAATTAAGTACTTTATTTATATTACATTAGCATTATTTCTTTTACATGTTATATCACCTAGTTTATATAAATCATACAACCATGTTTAGCATTTCCTACAAT
Source organism: Silene latifolia (assembly GCF_048544455.1). Classification (NCBI taxonomy): domain Eukaryota; kingdom Viridiplantae; phylum Streptophyta; class Magnoliopsida; order Caryophyllales; family Caryophyllaceae; genus Silene; species Silene latifolia. The sequence continues at coordinate 190,507,873 of NC_133537.1, forward strand.
ATAGTTTATAATTTACATCTTAATATGAGTAGCTAAATTTCCTAGTCTAAGGGCTAGGGGAGCCATGCAATATATGTTGGGAAATGTGTCCTCAACAATAGTGCGATCATGTGATTTAAATATCATTATTAAATCTCATTTTAAAGAATACAATTGGGAAGTAATTTTGTTACTGTCAACTGGTCAACATATATCGGTAATGATTGGTGACTAGAGTTTGACATTCTTGTCGTGTGACGGTGGTGATCGATTGACCCCTAGGTCATACCTATAGGGCAATACTCTTAATTGATCATTTAATTAATCGTATAATGTTACGAGTTAATTAAATTACTTGAAAAATTGACGGACGATTTAGGAAGTAATATTTACGTATCAAATTGAAATATGATTAAATGAGATACGGTCTGAGTAATCGAATTGTTTCATTACTCGGATGAAATTGTTGTTTAAAGAAACAATCGGAATTGAATGAATTATTATAAATATGATTTATAAATTGGTAAAATATTTTGGTATAAGTAATTATGAATTACTAAGTCGATTTTTGTATATGACGTATTTTTTATTAATACGTTGATTTTTAATATGATAAAAATACATTGCATTGTTACATGTCATGTAACATGTAACATGTGACAAAATTGACAAATGACAAAATATAAAATGGACTTTCCATTTTATAAGTACCGAAATATTAAGAGGGTTTTTAGTGGAAAAATTGTGTTAATTATTTTAATAAGAGAAAACACAATGATGATCTACCTATGTGTAGCCATGCAAGCCTACATTTCTTGGGTAGAAAAACTAGCCCATGCATTGGGCTCTCCTTCCCTCCCAATCGGTTCCACATAGAAAAGAACAAGAGTTCTTTTACTTAAAATAATTATTATTCACCATATGTATGTGTGGGTGATTATTATTATTCATTCAACCATGTAAAATTATTTTTAGAGAGATAAAAATAATACTCTTCCTCTCCACATCTCCTACCCGGTTTTAGGAGGCTAAACCAAACAATTTTTGGTTCATTTTTCATGAGATTAATATTATACTAGCTCAAATAATATTAATTAGATTAAGAGTTAAGCTTTGGGTATTATTCCTAAGGAGAGATCCTACACTTGGATCTTGTTCTTCCATTAAAGGAAAGCTCAAGAACAAAAGAAAAGGAGATTTCTTTTGTGCCCATTTGAACCGAAATTTCATTGTAAGAAAATGATTTCTTCTCTTTTATTATATTGTTTGCATGCATAAGATCCGTTTTAATTTTATGACAAATTAACTTAGACATATATGAGTATGTTTTTTATGTATATGAATCTACATTTCCTTCAATCGGTATCAAGAGCCACGGTTGTTTGCATGCAAATTGGTTAAAAGTTTTTCCGAGTTATATGAATAACAAAATAAAACTTGTAAAATTTGTGTTATTATGAGATATCACGAAATTACTCCATGCATGTTAATATTTCTGGTCCTAAAATGTTTTAGGATATTTTGGTTAATTTTTCGGATTTTATTGTTCATAATTTACAATAATGGCATTTAAATGTGATTTGTTGAGTAAAAATGTCATTTTTGGTCTAAAATTAGCTATACTTCGAATTTTTACTTGGTTTTTGGATATGTTGTTACATATATTATTTTGAGATAACCTGCAAATTTTCATAATTTTTGGACTTGTTATGCTCGAAAAATGAATTTTTCATTATTAAATTCGGATTTAAGAGAAAAATAGGTTAATATGAGTTAAATTTCGAATCTGGTCATAGAAAATTAATATGTTGTCACATGCAATTTTACAAGATGTGTGTAAAATAATTGGCTATAAAGAAGTCTTTTAGCATGATTTATGAATTTTTGAAGAAAAATAGCATAAATAGTGACATTATTAGTTGGAAATTAATAAAACATAATCTATGACTTAGGAAAAACGTCTAATGTTGCATTTTATTATATTTTTCAGATCTAAAATTGAAAATTTAATGAAAATAATTTTTCCATGTTTTTATGATTATTTTATTAAATATCGATAAACCGCAACATTGTTTTTCCGGAAAATTTTCGAAATTTTTAACCTAAGATTTTGAACATTATGAGTGTCATGGATTTTTCCACAATGTTCATGAATTTAAATTTTGAATTTTGAATTTATTTGAAATTTTTGGATTTATTTGAAGTTTAATAGCTTATTTTTGTAATTTTGGTCCTTTTATGAACAATTTTGTAAATAAAAGTTAATTATGGTCAAATTACTAGTGGAGACTATATTTTGAGTCCTAAGAGGTTAGGGTAATTAACTTATGCATAAATATGAGTTTATGCATTATTGTGATTATAAAATGTTGAAATCACGCAAATCCGTAAAAACCGAGTAATATACGATATTGGCTATTTAAAAGGCGATTTAGCATAAAAATTGAGCATGTTCATACATATTATAATGCTGCATTTTCTTTATGATTGTCATAATTTTAATTTATGTAATTTTGAATTATGTAATTTTACTTAGTATGGCCTTAGATTTTAATTGGTATTTCCGAAATGTATGGGAATATCGATTCGGTTGTAATTTTATTGTGATCTCGTATCACCGTTTTGTAATTTAATAGATTTATTTTATTTTAGTTACAAATGTATAATAGGAAATTATGTAATTTATTATGTATTTTAATTTATCTCGGAGTTTCCAAAGACGGATTTCTTCAAGATGGTGATACATAAAGACGGTGTTACCTCGAGATGCGTACCACAACCGAAGTTCAAGGGACCAATGGAGTTGGTTTCCGAATATGTAATAGATTAATAGTTTTTCTATTTTAGGAAAGGCCATACTAGGATTTATTTATTTTTATGCTTGCATTTTATTTTATGTCGCATGCATCGCTGAATCGCCATAACTAAAACATGCATTGTCATCTTTATCGAGTTTATTGACCGTGTCAATTAAAATTATCGTAGTTCACCGCTTTAGTTCACTTAAAACGTGATAGATAATAAATTGACATGACCTCTCGCTAAAATAAACAATTGAGACTTAGCCTTACCAAAGAGTAGAAACCATGAAAACCTATTTCGTGAGGGAGTGCGCTCGGCCACACCGGGGTACAAACCTTGTTACGTAGGGGAAGTGGGTGATGAATGTTAATCCACCGAATTCATGTTGATAAGGGATGTATCGGCCACACCGTGCCCAAGTTAATGTGGGTTTGGATCATGGACACATTTATTCGAAATTTGGATTGAACTCAACAAAAGTATTTGATAAGGGATGTATCGGCCCCACCGTGCCCTTGTCGATGTGTTTTGGGCTAAAGATAAATGTTAATGTAATTTTATCGACCAAGAGTTCTAAAAGTAGAATCGATTAAAGAGTTAATCCACCGAGTTATATTGATAAGGGATGTATCGGCCCCACCGTGCCCAAGTTAATATGAATTTGGATCTTGGAATCATTTATCATAGTTGGGTAGAGGTCACTATGTAAATGCTATACTTGTTTACAAGTATTAATATAACGATGGATGTTTTGTTTTCCACTATTCCGTTATCATATTGATCTATTTCTTTACCACAATTCTTATACGATATCATTTCGATTTTGATTCAAATCTCCTTATAACATCGTAACTAAAGACAAATATGAATTTGCTTCTAAAACCTCAAATGAACCATTGCTAAGGATCTCTTGTAAAGAGTATAGATTAAAGTTATTCATTATCAAACAGGTTTTTGATTCTTGACTAACACATCTACTTACAATGGATTGTTTTTCATATACTTAAATGAATTAAGTACATTAAAGCGATAAATTGTTTTGGTAATTAGTTTTGTCAGAATTCGTAATTGACCAAAATAACGCAACCACTTCAATGAAAGTTTTAAGACTAAAACGAACAAATGAAGAATGATCTTCATGAATTCAACTTTGCTTCTCAAAGCAAAGACTCATTGAATTAAGTGGGAGCATTCTCTTAAACCGTTAAGATGAGGACGAGGTTCAAGAAGTAAAGATTATGATGGAATTGATACAAGGTAATGTTAAAGGTAAAGTTGTTGAGAATGACGATACTAAACCTATCAATTCCGACCGATAAAGTTTCCATTGTCTTAAATGTTGGACACAAGAAAGGAAACTAACCCCAAGTTATTGAAGAATCAACAAATTAGTTGTGGGACATCTAATAGGATCTTCTTCTTTAAATGTTTATATGATTGACATAAATTTTGCTAGTACCACTTCGTCAATATTAGAAACCGGTGGTGGTTTACATCGTTGTACTTGATACATAGAATGATTAGAATATGACGACTAGCATCAATGATGTCGAGAGATAGAGTCATTGTGTACTCAATCTAGTTTTCGGGTTTGGAGTGGTACTTAATTGTGACTATTAAGTACATAAACTCTAAATAAGAATATATACTTGTTACGATACAAAAGAGGTTTCACTTTTGTGACCCTATACACCATGATTTGATGTATGGCTAGCCCATCATCAAGGTGATTATATTCTAAACCAAACTAGAATGATATATCATGAAGATGATGCAAGACTCAAATTGGTAACCCAAGATTAAACCTTAATTTCTGGAATGATGAACGCAAAGAGTTATCGAGTACTCTTGAAACCATTAGATTGTTAATGGAATATGCGTATCTTGTATTCAAAGCAAGATGTCTCGTGCCTTTTGGTTGAAAAGGAGATCGAGGTTATAAATCATCAATCCAAAATAGGTTGATCATCATCTTTTACCAACGATTTAAGTTGACACTAGTGTGTTCACTTAATAAGGTAAATAGAGAAATCTTTGAAGAAGTTCAAAAGTTCAAGGAATCACGATTTAGTCGTGATGGGATTATCAAAGTGAAGACTTTGATATAAGCCAAAGGAAATGTGATATAATTTCACAAGTTAATCTCTCTTAACACACATTATGGGACAATGTGTGGTTGGATAAGAAATCAAACGCTATTCGATATGGTTTGGACTTCGATCAAGTTACTTTGAGTTACTTGATCCCTTGGGGATTTTATCATTTTGTCTAAATTATTTTCCACTAAATCATATGAGATATGAAATGGTAAGGGTACCATATTTGTAAGTTTTCACAAGAAACAAATGCTCATTTTTCCCTTTCTATTCTCACGAGTACGACGGGTTTGCGGCTCTTGAAGCTGTCTTTCTAAAATACCAGTTTATTTTTAGAAGACAGAGTGGGAGAAATTATTCAAAGAGCCACAAAGATGTTATGTCGCAAGAAATTATTCAAAGAGCCACAAAGATGTTATGTCGCAAGAAACTGGTCTTTCTTGGCTACATGAGACGTTTTGTGTAAGACATTGTTTCTTCAAAACCTAGGAGGTTAAAATTCGTCACTTGTTAAAAATGATGAATTCATGTTACTTTTAAGAAAGTAAAGAGCTTATAACTTACAAAAAATTGTTTGATTCAAGATTGATTACTTCTGGAAAGTAATGAACATATGACTTACATAAGAGTGATTAAGTCACAACTCAATATAAGGCTTAGAGCCATGAAAATCCGAAATAAAAAGGCTTGATTAGTTGCAAAGGGTTTTGCACAAATTGAAATGCTTAAGTCTATTTGGATCTTCTTAGGGATTGTGTTTCATTATAATGAAATACATAGCAAGTGAATCTAAAACTCACTTCTTCAATTAGAAGGAATGTATTCAATACATATCTTGTGTTTTGAAGATTCTTGCAATCCTAAGATAATGTGAAACTTAAGAGAGGGTCTTAAGTAGGACATCAATGAGTTGGAATCAACATTTTTGGATCATGTAATGAAACATTTCTCGATAAGTCGAGAAGTTGTGTTTATACATGAAGTTTAGTGGGAGTTACGGAAATTTTAATTAGTCCGATATGTGGATGACATATTGATCATTGCGAATGATTTAAGACTTTTGGAGTATTATAATACATCTTGAATATCCAGATTTATGAAGATAAATCCACGTGATATTAGCGTCAATAAGAAGTCTTATGTTGATAAGATTCATGACTAGTTCAATTAAATTGAACATATTTGATTGATTTCATTTGCTTCCGCTGCCGAATCAATTAAAAAGAAATAATGTATAACACTTCATATGCTTTGAGTATGATGAACTGTTTTCAAAATCGAATTTAAGTAATCTTTACCAAGTAAGCTACGAAGATTACCCTTAAGTGCATGCAGAAGCATTAAGGAAGTAAAGCAAAGTGTTTATGATGCAATTTTGTGTAAGGGTGTTACACAAGTGACAATTGACAATTGAGGTTGCGCATGGTTTCCGACAAAACCATAATCAAAACACATTAGGATGGTTAAGATACCATTGTGGCTATGTTAATTAAGAAGTAGATTTTCTAGAATCGTTCTAGACAATAAAGAACAATAAGAGATATTTATAACGGAAATTGAGTACACTTGCAATCATGAGATGTGCAAGAGGATGAGTCCCGCACACTGAGAAAACAGTGGGAGCTACTCTTAGGCTAAGAGGGCCTATGTCTTGATTGGATCTCGACACGTACTCAGAAAGTTTTGTAATGCAAATGTATACATTACAAAGGAAAACAAGTATGTAGTAGGGTTGAGTAAGGTACAAGAAGTTGATAAAACCTACTAACCAAAGCCTTCTCATAGGCTTAACATGATGAGTCATGTCATTTCAATTGAATTGAAATGAACAACTACGTACAAGATCAAATTAGATTATAGAATATGAAATAGTAATCAAGCATTGACTATTCATATGTGATAATCACATTTGTCGTTCGAGTTTTATTTTTAAAACTCTTTTATTATACTTTGTTACATCCAAACGGGTTGTGGAGACAATTGAACCCCGTTAAAGTGAACTCGGATTAACATTGTATTTGCCCATAGTTACTTGTATGAAGTGACGTCTCGAAGTAACTAGAGTGTGATGCGATTGATGGCAAGTTCAAGTGCCATAGAGTCATGTGAGATGACTAGTCGATCACATAGGCAGACTGTTAGGAACATTTTGTCGGGCCTTATGACCGCTTATAGAGTTCTGGCAAATTTATATAGCCTGGTCGTGGCGAGAGAGCGCTATAGTATTCAAATGAGTCGATTCTTTTGACTAAAGACTATTCACCTAAGATGGCTCAGTTTCAGATTAACTTTGATTTGTGTTACTACGACCTTCGTAAATGGGGTCAAATGGGCATATTTTGGGTTATGATGGCTGTGGCTAGTCGAAGGGAATGAGTGCGATAGGAATTGTCCACCCCCTTGTCAGGGTTAAAACAATATCTCAGGGCCACTCGAGGAGTAATGAACTGGAAATGCGTGGCCACGCTCGGAAAGTATCTATGATAGATAAGTCCGGTCAATCAGTTATTCTCCAGATCGAGGAAACCACTCTCGATATGATCACTTGCAAGTACGACCTGAAAGACACCTTGCATTGAGTGGGAGATAGTAATAGGACAAGAGAATTGGTGACACACACTTGTCGAGGACAAGTGGGAGATTGTTGGGAAATGTGTCCTCAACAATAGTGCGATCATGTGATTTAAATATCATTATTAAATCTCATTTTAAAGAATACAATTGGGAAGTAATTTTGTTACTGTCAACTGGTCAACATATATCGGTAATGATTGGCTGACTAGAGTTTGACATTACTGTCGTGTGACGGTGGTGATCAGTTGACCCCCTAGGTCATACCTATAGGGCAATACTCTTAATTGATCATTTAATTAATCGTATAATGTTACGAGTTAATTAAATTACTTGAAAAATTGACGGACGATTTAGGAAGTAATATTTACGTATCAAATTGAAATATGATTAAATGAGATACGGTCTGAGTAATCGAATTGTTTCATTACTCGGATGAAATTGTTGTTTAAAGAAACAATCGGAATTGAATGAATTATTATAAATATGATTTATAAATTGGTAAAATATTTTGGTATAAGTAATTATGAATTACTAAGTCGATTTTTGTATATGACGTATTTTTTATTAATACGTTGATTTTTAATATGATAAAAATACATTGCATTGTTACATGTCATGTAACATGTAACATGTGACAAAATTGACAAATGACAAAATATAAAATGGACTTTCCATTTTATAAGTACCGAAATATTAAGAGGGTTTTTAGTGGAAAAATTGTGTTAATTATTTTAATAAGAGAAAACACAATGATGATCTACCTATGTGTAGCCATGCAAGCCTACATTTCTTGGGTAGAAAAACTAGCCCATGCATTGGGCTCTCCTTCCCTCCCAATCGGTTCCACATAGAAAAGAACAAGAGTTCTTTTACTTAAAATAATTATTATTCACCATATGTATGTGTGGGTGATTATTATTATTCATTCAACCATGTAAAATTATTTTTAGAGAGATAAAAATAATACTCTTCCTCTCCACATCTCCTACCCGGTTTTAGGAGGCTAAACCAAACAATTTTTGGTTCATTTTTCATGAGATTAATATTATACTAGCTCAAATAATATTAATTAGATTAAGAGTTAAGCTTTGGGTATTATTCCTAAGGAGAGATCCTACACTTGGATCTTGTTCTTCCATTAAAGGAAAGCTCAAGAACAAAAGAAAAGGAGATTTCTTTTGTGCCCATTTGAACCGAAATTTCATTGTAAGAAAATGATTTCTTCTCTTTTATTATATTGTTTGCATGCATAAGATCCGTTTTAATTTTATGACAAATTAACTTAGACATATATGAGTATGTTTTTTATGTATATGAATCTACATTTCCTTCAATATAAAGTATATAACATGTTAAAATAGGTTGATAATAATATTGTTCAATTGTTTCTATCACATGTTTGCACCATAATGTTTAATCTTTGTTTAAGGCCTTATTCATAGATTAAGTTTGTTCATTCATTCTAAAAGTCGAGAGGCATGGAATCGAATTAGACAAAGCATGTGTAGTAGGATGACCTAGTCATGGACGAAAGTTTCTCTAGGACCCGGTCTATGGTTGATACTAATGCCGTAAGGTGGGTGTCTCTAAGCCTAAGCAATTGACAATGTTTTTAATACCGAGTTTAACATAATTATATACTTACCTTCGCATGTGTGACCCGACCGCCTTAGACTCCTTTCTATTATATAATTTACATCACAATTTTTATTAGTAATCAAACCAACAACAAACAAACAAAACGAAATCGACCTTGATAAGAATCTTTCCATAGCATTTCACAATGTAATTCTCGTTTTCTTGTATTCGACCCCTATTGCTACATTCATTTGTTGGTTAGGGTAATTATCTTTACATAGGTACACGATAAGCCTATCAAATTTTGGCGCCGTTGCCGGGGAAGCGGTTTTATGACGTTTTGAATTGTTGATTCTTATCTTGTTTTATTTTGTTTTGAGGAACACTTGTTCCTTCAGACCATTACTTATCATTTTCCTCGAAATTGTTGTCTTATGCCCAGGTCCTCTCGTCGTGGAGAATTGCTTTCACCGGATTCCGACCCCGAGAAACCCTTTAGGAGAAGACGACGTTTTTGGAAGGAAGTGAAAGAAGCCACTTCTCCCGACCAAGTTGAAAGTGCTAGAAAGTCTTACTTAGATGATCTAGAAGTTCTTGAAGAGGAGGAGGTTTCTAGTTCATCATCATCTCCACCACCACCACCACTATCTACTACCAAAACGATGGTGAAACTTTCCGATCATTCAAAGCCCACCGCGGCCATGCTTCCGGCCAATATCACCACTACTCAAATTAGCGCGCCGGAATTCGAGATCAAACCAGCTTTCATTAGCCTTGTGGAGAGTAAGAAATTTGGGGAAGTCCTTTGGAGGATCCCAATTTGCATGTGCAAAATTTTTGTGACTATTGCTTCATGATCCGACAAACGGGCGTCACGCAAGCCCAAATAAGGGAGATAATTTTCCCTTTTTATTTGAAAGACAAGGCCAAGCTTTGGATCAATAGCCTTGACCGCACCGCCATGGGAATCACCAATTGGGAGACCTTGGCTCTTGCTTTCTATCAAAAAAATTTTCCACCGGAGAAAACTCAATCTTTGAGGAGCCAAATCACCGGATTTTGTCAACAAGCTCTTGAGAGCTTATATGAAGCTTGGGAGAGGTACAAAGAGCTACAAAGGCAATGCCCACATCATGGGCTAGATGATTGGTTTCTAGCAATCGCATTCTACAATGGATGTTGTGCCGAGTCCCGAAGGATTCTTGATTCCGTCAACAATGGGCGGTTTGATCAAATTGACACCGACCTTGCTCATGCCACAATCGAATCTATGGTGGTCCATGATGCTCAATATATCAATTCCCGCATTGTGCCACTCAAAGGTAAAGAAGAATCCTCCAACAACTCCATCTTGTTAGCTCAAATTGCCTCACTCCAACAACAATTGGCGGAAAAGGATGCTAGAGATTCCGTTCAACAACTCAATGCAATGTCTTCTACAAGTCAAATCATCGTTTGTGATGGTTGCGGAGGTGCGGGTCACTACACCGCTCATTGCCAAGCTCCTATTGAAGAGGTAAATGCCTTTCTAGCTTTAAGACAAAATGCTTATCTACCGGGTACATTCTCAAACACATATAACCCAAATACAAGATTTCACCCGAATATGTCTTATAGAAGCAACAATGTGCTTAATCCTCAACCACAACCCCCACCACAACAAAATGCCTATGTCCCTCAACAACAAAAGTATAATCCTCCACCGGGTTATCAAAATCAACAAAGGCCCCCACAAAACAATTTCCAACAAAATCAATCACCACCACAAAATGGCCAACAAAACAACCAAGAAGGAGGTAAGCTTGAGGGCTTGATAGTCCGAATGCAAAATGAATTGTTGGCTCAAATCCAAAAGAATGAGCAAGCTCAAAATGCCGCAATCAAGATGTTGGAGCAACAAATGGCTCAATTGGCCTCATCTAGCTCCTCAAGGACAACGGGCCAACTACCCCCTCAAGGTGAGCAACCACATGCTACCCTTAATGCTATCTCCTTAAGAAGTGGTACGAAATATGATGGGCCATCCATGCCCAAAGAAGATGAGGATGTACTTGTTGAGTTGGAGATCTCTCCAAATGATAAAGAAAGTGAAGAAATTCCTAAGAAAGTGGATGATCCACTTGTTGTTGAAAAAGTCAAGGAAGTGGAGGATGCTCCTCCAAAGAAAGATGTTGTAGCACGGATTCCGGAAAAAGTCAAAAGTGCAATTTCCTCATAGATTGGCAAAGCATCAAAAGAATTCTCAATTCGGTAAATTCAGGAAGTTGTGAAGAATATTCAGGTAACCGTTCCTTTTACCGAATTAATCACTCAAATTCCATCTTACACTAAGTTCATGAAAGACATTTTAACTAAGAAGAGGACTTTTGTTGAGGTTGAAACAATAGCTCTCACCGCCGAGGTGAGTGCTCTTTTGCAAAACAATTCCCCTCCTAAGTTAAAAGATCTTGGTAGCTTTTCTATTCCATGCACTATTGGCACCTACCAAATTGATAAAGCTTTATGTGATTTAGGTGCTAGTGTGAGTTTAATACCTTACTCAATTTGTGCTAAGCTTAATATGGGAGTCTTAAAATGTACTAGTGTCACGTTGCAAATGGCGGACCGTTCTATAAAACGCCCTTTGAGAGTTTTGGAAGATGTTCCCGTTAAGATTGGTAAGTTTTTCATTCCGGTTGATTTTATTGTTGTTGACATTACCGAAGATGCCCAAATCCCAATCATTGGTAAGACCCTTTTTACATACCGCGGGTGCGGTAATTGATGTCAAGAATGGTAAAATTACATTGGAAGTAGGTGACGATAAGGTCACATATAATTTGAACCAAGCCATGAAGAGTCCTATGATAGAAGAGTCTTGTTATTCTATTGACATTTTGGATTTTGTTGACATTGTGATAGAAGACTCTACACCCTCGATCTTTGTCTAAAGATCCCTTGGAGGCACTCTTGGTATTGGAATCATTTACAGATGATGATGAGAATGGGAAAGAGGATATTGATGCTTTGGAGAAAGAATTGGATGGATAGGAGCTATCAATGGAGGAAAGCTCACATTTTATAGGCTTGGTTGCTACACCACAAGAACTTATGGTACAAAAACCCGAGCTTAAACCCCTTCCTACCAATTTGAGGTATGCTTTTCTTGATGATAAGGAGATGTGTCCGGTAATCATTAGTGCTACATTAGATGAGAGTCAATTGGCTAAATTGCTTCATGTCCTAAGGTCTCACAAGAAATGTAACACCCCGGTTTATAAAAGAAGTCCTCGTCAAGACATTCCCTAATAAAACGGACTGTTACCATCTCGGTTTCCCGAGGTAGTGAATAACAAATTAAACTCCAAGGCAATTTATATAATAATTTAACTTAATTATTACAAATCCTCTTTTCAAATTAAATTACAAGAACTGACATAAATAAAAGTGAAGTCTTCTAGATGACTAGTTACTAAGTCGTCTGATCCAGTGTCTCACGCCCATCCACTCTCTCCGTCCTATCTCTTAAACCTGTCAAGTCTGCTCCCCATAAAACGGTTCATCACAGGTGTTCACGAATACACAGGGTCAACCACGAGGTTGAGTAGGGAAAACAATAAAACAATAAAATATGATATGCATGATACTCCGTCACCTCCATCTCCGTCTCAACTCATCACACTCATCTCATACCCCGGAACGCCCAGCCATACCGATCCCCGGTAGACTATATATCGACCGAAGTCGATCTGCCAGCTCAACAGCTGAGGACACCAGGGCAAGTCCTGCAGAACCCGCCTGGGCCTTATCACAACATCACATCGTATCTCATCATCGTCACCACCACATCATCCTCCAACTCCAATGCATATGAAATGCTCAACAAAAATTAATGCAATGCAATATGTAAATAAATCACTAAACTGATAAATCATAAAGTCATGCCAGTTACCCGATGTTGTGATATCATACTCAATACGATCAAATCAGTCAATCACCTTTCCGAATATAAATGATAATGTAAATCAACAACCAGAAATCCAGTCAACACAATTCGATCAATAACGATAATAGGACAAGTGTATTTCCCTACCTCAAAGTGCCAGCAAATCCAATTAACCAGTTAAGCAGTCCAGAAATAAAGCAACGAATCTGATTATCGATCCTTCACGAATCCGTCACCTAAAACAATTATAATATTTATAATTACTAACTACTAAATATAGACATTTCCCGAAATAGAAGCTTTCCCGAAATAAAATCCCGACACCAAACTTATGCCCAATTGGTAACTAAAATAACCCGATTAATGTTTGACTCAACTTCCCAATATAAGAAGTTACTAAAGTAGAATTTCTTAAAATGGAAACTTTCCCGATATAGTAACTTTTCTCTTTTAACAAACCCGACTCAAAAATCCGTCTTTAATTAATTACTTATTATTAATTATTATTTTATTTTAAATAACCCGGACCTTAGATCAAAACGATAATTAAAGGATTAAACGTCATATGCGACTTTAATAAAAACCCGAATCGATTATTTGAATAACTCAACACCCGACTCAAAACCCGTTTTTAATTATATTAAATAATTCGGGAATTAAATTAACTAAATCATTTAAAAGACTCGGGAATTAAATTAATTAATTAATAATACGATAACTTAATGAATTCTAATGATTAAACAATGACAAAAACCCGATTCAAAAACAAACACAACCCGTCTTCAACACTACCCATACTTCACTCTCGCCACACCCTTAAACCGCCACCTGACCACCCCGACAACCACCGCACCTGACCCCCACTTCGTCCCCACCACCAGCAACCACCACCAGCCTGGTCGACTGCCGCCGGCGAGTCGAACCAGAGCTGGCAACTGGCGTGGTTCATCACCGTGCCTCACCAACGCCTCTGCTCCTCGCCAAACCACCACCGCAGCCAACAACTGCCCACTGCCCAACAACCGCCATTCAACTCGCCGCTAAGCAGTGCACCCAGACACAGTGGCACCACCGTCTCGACCTCCCCCTAGTCCACGGTGGTGCCACCCCAACCTAGCCACTCTAAACCGCCTGAAAAACCCATGCTTAAACCGTTTACTACCCCCCATGTCGATGCCGCCTTGCACAGCCACAAACACCACCTATAACCACCCTAACCACCACCAATACACTCGTCCCTTACCACCCATTACCCCTACCCTGCTAACAATCACCAGCAACACCTCCCCTAGTCACGAAATAACAACCAAAACCCGACAGAAAAACCAAAAACAGAGGGAAGGTTGAACTAATACCTTTTTCCGCCACCACACAGCCACCATGGCCACCCACGGCCGTCGACAAATGCTCCTAGCCCTTCCTTGCTGCGCCGCAAACACCCCAAGCTCACTCTCTCTCTCTCGTTTTGCGTGAAAGCCGAGATTGAAGTTGGTGAAGTGAGGGAGGCGGGTTGATGGGATCTGAGAGGAGGGAGGCGGGTTAGGGACTGTTAGGGTTAGGGTTAAGGCACTATTAGGGTTAGGGTTTAGGGTTAAGGGTTAAATGGGCTTTAGGATTTAATGGGCTGAACATATATTGGGCCAATCTTAAATGGGTCAGCTCACAATTCGTATTTCTTATAAACCCGTCACAATTAACTTATATCGGTACCACGCGAGTTAATTAAAATAGTTTACGTAATCATCGACTCAATAATTAACCCAATATAATTAGTAATATAAAATGTATAATAATTAATAATATATAATAATATCCATTTAATTTATTATATAAAAATACGGGGTATTACAGTCTTCCCCCCTTAAAATGAACTTCGTCCCGAAGTTCGCTCCCGTACCCAAACCTCAGAAGGGTATTGCATATCGTCCATACGGACGTCACGCATTTCTAACACGGTTAACACACACTTGACACATCAATTAAACATGACAGACACGGAATGTTACATTCTGCCCTCCTAAATATAAACTTCGTCCCGAAGTTTAACTCGTCTTTACTTAACCCAACTAACTACGACTAATAACTACCTGCGAACACAAATGTATAACACTATATAATCATCTGAGAACACCGTCATCTTCCATCTAAATTCCGATCTCAAACTCAAGTAACTCAATAATCATGGTCTTACTGGACCGCAAATGTAACTCGGCACAAAGGCCCCACAATTCAAACTCAATACCAGTAGTTTAATCACACTCTCCTTTTTCACATCAACCAACTAACCGAAGTAGGAACAGAACATATGGAACTCATTTGTATAGGTACCCCACAACTAAACATCAACTTGGTCAACTATAATCTACAAACAAGTGCAAATTAAGCATCAAGATTTTACAATCCTATCCAACTAAAAACATGGTTACGTCCTCGTAACCTTCATTATTATAACTAAGGTTCTCAAACTACTGCTAACAACTGAAAGAGGATAAAAGATTCCCAACTCTCGCTTAAGTTAACTAATCCTTTGCCAAAGACAATTAATATACCATGTTAACACATAACTCACTTAAATCACCACATTACGTTTCCCGTGTTGACATTCGTAATTAACCACAACCCATCAATTCGCTACATGAACGAACAACATGACTAAATTATCCCACTACTTATGACTCCGTTCTAGTTTCATTCCTCCAGATTAGCAATTATCATGGAACCATACCACCAAACACTGGCTGGAAATCTCATTCCGAATCTATACTCACACGACAACATTTAACTTCATTTTCAAAACTTTTACTTTCATACTGGACGGTGAATAATTTCCTTAACATAATCTTATAACAGAGCCGTCCATAGAATCCATTTACAGCTTACTACGAAACTCATAATCAGATAGACTTAATTCAATTCCTTTAAACAAAACGAGCTTAGGTGTCGACTCATATATTGTAATTTACAGGTTCATCTTATTCATTTCAGTCCTATCTTTACTAATGAACGACTATTACCTCAACATCAGGATTTTAGTTGCACTTCTTTACTCAGTTATATTCACGGCTCAATTAAACGTAATTATAACAACTATCATTTAAACCAACGTGTATCATGTGAATCATTAAAGGGTTATCCCATTATAATTGCCAATATAATTATCATAACCAATCTTTATTAAAATATAATTGATAGTAACGACTCGAGAATATAGATATGTCAAATGTCGTGTTACAATTGCAAAAATCACTTTAGCATTTTATGTCAATATAACAACGAATATATCCAATAAGAAACAACAACACTGTTTATTATCGTGTTATAGGTTTTAGGTTCAATTGAAATAATTTAATGCAATGAAAGTAATAAGGCACACAACTCACATGAAAGTCTTTAAAACTCAGATGACATCTTACATGGGTGGACATTTAGACACGATCATTACTACCATCCAGGTGTAAACATTTAAACAGAATTATTATAAATATTCATGCGAGTATATTAGAACAATCAAATTAACTTTTAGTGCCATCAACTTTACCAAGATACGACGATATAGTTTTATATTCATATATATCCGACCACTATGCAATTATGATGAACACACCAAAGATATTCCAACATGCCAAACGTATATAAAATATGCAAACAACTGGACTCGTATAAAATATTTCACCCCTTGATTAGAAATCGATTTAAGCTTATTCAATTTTTTTTTTTTTTTTTTTTTTTTTTTTTTTTACTCATACTATCATGCCAACAATGTTATTAACTAAGTTTTAAATTTTTGTCACTTGTTAAGATACATAATTACTGAACATGCGTGCTACTATCGCCATAAGAAACATTATAAATTCTTATTACTAAAGCTCGTGAATTAACCAAACAATTGTATGAAATTTTAACATAGAACGCACATTTTAAATGTTTTGATTTACGTTGTACCTTCCAAAAATCACGAATAAATAACTGTTGGATTAAAACTTGATTCATATTACTTTTATAAAACATGGTGAGTTCAAAACACAGGGAAAAAGAATTAGGTTTATAGCACAAGAATTCCATTTTTTTTTTTTTTTTTTTTTAAAGAATTTTACAACTCAGTTGGTCTAAACAAACATGTGACAGCTATTGGTCCAAACTTGGGTCAGTTTGCAAAATCTACCGTTTAATATAAAGACATCAAGAATTTTCGTGGCTTATTAATTTGAAAACATATGTGAATTTTATGATCGGTGGAGTTGGAATTATGCGAAAATTATTAATACAATTTAAATGAGGATTTTTACAAAATCGTTGGACAAAACATCACTGTGCAGAAACTTCCTGACCACAGCCCACCAACATATTTATTACTCCTAATCCGTATATCTTATAAGCATGAAACCAACGTCAAATGAACACTAACTCACGAGGCTACCTCTCATAAAATTTTCATCCGTAGGCAATAAACAGAGAAGAAGTGGTAGTAAGGTCAATTAAAGGGTAACACCAACCAGAACGAGTTTTATCACTAAGTTATTCATTTTCTATGTTCCAATTCTTATAACTATACTATCGATACTAATCCATCCTAACTTAAATCTCACACTGTACAATTCGTAACATCTACCCCATAGAATCCCTTCGCATCTCGATCTACTCATTATATCTAAATCACGATTGCGATGACTAAAGATATGAAATTCTATCGTGTTTCTTATTACTAACACAATACTATACTAGCATGGCTTTGGGGTCACATAACCGCATATTACTAGACCTAATAGTACTATCAGCACATCATTCATACAAAATACTTACCGTAGCGTTGTCCTGCATAATGGTTAGATTATATGGGTCTCAAAGTATACATCAACTCGATTATGCAATAATCAATGTATCAATCAATTAATACTTAGGCAATGATATATGAATTTCAGGTTCAACCTTAGGCAACTTTTCTACCCTTTCTCTCGTATACACTCATGGTTTCCGGTTCAACTGAGAGGACCACTGGTTCGGTGTGAGGGGGCCCCTAACTCATACCTTACCTTAGTGTGCTCCTAACAGTTCTATCCCGGGTTCATTTTATTTAGACACATCCTATGTTCATTGGGCTCATTGGTTTAGGCCTGAGGATCGTTCGCTCTGATACCACTTTGTAACACCCCGGTTTATAAAAGAAGTCCTCGTCAAGACATTCCCTAATAAAACGGACTGTTACCATCTCGGTTTCCCGAGGTAGTGAATAACAAATTAAACTCCAAGGCAATTTATATAATAATTTAACTTAATTATTACAAATCCTCTTTTCAAATTAAATTACAAGAACTGACATAAATAAAAGTGAAGTCTTCTAGATGACTAGTTACTAAGTCGTCTGATCCAGTGTCTCACGCCCATCCAGCTCCCGTCCTATCTCTTAAACCTGTCAAGTCTGCTCCCCATAAAACGGTTCATCACAGGTGTTCACGAATACACAGGGTCAACCACGAGGTTGAGCAGGGAAAACAATAAAACAATAAAATATGATATGCATGATACTCCGTCACCTCCATCTCCGTCTCAACTCATCACACTCATCTCATACCCCGGAACGCCCAGCCATACCGATCCCCGGTAGACTATATATCGACCGAAGTCGATCTGCCAGCTCAACAGCTGAGGACACCAGGGCAAGTCCTGCAGAACCCGCCTGGGCCTTATCACAACATCACATCGTATCTCATCATCGTCACCACCACATCATCCTCCAACTCCAATGCATATGAAATGCTCAACAGTAATTAATGCAATGCAATATGTAAATAAATCACTAAACTGATAAATCATAAAGTCATGCCAGTTACCCGATGTTGTGATATCATACTCAATACGATCAAATCAGTCAATCACCTTTCCGAATATAAATGATAATGTAAATCAACAACCAGAAATCCAGTCAACACAATTCGATCAATAACGATAATAGGACAAGTGTATTTCCCTACCTCAAAGTGCCAGCAAATCCAATTAACCAGTTAAGCAGTCCAGAAATAAAGCAACGAATCTGATTATCGATCCTTCACGAATCCGTCACCTAAAACAATTATAATATTTATAATTACTAACTACTAAATATAGACATTTCCCGAAATAGAAGCTTTCCCGAAATAAAATCCCGACACCAAACTTATGCCCAATTGGTAACTAAAATAACCCGATTAATGTTTGACTCAACTTCCCAATATAAGAAGTTACTAAAGTAGAATTTCTTAAAATGGAAACTTTCCCGATATAGTAACTTTTCTCTTTTAACAAACCCGACTCAAAAATCCGTCTTTAATTAATTACTTATTATTAATTATTATTTTATTTTAAATAACCCGGACCTTAGATCAAAACGATAATTAAAGGATTAAACGTCATATGCGACTTTAATAAAAACCCGAATCGATTATTTGAATAACGAAACACCCGACTCAAAACCCGTTTTTAATTATATTAAATAATTCGGGAATTAAATTAACTAAATCATTTAAAAGACTCGGGAATTAAATTAATTAATTAATAATACGATAACTTAATGAATTCTAATGATTAAACAATGACAAAAACCCGATTCAAAAACAAACACAACCCGTCTTCAACACTACCCATACTTCACTCTCGCCACACCCTTAAACCGCCACCCCGACCACCCCGACAACCACCGCACTTTGACCCCACTTCGTCCCCACCACCAGCAACCACCACCAGCCTGGTCGACTGCCGCCGGCGAGTCGAACCAGAGCTGGCAACTGGCGTGGTTCATCACCGTGCCTCACCAACGCCTCTGCTCCTCGCCAAACCACCACCGCAGCCAACAACTGCCCACTGCCCAACAACCGCCATTCAACTCGCCGCTAAGCAGTGCACCCAGACACAGTGGCACCACCGTCTCGACCTCCCCCTAGTCCACGGTGGTGCCACCCCAACCTAGCCACTCTAAACCGCCTGAAAAACCCATGCTTAAACCGTTTACTACCCCCCATGTCGATGCCGCCTTGCACAGCCACAAACACCACCTATAACCACCCTAACCACCACCAATACACTCGTCCCTTACCACCCATTACCCCTACCCTGCTAACAACCACCAGCAACACCTCCCCTAGTCACGAAATAACAACCAAAACCCGACAGAAAAACCAAAAACAGAGGGAAGGTTGAACTAATACCTTTTTCCGCCACCACACAGCCACCATGGCCACCCACGGCCGTCGACAAATGCTCCTAGCCCTTCCTTGCTGCGCCGCAAACACCCCAAGCTCACTCTCTCTCTCTCGTTTTGCGTGAAAGCCGAGATTGAAGTTGGTGAAGTGAGGGAGGCGGGTTGATGGGATCTGAGAGGAGGGAGGCGGGTTAGGGACTGTTAGGGTTAGGGTTAAGGCACTATTAGGGTTAGGGTTTAGGGTTAAGGGTTAAATGGGCTTTAGGATTTAATGGGCTGAACATATATTGGGCCAATCTTAAATGGGTCAGCTCACAATTCGTATTTCTTATAAACCCGTCACAATTAACTTATATCGGTACCACGCGAGTTAATTAAAATAGTTTACGTAATCATCGACTCAATAATTAACCCAATATAATTAGTAATATAAAATGTATAATAATTAATAATATATAATATCCATTTAATTTATTATATAAAAATACGGGGTATTACAAGAAAGCCATTGGTTACAAACTTGACGATTTAAAGAGCGTAAGCCCCGAATTTTGTATGCATAGAATTAATCTTGAGGAAGATCATAAACCATGTGTCCAATGTCAAAGACGACTAAATCCTAACATGCAAGAAGTGGTAAAAAATGAAGTGCTTAAATTGTTAGATGCGGGAATTATCTATGCTATTTCCGATTCTAAATGGGTGAGTCCGGTCCAAGTAGTTCCTAAGAAGGGAGGAACTACCGTAGTCAAAAATGATAAAAATGAACTAATTCCAACTAGAATTCTGACGGGTTGGAGAATGTGCATTGACTATAGGAGGCTAAATTTAGCCACAAAAAAGACCACTACCCATTACCTTTTATTAACCAAATGTTGGAAAGGTTGGCATGTCACAAGTATTTTTGCAATCTAGATGGTTATTCCGGGTTCTTTTAAATACCCATTCACCCGGATGACCAAGAGAAGACCACATTTACATGTCTCTATGGTACCTTTGCCTACTGTAGAATGCCTTTCGGTCTTTGTAATGCCTCCGCCACTTTCCAACGTTGCATAATAAGCATCTTTTCCAACTTTATCGAGTCTATCATGGAGGTGTTTATGGATGATTTTAGTGTCTATGGTTCTTCTTTTGATGCTTGTTTGGCTAACTTGTCTAAAGTTTTGAAGCGATGTGAAGAGGTTGATTTGGTGTTGAATGGGGAAAAGTGCTACTTCATGGTAAATGAAGGAGTGGTGCTTGGTCATATTGTTTCGGAAAAAGGAATTGAAGTGGATCGTGCTAAGGTCCAAGTTATTGATCAACTATCCCCACGGGTAAATGTGAAGAGTGTAAGAAGTTTCTTGGGCCATGCGGGATTCTACCGCCGTTTCATTAAATATTTTTCTAAACCTGCGAAACCTCTTACGGAGCTTCTTTTAAAAGATGCTCCCTTTGTGTTTACTAATGATTGTCTTGAGTCTTTTAATAGGATTAAGAAGGCTTTCATTTCCGCGCCTATCAAATAATCACCTGATTGGAACTTGCCATTCGAGCTCATGTGTGATGCAAGTGATTATGTGGTAGGTGCCGTGCTAGGACAAAGAAAAGACAAGGTTCTCCATGCTATCTACTACGCTTGCAAAACCTTGGATGCGGCTTAAAGCAATTATTCCACAACGGAGAAAGAGCTAATTGCCATTGTCTATGCCTTAGACAAATTTCGCTCTTACTTGATCGGTTCCAAAGTCATTGTTCATACCGATCATGCCGCATTGAAGCATCCTCTAGCCAAACAAGAAGCCAAGCCAAGGTTGATAAGATGGATCTTGCTCTTGCAAGAATTTGATCTTGAGATAAAAGAGAAGAAAGGGGCCGAAAATGTTGTTGCCGATCACGTTTCCCGTTTGAGGTTCAATGATGGAGGTATTGAGTTACCTATCGATGATTCATTTGCCGATGATGTTTTGATGATGTTGGAAACCAATACTCCATGGTATGCCGACATAGCCAACTTTCTAGTTGGAAAAGAATTGCCACCCAACCTTTCATATCAACAAAGGAAGAAGTTCTTACATGATGCCAAGTTCTTCCTATGGGACGATCCAAACTTGCTCAAACATTGCTCCGACGGGCTATTTCGGAGATGTATCCCACAATGGGATGTGAAAGGGGTGCTAGAAGGATGCCATTCTTCTTCTTATGGTGGTCATCATGGACCATCCATGACCGTTGCAAAGGTGTTGCAATCCGGCTTCTATTAGCCAACTATGTTCCAAGATGCTAAGAATTTCGTGATGGCTTGTGATGCTTGCCAAAGGACGGGCTCCATATCAAGGAGGCACGAGATGACTTTAAATGGTATCTTGGAAGTGGAGGTGTTCGATGTTTGGGGTATAGATTATCTAGGACCGTTTCCTTCCTCCAAAGGGAATCGGTATATTTTGGTCGTCGTCGATTATGTCTCTAAATGGGTAGAGGCAATTGCTACTCCAACCAACGATGCTCGCAACGTGATCAAATTATTCAAGAACATCATATTCCCAAGGTTCGGTGTTCCAAGGGCGGTCATTAGTGATCGTGGTACCCATTTTGGTGTGAAGCAACTTGATACTTTATTGGAAAAATATGGAGTTTATCATAGAAGAGGCTTGGCCTACCATCCACAAACTAGTGGCCAAGTAGAGGTTTCTAACCGTGAGGTCAAGTCCATACTTGAGAAAGTTGTTGCCAAGTCACGAAAGGATTGGAGTATGAAGCTCGATGATACCTTGTGGGCCTATCGAACCGCATTTAAAACACCTATTGGTACCTCACCGTATAGGTTGGTCTATGGAAAGGCGTGCCATGTTCCCGTTGAGATGGAACAAAAGGCTTTTTGGGCTATTAAGGAGTTAAACATGGACCCGAAATTGAGTGGAGAAAAGCGATTATTGCAACTCAATGAACTTGATGAATTCCGCTTGCAAGCTTATGAGAGATCCCGTCTCTACAAGGAGAAAACAAAAAGATGGCTCGACAAGAAGATCTTGAATAAGGAATTTCAAATTGGTGATAAGGGCTTGCTATTCAATTCCCGATACAAGCTATTTCCAGGAAAGTTGCGATCACGGTGGACCGGTCCATATACCATTACTAATGTCAACAAGTTTGGTTCCGTTGAAAAGTGATAACCACCAAGGGCGAAAAATTCAAAGCAAACGGTCATCGTTTGAAGCTCTACCATGAGAATGTGATCGTTGGTGTGATAGAGGAAATGATCGTTCAACCTCTACCAAAGAAAGCTTAGACCGACTCAAGCTTTTACGTCGTGCGGGACATTAAACCAGCGCTTCTTGGGAGGCAACCCAAACTTTTTATTTTTTTTATTTTTTTTCTGCATTTATTGTTTTTCATAGATTAGAAATAAAATGCTCGACTTGACGATATTTCTTTTTTGTGATTTTTAGGTGAAAATGAAGAAAGGAGGCTTATAAGAGAATCTAGCACGCTTCCCCATGCAAGAACCCCGTTCAAGGACGTGGTTTTCAAAAAACGAGAAAAGAATTTAATCCCATAAGGAAGCAAGTCAAATGCGGGATGATGCAGTCAACCTCGATCGGGGTTGGAGGCCCCGATGGGGGCGTGGTTCTCTACTTGCTACGAGGTATTTTGACGGATTAAAAAAAAACTCATTTGCTATCAATCTCAAAGACCGACGGTACTCCCTTTCCTCTCTTTCTCCATTATTTTTCTTCATTCCTTCATCTAAAATCACAAGAAACATCACTTTCTTCATCAATTTTGCAAGAATCATTCAACCATTAACATCAATTGGTAAGTTTTCTTCTCTTTTCTCTTTAAATTCATTCATTTCAATCAATTTAATTGAATTATGCAAACCCTAACTCAATTTGGGGGAATTTGATTTTGTGCTTTTTAGTGCTAGAAATTGATTGTAGAATGTTCTATTCATGTTTGTAGTATGAATTAGTTCACTAATTTGTACTATTATGTCTATTAGGATGAATTTTGGTTTGCCTTAAGATGACTTTTTGTCTTAAATTTCAGAAAAATGACACCAAGAAAAGCTCCTACCCAAGGTGCTTCTAAGAGAAGGAGAGGTGAGGCGGAACCTTCAAATGTTGTGGAGGATGTGCAAATGGAAGAAGTCTCGGAGTGGCAAGACCCGGATTTTCCGAATGTGATCTTCAATTCACAAGCTCAATACAACAATTGGGTCATCTTAAAGAGCAAAGGTATAAAACCAACAAAATTTATCAACCAAGCTTCTTTAAACAACATTGGAATTGAGAAAAATGTTAAGACTTTGTTTAAAAATCTTGGTATGAAGCATTGTTACACAATGAATTATAAGACCTTTCCCGAACTCGCCCTTGATTTCTTAAGCTCTTTTGAGTTTCATAGGTCTAGGAAACCCGGTTTTATAGTTTTTGTTACATTTCGCTTGTTTAATGAAGACCATAGGATGGACTTAGAGGACTTTGCCAATATCTTTCAATTGCCTCTCAAGGACCTACCTACCGAATCACCCGAATCTTATAACCCCGTTTTGACTTGGAATGCCATTTCTCACTTGTCTTTTCAAGGTTGGGACCATAGCCCTCATCAATATATACATTACCCCGACATAAGGGTTTGGCAAAGGTTTATGGGATGGACCTTTTTTGGGAGGAATGAGCCTCACTCGGTGAGGAAGATTGAGGTAGAGATTTTGGGTGCTTTCTTGAATGTTAATGGTGATGAGAAGTGGGGAATCAATATCCCCTACCACTTTGCGGTCCATTTGACCAAACAATGCAACCCCCAAAAATAGTTGTATTATTTTGGGGGGTTTGGTCACTAAGATTGCACACCACTTATGTAGGTTTAACCAAGAGAATACCAACTTGAGACCATTGCTTGAGTCTAGGGAAAAGGGAGTTGGGCTTGATTATGAATATTTTCTTTCTTGTAATTGGTTTAGGGATGCTCACCCTAACATGATTTGGAAAATAGGTAGACAAGACTCCATTAGTCTACCCGACAAAAAGAAAGAAATAAAGGCTTTGGTTCACACTAAGCCTCATCATGGGAGTGACCCCTTTACTAGACCTACTTACCATTTGGACTTAAGAGGTGAGACCCATACCACCGTTGAGAGGCGTGCGGGAGGTCAACCCTCTCAAGCACGCCATTCTACCTCTAGTGTTCATTCACCTTCTAGCATAGAAATGATGGAAATGATGCGAGAATTGAACTTAGGTGTTAATGCAATTCGTGATGACCAACGACTTGCTTTGCATCCAATTTATGATCATTTTGCTAGACAAGGAGTAATCCAACCCGAGGGGCCACACCCTTCATTTTATACTTATCCTCCGGGTGGATTTCCTCCTTCTTCCCCTATTCCCCATCCTCCTCCTAACAATGACGCAGGTACATTTACTACATATGCACCCGGTCCGGATTTTGTGGTTCGGATTATGGTGTTGAGGCATTACAAGGAGGCTATGGTGGATATGGTGGATATGGTGGCTATGGAGAATATGGTGGGTATAGTAGCTATGGTGATGGTATTAGTAGTGGCCAAAATATTGGTGAGTATGTCACTCCTCTTCAAGAGGATGATTCAAGTGGAAGTGGCCACCAAGATGAATCAAGTGGTAGTGGTAAGAAGAAGAAAGGAAGGAAGGGGTTCAATTTTTGGCCCTTTTCTTAGTTGATTGATGAAGAAATCCCCCGAATCCATGCTAGCTTGGGGGGAGGATAGCAAGTTGAGTAAGTTTTTAATTGTTTTGCATTTTAGTTTAGATCTTGCAACCCATTAAACATAACCTCTAGTCCTTCTTGTTTTGTGCTTTGAGCCATTTTTATGGTTTGATTGGGTAATTTGAATTGTTGGCACATTGAGGACAATGTGATGTTTAGCTTGGGGGGAGATTGCATTTGCATATAGTGTAGTTTGCATGTAGTGTAGAACAATTTGAAAATTTTTGAGAGAAATTTTTGCTTTGTGCATGCTTGTAGCCTACTTTCCGCTTTGCTTATCCTAATAATGGCTTCTTGATAATGATTTATTCTTTCATGATGGGATATTAGCTACATGGGGATGTATTGACATAGTATGTGGGAGATGGAGAATGAACCGAATAAGCTTGATCTTGACTTGTGGCAAGCTACAAAATAGTAAGGTAGAGCCTCTTTTGACCGATGCATCCATATCCGGTCTCTCTTAGGTGAGTGTAGGTGTCTCCTTATAATGTGTGTTTCATCAAAACGCACAAGTATGGTTCTCATGTCATCTCTTGGTAAGTATGCATTCATTTGTTACAGCATTTTGGAGCCATTCACATGATATATTTGCCTTCTTGACCCCTTCATAAACATTTTTCCTAGCTACATTATAACTTGCCTACCCTTGTTGAGCTTGTAGCTTTGTTTTGTTTTGTTTGGGTGCTCAATTGGGATTTGATTAAAAAATTGTGGAAATCATGTGAGGTTGGTCTTAATGCTCAAGAAAGAAAGAAGAAGAAGAGAAAAAAAAAGAATTGAAACGATGAAAAAATGAGAATGAAAAGATGAAAAAAATGAATGAGAAAAAATGAAAAAGCATGAAAAAAGAAATGTGCATTGAAATAATAAAAAAAAAAAGAAGAAAAAGAAAAGATGTGAGAAATTCTCAAGCATTATTCATATATTTTGGAGGGTTTTCTTATGGTTTGAATTGCAAAATTGGGTTAGAATTGGGATTGAGCACCTTTACATTTTGGTAGTTGCTAGCTTGAGTTAGCTCCACATTACCATAACTTTTTTGTTCCCCTTTCTTACCCATGTTTATTTGCTTTCTTCCTACCCATTTGGCTTCTTTATCATGCTTACATTTGATTGTCTCCGCTTGCTAATTTTGACATGTTTACCATATTAGATTGTGGGCACATTGTTATAAGTTGAGGATAGTTGAGTGTTCATTCACAAAATTGTCCTTTCACATATAAAAGAGTTTGAGTGCCACGTGAGAGTCCATAAGTCAAAAGATCATGCAAGAGCTTAGAGATTCATTCAAAGTTTTCCATGCTACGTCATCGTGTAAATCTCATCCATGCTTTGCTTTATTCCTTGCCCATGTTGTTTCCAGTTTTTAAATCATTATGCTTGGCTTGTTTGGGATATTGCAATTAATGGGATTTGGTTTCTTGCTTGGGGACAAGTAAGGGTTTAGCTTGGGGGAGTTTGATATGTTCATTTTATATATATTTTTACCCCTCATTTTAGCTCGGTTTCTCTTGTTTATCATACTATAATTAGTATATTTTTGAGCTAATCTTGTGTTCTAGGTGTATTGTTGTGTTTGTTACGTTTTTGTAGGAATCTAAGCATTTAGTGGGTTTTTCCTATCATTTTGTACACCAAGTTCGCTAAGCTAAACAAGACCAAGTATTGGACTAGCATGAAGTGTTTGCATGGATTTTTCATGAGGAAGTTGATGGACTAATGTGTGCAATGCAATTGTGTCAACAAACCAAAGTCAAGCCCAATTCAAAGTCCAAGTCAAAGTGGAAGAAAATAGGATTCCAAGCTACCTAGGATGCCAAGGGATTAGTGATTAATCGGGTGTTTAATCGTAAAATTAATCACCAACATAGGATTCTCCAAGTAATTAAGAGGAGAATTAAGGCAAACAACCCGGAATCCCACGTCCCTGATCGGGGCTCCCAACCCCAATCGGGGTTGCATCCCTCTTGGTGATTTACGTTTCACTTCCCTCTCCTATAAATAGGAGAGGCATTTCAAGGCTTAGGCATCTCTTATCATATATTCTTACGTCTCATATACTTACAATAGCCTTAAGCATTATAATTTCTCTCAATAGTTTTCATATTAGTTTACAATATTGTTAAGCTTGTAGTTCTCAAACATTTTGTTCTTAATATATTTCAAGCATTTGGTTATAATTTGTTTCTTCCTTACAAGTTCTTTTCTATTAAGGTATTTCTATTTCTAGTTTCTAATTTTACATTTCTATTTAGTTTACACATAGTTTATAATTAAGTACTCTATTTATATTACATTAGCATTATTTCTTTTACATGTTATATCACCTAGTTTATATAAATCATACAACCATGTTTAGCATTTCCTACAATATAGTTTATAATTTAAATCTTAATATGAGTAGCTAAATTTCCTAGTCTAAGAGTTAGGGGAGCCATATAATATCAAGTATATAACATGTTAAAATAGGTTGATAATAATATTGTTCAATTGTTTCTATCACATGTTTGCACCATAATGTTTAATCTTTGTTTAAGGCCTTATTCATAGATTAAGTTTGTTCATTCATTCTAAAAGTCGAGAGGCATAGAATCGAATTAGACAAAGCATGTGTAGTAGGATGACCTAGTCATGGACGGAAGTTTCTCTAGGACCCGGTCTTTGGTTGATACTAATGCCGTAAGGTGGGTGTCTCTAAGCCTAAGCAATTGACAATATTTTTAATACCGAGTTTAACATAATTATATACTTACCTTTGAAGGAAATGTAGATTCATATACATAAATTAACATACTCATATATGTCTAATTAATTTGTCATAAAATTAAATACGGATTTTATGCATGCAAACAAATAAACAAAAGGAGAAGAAATCATATTCTTACAATGGATGATTCGGTTTTATGGGCACAAAAGAGATCTCCTTCTCTTTTGTTCTTGAGCTTTCCAAATGGAAGAACAAGGATTCAAGTGTAGAATCCCTCCCAAAAGCATATACCCAAGGAATACATCTTAAAGACTAATATAATATGATCTAGTATTAAAATTAGTCTTACTTAAAATATGACACAAAAATGTTTTTGTACTCTCACATATTTCGGTTGAGAGAGGAGGAATTTTGTGATTTTATTTCTCTAGAAATCTCATAAGATTGTAGAGAGCATATAGATTTTCTTACTCTAGAAAATTATTGCCTTGTGTGAATGAATAAAATTGAAAAGAAAAAGCTCTTTTTCTTTTCTTGTATGGTTGGCCGAAAATGGCTAGGGTAGGATGCCCAATACTTTTTGTTTTTGCTCTTCTCAAAAGCATAGGTTGGCATGCCTACTAGCTAGCTTTCATCATTGTGTTTATATTTAAACAATTAACACAATTTCCACTAACTCCCTCTTAATATTTCGGCACTTATAAAATGGAGAGTCCATTTTATATTTTGTCATTTGTCAATTTTGTCACATGTTACATGTTACATGACATGTTACAATGCAATGTATTTTTATCATATTAAAAATCAACGTATTAATAAAAATACGTCATATACAAAATCGACTTAGTAATTCATAATTACTTGTACCAAAATATTTTACCAATTTATAAATCACAATAAATTGTATTTATAATAATTCATTCAATTCAATTGTTTCCTTAAACAATAATTTCATCTGAGCAATGATACAATTCGATTACTCAGACCGTATCTCATTTAATCATATTTACAATAAGTTACGTAAATTATACTCACAAAATCATCCGTCAATTTTAAGCAATTTAATTAACTCGATCGGTATACGATTAATTAAATAATCAATTAAGAGTATTTCCCTATAGGTATGACCTAAGGGGATCAACTGATCACCACCGTCGCACGACGTTAATGTCAAACTCTAGTCAGCCAATCATTACCGATATGTGTGGACCCGGTTGACTGTAAAAATATTACATCCCACATGTATTCTTAAAATGAGATTTAATAATGATATTTAAATCATGTGATCGCACTATTGTTGAGGACACATTTCCCAACAATCTCCCACTTGTCCTCGACAAGTGTGCGTCACCAATTCTCTTGTCCTATTACTATCTCCCACTCAATGCAAGGTGTCTTTCGTGTCGTACTTGCAAGTGATCATATCAAGAGTGGTTTCCTCGATCTGGAGAATAACCGATTGACCGGATTTATCCACTCTGGATACCTTCCGAGCGTGGCCACGCATTTACAATTCATTACTCCTCGAGTGGCCCTGAGATATTGTTATAACCCCGACAAGGGGTGGACAATTCTATCGCACTCATTCCCTTCAACTAGCCACAGCCATCATAACCCAAAATATGCCCATTTGACCCCATTTACGAAGGTCGTAGTAACACAAATCAAAGTTAATCGAAACCGAGCCATCTTAGGTGAATAGTCTTTAGTCAAAAGAATCGACTCATTTGAATACTATAGCAGCTCTCGCCACGACCAGGCTATATAAATTTGCCGGAACTCTATAAGCGGTCATTAGGCCCGACAAAACGTTCCTATGATCTGCCTATGTGATCGACTAGTCATCTCACATGACTCTATGGCACTTGAACTTGCCATCAATCGCATCACACTCTAGTCACTTCGAGACGTCACCTCATATAAGTGACTATGGGCGAATACAATGTTAATCCGTGTTCACTTTAACGGGTTCAATTGTCACTACAACCCGTTTGGATGTAACAAAGTATAAAGGAGTTTTTAAAGAAAAACTCGAACGACAAATGCGATTATCACATATGAATAGTCAATGCCTGATTACTATTTCATATTCTATAATCTAATTTGATCTTGTATGTAGTTGCTCATTTCAATTCAATTGAAATGACATGACTCATCATGTTAAGCCTATGAGAAGGCTTTGGTTAGTAGGTTTTATCAACTTCTTGTACCTTACTCAACCCTACTACATACTTGTTTTCCTTTGTAATGTATACATTTGCATTACAAAACTTTCCGAGTACGTGTCGAGATCCAATCAAGACATAGGCCCTCTAGCCTAAGAATAGCTCCCACTGTTTTCACAGTGTGCGGGACTCATCCTTCTTGCACATCTCATGATTGCAAATGTACTCAATTTCCGTTATAAATATCTCTCATTGTTCTTTATTGCCTAGAACGATTCTATAAAATCTACTTCTTAATTATCATAGCCACAATGGTATCTTAACCATCCTAATGTGTTTTGATTATGGTTTTGTCGGAAACCATGCGCAACCTCAATTGTCAATTGTCACTTGTGTAACACTCTTACACAAAATTGCATCATAAACACTTTGCTTTACATCCTTAATGCTTCTGCAAGCACTTAAGGGTAATCTTTATATACTAGGTAAAGATTACTTAAATTCGATTTTGAAAACAGTTCATCATACTCAAAGTATATGAAGTGTTATACATCATTACTTATTTAATTGATCCCAGAAATGAAGCAAATGGAATCAATCAAATATGTTCAATTTAATTGAACTAGTCATGAATCTTATCAACATAAGACTTCTTACTGACGCTGATATCATGTGGATTTATCTTCATAAATCCGGATATTCAAGATGTATTATAATACTCCAAAAGTCTTAAATCATTCTCAATGATCAATATGTCATCCACATATCGGACTAATTAAAATTTCCGTAACTCCCACTAAACTTCATGTATAAACAAAACTTCTCGACTTATCGAGAAATGTTTTATCACATGATCAAAATGTTGATTCTAACTCATTGATGTCCTACTTAAGACCCTCTCTTAAGTTTCACATTATCTTAGGATTGCAAGAATCTTCAAAACTCAAGACATGTATTGAATACATTCCTTCTAATTGAAGAAGTGGGTTTTAGATTCACTCGCTATGTATTTCATAATAATGAAACACAATCCCTAAGAAGATCCAAATAGACTTAAGCATTTCAATTGGTGCAAAACCCTTTGCAACCAATCAAACCTTGAAATCTCTCTTTATTAGTGCAAAACCCTTTGCAACTAATCAAGCCTTTTAATTTCGGATTTTCATGGCTCTAAGCCTTATATTGAGTTGTGACTTAAACACTCTTATGTAAGTCATATGTTCATTACTTTCTTGAAGTAATCATCTTGAATCAAACAATTTCTTTTGTAAGTTATAAGCTCTTTACTTTCTTAAAAGTAACATGAATTCATCATTTTTAACAAGTGACGAATTTTAACCTCCTAGGTTTTGAAGAAACAATGTCTTACACAAAACGTCTCATGTAGCCAAGAAAGACCAGTTTCTTGCGACAACGTTTTACACAAAACATCTCACGTAGCCAAGAAAGACCAGTTTCTTGCGACATAACATCTTTGTGGCTCTTTGAATAATTTCTCCCACTCTGTCTTCTAGAAATAAACTTGTATTTTAGAAAGACAGCTTCATGAGCCGCAAACCCGTCGTACTCGTGATAATTGAAAGGGAAAAATTGAGCATTTGTTTCTTGTGAGAATTTATAACCATGGTACCCTTACCATTTCATATCTCATATGATTCGATTTAGTGGAAAAATAATTTAGACAAAAATGATAAAATCCCCAAAAGGATCAAGTAACTCAAAGTAACTTGATTGAAATCCAAACCATATCGAATAGCGTTTGATTTCTTATCCAATCACACATTATTCCATGATGCGTGCTAAGAGAGATTAACTTGTGATACTATATCACATTTCCTTTGGCTTATATCAAAGTCTTCACTTTGATGATCCCATCACGACTAAATCGTGATTCCTTGAACTTTTGAACTTCTTCAAAGATTTCTCAATTTACCTTATTAAGTGAACACACTAGTGTCAACTTGAATCGTTGGTAAAAGAAAATGATCAACCTATTTTGGATCAATGATTTACAATCTCGATCTCCTTTTTCAAACAAAAGGCACGAGACATCTTGCTTTGAATACAAGATACGCATATACCATTAACAATCTAATGGTTTCAAGAGTACTCGTTAACTCTTTGCGTTCATCATTCCAAAATATTAAGGTTTAATCTTGGGTTACCAATTTGAGTCTTTACATCATCTACATGATATATCATTCTAGTTTGGTTTAGAATATAATCACCTTGATGATGGGCGAGCCATACATCAAATCATGGTGTATATGGTCACAAAAGTGAAACCTCTTTTGTATCTTTAACAAATTGTATTCTTATTTAGAGTTTATGTACTTAATAGTCACAATTAAGTACAACTCCAAACACAAAACTAGATTGATTACACAATGACTCTATCTCTCAATATGTTTGTTGCTAGTCGTCATATTCTAATCATCCTATGAATCAAGTACAATGATGAAAACCTCCATTGGTTTCTAATATTGACGAAGTGGTACTAGCAAAAATTATGTTTAATCAAATAAACATTTAAAGAAGAAGGTCCCATTAGATGTCCCACAACTAACTTGTTGATTCTTCAATAATTTGGGGTAGTTTCCTTTCTCGTGTCCAACATTTGAGACAATGGAAACTTTATCGGTCGGGATTGATAGGTTTAGTATCGTCATTCTCAACAACTTTACTTTTAACATTACCTTGTATCAATTCCATTATAATCTTTTACTTCTTGAACCTCGTCCTCATCTTAACGGTTTAAGAGAATGCTCCCACTCATTTCAATGAGTCTTTGCTTTGAGAAGCAAAAATTGAATTCATGAAGATTACTCTCCATTTGTTTGTTTTAGTCTTAAAACTTTCATTGAAGTGGTTGCGTTATTTTGGTCAATTACGAATTCTGTAAATCTAATGACCAAAACAATTTATCACTTCAAGGTACTTAATTCAATTAAGCACATGAAAAATAATCCATTGTAAGTAGATGTGTTAGTCAAAAATCAAAAACCTGTTTGATAATGAATAACTTTATTCTATACTCTTTACAAGAGATCCTTAGCAATGGTTCATTTGAGGTTTTTAGAAGCAAAATTCAAATTTGTCTCTAGTTACGATGTTTTAATGGAGATTTTGGAAAAATCGAAATGATATCGTATATGAATTGTGGTAAAGAAATAGAACAATATAATAACGGAATAGTGGAAAACTTAACATTTATCGTTATATTAATACTTGTAAAAACAAGTATAGCATTTACATAGTGACCTCTACCCAACTATGATAAATGATTCCAAGATCCAAATTCATATTAACTTGGGCACGGTGGGCCGATACATCCCTTATCAATATAACTCGGTGGATTAACTCTTTAATCGATTCTACTTTTAGAACTCTTGGTCGATAACATTACATTAACAATTATCTATAGCCCAAAACACATCGACAAGGGCACGGTGGGGCCGATACATCCCTTATCAAATACTTTTGTTGAGTTCAATCCAAATTTCGAATAAATGTGTCCATGATCCAAACCCACATTAACTTGGGCACGGTGGGGCCGATACATCCCTCATCAACATGAATTCGGTGGATTAACATTCATCACCCACTTCCCCTACGTAACAAGGTTTGTACCCGGTGGGGCCGAGCGCACTCCCTCGCGAAATAGGTTTTCATGGTTTCTACTATTTGGTAAGGCTATGTCTCAATTGATAGTTTTAGCGAGAGGTCATGTCAATTTATTATCTATCACTTTTTAAGTGAACTAAAGCGGTGAACTACGATAATTTTAATTGACACGGTCGATAAACTCGATAAAAGACAATGCATGTTTAGTTATGGCGATTTAGCGATGCATGTGACATAAAATAAAATGCAAGCATAAAGATAAATAAATCCTAGTATGGCCTTCCCTAAAATAGAAAAACTATTAATCTATTACATATTCGGAAACCAACTCCATTGGTCCCTTGAACTTCGGTTGTGGCACGCATCTCGAGGTAACACCGTCTTTATGTATCGCCATTCTTGAAGAAATCCGTCTTTAGGAACTCCGGAATGAATAAAATTACATAATAAATTACATAATTTCCTATTATACATTTGTAACTAAAATATAATAAATCTATTAAATTACAAAACGGTGATACGAGATCACAATAAAAATTACAACCGAATCGATATTCCCATACATTTCGGGAAATACCAATTAAAAATCTAAGGCCATACTAAGTAAAATTACATAATTCAAAATTACATAAATTAAAAATACTCATATATGTCTAATTAATTTGTCATAAAATTAAATACGGATTTTATGCATGCAAACAAATAAACAAAAGGAGAAGAAATCATATTCTTACAATGGATGATTCGGTTTTATGGGCACAAAAGAGATCTCCTTCTCTTTTGTTCTTGAGCTTTCCAAATGGAAGAACAAGGATTCAAGTGTAGAATCCCTCCCAAAAGCATATACCCAAGGAATACATCTTAAAGACTAATATAATATGATCTAGTATTAAAATTAGTCTTACTTAAAATATGACACAAAAATGTTTTTGTACTCTCACATATTTCGGTTGAGAGAGGAGGAATTTTGTGATTTTATTTCTCTAGAAATCTCATAAGATTGTAGAGAGCATATAGATTTTCTTACTCTAGAAAATTATTGCCTTGTGTGAATGAATAAAATTGAAAAGAAAAAGCTCTTTTTCTTTTCTTGTATGGTTGGCCGAAAATGGCT
This sequence comes from Silene latifolia, assembly GCF_048544455.1. Lineage (NCBI taxonomy): Eukaryota > Viridiplantae > Streptophyta > Magnoliopsida > Caryophyllales > Caryophyllaceae > Silene > Silene latifolia. The sequence goes on from NC_133537.1 coordinate 190,543,344, forward strand.
AGGGTAGGATGCCCAATACTTTTTGTTTTTGCTCTTCTCAAAAGCATAGGTTGGCATGCCTACTAGCTAGCTTTCATCATTGTGTTTATATTTAAACAATTAACACAATTTCCACTAACTCCCTCTTAATATTTCGGCACTTATAAAATGGAGAGTCCATTTTATATTTTGTCATTTGTCAATTTTGTCACATGTTACATGTTACATGACATGTTACAATGCAATGTATTTTTATCATATTAAAAATCAACGTATTAATAAAAATACGTCATATACAAAATCGACTTAGTAATTCATAATTACTTGTACCAAAATATTTTACCAATTTATAAATCACAATAAATTGTATTTATAATAATTCATTCAATTCAATTGTTTCCTTAAACAATAATTTCATCTGAGCAATGATACAATTCGATTACTCAGACCGTATCTCATTTAATCATATTTACAATAAGTTACGTAAATTATACTCACAAAATCATCCGTCAATTTTAAGCAATTTAATTAACTCGTATCGGTATACGATTAATTAAATAATCAATTAAGAGTATTTCCCTATAGGTATGACCTAAGGGGATCAATAGATCACCACCGTCGCACGACAAAGAATGTCAAACTCTAGTCACCAATCATTACCGATATGTGTGGACCAGTTGACTGTAAAAATTACATCCCACATGTATTCTTAAAATGAGATTTAATAATGATATTTAAATCATGTGATCGCACTATTGTTGAGGACACATTTCCCAACAACCTTTGCATGTATGACCCGACTCTCTTAGACTCCTTTCTATTATATAATTTACAACACAATTTTGATTAGTCATCAAACCAACAACAAACAAACAAAATGAAATCAACCTTGATAAGAATCTTTCCATAGCATTTCACAACGTAATTCCCGTTTCCTTGTGTTCGACTCCTATTGCTACATTCATTTGTTGGTTAGGGTAATTATCATTGCATAGGTACACGATAAGCCTATCAACTTACTCGACAGAGTAAGCCCCACTCGATAGAGCACCCATAGACATAGAAAACCGTAGTATCACACTAGAGATACCCATATATTCAATAATTGAAGCAATGAAAGGGCATTTGAAAAAGAAATGGTCTAAATCCTCAATATGATGATTACACAAAACACAATGTGTTGGGACGTCAATATGGCTTCTAATAAGTCTACTTTTAGTAGGTAATCTATCAATACAAGCTTTCTAGAGAAAAAACTTTAACTTTGGAGGAATATTTAATTTCCAAATCCAGTGAAACTCACACTTTGTAAGATTATGATCATACAAACCTTGTGCTAGACAAGTTGCTGTTTTGGTAGAAAAATTTCCGTCACTTGATAATCCCCATACTAGATTATCCGGGATCTCATTACGTGGTATAGGAATATCAGTAATAAGGTTGACAATATCAGAACTGACTATTGTAGATAACTTAAGAACATCCCACTGCTTACAAGGAGTATAAAATCTTTAACCAAAAATATTTGGTTCATGAATAAATTGGGGATCAATAAAACAATTGATAGGATACGGAAAAACCCAATTATCGGACCAAAATCTAATGTTGTTACCATTGCCTAATTGACATCTTAAACCCTTTCTAAGAACATTTCAAAGGGTCATGAGTTTACGCCATTGCCAAGAGCTACTAGAAGTAGGCTTATGATCAAAGAGCGAGCAATTTCTCAAATATTTTTTAGTTACTACCTTGACCCATATGTTCTCCTTTTCGTTGAGAATTTTCTACAGAAGCTTCATCTGCAAAGCCATATTTGTCGCTTCAGAAGTTTAATTCCTAATCCGCCCATCGACTTTGGTAAACAAACTTTATGCCAACCAATAAGATTAAAACTATGTTTAGAGGGATTTTTATTCCATAGAAAATCTCTATGAATTTTGTCTAATCGTTTGTGCACAGAGGAAGGAAGGAGAAAACTTTGCTTTTGAAAAGTTCCCTTTGAGGCTAGGTTAGCATTAATAAGAACAAGTCTACCAGCCTATGACAACGAATTTGCTTTCCATTTAGATAATTGTGCGCAAGAAGATTCAATAATACTTTCAAACGTGTTTTTAGTGACTCGACTGTCAATTATCGGACAACCAAGATACTTTCCTAAATGGGTTGCCTCGTTCATCCTAAGGATATATTTAAACGAGTCACGATAAGACGATCAATATTTCTAGTACATTGAAAAGTCGATTTATCGAAATTAACAAATTGACCTGACATTGTGCAAAAATTATCTATAATAGCCTTTATACTTCTACAACTCCTGTTGGAAGCTTTAGAAAAAATGATGATGTCATCCGCAAAGGTAAGAAAATGTATTTTTTCCATATTAGGTCCAGTATTAATACCAATATCACTAGATCGTTGATCACTACATTTTTGTAGACTTCGAGCTAAAACTTCAGCGCACATAATAAAAATATACGGTGAAAGAGGGTCGGCTTGCCGAATTCCCCAGGTGGGAACAAAAACGTTACCCGGGATTCCATTAACCAGAACTGAGAAAGAAACAGTTTTAATACATTCCAGAATCCAAGAAATCCAAACAGAACTAAAACCAAACTGTATTAACATTTCCTCTATAAAGTTCCATTCTAAATGATCATATGCCTTTTCCATATCAAGTTTAATTGCAATCCAACGTCCTTTACCTTTTTGCGTTTAAAGGAGTTAAATATCTCATGAGCTAATAGAATATTATCTTGAATGAACCGATTAGGCGTAAAGGCTCCTTGAAAAGGGTGAATAATCTTGTGCAATATGACTTTCGGACGATTTGCTAAAATCTTTGAAATAATTTTATAAATTGTCGAGCAAAGACTAATAGGACAAAAATGATTTGCAGATTAAGGATGTACCACCCCCATAAGTCGGGGTCCTTCCTCTAGAAAATTTCCATCATATGGAGGTGTCACAAGCCTTGGTTTCCAAGAGTGTAATGCGAACAACAAGTAAAGAAGTACTTTAGATTACATAAATAGTTAAGTTGGAAAGTTAAGTAACCACAAGTAAAGGGATATGAAAATCATCTCGAAAGTACAACCAAATCGAATGGAGTTTACATGTCAAAAACTAAATAAGAACAAGTGGCGACACGAGGTAGACCGCTCCTAAGCCCGCTACTCAAACATGAGCACCTATCGACACTGCTCCCCATATGGGCGGAAATCACCATATGGTTCATCACAGACATTCAAACCCAAGTGTTAGCCAATGATTTAAATGTTCAATAATAAACGAGAGATGCAAATAACTTACTAAGTTAATGAGGTATGAAAACAAGATAAGTGTCCACCAACTCATCTCCTACAACCATGACCGGGACACGCCCACGACGTCACCAATACCACTAAGGTACTCGAAACACGTCCGTGGTACCGGACCTGAATGCGACTCGAGTCCCCTGCCAGACAACATGCCTCGCCGCATGAGTCCCTCCATAACCCAAGTACTCAATGTGCACATTCCCTCTGAGTGGGAAGCTCCAAGGGATACTTGAGTGTAAGACGGTTTTTCAACCGTCTTCCGTCTCCAAAACCATCACCAACATCCTCCAACAATCTCCAATGTCAACAATTCACCCACTATAAAGTACATGGAGATTATGCGATGATTGACTAATCAAATGTATTTGATACAGGTTAATTAGTCCCTTATATTTATATATGTATATTTAATATATATATTTGGTTGAGTGAGTTTGTTGAAGTCGAGTTTAGAACTCGAGTCAACGCAAGTTTATTATTCAATTATGCGATGATTGACTAATGAAATTTTATATCTTATTGTAATATGATTAAATAAGATTTAATTTAATAATTAAGCGTTAATTCATTAAATTAATCAAGGTATTATATTTTTAGAGGTGGAGGTTATTTGTTGATTATATTTTACAAGGGTTGTAAATTAATTAAGTTGGACATCATAGGACTCATTATATTTTCATATAATGACATAATTATCACTTAAGAGTTAAGTATATATTAATTATTTAGTTTATATTATATAATTGTTATGCTAGTATAGATCCCGCTCAATAATGAGCGTTATTTATAGAGTTTTTACTTTTTAGTTTATTACGTATTCATTCCAAATTTATGCCTTTACATTTTCATATTTCACCTCATTGAATTTGTAAGAATTGTATTTTGGCTTAAGAAAAAAAACTAAACTGCAAAACTAATAGAAAAATTGAATATGACATACATTTTTTTTATCACAAAGTTAATGATTTCATTTTATAACTTTTCGTAACGAATTTTTTTTCACGAAACTAATAATATTAGTTTATTTTATTGTTTTATATAGTGTAAGTATGCATCAAGTCATTTTCTAAGAAAATTTAGCAATTTTGAATTTTATAATTTATACCCCTTTAATTTTATTTTGATTAAAACATTGTAATTATAATTTAGAATTTAATGAAAAAATCATGCTTAAAGATAATAGTTTAATTGTACAATAAAAAGATAATAGTTTAATGGGAATATCTCAATTCTTTCCTTATATAAAGGAATGGAGTTTGGAGGGAAAACTTTTGAGAATTTTTATTCTCTTAGTAGTAGGGGGATTCTCTTAGTAGTAGGGGGATGATCAAACTAATACTTATTTATGTGAGATAAATAATTAAATGATTCTTATGTTTGTGTGACAAACATCACAAAATTAAAATGATCCATTTTACATCATGATGGCCGAAAATAATATGTTGTGGAACAACATTTTATTTTTGTTTTTTATTTAATCAACAAGTTGCATGTAATGATTTCACCTACATGCATGCTTATGACAAAAGCTACTCTAGTATACTCATTACCTACAAAAGCATGCATTAAAATAAGAAAAAGTAATTGTCCACTAAGTAGACATGGGTGCCGGTTTTGGGTGCCTATTTAGAGGCAATTTTGTTGCTCATTTTTCTAGTTCTATTTTTTGCATGCTTCTTTCAAAATTCTCACACAACCACATTAATATTATTATCAAATTACTAGAGTAGTAATAAAATTAATATTAAGGGATTTATATTTCTTGTAATATCTAATTAATATTACTAGAAATAATTTGGGTAAAATTTTGGGTGCAATTGATAGGAGAGTTTCTACTTTGAAACTTTGGGGGGATCATCCTTTTATTCATAGCTCAAGAACAAGGTTAGGAAGGTGTCCTACCTTGTGCCCAATAAATTGGTCCACCATTATGTAAGGAATAATTGTTTTCTCCTTATTTCCTTTTAATTCATATTGCATTCACAAAATCTATTATTCTAAATTAGTGAGTAATTTAAAAACTAATTAGAGGAGTCTAATTAGGGATTATAGAACCTAACAATTGGTATTAGAGCTTTGTTGTTGCATGCAAATCGTTTTTTGAGCTTTACGAGTTATTAGATGACTAAAATAAAAACCGAAAAATTTGTGTTTATATAGTATATGCACGAAATTTTTCCATGCATGTATACATTCTGGTCCTAAAATGTTTTAAGTCATTTTAGATGATTTATGGAATTTTATTGCTCATTTTTATAATTTATTGGATAATAATAACATTTTAGTGAGTAAAATGGTTATTTAATAACTAAAAATAGTTATATGATGTTTCTGGCCACGAAATTTTAATATGATCTCATACGCATATTTTACTTATTGTATGTAAAAATTGAGGTTAATGTGATTAATTTTGCATGATTTATGAATTTAATGGTTAAAATAGAATAAATCGAGATTATATTAGCTAAAAATAGCTAAAACATCAGATGTGAAATGGAAAAATTAATTTTGTAAATTTTGTGTGTTTATTGATTTTTATGTGATAAAATCGATTAAAGGCAACTTTATTAGTCATAAAATTAAATTCAAAAATTTTTTGGCTGGATTTATATTTTTCCAGGATCTAGAAATTATTATAAGTATGTTCAAAATTTTGATTTTGAATTTTTTATATTTTTGTGATTACTTTGGAATTAAGTTATCAAAATTATGATTTATGCTATTTATTCATGACATAAATTAAAAATGCTTTGTGAGCAATTTTTATGAAATTTTTGGGATCTTGGTCATATTCCAAAATATACAAAATTTTAATTTTGAATTTTTTCAAATTTTTATGATTTATTGGGAATTATTTCTTAATTGTTAAAAGTAATAAAATTATAATGAGCAATAATGTAAAACCAAGTTAGAATTATTGTCAAATCTTAGTGTGGACTAATATTTGAGCCCTAAGACAGTTAGGGTAATTAACTTGGGCTTAAATTTGATTTAAGTATTATTTTGGTGATTTTAATGAGTTAAAAGTCACGCATTTCCATAAAACTAAAGCGGTATACGATATAATCTAGTAAGGCGATTTGGCACATTCATTTTTGCATGTTGAATACATATATAATGCTGCATATTTTTATAGATGTGTGTCATTTAAATTTATGTGATTTTGAGTCATGTAATTTTTCTTAGTATGACCTTAGTTTTTAATCGGTATTACCCGTAATGTAAGGGAATATCGATTCGGTTGTAATTTTAATGTGATTTCGCATCACCGTTTTGTAATTTAATAGATTTAAATTTTTATTACAAATGTATAATAGGATATGCTATGTATTTTATTATTATTTTGTAATTCCGGAGTTTCCTAAAGACGGAGCTATTCGGAAAGGAGTTCCGATCAAGACGGTGTTTCCTTGGGAGGCGTGTCACATGAAGTTCAAGGGACCAAAGGAGTTGGTTTCCGAAGTGTAATAGATTATTAGATTTTCTATTTTAGGAAATGTCATACTAGGAAATTGTTTTTCCTTACATGTTCTATTTTATATGTTTGCATGCATGCCAAATCGCCATAACATCAAATGCATATCTTTTTATATCGAGTTCGCGACCTTGTCAATTATAATTATCGATAGATCACTAATTTAGTTCACTTAAAAGAGATAGATAATAAATTGACAAGACCTTCACATTTCTAAAAATTGAGACTTAGCCTTGCAAAATAGTAGGAACTCATGAATCCCAATTTCATTAGGGGTACAATAAGGTATTGAAATATTATACCGGGTGCTTTCTTTTAACGTTGGGTAAGTGGGGTAATAAAATGTTATTACACTTCGAAATTTGGTTGATCTCAATGAAAGTATTAGAGGGACCATTGTCCCAATAGGTTCGGGCTAAAGATGAACTTAATGTAGTTTCATCGACCGAGAGTTCTATGTGCAGAATCGGTTAAACGAGTTAACCCACCAAATTGTATTAGTAAAGGTTGTAGAGGGACCGTTGTCCCACAATCGAGCTAGTATGAATTTGGGTCTTGAAATCGTTTATATAATTGGGTGGAGGTCATTATATAAATGCTAAAACTTGCTAAAGTTTTCATATATTACGATGAATGTTAGTTTTCCCAATTTTTCGTTGTTTAAATTTGTTCTATATCTTTGCTCTTAGACATATACGATGTCATTTCGATTTTAATATATGTCTCCATTAAACCACTATAGCTAAAGACAAATAGAATCTCCTTTCTAAAAGCCTCAATTGAACCATTTAAATAAGGCATGGACTAGCTCCATAGGAATCGTTCTATTCCATGGAACTCCATAGGCAATGTCCTATGTTATATAAGATTAGCATCTTAAATTCCTAACATACCTATGTATGATTTCTTGTGAAAAAGTATGAATAGAAGTAATGATTAATCAAAATATGTTTTGATGATATCTTCTATACATCCACGGCTCAAAAGTCTTATTGCTCAACCTAAACACTTGTCATCAAGCACTTATGTAATTAAGAACATGACAATGTTAAATTGGTAAATTGATTTGTTAGAAACTTTGATTGACCAATTATCACAAAAGGGTTAACCCTTGTGAAGGATTAACTAGGAATTTATATGAAGATAAGTCTTCATCAAGTAGAAATTCTTGAAGTCAGTGGGAGCAATAAGAAGTAAGTACCTATCTTAATTGTTAAGGATAGAACTAGGCTCGAAAAAGAAAGTGTTAGACACTAAAATAGAGACAAACCCCAAATAAGTAAAGATCAAGGAAGTTGGTTGTGTGAACCGAACATATTCCATCTTGAATATCTATGACATTGACATTGCATTCTTGCCAATTACCACATCATGAGTATTTGATACAAATTTGGGGATTTCATCATCATATTGGCATTATCGTGTGACGACTAGCAAGAATGTTGTAGTGTACTCATTTTAGTTTTGTGTTTAGAAATGTACCTCAATAATTGTTTTGATGTACAATAAGTCTAAATAAGAATATAATTCAAGTTTTTGTATAAAACGCAAAGGGTTTCTCTATTATGCAATTAAAACAAGCGGTGTGCCCTTATAAACCACGATTAAGTTTATGGTGAGACCATACAAATCAAGGTAATTATATTCAAACTAGAAATAAATGTCATATATACAAGACTCAAGTTGGTGACCCCAATCATTTCTCAATTCACGATTGAAAATCACATTTAGAAACTAGTTTTGACTAGTCTCCCAAACCATTTGATTGGGAATCTTTTGGTGTGTGTGCGAATCATGTATTCAAAGCAAGATAATTCATGACTTTTTCTTGAAAAGGATTACGAATAGAGCAAGATATTCGCCCTATTTACACTTTGAAGTATATAGTCAAATACAATTTCAATCAGAAAAGGTTATTACTTCTTCATCTATTTTACCAACGAACTAGGTAGATACTTGGTATCCACTTAATGAGGTAAGAAGAGAAATTCTTTGAATAAGTTCAATGAATTTTTAAAAGTATCAAAACTAGAGATTATAAAACCAAAGTATTAGTACTTTGTTAAGGTGGGGAACAATAAAGTAATGACTTTAATTTGCACTAAAAAGAGTGTGATATGGTATCACAAGTTCACCTTCATAAGCACATAAAAGATAAGGTGTGTTAGAAAGTGACCAAGAATCCTATATGATATGATTGAATCTTTACAATAAAATTAGAGGTAGTTTCTGTTATAAAATTTGTCTGGCATTTAAATTTTCCACTAAAACAAAACATAGTTAAAACAATCATCTACATTTCATATGAGATATGGTTAGGCATGGTACCTAAATTATAACTTGTTTCGATAGTAAACATGTGCTCATTTTTCCTACATAATCACGAGAACGAAGGGTTTGTGGCTCGTGATGCTGTCTATTAAGAAAAGAGGATTAATTTCTTCAAGACAGAGTGGGAGAAAATGTTCAAGAGCCACAAACTGATCATAAGACGTAGGAAAATGTTCTTTCTTGGTCAAAATCAGTAAATATTTCTTCGAAACCCAAGTGGACAGGAGTCATATTATTTTTGAAAGTAACAAACCTATAAGTTATTAAGTTGCTTTGTCTAGTTTTAACTCCACACAAGTCCGAACTGAACATAAACATTAAAATGTTTATATAACTTGGTTGATTGGTGGTAAGAGGTTTACACCAATTGCAACGCTTCATAAAATTCGGATTTTAAAATATTATTTGACTGTTGGATTTTTAAAATCATCTTGCATGAGTTTTGTAAATCGCAACTATCCTAAGGTAGGATACAAACTTAAGAAGAAATCTTAAGTAGAAGTCAAGGAGTTGAATGGTATGTTTCAGTCATGTAATAAACCTTTCTCGATTTGTCGAGTAGTTTTGTTTATACATGAAGTTTAGTGGGAGTAGGGTGGTATTATTAGTCTTATATATGAATGACATATTGATCACTGTGAGTGATGAAAGACTTAGGAGAAGAATAATACATCACTAAGATATCCAGTTCGATGGATATTAGCATAAAATTAATATTCTTATGATAATAAGAATCTTGACAAGTTCAAAAGTATTGAACATGGAGAAATTGAATCCATTTGCTTCCGCTGCTCGATTAATTTATTATGCTAAGATGTATCTCTATTCTTATACTTCGTATACTTTGAGTATGACGAGAAATCAAAATCGAATCTTTGTGAAAGTCAATATATATAGCCATATAGTCTATCAATTAGTACTCAAGAAGCACTAATGATATGTCTTCTATGTCTCATATGTAGAAGCATATTATTCATTGAGAATGATGGACCAATGCTCTCCTCCGTGAAGAAGGGATTGGGAGACTAGGAAGAGATGCAAAGCATCTTTAATATCCGAATCTATAAGTGATATATACGAAAGGATAAGTGTTTGGAAATAACTATTGGATTTATGTGCAAGAGTTACACCAAAAACCATATTCTAAACACATAAGGATGGTTAGAGAACCATCTTGGCTATAATTTTTCAGGAGTAAAATCTGAGTAATATACAACGGAAATTATATTGTCCACTGATCAACATTTATCGATAACGATTGGCTCAATAGAGTTTGACGTTGCTATCATTTGATGGTGGTGATTAGTTGATTCCTTGAGTACACTTGCAACTATGAGATATGCAAGAAGGATGAATTCCACACACTGTGAGGACAGTGGGAGCTATCCTAAGGCAAGATAGCTTATGTCTAGATTGGATCTAGACACGTGCTCAAAAGGTTTTATAATACAAGATTATAGATAACGAAGGGAAATAGTATATAATGAGGTTCAGTATGATGCAAGATGTTGCTAAGACTTGTTAACCAAAGCCTTCTCATAGGCTTAACATGATAAGTTATGCCATTTCAATTGAATTGAAATGTACGATTATATACACAATTAAATGTGGATTATATATTATGTAGTAATTGATATTGTATTAATTTTACATATGTGATAATACATTCATCGTTTGAGTTTTATTCGAAACTCTTTTACTTTGTTATATTCAAATAGGTTATAGAGACAACGTTGAACCCTATTAAAGTGAACTAGATTAACATAGTATTGGCCCCTAGTCACTTATATGAGGTGATGTCTCCAAATGACTAGAGTGTGAGTCGATTGATGGCAAGTTTAAGTGCCATAGGGTCATAAGAGATGACTAGTCGATCACATAGACAGACTATATGGGACACTCTGTCGGGCAGTGACCGTTTATAGAGTTCTGGCAATTTTTATATAGCCTGTTTGTGGCGAGAGCTACTATAGTATTCTTTTTTAGTCGATTCTTTGACTAGAGACCATTCCCCCAAAATGGCATAGTTTCTGATTGACTTTGATTTTTGCTCCACGACTTCCGAATATGGAGTGCAAATGGGCATCTTTTGGGTCATGATGAGCTGTGGCTATTCGAAGGGAATAGTGCAATAGGAATTGTCCACCAGGTTTATCTAAATCTCAGGGCCACTCGAGGAGTAGTGAACTGGAAATGCGTGGCCACGCTCAATCGGAAGGTATCTACGGCAGATAATTCCGGTCAAACAGTTACTCTCCAGATCGAGGAAACCACTCTAGATATGATTACATGCAAGTACGACCTGCGAGATACCTTGCATTGAGTGGGAGATAGTAATAGGACAAGAGAATTGGTGACGCACACTTGTCTTAGACAAGTAGGAGATTGTTGGAGTTTGTGTCCTCGACAATAGTGTGACCTCATATTTAAATCTCATGATAAGAATACATAAGGGATGATACATTATATAGTCAACTGATAAACATTTATCGTTAACGATTGGCTGACTAGAGTTTGACGTTACTGTCGTTTGACGGTGGTGATCAGTTGATCCCTTGAGGTCACACCTATAGGATGGAACCCAAATAATTAACTAATCAAATGTATATATATATATATATATATATATATATATATATATATATATATATATATATATATATATATATATATATATATATATATATATATATATATATATATATATATTTGGTTGAGTTAGTTTGTTGAAGTCGAGTTTAGAACTCGAGTCAACGCAAGTTTATTATTCAATTATGCGATGATTGACTAATGAATTTTTATATCTTATTGTAATGTGATTAAATAAGATTTAATTTAATAATTAAGCGTTAAATCATTAAATTAATCGAGGTGTTGTATTATTAGAGGTAGAGGTTATTTGTTGATTATATTTTACAAGGGTTTTAAATTAATTAAATTGGACATCATATGACTCATTATATTTTCATATAATGACATAATTATCACTTAAGAGTTAAGTATATATTAATTATTTGGTTTATATTATATCATTTTTATATGATCAAACTAATACTTATTTATTTGAGATAAATAATTAAATGATTCTTATGTTTGTGTGACAAACATTACAAAATCAAAATGGTCCATTTTACACCATGATGGCCGAAAATAATATGTTGTGGGACAACATTTTATTTTTGTCTTTTATTTAATCAACTAGTTGCATGTAATGATTTCACCTACATGCATGCTTATGACAAAGGCTACCCTAGTATACTCATTACCTACAAAAGCATGCATTAAAATAAGAAAAAGTAATTTTCCACTAAGTGGACATGGGTGCCGGTTTTGGGTGCCTATTAAGAGGCAATTTTGTTGCTCATTTTTCTAGTTCTATTTTTTGCATGCTTCTCTAAAAATTCTCACACAACCACATTAATATTATTATCCAATTACTAGAGTAGTAATAAAATTAATATTAAGAGATTTATTTTTCTTGTAATATCTAGTTAATATTACTAAAAATAAATTGGGTAAAATCTCGGGTGCAATTGATAGGAGAGTGTCTACTTTGAAACTTTGGAGGATCATCCTTTTATTCATAGCTCAAGAACAAAGTTAGGAAGGTGTCTTACCTTGTGCCCAATAAATCGGTCCACCATTGTGTATGGAATAATTGTTTTCTCCTTATTTCCTTTTAGTTCATATTGCATGCACTAGATCTATTATTCTAAATTAGTGAGTAATTTAGAAACTAATTAGAGGAGTCTAATTAGGGGTTAAAGAACCTAACACCATCCATATGTAACTCAAACCTTGAAGTTTCCCCTTTGTCTAATACTCCTTTCCATTCTTGGATCTTCACATCATTTGTTTATCTTTCCCGAATTTCCTCATACAACTCGGGTTCTAGAGTTAAGTCTCCGATTGATTCCCCTTTCCTTATCATATGAATTCCGATTTCCTTTACCTCTTCCTTCAATCTTATCATGGACAAGGCGGTACATAGGGAGTGCACCGACTTCCTACTCAAGGCATCGGCCAACACATTGGCTTTCCCTTAATGGTAGAGTATTTCCATGTCATAATCCCCAATTAGCTCAATCCATCTCCTTTGCCTCATATTCAACTCCTTTTGGGTGTAGATGTACTTCAAACGTTTGTGGTCGAAAAACACCTTAAAGGTTGTTCCATACAAGTAGTGCCTCCAAATTTTCAATGCAAAAACAACAACGCCTAATTCTAAGTCGTGAGTCTGATAATTCTAGTAATACCCGTCTTATTAGAGACCCGTTGACCGATGTTGACTAACCTGAGACACCTTTCTAAACCTTCGGAAACTTTACGAGTGAAACCTTGTGACGTTGTGAGTCTTTGAGTTCGTGTTACTCAATCTAACGAAGGCTACTCGATCGAGTAGCTTGGGAACTCGATCGAGTAGAAGCCACTCAATCGAGTAAGTGGGTTCTCAATCGAGTAACGTGAGTTTAGCAGGGAATTATAAATCGTAAAATCGTGAAACCCAAATCATTTCTCTACCTTTCTTCATAAACCTAGATGTCGTCATTTCACTTCTCCTTCACCATGGTTCATCTCCTTGAGGCCTTTGAGAGTGGTTGCACCATATGGATGGGATGCTTGAGTCGGGTAGCGGTCTTAACGCCGGATTTCTTTGTATAGGTAAGTCCTCATAATCATCATCGCCTTATTTGGTTTCAGTTGTGTTGTGTTGTGTTGTGGTAGTAGTAATAGATGGTTATGCTGGTTGTTATAGGTGGTTATGGTGGTTGCTTGTATCTTGTGGTCGTGCGCAAAATTGATGCGAGTTGCTAAAGGTAGGTTTTCCTACTCAGTATTGTTGGTTGTCTAGCGTGTCGTTTGTATTATGTAGTTGGTTTTGGTATTGTGGTTTGTGTTGTGGATTGGTTGTGATTGGTCATTGTGATTGTTTGTCTGTGGTTCTCGAGGTGCATCCTCGGCTGAGTGGAGTCACTTGCGGGAGTGGCTTCACGCCCTTGATTCGCCCTCTGTGGAACCCGCCAGAGAGGGGATGTGCACATTAAGAAACATGGGTTATCGCTCGGATCAGATGAGCGGGGCTTATGTGGGAACGGCTGCGGTCCCCTACTGGCAGGACTGGACCTTCGGCCAGTCTGAGTGTGTAGTTGGTTAGAGGTGGTGATGTATGTGAGTTACTGTATTTCCTTGTGTCTGCTTTTGTACTTGTTACCTCAGTTACTGACCTTGTGTGCTATTTTTGTGTTGTCTTCTTGTGTTGTCTCTGCCGTGATCCACTATGGTGAGCAGTCAGTCTTAGCAGGTTGGTGTATGAATCTTTGCTGGGTGCTTGGAGGGACAAGTCTACCACGAGTCTTGGCAGAGATAGTTTCACTTAGTCTATAGTTATCACGAGTTGTATCCTTTGTATCGTTTGTTTGGTTTAAATCACATTTAATTTAATATAAATATTCTTTTATCGGCATTTGATTATTATTGTCCTCAGGCAACCGAGATGGTAACGCCCTTATCTACTAGGGAAGGCCTTGTTAAGGCTCCTTGGTAGATGGGGGTGTTACAAAGTGGTATCAGAGCGACGATTTTGGAACCTGTAACTAATGAGCCCAATGAACATAGTGAGTCTAATAAAATGAACCCGGTGTATGTATGTTGGGAGCCCCAATGCTTGATTTTGGGTGAGAAGGCGCCCTCATTTCAAAATCATGGCCCCAATATGATTAAGCCAGTCACCGAGAATGGGGATATCGAGTCGGGAATTGTGTGTATAGATGTGTATGATCAATAGGTTAGAAATAGTTATGGTGGAGTCTATGATAATGTCTAATCCGTGAATATAGTAACGATGAACTGTGAAGGTTTGTGAATGGTGGAAAGTGAGTGTGGATGTGATAAAGATGGTGAATGTGACAGTAGTTGCATACGAGTGTTGGATAATGTGATGATAATAAAAAGCTGTGAGTCGAGTCTTTATATGCGTTCTAATTAGTATAAGTTGGCAAGAAATGTTTGGGAATGTAATGGACGAATGTTGTTGCGTATTCTTGTGATATGGCATAATTATGTTAGATATTTGGTTGATGAAATGTTGTGACATGTTTGAATTTTTTAGAAAACATAATAGTATATGATGGTTTATTGCTAGATGGATGCTTAGGGTGGTGTACACATAAGTTGGATAATTGAATTTGCAAATGCGTAAGCAAACGTAGAATAATGTGCTGATTGTATATACGTATAAGTCGATATTATAGCGAATTGTCTTGCATAATGTTTGATATAGGATAGAATGATATGTGTAATGTTCGGATGAAATAGTTGTTTGACATTTGAGTTAGTAGTGATGTGTCGTGTTTGGATAAAATAATCAGTGGTGAGTTCCAAATATACTTTGGAATCGACACGAGTTGTTGTTTTGCAGGGATTGTTAACCGAATTCGTGACTTTTGACCTTGTTCCTAACCTTACTCGACCGAGTACGAGTGCATACACGGCCGAGTAGACCTTTCTGGATCTAGTTGAAGAGTTATAAGATCGAAAAAGTTGGAATCGCCAGCGAAAACGCGACCGAGTAACTCAAACTCGATCGAGTAGAGGCCACTCGATCGAGTACCCTACTTACTCGATCGAGTAAGTGCTACAGTACCCGGAATTAGATGGGATTCTTATACCTTTCCTATCTCTTTTCTTCTTTTGTTTCTTCATAACTCTAAACCCTAACTTCTATCATCTCTCTTTTTCTCTCATAACCATGGTGAATTTGTGCTAGATTTGCTTGTTTCTTCTTGTTTAATTTGCTCTACTCACTTGCTAATCAATCAAGGTAAGAATGTTCATCTTTTTCTTTGTTTTTAATCAATTAGAACTATATAAAGTGTTGGATTTTTCTGAAAATTTGATTTATACTCATGTGTTCTTGCTTATAATTGGTGTAATAGGGTGTAATTGATTTAGTTTGTTGTTTCTTGATGCTAGTAGTAGAAAAATCGAATCAAAATGGGGGTATATGTGGACTGAAATTTTTAGGGTTTGGGATTCAAATTGAATTTTTGTTTGTCTTTCGAGTATGAAAAGGGGGAAATTGAGCAATGTATGATGTGGGTATCATATTTGGTGTTGATTTTGACTAGTTTTGCCCAAAATTTTGTCTTAAAACTCCGTCTTAAAAGTGCCCCAAACTGAAATCCGCCCCAAATTTTTATGATGTTTACCTTTATGTGAAACTATTTTGAAGGGAGTAACACCCCAATTTGTTAATTGATGTTGTGATTTTCATATTTTGAAAGCTATAAAGACCGTCTGTTATAAATTGTGGAAGTAGCATGCTTAAAACTTTTGGATTGTTTTGGTGAAAGTGTGTATACATAGTTGTTTCCTCTTCCATACGTCCATATGTATGCATAGAAAGTTTATTTTCTTTAAGTAATGTCCGTTTGTGTGCCTAAATGTATATTTGAACAGATGCCGAGACCTACAATTGGCACCCGTCAGAGTAAGAGGGGAAGGGCTTCTGAACCCGAGGTTGGTGAGGGGAGTCAGGGGCCCACCGTTCCACATGTGCCTGAGTACCCTACCATTGTCTTTGCTGATTTCAAGCAAAGAGATGCATTTGTCGAGTTACAGAAACGTCGCATGAAACCAACCCGTTGTATCGATACCACCATCTTAGAGGACTTAGGAGTGGAGACGGATGTGAGGCATATATTTGAGACTTTGGGTTTGACTGGTTTGTATTGCCTTACGAAGCATTCCTACGCCTTCTTGACCTTGGAGTTCATGAGCTCTTTCACCTATGATGCGGCGGCTAAGACCGTACCATTTCATCTCATGGACACTAGTTTCGTCTTGACCATTGACATGTTTGCTACCCATCTTGGCCTTGCCTGACCGGAGAAGGGAGCCCTTAGGGATATCCCGACTGAGTGTGGAACTAGTAGTTACATGCCTTGCTTTACCGGTATAAACGGCCCCACCTGTAGTAACATGCTGATAAATGATGTTCAACATGTCACCTTGAAGATCTTTCTTCGTGCCTTGACTTGTTTGCTCTATGATCGGAAGGATGTGAGTAAGTTGAACTCACATGAGGTGATGTTGCTAGTTTCTTATCTTAGCCCCACCCGAGCCCCGAAAGTTTCTTACAGTGCCCCGGCCATAGTCTGTGCTAGCCTAGCTTTGATGGCCACCTCTGGGACCCGATACTTGAGCTGTGGTGCCATTGGCACACGATTGGCTGAGCGGTTGACCACCTTTGAGGCCTCCTCGGCCCTTACACCTATGGCCCTGTCCGTGCCTACCTTGGACCGAGACTACTTCCTCGACCAGAAATGGTTGAGAACTTTGGAGGGTGGTGGTTTGGCTTGGAGAGTATGGGAGATGAGTTGGATGAGGATACCTGGCCCCGAGCACCTTCCTGCGACTGAGCCCTTGACTGCGGCAGTGGTGGCATCGGATTCTGATGATGATAAGGAGGTTCCTACTCGGCAGTACTACCTCATTGATGCAGATATTTTGGAGGTGATGCAAGAACCGATGAAGGGGGATCAGGCTAGACCTGAGGACCGGCAACCTAGAGTGGGGAGGGGTTCGAGACGGGTGAGGGAGGGAGTCACTGAAACCCAGCCACAGCAGCCTATGCCTCCACAGCATCAGTTTCCTAGCTACCCTTCGTTTATTAGTCCTGAGATGCGGGTGAGTGAGCTCACAGAGAGGGTATCCGCCACTTTGACGCTCCGGAACCTACACGAGATGGCATATGTGCAGGGCATTGGGACCGCCTCGGCCCAGCCTGTGTGGTGGAGAGGAGTTGGTGATGATAGTGGAGTCTTCCACACTTTTGGGGTGGATCGGACTACTTGGGGAGAGCCTCCGAGTTACCCTTACGGTTATTTGGCACCTTGGCGCGTGGGAGCAGATTCAGGGGTTTGAGCCACCGCAGGCGGGGAGACAGGAGGAGCCGGCCTTGGAGTGATGATGTTTCTTTTATTCTATCTTGATTTCATGGATTTATAGTATTCGGTACTTGTTTTGGTTGGTACATTCATTAGACTTTGGTTTGTATTGTGGCCATAAGGCCGTAGTTTGGATGATTTTGGTACTTTTTATGCAGGTGGTTGGTATCGGAAATGAAATTCCGACTTACACATATTTCTTTAGTTTTGCAAAGTGATCATTTGGTGGATGTTGACCTATGGCTAGTCGATCGAGTGCCCCTCACTTGATCGAGTAACTGCGGATGTGAATTTGAAATGCTCTCTGATCATGACGTACTTGATCGAGTAGCTGATGAACTCGATCGAGTAACGTCAACACGATCGAGTACCACCCAAGCTCGATCGAGTGCTCCTGTATGATGTGTATTTCTGTAACAACCCCATACACCAAGGTGCCTTAGCAAGACCACCTAATGCATGGAACTGCTACCATCTCAGTTACCCGAGGCAATGAATATCAAATAGACCATAAAAGAACGTACTTTAATAGATAAGTTTAAGTTATTACATAACAAAACCAACTGTAAAGTAAAATACAACTATTCTTAAAACTGTAAACCAACTAAGTGGAACGGCCTTATCAAACACAGCGGAAGACTAAACACTTTGATATGTGATGACTCCATCCCCAGCTAGATCCCGCGCGTATCCAAGATATACCTACTAAACAACTGCTCACCACCCCCAAATGGATCACCACAGTTTTCAAAATATTTAAACGGAGTCAGTTACTGTTTACATAAATCAGATCAACAAAACAAAACAATACAAAAATCCAATCCAACCAACTAATCTCCATCATATCACCACACACCTGACTACACACTAAAGTGTGTAGTCTTGCCAGAACACCCATCGCAACAAGTGTTCCACACCGCCAGTGGGGGACCGCATCCGTTCCCACCTAAGCCCCGCTCATCTCATCCGAGCGATAAATCCAAGTTCCTAAATGTGCACATCCCTTCTTTGGCGGGTTCCACAGAAGGCGAATCAAGGGCGTGAAGCCACTCCCGCAAGTGACTCCACTCAGCCGAGGACGCTGATTCGGTTGATGTCGTCACTCATCCAATCAAACACATTTATAATACTCAACAAACTACTAGTTAGCGGTAAGTCGAGGTCGATCCATGGGACGGTGTGCTTTGGGTTCTAAGTCTATCTATCTCAATTTATGCTAGTGTCACAATTGATTTGGGTTTGTAGTTGTGTTCTAGACTAATAAAAGCAATAAAGTAAAACAAGCAATAAAGGAAAGATGTAAACAAATGATTAAAAGTGCTAGGATATCATGGGCTCATAGGGGATTCATGGTGTTGATCATACCAACATGTTTACAAAGTTGCAAGCAATTAATGTTGTAGAGAAACCGAGTTGGTTTATGTCTTATGGTTCATAGGAAGAGTTGGATCCCGGAGCCGAATCGATTAGATTGTACAACACCTACAAGTCGACTTACTTTCCTCCTATTCAACTTCTATGCATGGTCTAACAAGACTCGAGTTGGTTTATATCTTACAAGTCAAGTTGAGTTGATAAGAGATGGTTGCAAATGCAAGGATTCATAGGCTTAGCATTTCATCAAACATAACATGTGCATAAAGTTGACATCTCAACAAGCAAGCAATTTTAATCATGTGAACATATTAGATTAAGCATAAATCAATCCCATGTTGGTTTCCCCTAATTACCCACTAATCCTAGCTAAAGAAACTACTCACTCATTATCATGGGAAACATGTCATTAATGGTGTCAATCATCACAACAAGTATAAACATGATAATAGAATGAAGAAATGAACAATAAAGATTAAAGAGTAAAGGAATTATACCAAACTTGAGATGATCCAAATAATAAAGCAAAGAATAATAGAAGAAACTTGATTGGTTGATGAAGGGTTGTCAATCCTCCAATAATAACCCAATAATCTTCAATTACCCAAAAGTGATGAACTTGAAATAATAAACTTGAACAATAATTAAGGAGAGATTAATGTGAGATTTGTGGAAAGATTGAGATTAATCTATTCTAATCTACTCCTAATATAATCTTAGAAAGCTTGATTTAATCTAAGGAAACTTGATTATAGTCTCATAAAACTTCCTCCCCTTTTTTATTATTACAAATGGGGTATTTATAGTAGGGATTCATTAGGTTAACTAAGGCTAAATTAGTAATTACACTTTTGAGTTTAGAGTAGGGAAACGCTAGTCTTTTTAGAAGGATGGGCATCTTTCACGGAGTAAGAAGAAGACGGAGGTAGCTGTAGGAGAATCCGGGCGTCCGAGGAGGAAAACGGGCAGATTGTTGAGGTGGTGCACAGGCGTCTTCAAGGGAATCCGCTCGGATTCTTTGGGGGAATCCGGGCGTCTTTGTTGCTGGGACGCACGGGTTATCACTGCAGGCCGGGCATGTTCGTGGGAATCCGCTCGTCTTCTGTGACAGAGTCCTTCTTCCATGCTTTCTTTTTATTCTTATGGGATTGGTCTTTAGTTCTTGCTTCCTCTTCATATTAGTCCATCAAACATCGTCAAATAGCTTCCGAATATGCACGAAAGACAGGAATTTCCGCCTTATTGTCTTCTTTCCTACAAAACATATGAAATGAGATAGAAAAGCAAATAGGAAGGTTTTGACGGATAAAATGGCCATGGAATGTTATAATAGTATGCAAAATAGGTTCAATTAGGGGACTAAATATGCTCAAATAATGCTCACATCAGACGCACCTCGTAAACCACAGAAAATTATACAACCAACCACATTATACAACAACAATTACCAATTACCAATTCTAATACGATATGAATCAATATCATTAAACAATCTTCAACACAACTATGTAATCAATAACTGGGTAGGGAAACTCTACCTGGAAAAGCAATCACCAAGATCGTCACAATTAGCTAATCAAAACCGTTCTTCAACGAAATCACCTACTATCAAACATACTATCATACAATCACCATCTAAAAATCACAATACTCCCAAAACCCCCAATTTACCCAATTAGGGTTTTAACCAAAATTAACGGATCAATACAAAAATGGTACAAGGATCTTACTGTGGACATGGGCCACGGGGGCGCTTGGGAACAAGCGTTTGCATTTGTGGAGTCGCCACCAATTTATTGTGGAAAATTAGAAACCGTTCGAATACCTCGTGTCATGTCAAGACACAAAGTAGTGACATGAACACCAAGAACTCGTTACCCTTAGCATTCTATGTCTAGAATGACTCTCGTGGATGCCAATGAACACGGATGTTCACAGAGATCTGGAGTAAGGGGTGAGGGTACGTATTAGGAAGCTCTTTTGATCGAACACCTAATCCCGCCCGCCTCGATAGCGGCCTCTACTAATGATTAGGGAAAATTGTCCATACTCGATATATTGTCGATTTATATGCATGCAATGCAACATCCATTAGATTAATCCTAACATGTGAAGAATTAGACTAAGTCGGTGAACAAGCAATTAGCACATAAATTGGGGTTGAAGTGAATGTTAGATTAATTACATGTGAATGCCAAGTAAATAAATCATACATAATAAATACGAATACGAAACAAAGAAATAAATTACAATTGATAAACTTGAATTTACGTCATAAACATGCCCAAAAGAGTTTTAGAAATAAAATAAAAGAATAAATGAAAATTAGAAAATTGGAAAAAATAAGGAAATTTGAAGAAAAGGAAAATATGGAAATTTGAAAAATCTGGAAATTTGGAAAATAAGGAAATTTGGAAAATTTGGAAAACATGAAAATTATTGTGATAATAAGAATAATGGTTAATAAAAATCCTAATTAGAAACCCTACGTCAAAACGAGAAGAGTTCAGAGGCAGAAACCACCTCAGAACAGGCGCAGCACTTCCTGCGTCTGTTCTTGAGTTGGGTTCTAACTGTGAAAGTCAGACTCATGGGTTTTTAATGTTCGTTGGTTAATTTACATTGATTTATTGATTGGTAACTCGAGTAGAAGTGATTAATTGATTTACATGCATCTGGGACCGTCATGAAGTGAAAGAAAACAATATAAAACGAATTATTATAAGTTAGATATTATTTACGATGTTGGAAATGATTTATTTACAAACTTGAAGTTAATGGTGGAAACAAAAGATTACGAATTGATGAAGAAAACAGATTTAAAACATGTATCAAAGACGAAATCAAGGGACTGATATGAACTAATCGAGTCTCTAAAATCCGAGTTTGAATTTGTGACGAAAACCCACAAATATTAATTATAAAGGATTTAAGTCGAAAATTATTGAAATGGATTCATAATAACTAATTTGAAAATTACTAGGTGAAATAAGGGAAAGAACAAAGAAAGAAAAAAAATAAAAGACGAAAGGAACAAAAACCCGAGGAAGAAGAAGAAGTGCATCAACTGAAAGCAGCCCCTGGAAGAGGCGCAGCAGATGCTGCGCCCTTTCCAGAAGGCGCATCAGTTGATGCGATTCTTCCCCACGTCAGATCTGTGTTACTTCTGTTAAAAGGGTTTTTAAAAAAGGCGATTTTAAAAGACGGTTTCGAGCATGCTTATGACATAAATTCTTACATTAATTATAATACAGAAAATAAATTACATTAAATAAAATTGGGATTTTACACCCTCAGACTTACATGTTAGCGTCGCGAGATTTAACTAAATCGGTTTTTAGTGGTAACTCGACTCGATTTATAATGCAAATATGAAAGTGCCCTTGAAAAAGGATTTAAAAGCAAATTGAATTGATTAATTGATTATGATATAGTGGAGTTGGTCAAATTGGTCGGTCATGCAAAACGAGGCTGGTACTCAGAAGGATCCGAGCTTACGTGGTCGAAAGTTCAAGCACGTAGGCGCCAAAAAGCAAGAGCGTGGTCTTAGAATGCAAAGGGAGAAGAGAAGGGCGGACACTCGCGTGAGAAATATGAGGAACGAAGGTCCCTATCTATACTAATCACACGACGGAAATTATGGTTTAGGAAACGAGAGAAAGATTCGGAAATAACCGACTTAGGTTAAACACGGAAACATGCACAAAAAGAAAACCTTGAGAAAAAGGCGCAGCAGATGCTGCGTCCCTTGGAAGAGGCGCAGCACTTGCTGCGTCCTTTCCTCAGCGGGTTCCTCCTGCGCAAGAAAGCGCGTTTGACAGCCTGTCATATTTTAGGCATAACTTTCTCTACAAGACTCAGAATAAGGTGATTTTGGTGGCGTTGGAAAGCTAAGAAAGATATCTAGAACTTTCTGTGAAATAGGCCTGACCCAAAAAAGTCGTTATCACCTCATAAAATGGGCCTAAAAGTCGGGTTACCATTTTAACTAAATGAAATGCACATTTTGTAATGTAAACTTTTAGTTTAGCCTAATGAAGTGACATGTGACTAAAAATGAGATATATTTATGACATTTTATGACATCCTAACCTTAGGTAGACAAGCACATTGCTTTGACTCGGGATTTGACGGTTTTAGGAAATGAAGACGGTTTTTGACCCGGACTCCAAATAAACTCTAATTACTGCCAAAACGACCGTAATGACACCTAGATGATGACCATGAAGTAGACACAAGTGTATGAGTTACCGTTTATTAACCAATTTACGAAACGTCATAAAATCGCGACATATGCAAAACATGCGGCCCAATCATCACTGGTGTTTGGCGGGAGGTGCAGAAACAAGGTTTCTACAGAGCCCCCACTTTGACTGAGGCTTGGACAAGGCGAAATTCAAAGTATAGCCATCAGTTCAATCGAAGATTACAACCTGACGACTATGGCGACGCGAGGCGGCTCAAGGGGTCTGAACCAAGGACCTGTCGCCGGGAACATTTTAGAGCCTGTCGACTATCGGGGAGGGTAGTTTAAAGTCCATTAGACTACGTAAGGAAGCTCGCCAGCCATAAGAAGAGACCATACCTGAGACTTCTTCCTCGAGATGCTTCCGGAGGTGCATAGGAGCTAAGGGTAAGCGTAGTTGCTAAGGGTTAGCATAGGAGCTAAGGGTAAGCATAGAAGCTAAGGGTAAGACCTCAAAAATATATAAGGATTGTGCTAGGGTGTGGGACCCTAACGGAAAGTATCGACGGGAAGGAGGTCAAATATAAGTTCAACCTGAGGGGTAACCAAGGTTTGAGTGTAGGAACTCTAAGGAAAAGGTGATCCTAAAGGAATATGATCCTAAAGGGTAGAAGTGTGTGAACTCTAGGGAGTTTGGGAACTTAAAAGAAGCTAGGTGTGTGAACCTGGGTATATGAACCTAAAAGGACGGCTAGTGTGAGAACTTAAAGGCTTGTGAACCTAAGAGGATTTGGGATCCTAGGGTTAAGTATAGGAACTTACTGGGTTACTAATTCTTGTTTTTAACGCGTGCGTTTAAGCTTTCTGAGGTATGAGAACTCCAAAAGGATTTATGGGTTTATGAACCTAAGGATGTTGGTGTGGGGGCTTAAAGGCTTATGAACCTAAAGGAAGCCATTTTGGGATCTAAGAATCTAGGAGTAAGAATCCTAACTTTGGGTTTACGAACCTAAGGAAGGAGGCTCTGGTTTGGGAACTTCTGGAGAACGACACCTTTGCCGAACTCTATGAGGAGACAAAATGTCAAGGGTAGCAGGACGTAGGCGGGAACTGCTGGGGAAGCTGCTTGGGTCGGTTTCAAGCGAACTCTGACAAAAACTTGAGGTTGAATCTCCATGTATTGAGAGGGATAATTGTCTGTTCGTGTACTCTCGTTGGGGAGAACATAATCAGGAACTGACCTCCATGTCTCGAGAGGGAATGTCTGTCCGTATACTCTCGCTGGCGGGAACAGAATAAAGGTGTGTCGAAACACCTGTCAAAGAATATTCGCTCGTTGTGGCAAGCGAGGTCTTGATAAAGTACTGCTTGTGATACTTACCTGCATGGTTAGTAGCCGCACAAGAAGGCAATCTAATATATGCACGTAAGCGATTATCACATGGACCTCGAATGAGGAAACACATAGGCTTTGCAAAAGTCGTTTCTTTTTAAAAGTCGTTTAAAACTTGTTCAAAGAAATTTTTCGTTTGTAATGTGTTATGCATATTCAAATGGGCTCTAGACACGTGACTGACGCGGCGTAGACCTACTAGGACACGACGCGAAATGTAGACTTAGGTTTGACTGTCGCGACACTAACTTAGATTTGACGCGATACAGGGATGACTTTGACAAACTTTGTTTAAGTATGCGCAACCCCTAGCCAAGTGTGGGTGACCACGCGTATCAGTTCCAAAGGTATAAGAATTGCAGGAATGATGAAGGCATATAAAGGCAAGGCATGAGCCATGGATCATCTGTCTAATGCTAGGACTTCTTTGACCACCGTTTGCTGTAAAAGAGACCTCTCTTGAGGAACGATGACTTGGAGAATTGATCTAAGATCTTTGTCATTGTCTGGACCGAGCACTAGCTAGACTTTAAATAAGAGAGGAATAAAGGAAGGGTGGCACCTCGGAAGGGAAGCCTCCAGGATGAGAAGATGACTCTGGACTTTGGTAAAAAGGAGGCTGAGCGACAATAAGGACCCCCCAGTATAAAGGTATTGGTTGTGGAAGGGATGTTGATTGAGGTTGGAAGGTTGAAAATAGAGGTTGAAAGTTGATGGTTGAGGTGGTTGATAATTGAGATTGAAAGTTGGAAGTGGGGATGGTTGTGTCCTTGAGGACTGCCTACGTATTCACGTGAAGTGAAATCAAACCGGATCGTAGTTCTGAGGTTTGGTTAATTTTGTTTGGGTGTTGTGGTTGTATCCTTCTTGTGTAAAAAAGAACTGCCTACGTATCCACCTGAAAAGGTGAAATCAAACCATGCTCGTAGTTCAGGTGTGTGCCTAAGCTATGTTGTTAGGGCCTTAAAGTGCATGGGTCAGTAGGGTAATATTCCTTTGGTGACTCGAAGAATCGATTTGAGATAAATCCCTCTGATCATAGTCCAAAGAGGTATAATTAAGTTTGTAAAAAATTTCCTTGTCGCGTGAGCACACCTAAAAGTGGACCCTGAGGATGAATATGGGTATGTCCCACTCTAGCTAGCAAAGTATTTGAAGACTCCGTGTATGGGTCAAGGTGAAACTGGATTGGATATTTGGAATGTGGAACTTGGAAATAAGAGGATTTGATGAACAAATCTCTAGAGCTTAATTTTGTGGAGTTAAGGCTTTATGAGGCTATGGCTTGTAATGTGGCTTGGAAATGGAGTCTCTTGGCTTGATGTAGCCTGAGCACATAAAGGTAGGTTAATTAATGCGGGTTCAAGTTTCCATGTCTTAGCCCTAAAGGATGGGTATACTTGACGAGCTTGAGAGGATTCTCAAAATTCCTAACTATCTCCCTGTAACGGTCTCGAGAAGGACTTAAGGTGTGTGATGTGTGAAAGGCTAAGAGAGGGTGCTAGCTGACCATCTTCATCGACGTCTTCGATATTATATAGACTTTAGCAGTATTCCGTTCAGCATTTGATTTCATACTCGTTCTTGATTCAGACTCAGATTCTTTGGTCTGGAATATATCTCGGCTCTTGCTCAGATTCTTGATTTAGGTTTTTGAAGATAATTTTGACTTTTGATATTGACTTGCTTGATTGAGCCTTCTTATTTGACTCTTTTGTCTTGGGTTATGGGCATAATTGTGGCCTTGGATATTGACCTCAGTTTCTCTTGATTGAGCCTTTTGTCTTTCATCATGGCTCGTATCGTCTTGGATGGACTTGGGTCATACTAGCACCTTTAGTGTGAAACGGGTTAGTCTTTTAGTAACAGGGTTGTTTATTGTAGGGAATGGTCTTGCCTTCCGTCATGGATCGTTAACAAGGGAGATGGTCTGGATTTGTCCTAGAATCTCTTGAGATAGGCTCGTCCTAGACTAGAGTTATATTGTGGTTTCTATTGCCAGACATGGAATAGGTAAGAAAAGAACACGGAGTTTCGGGTCCTCTACAACTTGGAATGGAACATCGTTTAAGCGCACTCACATTGACCTGCCATGCGTTGTAGTTATTATTTTTTTAACAAAAAAGTCTCAAATCAATTCTTGTTGTCATAGGAGAAGGAGGAGATAGGATAGAATATATGAACTGAAGAGTGTACTTATATTGAAATGAAGAATGAATGTATTTAACATAGACTCGAGAAGACACGTGACTCGTGGGACAGCCCCCAGGTTATCACTAGAAATGGAAATGGACACAAAGAAAGATACTAGAACAATTATGGGAAAGAAAGCCTAAGACTCGGACTCGGACTCGGACCCGGACTTTGACTCGATCTTAGATCTAGACTCGTAATCATCGGCCCACGCTTGAACATCTACTCTTCCAGCAACTGGCTTCGGCATCTGGCTTTGAGCATTCACCCATTTGAGCACCTCATCCTCGTCATTGGGAACACTGGAAGGATAACAATCAAGAAGAGTTTCTTTATAAGTGGTATATCCATGAGGATTGCCTAAGCTACCTCGTGGGTTAAAAGTTGAGAGGGACAACTTCCCGTTTTCGATCATATCCTGAATGACATGTTTTAATTTGTAATATTTATCTGTATCATGCACTTTGCCTCTATGGTATTTGCAGTATGAATTCTATTCCCAGAACTTGGATTTCTTTTCTGGTTCGGGTGTAGGTCCTATAGGCTTCAAGATTCATTGTTCTATGAGTCTCTGAAAGGCATCGGCGTATCTAATACCAATGTTGGTAAATTTCCTAGGAGGTGTGCCCTTATTTTCGGAAGCCTTTGTAAATGACCTTGGAGGGTTGTTAGGTTTCTTTGATGAAGGGTCCATGAGGTTGCCTTTGTTGATTTTGATCCCCGGATGAGAAGAACTAAGAATAGATTGCTCCCTTTTTGCTTTCTCCTTAGGACTATAAGGTTGATGGTTTGTCTGGGCACTTTTCATTTTGAGAAGTTGGGCATCAAGCTTCTTATCCATTTCAGCAAATTAATTCTCCATCTTGGAAAGTCGAGAGTTTAGATTATCAATAACCCCCTCTATTTTGGAAAATTTATTATTGAAGGCAATGGAAAGCATGAGCATTCCACTTTGGATATCATCATCTTCGAGGACATTGATCTCTCCGTCGTCATAACGATCGAGGAGATGAGAACAGTCTAGAGATGATTCTTTGTCATGTTTAATGATATTAGACCCAAGAGGGTCGATTTTCTTGGATTTCCCGACAGAAGGTGGCTTAGGAAGCATGCCCTCTTCGATCATATCTTGGATGGTGTGTTTCAAGAGAAAACACTCTTCAATATCATGGCCTCTACCTTGGTGATATAAGCAGTATTTGTTGCCCTTCCAGAGGTTCACTTGTTTCTCTAAAAGGTAGATCCGGAGTCGGCCCTTTTGGATGTAGCTTGCCTTGGGCAAAGAGTCTCTTCAAAGCATCGGCATAAGACATGCCTAAATCGGTAAGCACCCTTTGATGCCTCCCAGGTTTCCTTTCAGCTGTTTTCGGCTTTCTAGGACGATGGTTATTGCAAGAGGTAAGCTTTGGACGACCTAGACTAGAGGTTTCTCTAGGTGGTGTGTTCTTTTCCACCATTCTATTCTCGAGGGTGAGGACGCGAATGCTCAAATTTTCCATTGTAGCTTGAACTCGTAGGACCATGGCGTAAATGTCTTAGAGAGACACAGTGATTGTGGCTTGAACTGCTTCGTGACTTTGCTGACTGACAGAACTTGCTGGATTCCTACTCGACAGAAATGACGCGCATTACACTCGATTCGACATGGGATCACGCATACTAAGGAAACAAAGGAAGGGACAAGATGACAAATCTAGACTTGACTTGTGAATTCGTGAAATGTCGTGAGCGACTTCTCGTGTTTGAATTTACGGTGCTTGACTATAATTTTAGACTCGGGTGTTAACTTTGACGGAGTGATCCTCATATGATTGACCTTATTGAAGGGATTGATGACACGTGTTAATTCTAATTTGTGTGTTTGAGAAAGACTTGACTCGAGGTTCGGGTATGTGTGTCCCGAACGTGTCATTACGAGAATTCAAGAAACGGATTTTGGAATGACTTCATGTGTTAGCCTCGAGTGCGTGAGTCGAGGTATGGAAATGCTTAGATCCTAATTGAGTTGGGGTAGGGAGTCCAAAATGATGGCGTGACGCCTTAGGACTTGACATGAATTTTGAAAAGACCCAAAATGTAAAGGAAGACGAGTTTATGACTCGACATAGTCGGTTTGAATTTTGACTCTAACTTAGCCCAATTGAATTTACACATTTACATTTACATATTTTGAAAAATATTTTGTTTTTTTTTTCGGACCTTTTTTGTTTTTTTTTTGGTTGTTTTTTTTTGGACTCTTTTTTTGTTTTTGTATTTGGTTTTGAAATGGGTTTTAGGCCCGAAGTTTGACTCGACATATGGACAGAGTTTAGGCTTATTTTGCGCTATTTTGAAAATATTTATATTTTGAAAAGGATTTTACAAAATGGTTTTGTTTACAAAATGGTGATCACATATGATACAAACATATATACATGCATTATAACTGGATCCTGAGTGCATTTAAATGGGTTTTGATTTAAAGGGTGGGTTGCCATACCGAACAATCAAACCCGGGGTCTGTGGAGAGGCTCGTACCAAACAAGAATAAGGCCGATTCCTAGTCCATTTCCTCAAGTAGTGAAAGTCCTTGATACAAACAAGAGTAGGTACCATGGTATGGATGACGTCAATCGCTATCCCTCCTTAGGCCTAAATAAGAATTAGGACCGTTTAGACGGGACGATTGGTCGAATGGGTTGGGTTGGCCCCAGGAAGGCCGAATGAAATGATCTAGGAAGATCGAGTTATGAAAACCGATAATTGTCTTGTACAAACTATTCCCTAACCTTGTTCAAGTTTCACCCTTTTGGCTACACGTAAGTGTATTATCCCCAGCGGAGTCGCCAAACTGTGGACATGGGTCACGGGGGCGCTTGGGAACAAGCGTTTGCATTTGTGAAGTCGCCACCAATTTATTGTGGAAAATTGGAAACCGTTCGATTACCTCGTGTCATGTCAAGACACAAAGTAGTGACATGAACACCAAAAACTCGTTACCCTTAGCATTCTATGTCTAGAATGACTCTCGTGGATGCCAATGAACACGGATGTTCACAGAGATCTGGAGTAAGGGGTGAGGGTACGTATTAGGAAGCTCTTTTGATCGAACACCTAATCCCGCCCGCCTCGATAGCGGCCTCTACTAATGATTAGGGAAAATTGTCCATACTCGATATATTGTCGATTTATATGCATGCAATGCAACATCCATTAGATTAATCCTAACATGTGAAGAATTAGACTAAGTCGGTGAACAAGCAATTAGCACATAAATTGGGGTCGAAGTGAATGTTAGATTAATTACATGTGAATGCCAAGTAAATAAATCATATATAATAAATACAAATACGAAACAAAGAAATAAATTACAATTGATAAACTTGAATTTACGTCATAAACATGCCCAAAAGAATTTTAGAAATAAAATAAAAGAATAAATGAAAATTAGAAAATTGGAAAAAATAAGGAAATATGATGAAAAGGAAAATAAGGAAATTTGAAAAATATGGAAATTTGGAAAATAAGGAAATTTGGAAAATTTGGAAAACATGGAAATTATGGTGATAATAAGAATAATGGTTAATTAAAATCCTAATTAGAAACCCTACGTCAAAACGAGAAGAGTTCAGAGGCAGAAACAACCTCAGAACAGGCGTAGCACTTTCTGCGTCTGTTCTTGAGTTGGGTTCTAACTGTGAAAGTCAGACTCATGGTTTTTTAATGTTCGTTGGTTAGTTTACATTGATTTATTGATTGGTAACTCGAGTAGAAGTGATTAATTGATTTACATGCATCTGGGATCGTCATGAAGTGAAAGAAAACAATTTAAAATGAATTATTATAAGTTAGATATTATTTACGATGTTGGAATTGATTTATTTACAAACTTGAAGTTAATGGTGGAAACAAAAGATTACGAATTGATGAAGAAAACAGATTTAAAACATGTATCAAAGACGAAATAAAGGGACTTGATATGAACTAATCGAGTCTCTAAAATCCGAGTTTGAATATGTGACAAAAACCCACAAATATTAATTATAAGGGATTTAAGTCGAAAATTATTAAAATGGATTCATAAAAACTAATTTGAAAATTACTAGGTGAAATAAGGGAAAGAACGAAGAAAGAAAAAAATAAAAGACGAAAGGAACAAAAACCCGAGGAAGAAGAAGAAGTGCATCAACTGAAAGCAGCCCCTGGAAGAGGCGCAGCAGATGCTGCGCCCTTTCCAGAAGGCGCATCAGTTGATGCGATTCTTCCCCACGTCAGATCTGTGTTACTTCCGTTAAAAGGGTTTTTAAATAAGGCGATTTTAAAAGACGGTTTCGAGCATGCTTATGACATAAATTCTTACATTAATTATAATACAGAAAATAAATACATTAAATAAATTACATTAAATAAAATTGGGATTTTACACCCTCAGACGTACATGTTAGCGTCGCGAGATTTAACTAAATCGGTTTTTAGTGGTAACTTGACTCGATTTATAATGCAAATATGAAAGTGCCCTTGAAAAAGGATTTAAAAGCAAATTGAATTGATTAATTGATTATGATATAGTGGAGTTGGTCAAATTGGTCGGTCATGCAAAACGAGGCTGGTACTCTGAAGGATCCGAGCTTACGTGGTCGAAAGTTGAAGCACGTAGGCGCCAAAAAGTAAGAGCGTGGTCTTAGAATGCAACGGGAGAAGAGAAGGGCGGACACTCGCGTGAGAAATATGAGGAACGAAGGTCCCTATTTATACTAATCACACGACGGAAATTATGGTTTAGGAAAGGAGAGACAGATCCAGAAATAACCGACTTAGGTTAAACACGGAAACTTGGACAAAAAGAAAACCTTGAGAAAAAGGCGCAGCAGGTGCTGCGTCCCTTGGAAGAGGCGTAGCACTTGTTGCGTTCTTTCCTCAGCGGATTTCTCCTGCGCAAGAAAGCGCGTTTGACAGCCTGTCGTATTTTAGGCATAACTTTCTCTACAAGACTCGGAATAAGGTGATTTCGGTGGCATTGGAAAGCTAAGATAGAGATCTAGAACTTTCTGTGAAATAGGCCTGACCCAAAAAAGTCGTTATCAACTCGTAAAATGGGCCTAAAAGTCGGGTTATCATTTTAACTAAATGAAATGCACATTTTGTAATGTAAACTTTTAGTTTAGCCTAATGAAGTGACATGTGACTCAAAATGAGATATACTCATGACATTTTATGACATCATAACCTTAGGTAGACAAGCACATTGCTTTGACTCGGGATTTGACGGTTTTAGGAAATGAAGACGGTTTTTGAACCGGACTCCAAATGAACTCTAATTACTGCCAAAACGAACGTAATGACACCTAGATGACGACCATGAAGTAGACACAAGTGTATGAGTTACCGTTTATTAACCGATTTACGAAACGTCATAAAATCGCGATATATGCTAAACATGCGGCCCAATCATCACTGGGTGTTTGGCGGGAGGTGCAGAAACGAGGTGTCTACAGTTACCCACAATATGACGGTGTCAACGGTATACAGAACTCGGGATTCCGACGACACAAGCCTTGGGATTTGATAGCAATGTGAGAGAGAAGAGTTACGTAACCTTGTTTTCTCTTTTGTGAAACTTAGAATGATGTAAAAGTACAAAGAAACTGGTAGAAATCTTTTATATACTAATCTCGCGTTGCTATCAAAACCCGACCAAATACTCGTAAAAACCCACTTACTCGATCGAGTACGTCACTTACTCGATCGAGTGCCCTTTACTCGATCGAGTAACCTACTTACTCGATCGAGTACCCATCAGCAGAACACTAATTCGAAATCATAACACACTTACTCGACAGAGTAAGCCCCACTCGATAGAGTACCCAACAACACATAAAACCGTAGTATTACAGTCTTCCCTCCTTAAAACGAACTTCGTCACCGAAGTTTAAACCTAGCCTATAAAACATGATCTCATAACACTAACCCCACCAACTATGCCTACCTCCACAATGTGGCTCACGATATCGTATCAACTACATTATAGCCTCTCGACCGTAACTCCATACACTATCGAATACCATCCATAAATGCAGCTAGCTCCATTTCATTAACATATTGTCCACTATCAAATCCAACATCAAGAATATCCACCAAGCAATATCAACCACCAACGGAATGATACATTCTACCACCCTTAAAATGAACTTTGACCTCGAAGTTTACTAGCACTCATAAACATCATCATCCAACACTATCGAAGTGTACTCTCACTCCTGGACATCATACTACCACAAGCACGGCCATGACCTTTAATAAAATCAACCACAACATATATCCATCCTTTATGCTACACCAACACTCTACTTCCAATTATACTACAACATGTGCAACCCTCAAACTCTCTTTGTCGCATCCTACTCCTCTTAAGATAAACGTTATGTCCTCGTAACTCACTAATACTAGATCCTTAGTTGTATCTTCTCATCACCACCGCACCACCGCATGTCAAAGATAACCGACTATAGCCTCAACATCTACAACCATGCCTATATCTAAGTCTCTCTTCTTCTAATAGTCCTCATTCCTCAATTCATTCTGCACTCCATCTAATCGATACCATAAAATCGTCGGCAAAATCACCACACCAATTCTTTAACATTACCGCAAAATGACATACTCCTCTATACATGCGCTTTTCTCCAAAGTCATAATTCATGATCCACAATTGTTACACCCACTCTCACTAGATCCTCAAGCTCTCCCTTTTTATTCCCACAACTCATCCACAACTTAACATGATACTACCTTCCAACACCCTATACGCACTGTCCCAATAAAAGATTATGAACCACCTGCAGCTTCTAGATTAGTACAACATATGTTCCACAAATCACTTGTCATTATTATATCAACCAATGCCTCCTCTAAAAGAAGATCGCAAGTACTCCAACAACCTCTCGCAACTGTGTCCAAACAACGGCATATCACTATACCATGACAACAACGGAAACATACACAACTCTCTTCCATATCATACCCTACCCTCACTCCCAAGCTGAAACTGGTGAGAACATCAATCAACAAAACAACAGTCTATATATCGAAACAAGACTCACAAGAAACAGCCGTAAACAAAACAACAACCTATGTATAACTGGTATCCACTTTCGAACACTCGTATCATAATCATCTCGCTTACTCCACCACAACCGATGACGGCATCATAACACCGACACCAACAGTCACACCGCAGCGTGAAAATACCCGCATCACAACACGAAGTACCTTGCCCGGATCACCACCTGAGGCACAACAACCACATAAACACTGACTCAGTATAACTTCCTGGACCAGAAAACATACTCAGAACCGCTTTACTAGATCACAACGTAACAAATCATATGGAATAAACAGATACTAACCTTATGAATATCACCCATACCATTACACGGAATAAACATATAAAATGAATACACGTACGAGTATAACTAGCCATGCCATATCACCCAAACTATCACTTTTGAATATCATTCAACGAGGTTACCGTACCCAACATATATTACAGAACATTCATATGACAACTTTATAACTATCACATCATACCACTTCTCGTGAGGTCAGAGCCTCACACAAACATTTATACACATCATAGACCCATAATCACATCCAACTAATCAATCCTGATCATGTAAGTTACCACCTGATAAAGGTTACCTCTCGCCCGAGCTTAACTCGTATGCCCCTCATAACACATTCTCCCATTCGCATACCCATCACCTCCTGCAAAATATAACCATACCACTAATACTCAACTACTAGCACCCGCCTCATATAACCACATCTTATACTTCCTCACAACCATACGTATCAATCCGATCTCTACAGAATCAACCTCTTTAGAATGGCTATATTTCCTGCTTATCATCGCCCTTAACCGCTAGTGACAACACCTCAACACTACCATCGTTCGTATATCAAACCTCTTACACTCATCTCTAAATGTCACTGTTTCTTTCCCATTTTTGGTTAACATCCCAAATAGCGAACATCAATTCCATCGACAAAATTTACCTGAACATTCATCCAAATTCTGTCTTTAATTGTATCGCCACCTAACTCACCATCAAGATCTCATATTGTGCAAATACTCTACCAACTTTTACTCCCCTTACTTTCTCGAATCTCATGGCTAACATGTTGTCCTGAAACTCCTATATAACCATTAACTCGCATCCTCTCATGATGCTATCACACATTTCCATGATTCCTTACTTTTGTGTTCCGTAACTCTGGTCGACATTTTCTCAGCTTACTTTCATCCTTCTCTTCCCTTTACACTCAACAATACCAATTATTAGTTCATCTCCTTACTCCTTGTTCCTAACTCTCTGGTAATCCGGTTACCTTTTCGTTGTCCCAAAACTCAAATTCCATTACTTCATATTGGTACCTTCTCAATCTTTCTTACCATGGGTCCTCTCTCATCATTCTACTCACTCACACTTGTCACCAATCCGTCCACACAAGCAAAGTTTACTCTCCTTTTTTTTTCAGGAAACCAAAACTCATTTCTTACCATTAATTGCCCAAGGAAATCACGCACTAATTCCACCTCTTGATAAACCAAATTCCCCAAACCAAATCTCTATCTACAAATCCACATCGCTGCATAACTCAATCTAAGCTCTTTTTACACCATTCTTTTCCATCTATCTACAATGACCTTTCCATTACGTATAATCTTAATCGACCCGGTTATAACTCTCTCGCTTCATAATCCTTAAACATCTCAAGTTACCACCATTCGCATCCCTCATTTCAATCTTTTCATTCTCACGTTCCATAAACTTACATCACCCCCTTAACCATATTCACTTAATTTTACATTACTCAATACGCGACTATACCACTCACCACATCACACAAAACATGGTCCTTGCCTCGTTAAACTCATCAATCTTCCCTTTCTTTTTCCACTATCCATCACCACCACATGTAACGCATGTCCTCCCCACCAAACTCATACGCACTATAAGGTGTTACTCTTACATCATAAGATTGGGTAACTTAGGCATCAAGACCAACACATATGTAAAACAATGCATAAAGAAGTAAAATAACACCTTTGAATTAAATATAAAATGCGATGAAGTCAAAAGATAAGTATATGACGCAAAACAGGGGTCACTAGATCGAGTGCAACATACTCGATCGAGTAGGTGAAGGTCAGAAGCACGTATAAGAAATCACCAGGGATAATCGATCGAGTAAGGGTTACTCGATCAAGTAACAATAGGTGCACTCGATCGAGTAAGGGCAACTCGATCGAGTACTCTACGCAGTTCTCAGCACTGTCCAATTTTCGTAAAACGGTCATATATCACTCGTTTCTTGGTCATTTTGGGCGTGTGACCTATCGTTAGAATCATAACAGAACAAGCTATCACCTCTAATTGGTATCACATCAAAATCATATATATATCTCAAGTTATACCTTTTTATTTCATTTCTTTCCATAATAATAATAATACGCCAAATAATAAAATAAATGCTAAAATAAATAGGCTAGGATTCTAAAAACGCCGCCATCTTATCACAAATAATAATAGTAAATAATATAAAAGACTTAGGCTATTCTTCCATTTTCCCTTTGCCTTTCTCATTCTTGTCATATTTCCTATCTCGACCACGAGCCGGACGCTCCTGCGTTATCTCAGACCTAATCACCAACGGTCTCTCTCGTGGTCTAGCCTTGCCATTCTTATCTACCACCTTTTCCATGGCAGGATAAGTCTTCGGTTTCTTCGATGGATGAACAACTCGAAATCCGGCTTCTTCCTCTCCCTCGGTCAAGTGCTTCTCTTTCTTCTTCTCTACATCACGAACCTTGTAGTCAACAGGCTCGCGTTTCCTTAGTCTCTCTCGCTCCTCAGGAGTAGTAGCTTTCCTCCACTGAAAGTAGGAATCTGATACCCATAGTGCGCTAACAGAAGAGTTCAGGAACCACATGTTTCTTTGAGCCCATTTGATGGCCCACTCTCTTCGGCTCTCAGTAGTAAGCGCCATGGCAGTCTGAGGAACCGTATCAAGCTTTGGAATCGTCTGCTTCAATCTAACCTGTCTCATCAGCCTCTCTGGGAAGATGCATATCATAAATTCCAAGCTAGGAATGCGCACCAATCGGGTAGGATCCAAGGACGATACTCCAGTAACTGACTCGAGATGCCACCGTGGTACGATCCATCTAATCAAGGGAACATCCTCGCTCTTCAGCTTATTCTCCCAGTAGTTGCAGACTCGAGTAAAGTCCACCATGTAAAGCCTGGTCCTCATTGCAATTGAGCGAGCATGATAAGCAGGAACATTAACTGGGGGCTCGATCAATCGAAGACGCTCCATAAGCCAAACCTACCAAAGCAGGTATTAGTATCCGAAAAAAAAAAGAAAAAACAAACGAGACAAAAAAGAAGAAGAAAAAAAACGAACAAAAGAGAAAAAGAAAAGTTGCGTTCTTTTACCTGCAAAATGATGGGACTTCCCAAGAAAGGAAGGTCGCGGTTGGCTTTCCTGTTATCTAACCCCAACAAGATCTCTCCTAAACATAGGCAAGCTGGGCTCTTGCGCAGCTCCATCCGCTCAACTAGGCTCAAATAGCGAGGGTCATCTCTCATATCCTAATCAACATGCCCTTGAAGGACATAAACATGCAATAGGCAAAACCCGAATGCCCTACGCCTCCCAACATAAGAGATAGTAGGATCTGCCCTATTTATGAATCGATCAATGAAATCCAACATTCGGACTCCTTTCGAGGTCACAAGACGGTCAACCTCAGCTCTTGTCAATCCAAGCAAATCCCTGAATTTGTTCTTATACCCTTGAGAAGTAGAGGGTATAGCAGGTAAATGTTCCGGGTCCCAACCACCAATTGCAGCAATTTCTTTAGGGAATCGGCAGATATTGCCTCTAGGAAAGGCAAATACGTGATAGTTCGGGTCCCAGTACTCAAGACAAGCATCCAAAAATGGTCTGACAACCTTAATTAGCTTCAAGCTCAAAATTGATCCAAAGTTGTAGGCACCCATATCATGTTTCTCCACATTTGAGAACTCGTTTGTCCATTCTTTGAGACGGATTTCTAAAGTATTCATGATGTATGATTAATTAGAGAGTTTTATGTAATAAAAAGAAGAAAGACGGAAGAATTATGTGAATAAAACCTCCATCGACGTCTATATTTATGCTAAAAGCTGTTTCCTAAAATCTGTCAGGACGGACACACTTAGGAAAGGGCGTAGCACTTGCTGCGCATCTTCAAAGAGACGCAGCTCCTGCTGCGCCTCTTCCTCAGCTGTATTTCTGTGATTTTCCACGTTGGGTATTTCCTAATTCCGTAAGGCATAATTTCCTATTCGTATGGGTTATTATTTTTGTTAATTCCGTCAAATTACCATGTTTTTGAGTTTCCTAATTCCACGGGCATGCATTTCGAGGCGACATCGGCATTCTCGTCATTTCAGCACACTTATCCATTTCTTTTTAATTTTCTTTTTTGGGGAATCATTTCACCAATTTAATAATTCATTTTCAATCTTAGCCATTTCTTTTAATTTTTTTTCTTTTTTTGAGAATCATTTCACTCCCGTTTCATTTCAAACTTATATGTTTCTATTTTCATTTTTTTAGAGGGTAACCCTCCCTCTCGTCCGGTCAATTTCGTTAAATTTTTTTGTCCCGTCCGGTCATTTTCAATTTTTTTTTTGCATTTTCTCGAGTCTTTTTCTCACGCTAATTTAGGCCATATGTACAAATATGTGTTTTACGTGCAATTTCTTTATAAATATCGGCAGCATGACGGCATAAACCGTCGTCTACCAAACCTGTTCAAAGCTATACTGTAGGTACAAACATACAACCCAACATCAAAGGCGCTCAGGCCATCATATATACAACCAAAAAGAATATGTACACCAAACTAGGGGCTCGAGCCCGAAACAAAGTGTATAAAGTGCAAAATGAAGGTCCCAAAATGTACAAAAGTGTGTGAAGTACAGCCAACAACAAAAAGCAACAAACTACTCCTGGTCGCCGCCCAACTCGGTAACTATTGCCTTGAGAGCAGCGATCTCGGCGTCGCGGACCTCTAGCTCCCTCGGCAGGCGAGCCATCTCCTCTCGGAACTGGGCTAGCTCTAGTTCCAAGTCACGCTCTCTCTGCAAACGACAAGAATTGGCTCATGTCAATCATTTCAAACATAAAGAAAATTAGAAAATTCAAAAATGAAGTAAACGGAAGGTTCGTACCTGACATCCTCGACCACCAGCAAGTGCCTCAATGGCAGTATCCCGTAGCCGGTTGGCTACCCTCCACAAAGCCACGAACCGGGATGGCGCAACCTACCTTTCAATAAATAAGGATACTCAATGATTGGATAAGTTTAAACAAGTGTATTCTTATACAAAAACTGATTAAGTTGGGGAACATACCCTCCGAATCAGATGCTGTCACTGGTCCAGACCAGCATCTCTCACCGCCGCGTCAAAGTCGCGAAGCTCGAAGATCGTCGTCATTCCCGTCGCATCAGTGTACTCGAGGGTCTCAGGGTACACTGGGGGCTCGATGCCCGCCACCTTAACCTCCTGCAAAATTCAAATGGTTTCCATTAATTGATGATCATTCATCATGTTTTCAAGACAATCGAATGAAGAATAAAGCAATTACCACAATTGGCCAGTACGCCAACCTCCGGTAAAGGAACGCCGAGTAGTCCTCACCAGGAAGAAGGAGGGAGTCGCCACTGACGTCTACCAAGTCTGCCTCCCTCTCAGCATCGGAAGGCTCCCTGAACATCGTCCGAGGAGAATCGATAAGGACCGTCAAGACATCACGAGAGCACTGACGAGTCAAACGCTCACCCAAGTACCACACGGAACCCATCGACGTCCTCGGCAGCAACCGGCTCGAGCTCCTGGGTCGAAGGACCTAAGCCACAAAAGGAGGGACGCCAGTGTAGTCCACCCAAGGCCTGGGCACCCACTATGAAAAACAAACAAGAGGTCGTTCTTATGATCAGTTCTAAAAGGAAGCAATGAAGAAGCAAACAAAGAAAGGTGAGTCAAAGGTACTCACGCCCTCCAACTACAGAGCGTTCACGTCCCGTCAACAGACGTCGTGAAACGAACGCTGGCTCTTCGTGCGACACATCACCCAATCCCTCACAACGAGATAGGCTCTCTCCACTGGCTCCGTCCTCTTGGGCGCGAGACTCGGAAAGTAGGAGTACACCCACACCTGCAAGACAAGATAATTAATAACGATCTTTCGTGATTCGATAAGAAACAAAATGATCTTTCATGATATGAAATGAAGGTTCATACCTCCAGCAACAGTTCAGGGCCAACAGTGGCAGGAGAAGTCCTCTTCTCTATCAGCTCCAGATGAACCATGGCTCTCATATAGCGAATAAGGACCGCAAAACCAGCAGTGACCCAGTCCCAACGGCCTAGGTCACTCAGGTCATAAAGGAAGGGAAGAAGCTTCGTCGACAGCCTCTCTCCCTTGTCTCCGAGGTAGATTGAAGACAAGAACCACCAGAGCCACAAACAAGCTCTCTGCTCTGCAATGCAAGGAGGGGGAGCCGTCTCCCTCCCATCGATCACCACCATCGTCGGTCTCTTCCCATCAAAGTAATCTCGGACGTAGGAACTCGGCACCAATCCGGGAACCGCAGTAGCCTTCGGCATCAGGTTCCAACCGATCAAGCTCCTAGCCTCAGCCGAGTCCACCCTCATGGCTGCCTCCGGCCACATCACAGCCTCGGTCCCACACGGCAAGCCAGAAATCATGCCGTAATCCTCCAACGTGACCCCAACCTCGCCAAAAGGCATGTGAAAGGTAGAGATCGTGTCCCAAAACCGATCAAGAAAATCTCGAACCAGCCTAAGGTTAGCCCGAATCTTCCTTCCCTTGATGTCCCTCCAAGCTCGTACCAAGGCACCAAACGCTCCCTGCTCGATGATGGTCCGCTCCTCCGGCGACAACCTCCCGTAAAACTCCATCATCGCCATGTAGCCCGAGAAAGACCTGATGTTCTCGGCCTCCTATTTTGATTCGAAGCAAGAGATATCTTTAGCTCGAATGAAAGAGAAAAGGAATAGCAAATAAGGATAAAAGAAGATATATGAAAGAGTGATGAGTTCAAATTACCAAGCTCTTCACCGTCCTGTAGGACAAGTGACCCTCCGCAGCCCAGATGAGGTGCCTGCTGTCCCAACTCTCAGCCCACTCGGGTGCTCCCCTCAGCTAATGACCACCTCGTCCAACGTTGGCCCTCCTCGAGGCCTCCACCTCCTCAACAACCTCCTCCTCGACGACCTCGCCCTCAGCAGCTGCCACTGCAGCAGTAAAAGCCTGCTCTAACGCCTCCTCGAGCGTACGAGAAGGGTTAAGAGCCGTATCCACATATATGGGACCCCTCCATGACGTAGAAGCCTTATCACCTGCAAAATAAAAGTGAATTTAGGAC
Source organism: Silene latifolia (assembly GCF_048544455.1). Classification (NCBI taxonomy): domain Eukaryota; kingdom Viridiplantae; phylum Streptophyta; class Magnoliopsida; order Caryophyllales; family Caryophyllaceae; genus Silene; species Silene latifolia. The sequence goes on from NC_133537.1 coordinate 190,585,028, forward strand.
GCGTCAAATGACGACGAGCCTTAGTTAGGGGATTTTCGAGCTTTCAAAGCTCCGAAATCGCTCTTTTCTCGCAATCTTTGGCCATTTTCCTAAAAACCCGTCCGCTCATGTGGTAATATGGGTCAAGTCAAGTCTAAATTGAAGCCTAGTCATGGGTTCGAGTCAGAATTTCGACAGCATTTCGTTATAACGGTGATTATGCCCTAGAAAAGTGTCCTGAAAAAGCCGTCACAAATCAAAATTCCGAAATGGTAGGAAGTTTACCCATCATACAAGGATTCAAAGTATCAGGTTTCATCACGAATGGGCAATTCTAAGGTTATTTTCGAAGCAATTTACGGTTCAGCTGTGAGACGATCTCAATTTCACTCAAAAGCTCAAAACTCAATGAAAATTCGAAATGAACATATGGTTATGATCCTTATATTGCCAATTATCCATCTACCAAGTCAATTTTGCATGGCAAAATAATTTGGGGGAAAAGCCCCAAATGTTCGACATTTCTTAGGGTTGGAAACCCTAATTTGTCGATCCAAATTGATCAAATATGGAAGATTAATGCAAAGATAATACACATACCTCGATTAGTCATGGCAAATGCAAGCTTTTGATCAAATTTTGGCGAGAAATGGTTGGAATTTGAGAGAGTATTAGACGGAATTTTGTTTTGTTATTATGAAATAAAACACGACTTTTATCAGGTTTTTACCCAGACAAAGCCACATCCAGGAAAAGACGCAGCAGGTGTTGTGCCTCTTCCAAGAAACGCAGCTCTTGCTGCGCCTCTTCCTCAGTTTCCCTCCAAATTAATTTTCGAAGATTCGTTATAAGTTCGTTATTTGTGGGCCCATCTTTGGTGCGCCTCTTCCTCAATACCATATATCATATATTTGGTCCGTTTAATGTTTATTCTTCACCCGGACCCGCATTTTCAAGCCAACTGCAAACTGTTGCGGTGCGCCATCAAGACCTCGCTTGCCACAACAAGCGAGTACCCTCTGACAGGTGTTTCAACACACCTCTATTCTGTTCCCCCAGCGAGAGTTCTGGACAGACAATTGTCCCTCTCAAGACGTGGAGGTCAGTCTCGATTATGTTCCCCCAGCGAGAGTTCAAGACAGCCAATTGTCCCTCTCAACACGTGGAGATCAACATCAACCTCAAGTTTTGCTGAAGTTTGTTTGAAAACCGACCCGAGCAGATTTCCCCCCAGCAGTTCTTGCCGACGTCCTGCTGCCTCTTCGATTTCATGTTTTTCTTTCCCTTGGAGTCTCAAGGAATCTCAGGTATGGTCTCTTCGTATGGCTGGTGAGCCTCCTCACGTAGTCTAATGGACTTTAAACGACCCTCCCCGGAAGTCGACAGACTCTAAAATGTTCCCGACGACAGGTCCATGGCTCAGACCCCTTGAGCCTCCTCGCGTCGCCATAGTCTTCAGGTTGTAATCTTCGATTGACCTGATGGCTATACTTTAACTTTCGCCTTGTCCAAGCCTCAGTCAAAGTGGGGGCTCTGTAGATACCTCATTTCTGCACCTCCCGCAAGCCACCCGGTGATGATTGGGCCGCATGTTTGGATACGCGGAACGATTTATGACAGTTCGTAAGTTTATCATCAAGTGATAGCTCATACACTTGTGAATACCTCATAGTTGTCATCTAGGTGTCATTACGGTCGTTTTGACAGTAATTAGAGTACATTTGGAGTCCGGGTCAAAAACCGTCTTCATTTTCTAATAACCGTTTTAAAATGCCGAGTCAGAATATTTTGGAATGTTCCGGATATTTCTATTCCATATTTTTAATCTTTTAATCTCTTTGGCAAATTATATCCCAGAAATATTATATAAAATATTAAGGAAATTGAGATCAAACCGCAATTCTATAATAGAAACGTGGATATCTTTATTCCGCAGGAGGAAACCACTTGGGAAAGGACACAGCAGGTGTTGCGCCTCTTCCAAGAGACGCAGTTGCTGCTGCGCCTCTTCCTCACTTCCTTTCTGTGTACTTTCAAATCTTTTCGAGATTCACTTCCAAAGTTTCTCCGAAACCCTAATGCCTCCGTGTGATTAGTATAAATAGAGACCTTCGGTCCTCATATTTCTCACGCGAGTGTCCGCCTTTCTCTTCTCCCTTTGCATTCTAAGACCACGCTCTTGCTTTTTGGCGTCTACGTGCTTGAACTTTCAACCACATAAGCTCAGATCCTTCTAAGTACCAGCCTCGTTTTGCATGACTGACCAATTTGACCAACTCCACATCAATCAACTTTAATCAATTTTGTTCGTTTTCCTCTTAGAGGGCACTTTCTTCGTGCATTCGAGTCGAGCATCACTAAACGTTAACTTAGTCAATCTCGTTTCGTCAAACATGTAACTCTGAGGGTGTAAATCCCATATTTTATTATTGTACTTTATTTTTGTAATCATTATTGTAAGGTTTACGTCGAAAACACATTCAAAACCGATTTATAAAACCTTATTTCAAACCCTTTTTACGGATTAACAGGAGCCAAACGTCGAGAAAGGACGCAGCAACTGCCGCGCCTCTTCGAAGGGACGCAGCACCTGTTGCGCCTCTTCCTGAGGCTGCCCCAGTTCTTGCTTCCTTTCTTCTTCCTTCGTCTTTTGTTCCTCTGTTCGTTTTGATTTGTCTTTGTTTGTTCATGTTCCATTAACACGATATTTTTAGCATAACAATTTTAATATGTAAATCATCAATAATTAATTCATCCTTTTAAATCCCCTACTTAAATCCCGTATAATTCATATTTGCGGGTTTTGGTCATTAAAATCAACCCGGGTTTTAGAGATTCGATTCATCAATATCAAGTCTCTGGAATTCGACCTTTGGTATATTTTCATCTGTTATTTATCATTATCATCAATAGTTTAGCATTAATAACCTAGTTTATTTAATTTATTGTTAATCTTATTATTAATCTTATCTTTAATCTTGAAATTAATTCATTGTAATTGATTGATTCATGTTTTACTATTTTTATGACTAATTTGCATGTAAATAATCCGTTAAACGAGTTCTATCCGAGTTAAATATTATTAATCAACCGTTAAATTAACCAATGAACATTAACAAACACGCAATTCCGGCTTCACAGCCAGAATTCAGGTCAGGAACAGACGCAGCGTTTGTTGCGCCTCTTCCAAAGGACGCAGCTCTGCTGCGCCTGTTCTGGGTTGAATTATGTCCCTGAAATTCCGTTGTTGCTTTGACCTAGTTTTTTAGCTTACGTATTAACTAACTATTACTCATATTATCACCACTAATCTGTTTATTTTCTAACCTAATTTATTTTCCCTTTTTTTTTTCTCAAATTATCCGTTTTAAATGTATTTTCGACGTAAATCAAATAATCCATTGTAATTATTGTAATTTTCAATTATTGTACTTTTTTTATTTCTTTATTATCATGTCGTTTGTATGCTTTCACATGCAATCAACCTAAATTTCTACCTCGACATTAATGCATGTTAAATTACGTGTCTACCGACTTAGCTAATTCACATGCCAGGATTAATTTATTGGATGTTGCATTGCATGCATATAACCTTCAACATATCGAGTATGAATAACTTCCCTAATCATTAATAGAGGCCGCTATCGAGGCGGGCGGGATTAGGTGTTCGATCAAAAGAGCTTCCTAATACGTACCCTCACCCCTTACTCCAGATCTCTGCGAACATCCATGTTCATTGGCATCCACGAGAGTCATTCTAGACATAGAATGCTAAGGGTAACGAGTTCTTGGTGTTCATGTCACTACTTTGTGTCTTGACATGGCACGAGTTATTCGAACGGTTTCCAATTTTCCACAATAAATTGGTGGCGACTCCACAAATGCAAAAGCTTGCTCCCTTTTCCTCCCGAGTGACCCCCGTGGGCCCGCGTCCACAGATAACTGTAACATATAATAGCTATTTAAGACAATACTTCAGTAATTCAAGATTTTGGGTTGATATTTAAGTTCAAAGGATGACTCATATATATAATCATAGGATTATCACACCTTATGTTAATCTTTCGATGTGGGATAATTCTATTATTTATAATTGGGTGACCCCACCTTATGGTAATTTTCCGATATGGGACGATTCTACTATTTATACGTAGTATGTTCATCACACTTACATTATTTTTCAATGCGTGACATATAACATACTAAGAAGCACGTCTTCTTTTTCTCACCTAGTTCGACATCTTATACTTTCTATTAATAATCATACTTTTGTTTTCTTTTTTTTTTTTATGTGCAAATGATATGAAATTCATACTCTAATAATTTCATTTTTTCATTCCAAATCTAATTATATAATTTTTTTACGATAGTTTTTTATCAAATGAAATGTAAAATGTTTTTATATAAAAATTATAAACATGACTTAGATATATAATATAAGAAATATATATTATAATAATTAAACAATATCCACTTTATTTTTTATATCATATTGTGGAGATATGATACAAACTTTTAAGAGCTCTTTAAGACAACACTTAAGGGACTCAAAAGATTTGAGTTAATACCTAAGTTTCAAGGATGCCTCATATTTATAATCGTAGGATTAACTCACTTTGTTACTCTTTCGATGTGGGACAATTCTATTATTTATACGTAGTATATTTTCCACACCTACATTATTTTTCAATGTGGGACATATAATGTATTAAGAACTAAGAGGTATACTATCTTTAGTATGTGCAAATGATATAAAATTTATACTCTAATGATAGCATTTTTTATCACGAATCTAATTATATTATTTTCATAATTTTTTTAACAATACTTTGTTGTCAAATGAAATGGAAAAGTTCTATATAAAAATTGGAAATATCACTTGAATATAATTTAGGAAATATATATTATAATAATGAAAATATTCTCCACTTTATTTTTTACATCAGAAAATATTATTTATGATACTTTCCTAAATTGATTTTTGATGATGTGGACGCTCTAGAATCGCTCGAAAAAAGCCTCTTTTATAAATATATATAGATTACGAAACTCATATTTGCATGCAATTGTCACTACATCTTTTTCCAATCAATTCATCCAACATGTGCATATGAAACAACAGTAAACAAATATATAACTTTATTATATGACTTTATGCAAACAAAATATACGTATACGACATAACATTCCTATTCACACGTTCCTTTTATGCCAGATTATAAATCATCCATCCTGCAACATCATTATTCATCACATATTGTCATATATGAACTACTTCTCTTTTCCACCACATCATTCATCCTTCTCATATACTTTTCCAACAATTCCAAACAACATATCATCCATCGTATACATTAGAACATTAGTAAACACATAACGATCCCATGGCACCCCATAGTGACCGGTTCAAAGTTGTAGGGTGAGTTCGCGACTTTAGGACGTCTCCGAAGTCTTTGCATTAGCTCCTAACAACTCCTACCCGGGTTCATTTTAATTTGACTCTCTATATTCATTGGGCTCATTAGTTACAGGTTCCAAAATCGTCGCTCTGATACCACTTTGTAACACCCCCATACACTAAGGTGTCTTACCAAGACCACCTAATGCATGGAAGTGCTACCATCTCGGTTACCCGAGGCAATGAATATCAAATAGACCAAAAAAGAACGTACTTTAATAAATAATTTTAAGTGATTACATAACAAAACCAACTGTAAAATAAAATACAACTATTCTTAAAACTGTAAACCAACTAAGTGGAACGGCCTTATCAAACACAGCGGAAGACTAAAGACTTTGATATGTGATGACTTCATCCCCAGCTAGATCCCGCGCGTATCCAAGATATACCTACTAAACAACTGCTCACCACCCCCAAATGGATCACCACAGTTTCCAAAACATTTAAACGGGGTCAGTTACTGTTTACATAAACCAGATCAACAAAACAAAACACTACAAAAATCCAATCCAACCAACTAATCTCCATCATATCACCACACAGCTGACTACACACTAAAGTGTGTAGTCCTGCCAGAATACCCATCGCAACAAGTGTTCCACACCGCCAGTGGGGGACCGCAGCCGTTCCCACCTAAGCCCCGCTCATCTCATCCGAGCGATAAACCCAAGTTCCTAAATGTGCACATCCCTCATGTGGCGGGTTCCACAGAAGGTGAATCAAGGGCGTGAAGCCACTCCCTCAAGTGACTCCACTCGGCCGAGGACGCACCTCGTAAACCATAGACAATTATACAACCAACCACATTATACAACAACCATTACCAATTACCAATTCCAATACGATATGAATCAATATCATTAAACAACCATCAACATAACTATGTAATCAATAACTGAGTAGGGAAACCCTACCTGGAAAAGCAATCATCAAGATTGTCACAATCAACTAATCAAAACCGTTCTTCAACGAAATCACTTCCTATCAAACATACAATCATACAATAACCATCTAAAAATCACAATACTACTAAAACCCGCAATTTACCCAATTAGGATTTTAACCAAAATTAACGGCTTAACACAAAAAATGGTACAAGGATCTTACCCACAATACGACGGTCTCAACGGTATAAAGAACTCGGGATTCCGACGACACAAGCCTTGGGATTTGATAGAAATGTGAGAGAGAAGAGTTACGTAACCTTGTTTTCTCTTTTGTGAAACTTAGAATGATGTAAAAGTACAAAGAAACTTGTAGAAATCCTTTATATACTAATCTCGTGTTGCTATCAAAACCCGACCAAATACTCGTAAAAACCTACTTACTCGATCGAGTACGTCGAGTGCCCCTTACTCGATCGAGTAACCCACTTACTCGATCGAGTAACCATCAGCAGAACACTGTTTTGAAATCACAACACACTTACTCGACAGAGTAAGCCCTACTCGATAGAGTACCCAACAGCACATAAAACTGTAGTATTACAATTTCGTTCTAAATTTTTTTTGGGTCTTCATGTTCGTGTTCTTGTGCTTAATGTTCCACTTGTCTTGGTTGGTGGCAACATCGTCGTGTCTCAAGTGTGGTTTACAAGGTTGTACATAAATATATGTGGTTTATACAATTTAAGTTTGGTCTGTACATTTTTGCATGCTAAATCGAATCACCACAAGTACCATGTTGACTAATGGTTATAATTCTTGTCGCATATTTTGTATGATCGCATAACAAATTAATTGACGTCATGGATGATAATGCTGACGGAATGTGCAATTGTGTTGTTCACTTTTCCGAGGGTTTTCATATAAAAGAGTCATATTTATGTAATGTAAAGGAAGTATCATGGTCGTCGTGAGTCTCAACGTATGGCATGATTTGTTCGTAATGTCAATATGGAATAAAAGTTAACGTCTTGTGCAATAGTTATCATTGTCTTGAAGATGAACTTCGGGGACGAAGTTCCTTTTTAAGAGGGGAAGAGTAATGTCGCATGGGAAAACGACTTAATTATGACAATCTTATGGTATTTTAAGTAGTTGTGTGAGTAATTAGTAGTGATAGTGATTATTGTCTAATTGTTGGCAATTGTTGATTAAATTATCATGTTGTTGTATTTCGTTTCCAAGTAATTGTTCACAAAGTTGTTATATAATGTTGTTATATAATTGAATTGTTGCTGCATGATTGAGTAATGGGAATGACTTAAAGGAATTAATGTAAATGAATGTTATGTTGTTTGCGTGTAAGTGATCGATAATCTACTGCTTTTGGGTGTTTAATAACTGACGTTTCTTGACAAAGTAATTGATGGAGGAATAAACAGATAGTCGTGTTGGTTTATATTTGAGTTATGACATGAGATAAGTGCAAGTGGTCGTCGAGTTGGTTGTTCTTTTATATAATGCATGTTTAGTGACTTGATTGGAAGTTTGATGATTAGAGAGAAAGTCGTGTTGAGTGATGTGTGCTAAGGTAGATGATGATGATGGTTGATGAACATTCATATCGGGGTGGTAGTCATGAACGGTTGTGTTGGTCCTTGTCGGGATGGATAGTGGTAGGTTACCTTGGTTCCTTTGCCTTGTGTCGAGGTGGAGGATGAGTTGAACTTAGGGGACAAAGTTCCTTTTAAAGGGGGAAGACTATAATACCCATCCTATTAGAGACCCTTTTACCGACGTTGACTAACCTGAGACACCTATCTAGACCTTCGAAAACCTTACGAGTGAAACTTTGTGACGTTTTGAGTCTTTGAGTTCATGTTACTCGATCTAGCGGAGGCTACTCGATCGAGTATCTTGGGAAATCGATCGAGTAGAAGCCACTCGATCGAGTAAGTGGGTTACTCGATCGAGTAACGTGAGTTTAGCGGAGAAATATAAATCGTAAAACCGTGAACCCCAAATCATTTCTCTATCTTTCTTCCTAAACCTAGATGTCGTCATTTCACTTCTCCTTCACCATAGTTCATCTCCTTGAGGCCTTTGAGAGTGGTTAGACCATAGGGATGGGATGCTTGAGTCGGGTAGCGGCCTTGACACCGGATTGCTTTGTATAGGTAAGTCGTCATCATCATCATCGCCTTCCTTGGTTTCCGTTGTGTTGTGGTAGTAGTAATAGATGGTTATGCTGGTTGTTATAGGTGGTTATAGTGGTTGCTTGTTATCTTGTGGTCATGCGTGGAATTGCTGCGAGTTGCTAAAGGTAGGTTTTCCTACTCAGTACTGTTGGTTGTCTAGCGTGTCGTTTGTATTGTGTAGTTGGTTTTGGTATTGTGGTTGGTGTTGTGGATTGGTTGTGATTGTTTGTCTTTGGTTCTCGAGGTGCGTCCTCGGCTGAGTAGAGTCACTTGTGGGAAAGGCTTCACGCCCTTGATTCGCCCTTTGTGGAACCCGCCACAGAGGGGATGTGCACATTAAGAAACATGGGTTATCGCTCGGATCAGATGAGCGGGGCTAGGTGGGAACTGATGCGGTCCCCCACTGGCAGAATTGGACCTTCGGGAAGTCTGAGGTGTGTAGTTGGTTGGAGGTGGTGATGTATGTGAGTTACTGTATTTCCTTGTGTCTGCTTTTATACTTGTTACCTCAGTTATTGACCTTGTGTGGTATTGTTGTGTTGTCTTCATGTGTTGTGTCTGCCGTGATCCACTATGGTGAGCAGTCAGTCTTAGCAGGTTGGTGTATGGATCTTAGCTGGGTGCTTGAAGGGACAAGTCTACCACGAGTCTTGGTAGAGATAGTTTCACCTAGTCTATAGTTATCACGAGTTGTATCTTTTGCATCCTTTGTTTGGTTTAAATCACTTGTAATTTAATATAAATGTTCTTTTATCGGCATTTGATTATTACTGTCCTCAGGCAACCGAGATGGTAACGCCCTTATCTCCTAGGGAAGGCCTTGTTAAGGCTCCTTGATAGATGGAGGTGTTACAATTCTCCCCATGAGTCTTAAATTGTCTTGATGCATAGGCTATGACCCTACCATTTTTCATAAGTACACACCCCAAGCCCTTCTGGCAAGGCTAAAACCGGGGCCGTGGTTAGGCGCTCCTTTAGAGTTAAGAAGGTTGTCTCACAACTCCCGTGCCACTTGAAACGACTCTCCTTCTTCATTAGAGATGTCAAAGGTCTTGCAATCTTAGAAAAATCTTTCACAAACCGACGATAGTACCCGGCTAGACCTAAGAAGCTTCTAACCTCCTGTGATACCCGTCCTTTTAGAGACCCGTTGACCAACCTTAGACGCATGTCTTGACCTTCGGAAACCTTACGAGCAATGTCTGGTGATGGTGTGATCTTTAGTTAGTGTGTCACTCGATCTAGCGGAGGTTACTCGATCGAGTAGCTTTGGGGCTCGATCGAGTAGCGTGTTTACAGCGAGGATTTATAAATCGTGTTTTGTGAAATCGCAAATCATTTCCGCCTCTCTTCCCTAAACCTAGAGGTCATCTCTTCTCCTTCCCTTCACCATAGTTCCTTCCATTGGAGCCCTTGATGATGCTTGTGCCATGGGGATGGGTTGCTTGAGTCGGGTAGCGGTCTTGACGCCGGTTTGCTATGCGTAGGTATGTCATCATCATCATCATCATCATTGTCGTTGATTGTTTTTAGTTAGGGTTGTAGTAATAATGATAGATGATTGTACTGTTTGTATAGGAGTATTGCTTGGTTGATGGATATCATGTGATCGGATGTGGAGTCGCTGCAGTTGGCTAAAGGTAGGTTCGCCTACTCAGTACTGTTGGTTGTCTAGTGTGTCTTTGGTTGTGGATTGGCTGAGGTAATTGGTTGTCGTTGTTGTTATGAATAATTATCGTATTAAGTTCTGGTTTGGTGATTGTTGGTAGAGTATTATGAATATTGTATAACTGCCTGTGATCTTCGGGAAGCTCGATTTTTATTTGCATCTTCATCATCTAGCGGGTAAAATAGGCTCTTTTTCTCGTCTTTCCCGTTGTAGAGGGATTTTAAGAACTTTGATATATAGATCTTCTCTTAATCTTAAGGGGAACGTCGAAGACCCATTGATTCTTTCGCTAGATTGGCCACAGTTCTATTGAAAAAAGATAGGTAGATCTTTTATAACCCCAATAAAGGTAGGAAACCTACTTCTTCCGCTGTTGTTGCATCTTCGACGAGATCCCTTTCTTCGTTTTCGCCGTCTCCTTCAACTGCCGCAGCTTCCTATGGGCGGGCCTTTGAAAACGCTTTTTCTAACAGCATGATTTTCATTTAATGAATCACGCCTTTTTCAAAGCATTACTATTCCTGAGTGCGGGTTCGGTGATTCATGCCATGTCGGATGAGCAAGATGCTATCTTATTTTTAAGTTTTTTGTGCCCGACCTGAGACCTCATTTCGAGAGATGGGCCAATAAGTGTGTGTGAAAAGTCAGATTTGTTTGTGAACGCTACAGGTGTGGGAGCGATCCTAGTCAGGGAAGGCTAAGACGGCGCCTCGCATATGGGTAGCAAGAGGGGCCCTTCCGTGAGGACCCTTTCCCATTCCGACCTCGATACCCTAAAAAAATAAGTAGAATTGAAAGATTAATTTAAACTAACTTTTATTTTGTTGACACCTTACTTTCTGTGCTATCCCTGAGATGGTAGTATACTTAGATTGCTCCAACTCGTTTCGTAACCTTCACTCGCACCAGCATCTGCGTCCCTGGCTGAGTGGAGTCACTTGCGGGAGTGGCTTCATGCCCTTGATTTGCCTTCTGTGGAACCCGTCACAAAAGGGATGTGCACATTAATGGACATGGGTTATCGCTCGATTTGATGAGCGGGGCTTAGGTGGGAACGGCTGTGGTCCGCCACTGGCAGGGCTGGTCCAGTGGACAGTCGATGATGGTGATTGATCGGTGGAGACATGGCTTGTGTGTGTTTTGTTGTATCTGTATTGTGACGACAGTTGTCGTTGTGTTTTCCTCAAGTACTGACCTTGTGTAGTTTTGTCTTCTTGTTTGTTTCTGTTGTGTCTGTCGTGATCCCTTATGGTGAGCAGTCAGTCTTAGCAGGTGATGTCTTGAATGATAGTTGGGTGCTTGGCGGGATGAGTCTTTCACGAGTCACGACAGAAGTATAGTTCACATAGCTGATAGTAGTTTGAGTTGTACCTTTGGTATACCTTTAGTTTTGTTAAGCACTTGTAATAAACCTTAATTGTTCTTTTATCGACATTTGATAATTACTATCCTTGGGCAACCGAGATGGTAATGCCCTTATATGCTAGGGAAGATCTTGTTAAAGCTCCATGGTATATGGGGGTGTTACAAAGTGGTATCAGAGAGACGATTTTGGAACCTGTAACAAATGAGCCTAATGAACGTAGTGAGTCTAATAAAATAAACCTGGTGTATGTGTATTGGGAGCCCCAGCTGATGCTAGATTTTGGGTGAGTAGGCGCCCTCATTTCAAAATCATGGCCCCATTATGCTTAAGCCAGTCACCGGGTATGGGAATGTTGAGTCAGAAAACTGTGTGCCTAGTACATATTATGGTTACGTTCGAAATTTGTGTGATGAAGTCTTCGTTAATGCTAGCATGTGTGATTGTGGTGATAAGCAGTGAAAGTCAGAGGTTAAGTAGAAATGCGTATGAAAGTAGTGGAAGTGGTGGAATTGCTATAATACGTGACAGTGTGGTGTGGTATGGTAATGGTAATGGTAATGCTTTCTAAATCGTTCTATGTGCATTAGTATAAAGGAATCGTGAGTCTAGTATGTGGTGATGATGGTGTAGATACCCGGTATCTGCTGAGACTCCAACAAACACCCGATGATTATCGGACAACAACATGTTTTGGAATCGCGGCGTTTGATCGACAGTTTGTGTACAACTTTACGTCGGAAAACTTAAAACGATTTCGAAAATAAAACATTTTAAAACATTTCAAAAAATACCTGGAGTGTTTAATGCACGGCGACGGGGTCACAATGACACTAACTAGAGTCAAAACCGACACCGGACTAAAAACCGATTCAAAAATTCAAATCCCGACTCCAACAACGAGTCAAACCGAGTCAACCACAAAAAATAAACATTTCAAACCTTCTACCTTAAGTTTTGCCGAATTCATGAATGGTCAAGTACCAAACATGTGACTACAAAACCTAGGATAGAACAAATCATGATTGCGTTTGTTGTGAAAGTGACAACACAGCTCGAAGACCCGCGACGTGGCTCGCGCCTCTTTGAGCAGCCCAGGTGGCCACGTCGCTCAAAACTCACACAACCACTCATTCTCCTATAAATACCCCTCAAATGCCACCCATTTGAGAGTGACGCGAGTGTCCGCCCCCCTCTTTTCTCCCTTAAAATTCTCGACTCGACTTCTAAAGTCACAATCCGACGCGTATTTACAACCTACCGATCGTAAACACGAGCCTTAAACATTGTTTGGTACCGTCATCGTGCATTAAACAACTTGACCGACCATTTCGACCACTACACCATCACTAAACTTTTAAAACACTCTTTAACTTACCAAAACGGTTTTAAACCGAGTTTTAATGCACGATGACGGTACCAAACAATGTGTAAGGCTCGTGTTTACGATCGGTAGGTTATAAATACGCGTCGGATTGTGACTTTAGAAGTCGAGTCGAGAATTGTAAGGGAGAAAAGAGGTGGGCCATGTCCACAGATTGGCGACTCCGCTGGGGAAAACTAGGACACTTACGTATTTGTGATCCCTAGATGGTGAGTCTCGAACGAGGTCTTGGTTGGAATGCATTAATTGATATTATGGTCACGGTCGGGTTCCTTGTCCGGGCCTACAACCTAACCCTTTTCGAACAATTGGCTCGTTTCGTCGGCGTGAGTTTTCTCATCCCCGCGTTTTGAATCCCGATTGAGTCAAGCATACCGTTGACGTTACACAATTCTGTTTCGTCAAAGAGCTTTCATCACTTTCGAGCACGAGGCTAGGGCACCCTCCTTACACATTTTGTTTGGATTGGTATCCCTCTCACAAATCGGGGTCTGATTGCTTGGTGTGTAACCCACCCTTCTAAGCCAAAACCCGTGTCAGCATAATGCATAATATAATGAAACGGTGAGTGCTTATGTGCTACTTGATCATAAGTCCTTCCGCGTCATTTTTCAAACTTTCAAAAACACCCTTTTTGCGCCGTTATAAGGGCCATTTCAAACCTCGGTCTTTCGCCGACTGATGCACGCCTTTCTAGGCCGTCGTAATGACGATTTTCAAACTCGGTTTTATATAACCATTTCAACACGCCTTTCTAGGCCGTCGTAATGACGATTTTCAAACTCGGTTTTGTATAACCATTTCAACACGCCTTTCTAGGCCGTCGTAATGATGATTTTCAAACCCGGTTTTGTATAACCATTTCAACACGCCTTTCTAAGCCGTCATAATGACGATTTTCAAACCCGGTTTTGTATAACCATTTCAAATCACCTTTTTACGCCGTTATAATCGCCGCGTCTAAAGACGGATTTTAACCCGTTTCACGCCGACAATGGCTTTCTTTCAAAACCCGAGAAAGGCACACACCCTTTTCTCGAGACATTTTCGGGATCCCGAGGACCATGCACCGTCCCCGAGACCTCTTCAAACATTTCAAACTCGATTTTCAAAACATACAATTTTGAATTTCAAAAAACCGTTTTGGGAAACGACGCACTGTTTTCCGAGCCGACTCAAACTCAAACCGTCTTTTGCAAATAAACTTAAGACAAACCTTTTCAACTGATCGACTTGCAGAGATCACTATCTTCGGAAGCCGCCCATTAAAGCGACAAATGAACCTTTTTGAAAATTTCTATTTTCGAAAACTTCAGTCCACCATTCCAATTCCGCCTCGTGTCTATCGAGTCAAAGCAAACGTACTTATGGGTCTTTACTTATGAGTCGTCTCACCACGAGACCCGACTAATGGCGTCGCGCCGTCATGATTGGACTCGTGTCAAAGGTTCGGTCAAACACCGTCACGACATAAATCGAGTCAGCACCGAGGGACCACACACGGTCACCCCGTCTTGTTGAGTCGATCTTTGTCTCATCCTCTGTGTTGTCTGCGTTCAGTCTTGTAATCGTGTCGGATTGAGTTATAATGTGAGCCGTTTTTCTGCCTCAGAGCCATGGCCCCGTCTTCAGCTTCGTCCAACAACAACAATGATAACAACAGAGATGTCATAAGTGATCAACTAGCCAGCCTGTTTACCGCTCTTAAGGTTACCCTGGATCGCATCGAGACCCGTATCGACGCCCTGGAGAACAAGGAAACTGGGGAACATAATACCCCACCTCTGACTGAAACTGAGAAGAGGCTGAAACTTTTGGAAGAACAGCTCCTAGCCCGGGGTAACAACATCCATATTGAAAACAACCGAAGGTTTGAGCCTGTTGGGGACCAGTTACCTGACAACTGCACCCTGACTGATGTACCTAAGTTCAAGGGAGTGGAGGACCCACTCAACCATATCCGTGCTTTCAAGGTCTACATGGCCATTAAGGGGGTCAAACAGGAGCTCTTTACCCGGATCTTCCCATCCTCTTTGGAGCCGATTCCTCGCCAATGGTACTACTCCTTGGACCCGAAAAACCTTACTACTTGGGATGAGATCGCAGTTGAGTTTGCCAAGCAGTATGCCGACAACTCGAAATCCAGGCCAACACCCGCACTCTCGAGGTGTTAACCCAAAACGACAAGGAAGGGTTCACCGAGTTCCTAACCCGTTGGAGGAGGGTGAGTACTCAATTGGTCGAAGAAGTTTCGAGTGAATCAACTCGGTGGAAAAATTTATCAACAATCTTCGCCGGTTTATGCCAACCTACCGAGGTATCGAATATCAAAACTTTTCAAGATCTGCAGTTACGGGGACACGTATTGAGGACGACCTCCGAAAGGGTGTCTTAGCAAAGACCACTGGCAGGGGTTACCAAGGATCCACCTCAACCGGATCTCGCCCTTACGGTCAGACAAACAAGATTGATGAGGTCAACCTCGTCGAACCATCTGCCAAGAAAACCGAGCGTCCCTAGAGAGTGTTCACTAACATAGGGTCGACTTATGCAAGTGCCCTGAAAAGGCTCATGGACCAAGGGAAGCTACAACCGATCGGACCCACCCCGGATCCGACCGACGCCAAGAAGTCCCGATTTTGGAACCCCAACGCCTACTGTCAGTATCATCGAGGGAAAGGGCATGATACCGAAAATTTCTTCAAACTCAAGCACCTCATTCAAGACATGATTGAGAAGGGAAATTTACCTATACCCCCATCAACTAAGCCGAACAACAAGACGAATCCTCTGGGAATTCACGCCATCTCTAACGATGAGCCGACCCTAGACTGCTCTCACCTCATCTTGTCGATTGACGACGAGGTGAATGTTCTGGAAAAGGATCCTTCAGACGGAGTGTTTGTGTTTAGTGCTGCCACTATGCTCACTATGTTTCAACAAGTTGAAGAGGCCATAGCCAGCCTCTCTAAGAGAATCACCCGACTCGACGACGCTTACCGTCGACTCTTCTTCAATCCCCCAACACCGCGCCCAAGGGAGAATTCCCTAAGCATTCAAAACTACCCACCCCAGGATGGATTGCTCCCGCGACCATTCTGGCATAGACCTCACGAAAATCACTTTCAAGATAATCACCTTCAAAATAACTACCCTCAAAATAACTACCCCCATAAAAATCGCCCTCACAAAAATATTCACCACAAGAACTACCCACCGAGTGTAGATACCTCATTTCTGCACCTCTCGCAAACCACCCGGTGATGATTGGGCCGCATGTTTGTTACGCGGAACGATTTGTGACAGTTCGTAAGTTTATCGTCAAGTGATTGCTTAAATACTAATGTCTACCTCTTAGTTGTCATCTACGTGCCGATACGGTCGTTTTGACAGTAATTAGAGTACATTTGATGTCCGGGCCTAAAACCGTCTTCATTTTCTGATAACCGTTAAATCCCAAGTCAGAATGTTCTGGAATATTCCGGATATTTCTATTCCATATTTTATAAATATTTCACAATCTTTATCCTTTGGTAAACAATTTCCCGTAATATTCACATAAGATATTAAGGAAAACCGAATTATTCCGTCCTTCTATAACTCAAACACGGAAATCTTTCTTCCGCAGGAGGAAACCCCTTGGGAATAGACGCAACAGGTGTTGTGCCTCTTCCAAGAGACGCAGTGACTACTGCGCCTCTTCCCAGGTCCTTTTCTGCGTAATTTTCGTATCTTTTTCATATCTTTCCGAGATTCACATCCAAAGACTCTCTGAAACCCTAATTCCTCCACGTGATTAGTATAAATAGGAGCCTTCGCTCCTCATATTTCTCACGCGAGTGTCCGCCCTTCTCTTCTCCCTTTGCATTCTAGACCTTTGTTCTTACTTTTTGGCGTCTACGTGCTTGAACATTCGACCACGTAAGCTCGGATCCTTCTGAGTACCAGCCTCGTTTGCATGACCGACCAATTTGACCAACTCCACATCAATCAACTTAATTAATCTAATCGTTTTCCTCTTACGAGGGCACTTTCATATTTGCATTATAGTTCGAGTCGAGCATCGCTAATCGATAACTTAGTCCTCCTCGTTTCGTCAAACATGTAAGTCTGAGGGTGTAAAAATCTCTCTTTTATTTATTGTTATTTATCTTTTTGTAACTACTAATGTAAGGTTTATGTCGAAAATACTTGTGAAAACCGATTTCTAAAACCGTGCTTTAAAACCTCTTTTTGCGGATTTCCAGAAGCCAAACCGTCGAGAAAGGACGCAGCAACTGCTACGCCTCTTCGAAGGAGCGCAGCATCTGCTGCGCCTCTTCATGAGGCTGCCGCAGTTCCTGCTTCCTTTCTTCTTCCTTCGTCCTCTGTAATTCGTCTTCTTTATTTGTTTTTCGTCTTGTTCTTTAATTCCTTGACATAATAGCATAATAATTTCACCTGTATATTAATTATCATCATTAACATGTTTTATCCATCATAAATCCGACTTAAATCCCTTATAATCTCATATTTGCGGGTTTTCGTCACTAAAGTCAAACCGGGTTGTAGAAATTCGATTCATTCATATTGAGTTTCTGGAATTCGATATTTGATATATTTCCATCTGTTTATTATCATATTCATCATTAGTCCGTCATTAATTCATCGTTTTTAACCTAATTAATTTGTTTAGTTATTAATTTGTTAATTAATCTTGTATCTTGTAATTAATCCGTTTAATCCGTCTCATCCATGTTTTATTGCTTTTATGACCTTCGATCACATGTAAATAACCTGATAATCACTTCCATCCGAGTAAATATATTAACCAATCCTTAAAATCACCAATTTATATTAACGATTTGCAGTTCCGGCTTCACAGCCAGAACTCACCCTTGGAACAGACGCAGCATCTGCTGCGCCTCTTCCAGAGGGCGTAGTCCTGCTGCGCCTGTTCCAGGATGATTTCTGTCTCTGAACTCCGTTGTTGCTTGACCTAGTTTAAATTAGCTTACGTATAATTGACTATTATCCGTATTATCACCTTCTGACTTGTTCGTTGATTTATTCTTTATTCGTTCTTTTCCCAAATTATCCATTTTAAAGGTATTTTCGACATAAATCAATGAAACCCATTGTAATTATTGTAATTTTTATTATCGTAATTTTCCTATTGTATTTATCATTGAATTTTGTATCATTTGTATGTTTTCACATGTAATTGAACATTAAATCCTCACTTGACATTAATTGTTTGCTAATTACGTGTCAACCGACTTAGCCTAATTCTCACATGTTAGGATTAAAACTTGGATGTTGCACTGTATGCATATAATCGACGATATATCGAGTATAGATAATTTCCCTAATCATTAGTAGAGGCCGCTATCGAGGCGGGCGGGATTAGGTGTTCGATCAAAAGAGCTTCCTAGTACGTACCCTCGCCCCTTACTCCAGATCTCTGTGAACATCCGTGTTCATTGGAATCCACGAGAGTCATTCTAGACATAGAATGCTAAGGGCAACGATTGCTTAGTGTTCATGTCTCTACTTTGTGTCTTGACATGGCACGAGGTATTCGAACGGTTCCAATTTCCCATAAAAATTGGTGGCGACTCCAACAAAAATGCAAACGCTTGTTCTCTTCCTCCCAAGCGCCCCCGTGGGCCCCCCGCTGTCCACACCGAGGAATACCCCTCCAAGGTATCCTCGAGACTCTGAAATTAACGGCATATGGAGGGATGATGTTGAGGATGTCTATATCCTCCCAGGGAAGGAGAAGCGGACGAAAGAAATCGGACATCTCACCCGGTTCGGACGTCCCTATCAAAATCCGAGCAACCCAACGGTCGTTCCAACAAAGAATGACCAAATCGTCCCATAGGTGGACACTCAGCCAAAGGCCCCCGAGAACTCAATCCTGAAACAGCTCCAGAAAGCAAAAGCCGAAATCTCAATTTGGCAATTGATCGCAACGACTTTTGAGCATCGACAGGCCTTGCTGCAGGCCTTGGGAAAATTAACCGTGCTCTCCACCTCTTCCCCAGAAGAAATAGTGGCACACATGACGAGGGACGCCCCTAATCTGGGTAACCCGGTCGTCTTCTCCGACGAGGACATCCCTCCATTCGGAGCCAATCATAACCTGGCCCTGTACATCACCGTACAATGCCTCCAAAAGAATATACCAATGGTCCTCGTGGATGACGGTTCCGCCGTGAATGTCATCCCTCTCAAAACTGCCCACAGGCTGGGTGTCAAGGAATCTGATTTGATCCCAACGAATTAAGGAGTACGCGCCTACGACGGCACTCGTCGCAAGGTCGCTGGGCTAGTCACTTTGACCGTCGCAACCGGACCCTTAGAAAGACAAACCAGTTTTCAAGTGGTCGACATCGATGCGTCCTTCAACATGCTCCTGGGATGTCCCTGGATTCACGCCGTCAAGGCGGTTACATCAACGCTCCACCAGAAGATCAGGGTCCCCTTCAACGGGAAAACGATCACGATTCCCGCTTCCCCAATCAAAGCAGTTATGAGAAGGGGGATAGCCTCCCAAGACATTGAGGAGGATGACAATGAAATGTGGGGTTTCCAAGCCGTAAACGCCATAACTAATGAATCGGCAACCTCTAAGTGTGACCCGTTCACCAACCTCACTGTCAACCGTATCATGATGCGTCAGGGTTACTTCCCGGGTTTGCCGCTCAATCCACTAAAGGACCCATTGCCTCCCTTGAAACAGGCTAAGGTCTCCAACATTCCCTTTGGACTGGGGTACGAACCTACTAACCAAGATATCTGGGAGATGAACTTCCTAATCCGAAAACACAAGAAGCACGGAATCATCCTCCGTCCCTACCACCTGACTCTCAACGGATACTTTGTCCCTGAGGGAGAGTCTGAACTCTACCACGGCTTTCCGGAACCAATCTATGATTCTGTGGTTAGGGCTAGATACCCGGGAGTGGAATTCTTCCAGGGACTGCTACTTTATCCCCGACAACATCGAAGCTGCATCAACTGAGTCCAAGCCGTCACCATGCCTTGACGGACAAGCTGTCACACTCCTATTTGGGGAAGATAACGTCAAACACCTCGACTATGAGGACATTATCAACATCGCCCTGAAGGACAACCAGTTCGATCCAACCGCCTTGATCTCCGATACTGACCCGGAGAAAGCTACCCAGGGCTGGAGGAAGACCGTCAAGTGGACCGATCGCCAGGGCCGCATTCTCAAGATAACAACTGGAGAGGGCCCTATGTTCAAGGAAGGAAGTGAAGAAGTATCTGAGTCTGAGTCGGAGTGGGAGTCAGAGTCTGTCATTGCTCCTAACACTCCGGATGTCCCAGTCAAGGTCCCCTTCCCACTGTTCTATCACAAAGTCGTGGCTGATTCAGAGGCTGAGTCTACTAAGGTCACCCCCACTCCCATGAATGGTGACAACCTGGAGCCTGTTCCAGGGGCCACTTCCTCTGTCGTGTCGCCTCTGACTAATCACGAGATGTCTGTTCTTTCCGAGCTTTTCGCTCGTGTCAACTTAATGAACGCTAAGTTTGCTTATTACTCGTCTCATCTTAACTGCAATGCAATTCTGAATGACTATGATGAATTTGACTTGAGTGACTACCCACCTCACTTAGCCAAAGAACTTGACAAACGGGAAACCAGAACCCCCATCATTGAGGAGACCGAACCTATTAACGTAGGAACCGACAATACACCTCAAGAACTTAGGATAGGGACAACCCTGGACCCCTCGGAAAGACAACAGTTCATTGACCTCCTCCACGAATACAAGGACGTGTTCGCCTCGTCTTACAGAGATGTGCCTGGGATTGACAGAGAAATTGCAGAGCACCGGATACCCATTAAACCCGGAGCTAAACCTGTGAAACAGAAGCTACGTCGGATGCTTCCTGAATGGGCCCTAAAAATCAAAGAAGAAGTGGACAAATAGTTCAAGGCTGGGTTCATCAAAGTATCTGAATACTCGGATTGGGTGGCCAACATTGTACCGGTACCAAAGAAAGACGGAAGAATTCGGGTTTGCGTCGACTTCAGGGACCTGAACAAGGCGAGTCCAAAGGACGACTTCCCTTTGCCACATGTTGACATTCTGGTGGACAACACCGCCGAACATGCTCTCCTATCATTCATGGACGGGTATGCCGGGTACAACCAGATTAAGATGGCTGAGGAAGATATGCACAAAACTGCGCTCACTACACAGTGGGGTACATATTGCTACACGGTCATGCCTTTCGGCCTCATCAACGCCGGAGCGACCTAGCAAAGAACCGCTACCACTCTCCTACATGGTATGATGCACAAGGAGGTAGAGGTATATGTCGATGACATGATTGTCAAATCAAAAGAACGGGACGGCCACATCAATGCCCTACGGAAATTCTTCGCTCGTCTGCGGAAATATAACATGAGACTAAATCCTCAGAAGTGTGCATTCGGGGTCACCTCCGGAAAACTCTTGGGACATGTCGTCAGCAAAAGAGGCATTGAGATTGATCCAACCAAAATCAAAGCCATCCAACAAATGCCTCGACCTAGGAACGAGAAGGAGATTCGGGATTTCTCGGTCAGGTCCAATACATCAGCCGGTTCATTGCCAAGCTCACTATGATTTGTGAACCAATATTCAAGAAGCTTCGAGCCTCCGATCACACCGATTGGGACGACGAATGTCAGAAGACCTTCGACAGGATAAAAGAAATCCTATCCAAACCTCCTGTCCTCATGCCACCTCAACCGAGGATTCCTCTATCCTTATACCTGACTGTTACCAACACAGCCATAGGAGCAATGCTAGCACAAACAGTTGGCAACGAGGAGCGAGCCATCTACTACATCAGCAAAAAGTTCATTGAGTACGAGACGAGGTATACCCAACTGGAAAAGACATGCCTTGCCCTAGTATGGTCAACAAAGAAGCTGTGGCATTACATGCTCAGTTACACGGTCCACATCTACTCCAAGATGGACCCGGTTAAATACATCTTCAAAAAACCCGTACTAAACGGAAGGCTGTCTAGATGGACACTGATGCTGTCTGCGTTCGATCTCAAGTTCGTACCCCTCAAGGTTATCAAGGGAAGAGCAGTTGCCGACTTCCTGGCAGAAAATCCCGTCAACGAGGACCCAACGACCGACACATGGTCACTTACTGACGAAGACATCCTTTGTGCCGACTCCGACGCATGGAACCTATACTTTGATGGTGCATCTAATCTGAGAGGCTTCGGGGTCGGAATCCTTCTAATATCACCAGAAGGAGAACATGTTCCGATCTCGGTCAAGCTAGACATCGCCGTCACCAACAATGCCGCTGAATATGAAGCATGTCTCATCGGCCTGCAAGCAGCCATCACACTTGGCATCAAGAGATTGAGGGTCCATGGCGATTCCTCGCTCATCATCAATCAGATGTCCGGATCATGGAAAATCCGATCTGACAGCTTAGCTCCCTACCGAGCAAAGATCAATCAAGAGGCCGAATTCTTCGACCAAATCGACTACTTCCACTTGCCACGAGAGGAAAATCAATTTGCTGATGCCCTGGCAAAACTTGCCGCGCTCGTCAACATACCTGACGACATGACGTCGATGCCCCTATGTGTCGAAAGACGGAGCGAGCCAGCTCACATTTGTGCTATTATCGACGAAGAGGAAAACCATGATGAACCTTGGTACCAAGCCATCCTTAATTACAAAACCAAAAACGAATTCCCTCCCAACTCTAATCAAAGAGGACAAAGAGCCATCCGTTTACTTGCATCACAATTCGTGATAAACCAAAACCAACTCTACAAAAGAACACCCCAAGGAATTGTCCTCCTTTGCATCGACCATCACAAAGCCAAGAAGGTCATGGGAGAGGTTCACGACGGAGAATGTGGCCCTTACATGAGTGCAATGATGCTTTCACGGAAAATCATGCGGCTAGGATACTACTGGACCACCATGGAAGCTGATTGCCGTAACTACGTCAAACGTTGCCACAATTGCCAAATCTTCGCCAACATACAATACATACCACCATCCCTTTTATACACCATGACATCACCCTGCCATTCTCAACCTGGGGCATCGACATCATCGGGAAAGTCAACCCAATAGGCACCAAGGGGCATTGCTTCGTCCTTGTCGCCATCGACTACTTCACCAAATGGGTAGAAGCACAGTCATATGCAGTCTTGACCGCCAAACAAGTTGCCAAGTTCATTCAAAACAACATCATCTGCCGATCTGGGGTACCCCATGAAATCATCAGCGATCAAGGCTCTCACTTCCGGGCGGAAACTCAAGCTTTGCTGGAAAAGTACAAAATCAGGCGACATCGATCATCCCCCTACCGCCCCCAAACCAACGGAGCGGTGGAGGCAGCGAACAAAACTCTTCTCACCATCATCAAGAAAATGCAAGACAACTACCGCGATTGGCCGAGCAAACTCCCATTCGCACTCTGGGGGTAACGAACCTCCATTCGAACACCAATAAGCGCCACACCCTTCTACCTAGCATACGGTATGGAGGAGGTTCAACCAGTAGAGTTAGAGGTCCCATCTCTACGCATCCTACTGGAGAGTCAAGTCCCTGAGGCGGAATGGACCCGTCGAAGGTACGAACAACTCACTCTTCTAGACGAACGGCGACTCAACGCCTTGCACAACGTCCAGCTATACCAACGACGTATACAACGGGCATTCAACAAGAAGGTTAAACCCAGAAACATCCAGGAGGGCGACTTGGTCCTCAAGTGAGTTCGAGCACCATTACCCGTCGATCCGAGGGGAAAATTCAAACCCAACTGGGCCGGGCCATACCTGGTCAAGAAAATACTTTCGGGAGGCACAGTGAGACTGAGTGACCTAGATGGGGAGGATTTTACAAACCCAACCAACCTAGACCAGCTCAAGAAATACTACCCTTGAACCATAACAACCAACGACCTAAGCCTAGTTTTACAACTAGCAACAACCTCAACCCTTTCCAAGTCAAGTTCCTCAACGTGTTCTGATTTGAAATTGCATGTTTTATCGAGTCTAAGCTGCGACACCTTGCCCGTTTCGAATGTCCTTTGATCCGTCAAAGGCAACATCCATTTGCACTAAAACAAAACAACCCCTGAACTACGAGCATTGTTTGATTTCACCTCTTCAGGTGGATACGTAGGCAGTCCCTCTTATGCCTGAGGTATACAACCACAAAACCCCAATCAAATTCACAAAACATTTCGAACTACGATCATGGTTTGATTTCATCTCTCCAGGTGGATACGTAGGCAGTCCTTTCTTACACAAGAAGGATACAACCATTCCCACAATCAAAATACAAAACATCCCCATCAAAAAAAGAGAAGGGGAAAACCATTCCCCTTTCCCACAAAAATACAAAAATGAGCCTTTCTCCCTTTCCACAAAATACCACTTTCCCAAGTGCAAATGTTTGAGACGATTCAAATTGAATTGGCTTCACCAAATGGATGGAAGAAACAAGCGTTCACAATTTTCGACACGAGCAATCCTCTTATTTAATTAATAATGGGAGGGATTACAATTTCAATAAATAAAGCTCGACGAGTCTACAACTTGTCAAAGCTAAGGTGTCAACTAACACACCTCACATAATAAAACTAGCACAAAACACACAATACATAGCTAGTACAACATAATAAAAACTCACAACAATAATACAACATAATAATAAAGTGGGTAATGGAGGTCTTCACTCTTCCATTCTACCCTTGCCTTTTCCTTCGGGGTACATCTTCCCCTTGCTCCTCTTGTTGGCCCGCCTAGCATGGACTTCCTCTTCGGAACGGATCCTCAATGGATCTAAGACGGAGGTGGCCTCCGGTCTAGCACAAGACCCCATATTCGACCCAATACGAGCCAATGCACGGCCCACCATATTCTTAGGGCCGGAACTCCTCCTCTTCGGTGGTCTCATCACATCGGGAGTAGCTCCATCAACATACTCCTCAAAGAAGGCACGGTTGGCCTTGCCAACCTCTCGATACTTCAAATCGACAATCTCGTCCTTACGAAATTTGGATCTCTCTTCCAAGGACGGAGCTCGTGACCATTTGACATAAGCGGGAGTCACCCATGTCGTTGCAGCGGGGTTTGGTACCTCCCAAAGCGGCCGAGTGGCCCACCATCTTTCAAAGAACTCCACAAGCTCGGAGTTCCGGAAAACATTCTCTTGGACAAGAGTATCTTGAGCGGGCACCTTTTGTTGACGCCCCATTTGCCTCATGAGCCTTTCTGGATAAATAAAGGAAAGAACCTTCAAACCCACCACCATCAAAGAACGAGGACTAGCACCCGAAGCGGGCAACCCCGTGAAGGACCTCAAGTGCCACCACGGCACCACCCAACAGATATGAGGACCACCCTCCTCCGCCAATCTTGCGGCCCAATAGGCCTCGGTGGAAGCAAAACTATCCGGGTACAACTTCTTCCTCATAGTAAGGTGACGGAAGGAGTAAGAGGAAGGATCAACCGGAGGCTCTACATACGTTAGCCTCTCCAATAGCCAGACTTGGAGGATCCTTGGGGATCCGAAAGAGGGAGCTTCTCCACAAGAGCCTTCCTTGTCCAAAGCTTGGATAATCTCCCTAAGCACCAACCATGATGGATCTCTACCATGCTCCATTTGCTCAATCACATGGATAAGGGTCATGCTACCATGGCATCTCGGCCCCTCCTTCTTCAAGACATCAACAAAGAGGTACACATGGACAAGGCAAAATGTAAGAGCCCTTCTCCTAGCCACCTCCGAGACATTAGCATCTAATCGGTTTGAAAAGATGTTGATAAGAGCTAACGTGTCCACACCATGTGGAGAAAGAAGAAAGTTGACTTGGCTTGTTGACAAGCCCAACATGGAACGGAATTTCTCCTTGTAGCACAACCGAGTCGGAGGAAGCACCGGAGAACAACCCGGCCACCCACTAATGGCTCCAACTTCTTCGGCAAGAGGACAAAGCTCACCTTTCGGGAAAACGAAAACATGATGTTTCGAATCCCATAACCGAGAACATGCTTCAAGAAACGAAGGTTGCACCTTAACTTGGCGAAGCACCAACAATTGACCAACTCCCATGCAAACGAGTTAATGCTTTTCGGGAGGCGACAAATCCCGGCACCATTGTCGCAAGGCGTTCTCGAAAGCATCCATGAAATATTTTTGTGGAAGAAGAAGAGGTTTTGTAGAGATGATTTTGTGTTTCGGATGATGAAACAATGACGCGCAAACATCCCTATTTATACAAAATGATCAGTGCATTTTTTAGAAAAAGGGCAGAGCCGGCTTCCATCGCCAGGCTGCTCGCGCCTCTTTGGACCATCTCCAGGATTCCCGCTGTTGACTTGTCTCTTTCAACGTGTGTTTTCTCCTAACACCTCAAACCTCCCGCCAGGAATCTCGCGCCTCTTCGGGATGATCCAGAACATTTTGTGTTTCCTCACACTCACATTTCCTTGTTTTCGCGTTTTACGAAATCCGACACGGTTTCGATGACGCAGCTTTAAACATACGGATTTTTCTTTCTTTTTTTATTTAGGGAAGGGCTTGTCGCCCCGATCCGCGATGGATCGTTTCCATGTCAGTCGAAATTCCGAAAATTTTTCGCTTTTTCGCAATTCAAAAATCAAAACCGAAGATTGATAACACGACATCAATTTTCCTCAAAAATTCAAGCGCTCACAAATTCGAGTCTGGACCTCAAAAATCAAATATACTCACAAAAATCCTTTTCTAAAAATTCTTTCCTGACGGTTTGAGTTTGAATTTTTTCGAGTCAATTTCAATAATTTCGACGCAATTCACGACACGAGTTAATTGCTCAAATTTTCAAATCATTTCCTCTGAATTCCGAACGTGACGATTTGTCATGGAATTTTCAAATTCATTTCAAATTTTCAAACTTTAACTTCAAGTCATCTTGGTTAATTTTGATTTTCGAACAAATGATTTACGTGTTTTCAATCAAAATGCTTCTACGTGTTTACGTTTATGCGTATGTGCTATCTGTTGCCTGTTTTCTACACTAACGATGCAGAAACTGGTGCAAAGCAAAAGGAGAATCAAACAGCTGACTGCGCTCCTCCGAAACACAACACAAAAAAGCCAAAATCACAAAATAAACCACAATCCAAAAACATATATATACAAACCGCCTTACGCAAAATACATCAACAAACGTCTATCATACAGACGCTGGCCTAAAACAAACGTCTATCATACAGACACTGGCCTAAAACAAACGTCTATCATACAGACACTGGCCTAAAACGAACGTCTATCATAGAAACACTGGCCTAAAACAAACATCTATCATACAGACACTGGCCTAAAACGAACGTCTATCATACAGATACTGGCCTAAAACGAACGTCTATCATACAGACACTGGCCTAAAACAAACGTATATCATACAGACACTGGCCTAAAACGAACGTCTATCATACAAACACTGGCCTAAAACAAACGTCTATCATATAGACACTGGTCTAAGACAACGAACTGGGGGCTATCCGCCACCTACCGAACTAAGCACTCCCTACCCTTTCGATCAAAAAAGAAAGGGAGCAACATGGGGAACAAGGGAGCAACAGCGAAAGCAGAGGAGGTTACAATGACGATAACCCCCCGCTCCTTCTCCACGACAAAAAAGAAGACAGTGTCTTGCAGACTTCGGATGATGAGGAGGCCCAGAACCATGATGCGATGCACCATTCCGATACTGAACCCCACTCATCAGCCACCCTGTCTATGAGCCACAACGAAAAGGACAAGTCGGCCATATCAGCCACCTCTCCTCCTCTACGGAAGCATCCTCCACCACCGCCTCGAATACGGTAGCCTCCTCGGCCGTTACAGCCCCTCCAGGATCGACTTCCTCCTCCAAAGCCTCAATGACGGACCCCATAGGTCCCAGACGATACCCTGCGATCAAAAAGCAACAACAAAAAAACGTCAGCCGGAATTTCGGCATTACGACGGCATGAAATGGATAAATCCAAAAACAAAAAAAAAATCACCTGCAATGCAAAAAAACAAGAGCAATCCCGCCCAAAATCCAACCAAACAAAACCATTCAAAAAAAACACAAAAAATGACTCGCCCCTCTTTTCAAGCAAAAGACGAGTCAAAATCACAAAAACGGCATTTCAAGACCCATACAAGGTCCGCCAACAACCCAAAATACATTCCCGACACAATGGGGATTTTTTTTACGGCTCAAAAAGACAATTCATACGCTAATTTGAGCCCAAACCGGTCAAAAATTCAAAAACGACCGTAAAAAGGCAAACGTGATTTTATCACGCCTCAAGGTGACCTAAAATACCAATAAGGTCCAAGTCAAGGCAAACTGACTCAATTCAAGCCCAAACAAGCGCTTATTTTGTCAGACGTAAGACCGTCGCAAAAGGCAAAAATCCAATTTTGCCCACAAGCATCAAACAAAGGTCCTTAAATGGCAAATACGGGTTTTCCCAACTACAATGCAACCTAGTGGGACCCACTACCCAAGCAAATAAACTTGGCATTGTGAAATGAGACGGTTTCTCGCCTCACTCACGTTTTTCGAGCCTAGGGAGCGGGAACGGGGACCAAAATGCAAACTAAAAGCACCCCTATACTCCTAAACAGGTTTCTAACCTAATGCAAGCATCAATTTCACTCGAAATGGGCTCAATCAAAAACGCTCAATTCGATTTTTAGGGCAAAATTCGCCCTAATTCAATCAAGCTAAAAATCAACGAATTTGAATGGATTCAAGAGGAAATACTTACCTTGAGATGACACTGTTGATAAAGGCAAGAACTCGAACAAGCAAGAAGGTCCTTCAATGGCGATTTTTTGCTTTGTTTTGTCGAAATGAAGAAGACGAGTTTATGAATGATATGCGGCCTGACCTCGTGTCTTTTACAGAAAATAAGGAAGCCCCTTTAGTTCGCCAGGTGGCTCGCGCCTCAATCAGGCGTCCCTTGCTTTTTCAGCGAAATTTGGGATTTAGCCCAATTTCCACATAACAAACTTCGAATTTCTATTTGACGATATTAAAGGTCGTCATTTTTCTCAAAAAACAAATAGTGAAAATTTAAATTCACTATTTTCAGAAGCTTTAAGCGACGGCACATAAACCGTCCCTCCAATCGAATAGTGAAAATTTAAATTCACTATTTTCGAGAATTTTCAAGCAAATGGCGATCAAAACCGCCAATTTCAAAAATAATGGTGAAATCAAAATTCACCATTTTCCTTCAAAATTTCAAGAATAATAGCGAAAATACAAAAATCGCTGTTTCTCCAAATTTTAGACGACGGCAATTAAAACCGTCATTTTCAAAATAATAGTTGGAATTTGAATTCCACTATTTCCATCAAATGTCAACGGCGACACATAAACCGTCACTTCAATTAATAGTGAAGATTCCAAATTCACTATTTCCATCAAATGTCAACGGCGGCATATAAACCGTCACTTCAAACGCAATAGCAAACTCAAAATTTGCTATTTTCCTTCAAAATTAAAACAAACGGCGATCAAAACCGCCACTTCAAGCGCAAAGAAGAACGACGAATGGTGAAGATGCCAAACTCAATATTCTTTCAAATACCAGAAGGGGGCTTCCTTGCGGAACCCACTCATTCCAAAAACAGTGATAGTGAGAATCCATACTCACTATTTCCCCAGCGACATCACGAGTTCGCTACTTTCAAAACAAGCCCATTCGACGCGGCTACTCCCATGGTCCATTAACCGACCGTACCATTGGCTGGCGAGCCTTTGTCCGCAAACATCCAAGGACAGATCCCGAAGATGCCTCGGGTACATTTCCTTAAATTGGCTGGCGAGCCTTTGTCCGCAAACATTTAAGGACACATTGATGCGATCCCGCTAAGTGTTCACAAATTAAGATGTGGTCGTTGGTCACGGTCGAATCAAAACACAATTTATAGCTCCACAAACAACTCTACAATTAGTAAAGAGGCAAGTAAAGGTCGGATCCCAAGGGAGGGGAGTTGAAATGAGATTTCTATTGTAACTAGTGGTGTCTAAGGGGTGTCACAAATTGGGTTGATGTAGAAGGTTACTAAACTAAAATAGCAATGAAAATAAACAAGCAAGATGAATTAAAGGGGTGTAAACAATTGATTAAAGGCACTAGGGTGTCATGGGATCATAGGGGAATCATGGGATATGATCATACAAACATGTTCTCAAATTATAAGCAAGCAATTATTGTTGTGATGGATTGAGTTGGGTTATATCTTACAATCCTAGGAAAGTTTGGGTCCCGGAGCCGAATCGATTAGATTGTACAACACCTACAAGTCGACTTAATCTTCCCTACTCAACAACATGCATGGTCTAATGAGACTCGAGTTGGGTTATGTCTTACAAGTCTCATTGAAAAGATAGAAGATGATAGTAAATGCAAGGATTCATAGGCTTAGCATTTCATCAAATATAACATGTGCATGAGTTGAGATCAAAACAAGCAAGCAAATAAAACATGAAAGCATATTAATTTAAGCATGAATCATTCCCCATGTTGGTTTCCCCTAATCACCCATTAACCCAAGTTAAGAGACTACTCACTCATTATCATGTTGATCATGCTAGCAAGGTTGTCAATCATACCAACAATATGAAACATGATGAATAAATGAAAGTCATTAACAATAATTAAAAAGGGATTAAGAGATTATACCTACTAATGATTCCAATAATAAAGCAAAGATAAAAGAAGTACTTGAATGCTTGATTGAGAGGTTGTCAATCTCCCAATAATAACCCAAAATAATCTTCAATTACCCAAAATAAAGGATGAACAAAAGAGAGATTAAAGAACTAAAACTTGGATTAAAACTTGATTAATAATTGATTACAATATTAAAGAGAGATTTGATTGATATTAACTACACTAATTTTTGATAAGAAGAACATGCTCCTCTAATTAGACTAATGGGGTATTTATAGTGGAAGTTAGGGAGGATGCATTAGGGTTAACTAAGGGCTAAACTAGTAATTACACTTTTTAAGTTGAGCAAGGAGGAGCCGGTATTTTTCGAGAGAAGGGCTTCTTTCTTCGTAGCTTGGAGAGGACAATCCGTCTTTGTGCTAGAATCCGGGCGGAATAGGGTCGGGACGGGCGGATTCTGCGTTGGAATCCGAGCGGATTCAGGGGAATCCGGGCGGATTGTGGAGGGGAAATCCGAGCGGATTGTGGCAAAGCCGCTCGGATTGTCTTCTTGCGGGACGGACGGATTGGTGACAATCCGCTCGGATTGTCGATCAACAACAAATCTTCTTCTTTTCTTCCCTTTTCTTCATAAATTCCTTGGGGATTTCCTTGGGGACTCAAGGATCTTTTCTCAACATTGCTCTTCTACTATAATATGTACAAAGGCCTTCTAATCTTGTCTCTCCTTGATGCTTGGTCATTGAATTCGATCAATTTAGTCTTGTTTTGCCATGAAAATGCAAGATTATTACTCCTTTCCTACCAAGGGATCAAAATCTCAATGAATATGCAAAACAAAGAACTAAAGATAAGAAATGACCCAAATAAGCACTAAAAAGCATGGAAACAAGGCTAATTCGGGGGCTAAATATGCGCCAATTATGGTCACATCAAATATCCCCAAACCGAACCTTTGCTCGTCCCGAGTAAAGAGGTGACAAAGACTAGGACCAATACTAACCTATCCTAATAATATAGCCGATATGAGACAATTAGCGAGTCTCACTCCGCCCCTTCAACTCACAACAAGACAACCATGAGGTAGGATGCCTTCTTGCAAGGCAAGGTGGGTCTTGCCAAAATGGCGACACATCCAAACATTAAGCACACAAAATCACATAATGGATGCATCTACAAAAAGAATAGCCACTTTCCTCATATAAGTGGCGGAAATTATCTACAAGGGAAGCAATTCAAGGGTACACACTCCTTCATAGATGCAATTTCTTCAAACTACTAAGCCTAGAAGGATACCAATAAATCACCTCCAAGTTGTGTCAAGCTAGGGTACTTTCGTCCTCAATCGTTAAATGCTTTTGTCAAGAGTAGACTCCCTATGGCGTTAGAAACACTGGAGGATCGCGGAATTCCCCCTCTTGCCTAGACAAGAAGAAGGGTCGTCCCCTCTCTACCATGCACAAAAATGGATATGATGGATAAAGGGATCAATAGAATTTTGAGTTTCATTTTGGGAGTTTGCTTTTGTTTTTGTTTTCCCCCCAATTTCTTGTGGCATATAACATTTGAGAACACTTTCTTTGCCATTTCTTTTGATTTTTGGCATTTTCAACACTTGACAACTTTTTGCATTTTCTTTTGAACATTTTCAAAGTCACCCCAATTAGTAACGAGGGTGCCTTGTATTTGAAGCTTAGGAGCTCTATTTTTGCT
This sequence comes from Silene latifolia, assembly GCF_048544455.1. Classification (NCBI taxonomy): domain Eukaryota; kingdom Viridiplantae; phylum Streptophyta; class Magnoliopsida; order Caryophyllales; family Caryophyllaceae; genus Silene; species Silene latifolia. Next base: position 190,617,403 of record NC_133537.1, read on the forward strand.
CCTCTTTTCATTTGATGCATTTTTGCAAACTTTCTTTCACTTTTTATTTCATTGAACTCACATTGATTTCTTTTTGTGCCCATTCCCTTTGAGGACAAAAATATATGGTAGAACATGGATGAATGATGGATGGATGCATGGTTTCAAGGGTCACCTTGGAATAAACGGTAGCCAAGGAGTTATCACACCACAAGGTACTCTTGACTAGGCCTTAATCCATGGGTCAAAGGATACTAGCATGACACATCCTAGGGTGTTTTACAAGTATTCTAACAAGCAAAGTCTTAAGAAGAAAAAGCATCTACTAGGGCCTATATACACTTGTCAAGCTTCCGAAGTAGACGGTTTCGCAAAATTTTTTCTAACATGCAAACTACATGCCATGATGCAACTAGCATATATACATCCTAATGCAAATGATTCTACCAACTAATATGACATATAAACTAAATGCAAGTCCTAAATTCACATTGTTATACCGCATTAATCAAAATAAAGCCACATAGTCATTAACATAAAGAGGAAAAAGGAGATTGGAAAGATCATACCATGCGGTCTTCAATATCCTCATGTCTCGGATGTGGCGTAGTCAATCAATGTGAACAAGGATAGAACAAGCACAATATATATACAAGACAATATATACAAGATTACAACAAGAAATAAACATGTTTTTGGGTTTTCAATTTTCAAATTTTTATGATTTTTGAAATTTTTCAATTTTTTTGGATTTTTGAATAAGAGTTAAATGTTAGAATTCCCATCCCCACACTAATATGGGCATTGTCCTCAATGGCCAAAATGATGGAAATTATGCAAAGATGATGCATGATTTCTATACTAAATGCAATCTATGCTAAGCTACACTACATGATGCATGGTTTTTGTTATGACGGAGAGGATAATTTAGATTACCTCCCGTTGCGTATGCATTAACTTCCCCAAACCGAGTGAGACACTATTGCTAATGTCCACGGATGGGTATAGTTCATGCACACACTATGCTATGCATGAAACTAATTTGTCATTTTGGATTTTGAAAACGGGAACAATAGAATGAGAACACCTCAATGGTACCGAGGTGTGAGTCCTCTAATGGGGCTAGGACTACTCCAACAATGATCAAAATTAAATAAAATACAAAGACACAAGACACAAACTTCTTTTCATGAAAAATAAAGATAAAGAGGAGAGATGAGAAAACTTCACTTGAACTTAGGTGGGTGCTCTTGCTTTGCTCCACCTAGTGATGAAGTGGTCTCCTAGACATCGGCATCATCTCCCTCTATATCGCTATCCCAAATATCCTTTGAAGCATCACTTAAACTTGGATCCATGAATTCGTCTTCCTCACTCTCAAGCTTCACCGTGTCACCTCCACAAGAATTGCCACTCTCCTCCCCTTGTCTACCGTTCGCCCCTTCATTAGCCTTCTCCGAGTTGGGAAAGAGCAAATCCATTTGAGCCCATGAGGGGAAAGCTCCTTCCTCACTAATCCGTCCTTTTTGAGCCATCTCATGGTATTGGGGGTAAAGAGCATAGTAAGTGTCCACGGAGGTCTCATATTGACGGTAGTGTAAATCTTGCAAAATTCCCGTGACAAAGTCGTCACGGGGGAGGATGAAGGGATTTGGATGGTTATATGGTTGGTAGGGAAAGGGGTAGGGAGGCACTTTTATCTTCTCATTTTGGGTTTGTTGTTCTTGTTGTTGTGGTGGTGGATTTTTTGGTGGTGGATTTTGCCTTGTTTGACTTGGGATGAGGTAGGAGGGCATTGGGGACAAGCTTCCTCTTCTTGGGGAGATCCGTGGTAGATCGGTTATTGGGAGATAGATCGGATCGCTCCCTTTTGTCAACCACTTTATCCGCTTATCGACCCCCTCAAGGGTTATCCAATGGTGTTGGACGACAAGGAGATCTTCATTAATTCTCGTGCTCCCCGTAAGTGGAGTGTACTCATTGTTCTCATTGAACCTTGGGTTGAAGTGCTTTACAAGTCTAGTTATGAGTCCACCATTCACTATGTGCTTCATTCCATCATCATCCCCATTTCTAAACCTTGCCCATTTCTCTAGCAAAACTAGAGGTGCATTGAAGTGATACCCATCTCTCCCTTGAATGTTGTGGTATGATTCCATAAACACAAGGTCCAATTGGTTGACGATGGCCGGATCTCGGCGGGCGAAGAGATTACCCGAAAGAAATCGACATGTAAGCCTCAAGATCGGGTTTTGGATGTGAAAAGCAAGACATTCCTTGGTAAGAATGAAATCCCGGCCCGTCATGGCCCTTCACAAAGGTGCAACATTATACTTTTTGGGCTTTGATGTTCGGGTAGGCGAAACATCAAGTCCGAACACATTGGCGAACTCTACAAGGGTCATCATCCTAGAAACATTCTCCAACCTAAACTCTATGCATATCACTTTGTTCACGGTTGTAATCTTCAAAAAGCTTAAGAATTCTAGCACAAGGGACCGATAGGTTGGTTCATGCATGCGAAAAAGAGTTGAAAGACCAAAAACCTCAAAGAGGGCTTCTACTTGATGAAAAATCTCAAGCTTTCTTAAGGTAGCATGACAAAGAAATTTAGTGGGAAGAATATTCTTACTTAGGAGCCGGTGGAAGACTAATCTCTGCACATCATCGAGGAATTCCACATTTGAGAAATCATCGAGCCTTGTGAGATCTACAATTTCTACATGTTCCCTTCTAATGGTGTTGAGATGTGAGGTAGAGGAACTTCCCACCATCCTTGGTCTTCTTGCACTCCTAAAAGAGGATCTCCTTGGTGCCATTCTTGCTTCTTTTGTTGGGTTCTTTTGATTTGAGGATTGCTAAGGATGTTCCTTGAGTGTTGGAAACCCTAGAAAATTGGGGATTTTTGATTTTGAGGGTAAAGAGAGTGATTTGGATATGTATGGGAGTCATAAGGAGGTGGGTTTTATAGGGTAAGTGGAAGGAATAGTGATGTGTCATTGTATGTGTGGTGGGGGGTATTTTAATTAGGAAGAAGTCGGGTCAAGACACCGTGAGAAGACGAGCGGATTCGAGGTGAAGACGCTCGGATTCTTGCTCCACGGGACGGGCGGATTCTTGACAATCCGCTCGGATTCTGCCACAGAGAAAATTCCCAAAATTTTGACGCCTCAAGACGGGCGTCCCGAGCATAAGCCGCTCGGATTCTTTTAAGGTGGGACGGGCGTCTTCTTGAGAAGACGGGCGGATTCCAGTACAGAGATTTTCTTTGAAATGCACAGGTAGAAAGACGGGCGTCTTTCTTCAAATCCGGCCGGATTCCTCAAGACGGGCGGATTCTTCACGAGACGTTCGGATTCAACCTCGGTCCGAAATCTTCAATTTCTCGGCGTAGGCCGGACGGACGGTTTTTCCACTAAACGCCGGATTCGGCAAGACGGCAGATTCCGGGAATCCGCACGGATTCGGGCTGCGAGTTTTGACTTCTTCTCCTTTCTTAGATACGTCTCCACACTTGAGCATTTGTTCCTTCCTTCATTCAAAAATCATTAGTAACCCTCCCTTACTTACGCTCATGAAAAGAGTTATTTATTAAAACAAATGCAATAAATAAATACAAGTTAGAGGGTTAGTATATTTACAAGTGGTGGTTTAGGGAGGACTCCACCAAACTCTCCCTTAGATGGTCCTTTCAAGGGGGAGGAGGCCCGAGGTAGGTAGCCTCGACCTCTCCAACAAACGCTCCTTCATAGTATGGCTTCAACCTTTGACCATTTACCTTGAATTTGCTTCCATCTTCCGCCTTGAGTTCGAAATCTCCATATTTTCCAACTTCGGTTATCACATAGGGACCCATCCATCTAGAGTTCAACTTTCCCGGAAAGAGTCGGTAGCGGGAATTGAATAGAAGGACTTTGTCTCCCTTGTGCAAGGCTTTTTGTCTAATTCTTTTGTCATGAAGCAATTTTGTTCTTTCTTTGTAAATCTTTGCATTCTCATAGGATTGTAGTCGGAATTCTTCCAACTCTTCGATTTGAATCACCCTTCTTTGACCGCTCAATTTGAGATCAAGATTAAGTGCTCGGATTGCCCAATAAGCTTTGTACTCCAATTCGATTGGCAAATGACATGCTTTTCCATAGACAAGCTTGTAGGGGGAGGCTCCTATGGGAGTCTTGTAGGCCGTCCTATAAGCCCAAAGAGCATCATCAAGCTTTGTGCTCCAATCTTTCCGAGTCTTGTTCACAACTTTTTCAAGGATTTGCTTGATCTCTCTATTTGAAATTTCCACTTGACCGCTTGTTTGAGGATGATATCCCAAGCCGGTTCGATGTTGAACACCATATTTGGTCAAAAGGGATGCAAGCTTCTTCTCATGGAAATGTGTTCCTCCATCACTAATGATTACTCTAGGAACTGCAAATCTTGGGAAAATTATCTTCTTGAAAAGCTTGGTGACCGTTTTTGCATCATCATTTGGGGTGGCAATTGCCTCCACCCACTTTGAGACATAATCGACGACCACAAGGATGTACTTATTCCCATTGGATGTCACAAAGGGCCCTTGGTAGTCAATTCCCCAAACATCGAAGATCTCTACCTCTAGAATGCCCCTTTGTGGCATTTCGTTCCTCCAAGATATATTCCCCGTTCTTTGACAAGCATCGCAATGAATGATGAATTCTCTTGTGTCTTGGAACATTGTAGGCCAATAGAAGCCCGATTGGAGAATTTTTGCAACGGTTCTCCTTGCTCCATGGTGCCCACCGTAGGGTGATGAATGACACCCTTCCAAGATTCCTTGGATTTCCCATTGAGGGATGCATCTCCGGTAGAGCCCATCACTACACTCCTTGTAGAGGTTTGGGTCATCCCAAAAGTACCTCTTCACTTCGAATAGGAATCTCTTCCTTTGGTTGTGGTTCAAATTTGGAAGGAGCACTTTTCCAACAATATAATTGGCATAATCGGCAAACCATGGGGTGATGTGCCTTTCAAGTTGTGTTTGAATAGCCATCAAAATATCGTCGGGAAATGAGTCATTGATCGGGGTTTCTCCATTTTCATCATGAAACCGGATCCTCGACAAGTGATCCGCCACTACATTCTCGGCTCCTTTCTTGTCTCTTATTTCCAAGTCAAATTCTTGAAGAAGCAAAATCCATCTCAACAATCTTGGTTTTGCCTCCTTCTTTATCAAGAGATGTCGGAGAGCACGGTGATCCGAAAATACAATCACCTTGGATCCAAGCAAGTAGGAACGGAATTTATCCAAAGCATATACAATGGCAAGAAGCTCCTTTTCGGTTGTATCATAATTCACTTGGGAGGGGTCGAGGGTCTTGCTTATGTAATAGATGGCATGAAGAGCTCTCCCTACCCGTTGGCCAAGAACCGCTCCAACGGCGTAGTTGCTAGCGTCACACATAATCTCGAAAGGTAACTCCCAATTCGGGGGTTGAATGATTGGTGCCGAGATTAATGCTTCTTTGATTCTATTAAAAGCTTCAACACACTCGTCAAGAATTGGAATTGGGCATCTTTAAGCAAAAGTTGAGTGAGGGGTTTTGCTATTTTCGAAAAATCTTTTATGAAACGACGATAAAAACCCGCGTGACCGAGAGAACTTCTCACCCCTCTAACATTCACGGGAGGTGGGAGTTTCTCTATCACCTCAACTTTAGCTTTATCGACCTCGATGCCCTTTTCCGAAATCAAATGACCCAAGACAATTCCTTCATTGACCATGAAGTGACACTTTTCCCAATTTAAAACAAGGCTAACATCTTCACACTTTTGCAATACAAGAGAAAGATTATGCAAACATGAGTCAAAGTCCTTTCCATAAACACTAAAATCATCCATAAAAACTTCCATTATGGTCTCTAAGTAATCGGAGAAGACACTCATCATGCATCTTTGGAAAGTGGCGGGGGCATTACATAATCCAAAAGGCATCCTCCTATATGCAAAAGTGCCATAAGGGCATGTGAAGGTGGTCTTATGTTGGTCATCCGGGTGTATAGGGATTTGGAAGAATCCCGAATACCCGTCAAGGTAACAAAAGAATTTTTTGGAGGCTAACCTCTCAAGCATTTGGTCAATGAATGGTAAGGGGAAGTGATCTTTTCTTGTTGCGTAGTTTAATTTCCGGTAGTCAATGCACATACGCCAACCGGTGATCATTCTTGTGGGTATTAATTCATTCTTTTCATTTGTCACTACCGTGGTACCTCCTTTCTTTGGTACCACTTGGACGGGGCTAACCCACAAAGAATCCGATATGGGATATATGATTCCCGCATCAAGTAATTTCATGACCTCTCCTTTGACAACTTCTTGCATGTGGGGGTTCAATCTTCTTTGGGGTTGAATGGTAGGTCTATGGTCTTCCTCTAGATGAATTCTATGCATGCAAAAGTCGGGACTTATCCCCTTAAGGTCATCTAGACTATAACCTATAGCCTTCTCATGTTGTTTCAACACATCAAGCAACTTTCCCAATTGGTCATCATCAAGTCTATCATTAACAATCACGGGTTTGGTCTTTGATTCATCAAGGTAAGCATATTTCAAATTTGGGGGAAGGGGTTTCAAAGTAGGAGTTTGTACCTTACTTTCTTCCTTTGGAGTTTCATTGAGAATTTGTTCCATCTCCATTAGGCATTCCATTCTCATAGCATACTCAACTTCACTTTCATCAACCTCATCATATTCAAATCCCATGATGGGTTCCTCTTGCTCTTGAGTTTGTAAAATATCCTCTAGGATGGATTGCTCATCCTCTATGGGTTGACATGCTTCCACTAGAATATTATGCACCAACTCGGATTGTGCACGAGTAAGTTCCTTGTTAGCTAGAGCGGCCTCAAAGAGATCCACCTCCAACTCCCAATACATGCTCTTAGCCTCACTTGCTTCTAAGGCTTCTAATGCTTGCATGGGATCCTTGAAGTAAGGGATACTCAAATGGTCCTCTACAAAACAGTCTATGAAATCTATCTCGCAAAATATCAAACAACTCGAAAAATGATTAGAACAAACCTTGAGGAGTTTTACTTCCTCAAGGCGAAGAAAGACACAACTAACAACAATAAAAAGAAATCTAAATCAAACAAACACCGTCCCCGGCAACGGCGCCATTTTTGATGCGATCCCGCTACGTGTTCACAAATTAAGATGTGGTCGTTGGTCCCGGTCGAATCAAAACACAATTTATAGCTCCACAAACAACTCTACAATTAGTAAAGAGGCAAGTAAAGGTCGGATCCCAAGGGACGGGAGTTGAAATGAGATTTCTATTGTAACTAGTGGTGTCTAAGGGGTGTCACAAATTGGGTTGATGTAGAAGGTTACTAAACTAAAATAGCAATGAAAATAAACAAGCAAGATGAATTAAAGGGGTGTAAACAATTGATTAAAGGCACTAGGGTGTCATGGGATCATAGGGGAATCATGGGATATGATCATACAAACATGTTCTCAAATTATAAGCAAGCAATTATTGTTGTGATGGATTGAGTTGGGTTATATCTTACAATCCTAGGAAAGTTTGGGTCCCGGAGCCGAATTGATTAGATTGTACAACACCTACAAGTCGACTTAATCTTCCCTACTCAACAACATGCATGGTCTAATGAGACTCGAGTTGGGTTATGTCTTACAAGTCTCAATGAAAAGATAGAAGATGATAGTAAATACAAGGATTCATAGGCTTAGCATTTCATCAAATATAACATGTGCATGAGTTGAGATCAAAACAAGCAAGCAAATAAAACATGAAAGCATATTAATTTAAGCATGAATCATTCCCCATGTTGGTTTCCCCTAATCACCCATTAACCCTGGCTAAGAGACTACTAACTCATTATCATGTTGATCATGCTAGCAAGGTTGTCAATCATACCAACAAAATGAAACATGATGAATAAATGAAAGTAATTAACAATAATTAAAAAAGGATTAAGAGATTATACCTACTAATGATTCCAATAATAAAGCAAAGATAAAAGAAGTACTTGAATGCTTGATTGAGAGGTTGTCAATCTCCCAATAATAACCCAAAATAATCTTCAATTACCCAAAATAAAGGATGAACAAAAGAGAGATTAAAGAACTAAAACTTGGATTAAAACTTGATTAATACTTGATTACAATATTAAAGAGAGATTTGATTGATATTAACTACACTAATTTTTGATAAGGAGAACATGCTCCTCTAATTAGACTAATGGGGTATTTATAGTGGAAGTTAGGGAGGATGCATTAGGGTTAACTAAGGGCTAAACTAGTAATTACACTTTTTAAGTTGAGCAAGGAGGAGCCGGTATTTTCTGAGAGAAGGGCTTCTTTCTTCGTAGCTTGGAGAGGACAATCCGTGCTGTGCTAGAATCCGGGCGGAATAGGGTCGGGACGGGCGGATTCTGGCGTTGGAATCCGAGCGGATTCAGGGGAATCCGGGCGGATTGTGGAGGGGGAATCCGAGCGGATTATGGCAAAGCCGCTCAGATTGTGCTGCTGCGGGACGGACGGATTGGTGACAATCCGCTCGGATTGTCAGTCAGCAACAAATCTTCTTCTTTTCTTCCCTTTTCTTCATAAATTCCTTGGGGATTTCCTTGGGGACTCAAGGATCTTTTCCCAACATTGCTCTTCTACTATAATATGTACAAAGGCCTTCTAATCTTGTCTCTCCTTGATGCTTGGTTATTGAATTCGATCAATTTAGTCTTGTTTTGCCATGAAAATGCAAGATTCTTACTCCTTTCCTACCAAGGGATCAAAATCTCAAAGAATATGCAAAACAAAGAACTAAAGATAAGAAATGACCCAAATAAGCACTAAAAAGCATGGAAACAAGGCTAATTCGGGGGCTAAATATGCGCCAATTATGGTCACATCACACATCCCGAAGATGCCTCGGGTACATTTCCTTATCATTGGCTGGCGAGCCTTTGTCCGCAAACATCCAAGGACAGATCCCGAAGATGCCTCGGGTACATTTCCTTATCATTGGCTGGCAAGCCTTTGTCCGCAAACATTGAAGGACACATCCCGAAGATGCCTCGGGTACATTTCCTTACAACAGCTGGCGAACCTTTGTCCGCGAACAACCAAGGACGTATCCGAAGATGCCTCAGGTATGACTCCTTCCTATGGTTGGCGAGCCTTTGTACTTAGTCTAACGGACTTTAAACGACCCGCACGGACAGTCGACAGACTCTAAACTGTTCCCGACGACAGGTCCTTGACTCGTACCCTCGAGTCGCCTTGGCGTCGCCCTTCCCGACGGCAGGTCCTTGGCCCGAATCCTTTCGAGCCGCCTCGACGTCGCTTGGGTCTCCAGGTTGTAATCTTCGATTGACCTGGGGGCTCTACTTTGACTTTTCACCTATCCAAGCCTCAGTCAAAGTGGGGGCTCTGTAGATACCCGGTATCTGCTGAGACTCCAACAAACACCCGATGATTATCGGACTACAACATGTTTTGGAATCGCGGCGTTTGATCGACAGTTTGTGTACAACTTTACGTCGGAAAACTTAAAACGATTTCAAAAATAAAACATTTCAAAACATTTCAAAAAATACCTGGAGTGTTTAATGCACGGCGACGGGGTCACAATGACACTAACTAGAGTCAAAACCGACACCGGACCAAAAATCGACTCAAAAATTCAAATCCCGACTCCAACAACGAGTAAAACCGAGTCAACCACAAAAAACAAACATTTCAAACATTCTACCTTAAGTTTTCCCGGATTCATGAATGGTCAAGTACCAAACATGTGACTACAAAACCTAGGATAGAACAAATCATGATTGCGTTTGTTGTGAAAGTGACAACACATCTCGAAGACCCGCGACGTGGCTCGCGCCTCTTTGAGCAGCCCAAGTGGCCACGTCACTCAAAACTCACACAACCACTCATTCTCCTATAAATACCCCTCAAATGCCACCCATTTGAGAGTGACGCGAGTGTCCGCCCCCCTCTTTTCTCCCTTAAAATTCTCGACTCGACTTCTAAAGTCACAATCCGACGCGTATTTACGACCTACCGATCGTAAACACGAGCCTTACACATTGTTTGGTACCGTCATCGTGCATTAAACCACTTGACCGACCATTTCGACCACTAAACCATCACTAAACTTTTAAAACACTCTTTTACTTACCAAAACGGTTTTAAACCGAGTTTTTTCCGATCAAACGAGTTATTACATTTACGTCAGTCACTCGCCATAACGAAACATGTAAGTATGAGGGTGTAAAAATCCTCATTCATTATGTTTTCATTTGTTTCATGACTCTAACATGCTAAAACATGCATAACATGAACCAAAACATGGAATAAACGAGCCAAAACTGATTTTTGGTCTGAGGCAGAATGTAATACCCCGTATTTTATATAATCAATTAAACGGATATTATTATATATTAGTTATTATACATTTTATATTACTAATTAAGTCGGGTTATTTGTTGAGTAGATAATTACGTTAAGCTATCGTAAGTTATTTGAGACGGGTTTATAATGAATACGAAATGCGAGCTAACCCATTTAAGTTGGCCCAATAACATGTTCAGCCCATTTAACCCTAAACCCTAACCCTAATTATAACCTAAACACTACCCAAACCCTTCCCTCAACCCGCCTTCCTCACGTCTCCCTCCTTTCAGCAGCTCCAACTTCAACCCTCACACTTAGAGAGAGAGAGAGAGTGGTCGTGTGTGTTGGCGGCGCAGCAGGGATGAGATAGGGGCTATTGTCGACGACCGTGGGTGACCCTGGTGGCTGTTGTGGTGGCGGAAAGGTAAGCATTCAACCCCCCCTCCTCTGTTTTTCGCACTGATGTCGGGTTTTTGGGTGTTGTTTCGTGTCTCAGGGAGGGGATGCTGGTGGTTGTTGACGGGGTATATGAGTAGTGTGGTGTGTGGCGAGTAACGTGGTGGTTATTGGGGTGGTTGTAGGTGGTTAGGGTGGCAGAGGCAGGCAATATCGATTAAGGGGGGCAAAACGAGTTTGGTTACGGGTTTTCAGGTGGGTTTAGAATGCTAGGTTTTGGGTGGCGCCACCGTGGACTCGGGGGAGGTCGAACCGGCGGCGCCACGACACCTGGGTACGCTGTTCGACGGCGAGCAAGGTCATGGTGGTTTGGCAGGGGTATGGTGAGGGCTGCGGTGGTTGTGAGTCGAGGACAGGGGACGTTTGGTGAGGCTTGGCGGTGAACCAGGCCAAATGGCAGCCCTGGTTCGACTCGCCGGCGGCAGTCGACCAGGCTGGTGGTGGTTGTTGGTGGTGGGGTCGAAGTGGGGAGCTGGCCTGGTGGTTGTCGGGGTGGTTCAGGCGGCGCGTGAGGAGTGTGGTCGAGAGTGAAGGCGTGGGTGGTAAGAGTCGGGTTATTCGAATTGTTTTGAAACGGGTTTTCATAGTTTAATCGTTATAATTCGTTAATTGGTCGTATTCTTAATTAATTAATTTAATTCCCGAGTTATTTAAATAATTAAAGACGGGTTTTGAGTCGGGTTGTTGAGTTGTTCAAAGGTTTGATTCAGGTTTTCTTAATCGTATAATTCGTTTAATCTTCCGAGTCAGTTAAATAATTCAAGTCGGGTTTCGAGTCGAGATGGTTAAATGAAAAACTGCTATATCGGGGAAGTTTCCATTTAAGGAAACTTTCCATTTAGGGAGTTCTATTTTTAGTAACTTTCTATTTTGGGAACGGAAATAGCTAAGTGATTGTTTATCATTTAATTATCTTTCAGAGGGCGAATTGTTGTGGAATATTACTGGACACCCGACTAATTGGTGCGATCGAGGTAGGGAAATACACTTGACTTATTATCGTTGTTGTTAAATTGTGTTGACTTGATTCATGGTTGTTGATTACGTTATGATTCATATACGGGAAGGTGATTGATTGAATTGATGGTATTGAGTATGATATCACAACATCGGGTAACCGGCATGATTTTATGATTTATCAGTGCATTGATTTATATATATTGTGTTGCATTAATTTCTTTTGAGCATTCATATGCATTGGAGATGGGGAATGTTGTGGTGATGTGGTGTGGTGATGATGATGTTGTGATAAGGCCCAGGCGGGTTCTGCAGGACTTGCCCTGGTGTCCTCATTGAAGTGGCGAGATCGGCTACGATCGATATATATAGTCTACCGGGGATCGGTATGGCTGGGCGTTCCGGGTTATGAGCTATGAGACTGGTTATGAGATATGAGTTGAGATGGAGATGGAGGTGACGGAGGAGCATGCATATCATATTATTTGTTGTTTCATTGTTTTCCCTACTCAACCTCGTGGTTGACCCTGTGTATTCGCGAACACCTGTGATGACCCAAATATTGGCGAGCAGACTTGACAGGTTTAAGAGATAGAATGGGAGCTTGGTGGGCGTGAGACACTGGATCAGAAGACTTAGTAGCTAGATCATTATTTAGAAGACTTCACTTTTATTTATATTAGTTCTTTGTAATTTGATGTAATTGAGTTTTGTAAAAGTTAAGTTAAAAATAATTATATAAATTGCCTTGGAGTTTAATTTGTTATTCACTACCTCGGGAAACCGAGATGGTAACAGTCCGGTTTATTAGGAATGTCTTGCTGGAGGCTCCTTTATAAATCGGGGTGTTACAAAGTGGTATCAGAGCGAACGATCCTCAGGCCTAAACCAATGAACTCAATGAACATAGGAAGTGTCTAAATAAAATGAACCCCTGGGAATAAACTGTTAGGAGCTCACAGTGCGGTTAAGAAGGCGCCCTTAATACGTGCTCTTTTGCCCTCTCAGTTTTGAACCAGGTAACCCGAGATAAATTGAGTGAATGGGGTAGTTAGAAGGAAAACCTTGGATATAATCGAGTTGATGTACACCTCGAGACCCATATTTTCTAACCATGCTACAGGGCAACATTACGGTAAGTATTTTGTATGAATGATGACGTGATTCTATGATGTTGTAGAGATGGGAAATAAAATTTTCGTGTTCAGGTTGATAATCAATGAAGTGTTGGATTGTGGTAATCGTGAGCGTGAAAATAATTGCGAATTGATGAAATTTATTTGGATGGATGTTGAATGACGTGTTGATAGAGCTAATATGTCTAGCGATATGCGGTTATGTGATCCCGAAGCCATGCTAGTATAGTATTGTGACAGTAATCTGAAACACTATTGAATTGCATGTCTCTAGTCATAGCAATCGTGATTAGATGTCAGGAGTAGATCGAGGTGCCAAGGGATTCGATGGGATAGATGTTTACGTAAGCACAAAGTGTGAGATTTAAGCTAGGATGGGTTAGTATACATAGTATGATCATAAGAGCTGGTAACATAGTAAAGAATGACCTAGTGCTGAAATTCGTTTTGTTTGATTTTACTCTTTAATTGACCTTACTGTCATTTCTTTTCTGTTTATTGCCTCTGGATGAAAATTTTATGAGAGATAGCCTCGTGAGTTAGTGTTCATTTGGCGTTGGTTTCATGCTTATAGGATATACGAATTAGGAGTAATAAATGTTTTAGTGGGCTGTGGTCAGGAAGTTCCTGTGCAGTGATGTTTTGACCAACGATTTTGTCAAAATCCTCATTTAAAATGTATTAATAATTTTTGCATAATTCCAACTCCATCGATCAGAAAATTCGCATATGTTTCCAAATTGATAAGCCACGAAAATTCTTGATGTCTCTATATTAAATGGTAAGTTTTGCAAACTGACCCAAGTTTCGGACCAATTGCTGTCACATACTTGTTTGGACCAACTGAGTTGTAAAATTCTTTAAAAATGGAATTCTTGTGCTTTAGACCTAATTCTTTTTCCTCTGTGTTTTTTTTTTTTTAACTCTCCGTATTTTATAAAAGTAATATGAATCAAGTTTTAATCGAACGATTATTTATTCGTGATCTTTAAAAGTTACCACGTGAATCATGACTTGTAAAATGTGTGTTCTAGGTTGAGATTTCATACAGTTGTTTGATTAATTCATGAGATTTAGTAATGTGAATTTATAATGTCCTTATATGATGATAGTAGCAGGCATGTTCAGTAGTTATGTATCTTAACCAGTGATAAAATTAAAGTTTAGTTGATAACATTGTTGGCATGATAGTATGAGTAAAATTGAATAGCTTAATTTGATTCTTAATCAAGGGTGAAATATTTTATACGAGTCCAGTTGTTTGCATATTTTATATATGTTTGGCATGTTGTAATATCTCTGGTGTGTTCATCATATTTACAAAGTAGTGGTCGGATATATATAAATATAAAACTACATTGTCATATCTTGGTAAAGTTGATGGCGTTAAATGATAATTTGATTGTTCTAATATACTCGCATGAATATTTACAATAATTATGTTTAAATGTTTACACATGGATGGTAGTAAGGATTATGTCTAAATGTTCTCACATGTAGGATGTCATCTGAGTTCTAAGGTCCTTTATGTGAGTCTGTGTGCCTATAGTTATACTTATTGCTTTCATTGCATTAAATTATTTCAGTTGAACCTAAAACCTATAACATGATAATAAACAGTGTCGTTATTCCTTATTGAATATGTTCGTTATTATATTGTCATAAAACGCTAAAGTGATTCTTGCAATTATAGCACGACATTTGACATATCTATATTCTCGAGTCGTTACTATCAATTATATTATAATAAAGATTGTTTATGATAACTATGTTGGCAATTATAATGGGATAACTCTTTGATGATTCACATGATATGCATTGGTTTAAATGATAGTCGTTATAGTTAAGTTTAATTGAGCCTACGAGTGCCTAATTATTCAAATCGTGCAAATCAGAGAAGTTGTTCAAGTTGCTAATCTTTCATCATAGCTAGTGTTTTACAAAGTATATGATGGCAAATGTATATGTTTAAGCTATTTATACGATATCTTTTATTTTGCTGAAAATGAGTATACTAAGTTGCTAAGCATAATTGAATGATATGGTTGCTAAAATGTGAAACATATGTGTGATATGGAAGTAATGTTGTCGTTGTCATAGATCATATGTAGTTACTTTTATGGGGAAACACGTTTTCAGAATTGATATCGTGTAAACAATTTTGATAATTTAAAATATGAATTATGAGTATGTTGTTGATTGCTTAAATTCATCGGCCTAATTCGTGACCTAAACCAGTGAGTGAGTAAATGGTGGTACGGACATGCCAATAAGATCCTGTGATTGTGATGGATAGTAGTGGTAGATCTATTTTCTGTGATATGTTTACAAATGTGAGAAGTCTCTTAAATTGTTTTGTTGATTTTACTCTCGCTCGTTCATGGTCTATAGTTGATCATCAAATTTGTTTAGTTGTGAAACCGTGTAAACCTTGGTTCCTTTCTTGTTGTTCTTTTAGTTTGACGCTGTGTTTTTAAGTAAGCATGAGCTAAGTAATAAATGTTACTTGTTTACAATCAGTTATTTCCATAATAAAATCTTGTTTCGACTTTAATGTTAATGCACAATCTCTTATCATGTGTTCTTTCCTGTTACATGTGGTTGACAGTGATTTTGTTGCATACGTATATGGAAGTTGAAAAGAGGTTACAAGGACGTAACCATGTTTCTAGTTGGGTAGGATTGTAAAATCTTAAGGCTTATGTTGCACTTGTTTGTAGATTGTAGTTTTGATCAAGTTGATGTTTCGTTGTGAGGTACCTATGCAAATGAGTTCTATATGTGTTGTTCCTACTTCTGTTAGTTGGTTGATGTGTAAAATGAGAGGGTGGTTAAACTACTGATATTGAGTTATGGGTTAGCCTATGAGCCGAGTTATGTCTACGGGAGTTATGTTTACGGTCCGGTGTGACCATGGTTATTGAGTTACTTGAGTTTGAGATCGGAATTTAGATGGAAGATGACGGTGTTCTCAGGTGATTATTTAGTTGTTATACATTTGTGTTCTCAGGTAGTTATTAGTTTTAGTTAGTTGGGTTAAGGGAAGATGAGTTAAACTTCGGGACGATGTTTATTTTTAGGAGGGTAGAATGTAACATTTCGTGTCTGTTATGTTTAATTGATGTGTCAAAAGTGTGTGTTAACTGTGTTAGAAATGCGTGACGTCCGTATGTACGATATACAATACCCTTCTGAGGTTTGAGTACGGGAGCGAACTTCGGACGAAGTTCATTTTAAAGGGGGGAGACTGTAATACCCCGTATTTTATATAATCAATTAAACGGATATTATTATATATTAGTTATTATACATTTTATATTACTAATTAAGTCGGGTTATTTGTTGAGTCGATAATTACGTTAAGCTATCGTAAGTTATTTGAGACGGGTTTATAATGAATACGAAATGTGAGCTAACCCATTTAAGTTGGCCCAATAACATGTTCAGCCCATTTAACCCTAAACCCTAACCCTAATTATAACCTAAACACTACCCAAACCCTTCCCTCAACCCGCCTCCCTCACGCCTCCCTCCTTTCAGCAGCTCCAACTTCAACCCTCACACTTAGAGAGAGAGAGAGTGGTCGTGTGTGTTGGCGGCGCAGCAGGGATGAGCTAGGGGCTATTGTCGACGACCGTGGGTGACCCTGGTGGCTGTTGTGGTGGCGGAAAGGTAAGCATTCAACTCACCTCCTCTGTTTTTCGCATTGATGTCGGGTTTTTGGGTGTTGTTTCGTGTCTTAGGGAGAGGATGCTGGTGGTTGTTGACGGGGTATATGAGTAGTGTGGTGTGTGGCGAGTAACATGGTGGTTGTTGGGGTGGTTGTAGGTGGTTAGGGTGGCAGAGGCAGGCAATATCGATTAAGGGGGCAAAACGGGTTTGGTTACGGGTTTTCAGGTGGGTTTAGAATGCTAGGTTTTGGGTGGCGCCACCGTGGACTCGGGGGAGGTCGAACCGGCGGCGCCACGACACCTGGGTACGCTGTTCGACGGCGAGCAAGGTCGTGGTGGTTTGGCAGGGGTAAGGTGAGGCTGCGGTGGTTGTGAGTCGAGGACAGGGGACGTTTGGTGAGGCTTGGCGGTGAACCAGGCCAAATGGCAGCCCTGGTTCGACTCGCCGGCGGCAGTCGACCAGGCTGGTGGTGGTTGTTGGTGGTGGGGTCGAACTGGGGAGCTGGCCTGGTGGTTGTCGGGGTGGTTCAGGCGGCGCGTGAGGAGTGTGGGCGAGAGTGAAGGCGTGGGTGGTAAGAGTCGGGTTATTCGAATTGTTTTGAAACTGGTTTTCATAGTTTAATCGTTATAATTCGTTAATTGGTCGTATTCTTAATTAATTAATTTAATTCCCGAGTTATTTAAATAATTAAAGACGGGTTTTGAGTCGGGTTGTTGAGTTGTTCAAAGGTTTGATTCGGGTTTTCTTAATCGTATAATTCGTTTAATCTTTTAATTATCATATTGGTTATTCAATTTAATTAAAGTCGTTAAATAATTCAAGTCGGGTTTCGAGTCGAGATGGTTAAATGGAAAACTGCTATATCGGGGAAGTTTCCATTTAAGAAACTTTCCATTTAGGGAGTTCTATTTTTAGTAACTTTCTATTTTGGGAACGCGAATAGCTAAGTGATTGTTTATCATTTAATTATCTTTCAGAGGGCGAATTGTTGTGGAATATTACTGGACACTCGACTAATTGACTGCAGTACTGAGGTAGGGAAATACACTTGACTTATTATCGTTGTTGTTAAATTGTGTTGACTTGATTCATGGTTGTTGATTACGTTATGATTCATATACGGGAAGGTGATTGATTGAATTGATGGTATTGAGTATGATATCACAACATCGGGTAACCGGCATGATTTTATGATTTATCAGTGCATTGATTTATATATATTGTGTTGCATTAATTTCTTTTGAGCATTCATATGCATTGGAGATGGGGGATGTTGTGGTGATGTGGTGTGGTGATGATGATGTTGTGATAAGGCCCAGGCGGGTTCTGCAGGACTTGCCCTGGTGTCCTCAGCTGCGAGATGGCAGATCGGCTACGGTCGATATATATAGTCTACCGGGGATCGGTATGGCTGGGCGTTCCGGGTTATGAGCTATGAGACTGGTTATGAGATATGAGTTGAGATGGAGATGGAGGTGACGGAGGAGCATGCATATCATATTATTTGTTGTTTCATTGTTTTCCCTACTCAACCTCGTGGTTGACCCTGTGTATTCGTGAACACCTGTGATGACCCAAATATTGGCGAAGCGGACTTGAGTTTAAGAGATAGAACGGGAGCTTGGTGGGCGTGAGACACTGGATCAGAAGACTTAGTAGCTAGATCATTATTTAGAAGACTTCACTTTTATTTATATTAGTTCTTTGTAATTTGATGTAATTGAGGTTTGTAAAAGTTAAGTTAAAAATAATTATATAAATAGCCTTGGAGTTTAATTTGTTATTCACTACCTCGGGAAACCGAGATGGTAACAGTCGGGTTTATTAGGAATGTCTTGCTGGAGGCTCTTTTATAAATCGGGGTGTTACACAGAAGCCCCTTATGTCGCCAACCAGCCCGCGCCTAAATAGGGTATTCAGACCAGAGATCAACCGTGTTTGTTCTCGTCATTTCCCTTAATCCATTTTTCATATTTGTAATCGGTTTTCACAATTTCAAGTATTTTCAAACCATTGTTATTTTATTTCACATGTTTTAACCATAAAGCATTTTTCACCCTTGGTTCCTCATACCATGACGGTTAAATCCGTGTTTCGGTGATAATATTTGGTTAATGACATTTAAAAGGTATTTTAAAGCCTTTTCTTTTATTTCTTTACATTTTCAAACAAACATATTAGTCACCAAGACAAAGTCATCCTTGGTTCTACATACCATGCCGGATTTTAACCCGGGTACGATGATGAGTATCGGCTAATAACATTCAAATGGACTTAAAACAACTAGTCCATAATCATTTTTCAAAACTATTCATGTCAAGTTTGTCAAATCGAATCCGACACCGAATATTATCAAATAATGATGATTATTCGAGTCTAGTTCTTCAAATCGACAAATGCGGTCTAAACGACTCTTTCAAATCAAACCGTGTTCAAATACCCATTTTCAACACGTTTTATAACGTTTTCTAAAAAGGTCAGAACACGGCACATAAATCGTGGGCTAACCCGCGCCTAAACAGGCTCTCCATTTCTCATTTTCAAAACCAGAGGGAGGCCCCTTACACCGCCGGCTGGCTCGCGCCTCATATAGCCGTCTGGTACAGGGCCTGTTCCCTTCCAGCATCAGTCTAGGACGATCCCGACTCCGATTAACCCGGATACAGGACGGATCAGACGACTGTTCAAACCATATTTGCAAAATGCCTTACTAAGACAAATGGATCATGTTATGCACCCTAAACCTAATACGGTAAATGGATGTTTAATTTCCGTCTTGCATGCGAATCAACCATTAATCCAACTCGACATCTTATACTTGATACTTGGATTAAATCAACCGACTTAGAAAGATCTCACATGTTAGGTTTAAATTATTGGATGCGCATTCATGCATTTAAACCGTTTTATCAACTTTTGCATTCAACCAACCAAGATCGATCAGTAGAAGCCGCTAAACGCGGGCGGGATTGGGTGTCTGATTAAAGGGCTTCCCAATACGTACCTTCACCTCTTACTCAGAAACTTTGGATAGTGGAAAACCTTATCCAGGGCGTACGAGAATCATTCTAGAGATAGGATGCTAAAGAGCGACGATTTCCTTATCTTTAGTACCTATGTCAAACGCTGCTTTGTGCTTCAATTTGACCGAGGTATAAAGTGGAATTCGAACGGGTTCCAGGCATCCCACAAATGCTTGGTGGCGACTCCGAACATCTCTAATCGTTTCGAGACCCTTACCGAGACGAAACCGACCGATCTAAAACGATCCGGTCGAAAGCACCTTTACGCCGCCGAGCGTGGCTTTCAAAAAGACCGTTGTATGTCCGCAGATCGAACCGGACCTGAAGGTGGGCCATGTCCACAGATGGTAAGTTGTAAGTTTTGAATTAATTATAACATTTGTCAAGGTAATAATTGGTAAGTGTGATGGCTGAATGGTTGAATGTTTCTGTGATATGACATATTTAAGCGGTGTAATCTAGTTGATAATTTGTTGTGATATGGTTAAGTTATTAGAAATCTTGGATGATAAACGATGGTTAAATGTTTAGTGAATGCTTAGAGTGATATGATTAGAAGTTATATTTTTGAAGTTCCAATTGAATGTATGCATGAGAAAGCTAATAGTGTAGTCAAATTGGTTACGTAATGGTTGTCATAGAATGAAGTAAAAAGAGTTGAATGAAGTAACATGTTTGTTAGATTTATACGTTGCATTAGTATAGTGGTAATATGTCGAGGATGGGTATAATAATCTGTGACGATTCCCGAGTTTATTTTGGAATCGACACGAGTTGTTGTTTTGCAGGAACCGTTACTTAAATCCGTACCTTTTGACCTCGTTCTTATTCTTGCCCGACCGAGTAAGGGTATCTACTCTATCGAGTAGACCTCATTCGATCTAGTTAGGAAGCTATTATATCAAAAAGTTGGTTTTGCCAATAAAAACTCGACCGAGTAGCTCCAACTCGATCGAGTAGAGGCCACTCGATCGACTAACCTACTTACTCGATCGAGTAGGTGAACAGTACCCGGGTG
This sequence comes from Silene latifolia, assembly GCF_048544455.1. Lineage (NCBI taxonomy): Eukaryota > Viridiplantae > Streptophyta > Magnoliopsida > Caryophyllales > Caryophyllaceae > Silene > Silene latifolia. The sequence goes on from NC_133537.1 coordinate 190,638,030, forward strand.
AAATCGGGATTCTTATACCCTTTCTATCTTCTTTCTTTCTTATTCTTAATTCATCAAAAAACCCTAAAATTCTAAAACTCTCTTAAGGTTGCTCTTGTTCTTGTGGTTTTGGTGCTTGAATCTTGTACTTTTCTTTGCTTAATTCGTTCCTCTTACTTGCCAATCCTTCAAGGTAATGATATTCATCTCCTTTTATGTTTTAATTGATTAAAAGAGTGTATAATGGTTGGTGTGTGTTGAGAAATCCGGTTTATATGCATAAAATCTTGCTTACAATTGTTGTAATATGATGTAGTTGCTTCAATTTGTTGATTATTGAGGTAAGTTGGGCAAAAAAAATCGAATCAAATTGGGGGTTTAGGTGACTCGAAATTTCTAGGGTTTGAGATTTTGAATTGAATTTTGATTGTCTTTTGTATGTAAAAGGGAGAAAATTGGGTAATGTATGTTGTATATATCATGTTTAGAGTTGATTTTGATTAATTCTGCTCAAAATTTTGTCTTAAAACTCCAACTTAAAAGTGCCCCAAACTGAAATTCGTCTTACACTTTTGTGAAATTTGTCTATTTATGAAGTTATTTTGAAGGTTTAATTTTCAGAAGTGGTAGTAGTGATGTTAATTGATGCCATACTTGTCAAAAATTTTACAGCTGTGAGACCGTCTGATAGTAAATTTGAGAGTTTATACTTATAATTTCTGGATTGTTGGTGAAAGTGTGTACTTAGTAGCTCTTTTCATGATATTTTTAAGTCATGTGTTGAAAACAAGTGCCGAGACCAACCGTGGGAACTCGTCAGAGCAAGAGGGGGACGGCTTCTGAGCCCGAGGTAGGAGAGGGGAGTGGACCTACGGTCTCAGCAGTACCCGAGTACCTGTCGGTTGTCTTTGTGGACTTTACACAAAGGGATAATTTTGTTGCCTTACAGAAATGAAAGATGAGACCTACCCGTTGTATCGACACAAATCTCTTGACTGACTTGGAGATTCAGACCGATGTTAGGCATATCTTCGAGACTTTAGGGATGACTGGGTTGTACCGTCTCCGAAAACACTCTTACGCTTTTCTGACCCTTGAGTTTATGAGTTCCTTTAAGTACGATGCGGTGGAGCAGACCGTTGAGTTCCGCCTTATGAACAAAAGTTTCCTTCTTACCATGGACATGTTTGCCCTCCACCTTGTCCTTGCTAAACCTGCCAAGGGAGCTCTCAGGAGCATCCCGTCTTAGTGTGGGGTTAGTAGCCTCATGCCTTGCTTTATCGGCAAACTCGCTCCCACTTCGAGTAACATGTTGATAAACGATGTCCAACATGTTACTGTGGGATTTATCTGTATGCATCCCTTTAATTTTAAGGATTATAACGAATTATAGAGTGATGATTACGAGTCATAAAACTAAATTGCATAAACAAAAGCATAAAGGATTAAGAAATAACCTTCGGTCCTAGCTTTTATGGCCTATGAACAATATCGCAATGATATTCTCCTATCAGTTGCACCCAAGACAATATGAGATATGCCCTTTTTCTTTTGCTAGAATCGATCCCTCAAATTTTCTGTAAAATTAGGGTTTTGTGTTTTGTTGAGATGAGAGGCAGGAGTAGGTTAGAAATTTGGTTAAGAAAAATAAACTCACCCTTCCCTTATAACCGTGTATTAGGGTGAAATAGGGTGATTTATTTTTCTTTCCAAAATCTCGGCCCATACATACGAAACAGGCATATCAGTCGATTGACTGATACACCCGGTCGATCGACCATGTAACTGAAACAGGTATATCAGTCGATCGACTGACATACCCGGTCTATCGACCATGTATATAACGCATTATTTATAAATTGTCATTTATATTATACCGCATTAATTAATACGGGCCAATAATAATTTATTATGACAATATCGTATAATTTATCATTAGCTGATTAAATATAACCGATTACTTTTAATTACGAATTAACATATTAATTCGCCCAAGCTAACATTATATACATTAATTAAATATAACATATTATATTCAATTTTACGAATTGACAATTAATTCGTCTCAACTAATATTATTTAATCGGCATTAAATAACTGTCTCATCAACACATTGACTAACCGTTTAGTCATATAAAGCATCAATGTGATTATATTTTCATACAATCACATTTCTCAAACACATCCTTTAGGTGTGACTTTTAGGCACCAGTTGATCACCGCCATCTGTATGATAATAACGTCAAACTTTCTAGCAAGCCAACCGTTATTAGGTAATCGTTAATCAACTGATAAAATACGAAGTATACCCTTGTGAACCTATAAGAGATTTATAAATGTTATCACACTAATTTGTGGAGGACACAGGCTCCAACAAACTCCCACTTGTCCTCACAAGTGTATGTGCGATAACCGATTCTCATATCCTAAAATTTCTCCCACTCAATGTAAACCAATTTGCAAATCCGTATTCACAAAGGTCGTATTTTACAAGCGATCATTATCAAGAGTGGTTTCCCCGACTAGAGAGTAACTTAACTGATAAACGAATCATCATTCAAGCATGGCCATGCATTTTAGTTACTACTCCTCGAGTGGCCCTGAGAAATAACTATACCTGATAAAGGTTGGATATTTTCCTCAACTCGAATCCTGCCGATGTAAGCACAAGTATGAAATGACCCGGAAAAAATCTACTTAGCCTCCGATTACGGTGATCACCGTCGAGAAATAAACCAAAGTCACCCAAAAGCGCCTTAATCTCAAGAGACAGTCGATAGTCAAAAGAATCGACTCTAGGAACACAATGGATGTCCTATCCACGACTAGGCACCGAATGTTTTTAAACAGTTAGGACTCCATTACGTTGTCACAAAAAGTTGTCCTACGAGGTATCGTTATAATCTCGCATCCGTGATCGATCGATCAACCGTTTGACTTATGGCTCGTTGAACCCACCATCAATCGACTGCACAATATAATAGCCAGAGTTATCAGCTCTTGTAGGCGATTACGGACCAAAACAAATATAATGTAATTCAGTTCACTTTGTGGCGTTCAATGTTGTCAGTACAATCCACATGAAAAACAAAATATTATAAAAACGATGAAGTTATAAATAGTATATGAAAAAGATAATGTATCAAATCAATAATCAACTACTACAACTCAGGAACGCGTTTAATTCCCATGGAAATAACGTGCCCTCCATGCTTATCATATTTCAATGGCTCAGTAGTAGAATCTGCTACAACATTCTGTTTGGAACTCTTACATCTGACCGCGGCACCATTAAGAGTGAAGACGCACCCGGATTGAGATTTTGAATCATCTCGATCCGTTTGGAATCTAGCATCTGCGTAACCGATTGCGCATAGCTTAGTATCGCCTCCATAAGCCAATACCATATCCTTAGTCCTCCGTAGGTACTTGAGGATGTTTTTAACAGCTATCCAGTGTGTTTCACCTGGATTCTTTTGGTACCGACTCGTCATACTCAATGCATATGTCACGTCTGGACGTGTGCATATCATGGCATACATGATTGATCCTATTGCAGATGCATAAGGAACACGACTCATGCGCTCAATCCCTTCAGGCATCGCGGGTGACTGAGACTTGCTCAACTGCATCCCAGACGTCATTAGAAGGTTCCGCTTCTTGGAGTTGGTCATTTTGAACTTCTCAAGAATCTTATCCAAATAAGAATCTTGACTAAGTGATAACGTCCGTCGTGATCTATCTCGGTAGATACGGATTCCCAAAATGCGTTGTGTCTCACCCATATCTTTCATCTGGAAATAGTTCTTCAACCATTCTTTAACCGAAGATAGGAGAGGAATGTCATTCCCAATCAAGAGTATGTCATCGACATACAATATCAAGAATACAATCTTGCTCCCACTCGACTTGGTATATAAGCATGGTTCCTCGACCGATCGAGTGAAACCATACTCTTTTATCACCTGGTCGAAACGATGATTCCAACTCCGAGAAGCTTGCTTAAGTCCATAAATGGAACGCTTAAGCTTGCATACTTTCTTAGGATGTTCAGGATCTATGAAACCTTCGGGTTGCACCATGTACAACTCTTCCTCCAAATAACCGTTTAAGAAGGCGGTTTTCACATCCATTTGCCAAATTTCATAATCATGAAAAGCGGCAATCGCTAAGGTTATCCGAATGGAACGTAGCATGACTACAGGTGCAAAAATCTCATCATAATGCAATCCGTGCACTTGAGTGAAACCTTTTGCCACTAGTCGTTCCTTATAGGTATCTGGTTGCGCGTCTACAGAACGCTTTATTTTGTAAAGCCATTTGCACTGTAGAGGTTTTACCTTATTAGGTAAATCAACAAGATCCCATACGTCATTCTCATACATAGAGTCCATCTCGGATTGCATGGCTTCGAGCCATAGCATTGAGTCGGAACAGGCCATAGCACCTTTATAGGTAGCGGGTTCATTACTCTTTAGGAGTAAAACGTCATTCTCCTCGACCATACCAATGTATCTGTCCGGAGGATGAGAGACTCTACCCGACCTCCTAGGTTCCTCAGGAATATTAACAGTATCATCAGTTGGAGGAACAACTTCCTCCATCTGTTCTTCGGTTGTTGATTCTGGAATCTCCAACAGCTCGAAGGTTCTATTACTTGTCTTGTTCTCGAGAAATTCTTTCTCTAAGAACGTCGCACTAGCCGCAACAAAAACTCGATGTTCGGTAGGCGAATAGAAGTAATGACCACATGTTCCTTTTGGATAACCTATAAAGTATGTCTTGACCGATCGCGGGCCGAGCTTATCCTCGTGTCTCCACTTGACATAAGCCTCGCAGCCCCAAACCCGAATAAAGGACAAGTTAGGGACCGTTCCCTTCCACATTTCATATGGAGTCTTGTCGACAGCTTTAGTCGGACTTCGGTTAAGTATAAAAGCAGCTGACAAAAGAGCAAAACCCCATAATGAATCAGGCACTACCGTGTGACTCATCATGGATCGAACCATATCAAGTAGGGTTCGATTTCTCCGTTCGGACACACCATTTAATTGAGGTGTTCCAGGTGGAGTTAACTGCAAAACAATTCCACAGTCTTTAAGGTGTTGATCAAACTCATTTGAAAGATATTCGCCACCCCGATCTGAACGGAGTGTTTTAACCATTCTACCCATTTGGTTTTCAACCCTGTTCTGGTATTCCTTGAATTTCTCAAAGGACTCACTTTTGTGCTTCATTAAGTAGACAATCCATATCTACTTAAATCGTCCGTGAAAGTGATAAAATATCTATAGCCATCTCTAGCGGTAATTGACATAGGTCCACAAACATCATTATGTATGAGTCCTAATAGGTCACTAGCGCGCATTCCAACACCTTTGAAGGAAATTCGAGTCATTTTGCCAATGAGACATGATACACACGTGCCATATGTAGAAAATTCGAATGCGGGAATAGTCCCATTATCGACGAGTTTCATTATACGTTTCTCATTTATGTGTCCCATTCGACAGTGCCATAGATAGGTTTGATCTTTGTCACCAACCTTTAATTTCTTATTATTTACGTGTATTACTTCCGTGGTTTGATCTAAGATGTAAATTCCATTCATGGAAACCACTTTGCCATAAATCATTTCATTGAAAGAGAAAATACAGCTATTATCCTTTATTAAAAATAAAAATCCGTCTTTATCAAGTACGGAAACTAAAATAATGTTCTTAGACAAACTGGGTACATAGTAACAGTTATTTAAAAATAACTCAAAACCACTAGGGAGTTGGATTACATATGTTCCCTTCGAGACAATAGCAACTCTGGCTCCATTCCCGACTCGCAGGTCAACATCACCCTTTCCGAGAGGTGTGATGTTTCTTAGGCCCTGCAAATGATTACACATATGAGAACCACAACCAGTATCAAGTACCCAAGTTCTGAAACTTGCATGGTTAATCTCAATCATATGAATATAAGATGACATACCAACAGGAACGACGCGGCCTGCTTTAATGTCCTCACGGTACACGGGAAAGTTCCTCCTCCAATGTCCAGTCTTGTGACAATGGTGGCACTCAATGTCACCGCCCTTGCTCTTTGCCTTGCCCTGTGAGCCACTAGTCTCACCGGGCCCACTCTTACCGTTTCCTGGCTTCTTGAATTTTGGCTTACCTACAGTTAGGTCGCCTGAAGCTTTGTCCTTACCTTTACCCTTGTTGGAAATCGTGAGCACATCCTGCTTCATGCTCCCACTCAATTTCATATCCTTCTTGGTCTGTACGAGAAGGGAGTGTAACTCATGAGGACTCTTTTTCAAGTCATTCATGTAGTAGTTCGCCCTGAAAAGGGCAAAACCATCGTGAAGAGAATGAAGCATTCGGTCAATGACAATGCTCTCACTGATTTTACAATCAAGTGCCTCCAATTTCTCGACATTCTCAATCATGTTAAGAATGTGTGGGCTAACCGGTTGGCCCTTTTGGAGTTTCGCATCAAAGAAGCGACGGGTATGCTCATAAGTAACGATCCTCGGTGCTTTTGAGAACTCGTTAGTGAGCGTGGTGAAAATCTTGTTCGCACCTTGGGCAATGAAGCGTCTCTGAAAATTGGTTTCCATTGCAAAGATGAGTACGTTCTTTATCGCACCCGCTTCCATAACGAAATCACTATAAGCAAGTGACTCGTGAACTCCGACATTGGGGCCTGGGTTTACCGGTATTGGCTCAGTTAAGTACTTGAGCTTACCGTCAGCAATGGCAGCATTCCGTAGTGCTGCCTCCCAGTCCGCAAAGTTGGACCTATCATTCTTCAGTCGCGTGTACTGATTCATGTTGTCCATAAGAACTTTCAGCCAGGACTCGCGTCCAAGTGTGGCACTAGGCATTGGGATTTCGTTATTTCCAGCCATTTGTTGCAACAGTAAAATAAACGTGTTCTACACTGCAAAAAGAAGAATAAATAATAAGCATGTGCATCGATTTTAATTTAAGTCTAATGATCTAATGTCATAACGCGAAAACTCAAGCATTTATACAATTGACCTTCCTCAAGAATTATATAAATGATCCCAAGACTCAATTATCTGTAAATTGATAAGCCAACCTTTTGGCTAATTCTTACTGTTAGAATTCTTGGTCGATAAATTTCTGCAAATTCTATCTTTAGTCCATCATAATCACGAGAAACTCTTCGGACTATAATGTTGAGATAAACTAAGTCAACACAAACTACTTACCCAACGTAGAAGGGGTCATATTATGCCTACCGACGAAGAAGGGATTCATAGTTGTTTGCCCTTATAAAGACTAATCTCAATTTCCGTTTTAGAGGAAGATCCCATCAACTTTATTTTAATTCATTTTAAGTGAACTAATATCTAGCATGCGTGAATGAATAAACTAAGATGATGGCTTAATAAACATGTGACATCTGTACGTCTATGAAAACTAACATACAACCTATATGTGTCAATTTTCATGCATTTTAGTAGTAGGTGGTTTGGTTTTAGGCGGAAAATGATGCATAAACTATCATGTGAATGAAAAGCAATATGAATGAAAAACGTAAAAACAATAATAAAGTCCTAGTGTGGCCTATCCTATCAAAATGAACATTAAATACAAATTTGGAATCCATCCTTGGACCCGAGAAACTTGTCTCGATGTTCCATCTTGATCCATGTAGCGGGAGTGAGCTCCAATCTCCATCTTTAGTCTTCTTTGAAAATTACAATAAATAAATTTACATAATAAACCTATTTATTACATTCTAATTTCAAAACCCAAAAACTAAAGAAAAATAAAGGAGATTCGAGATCTCAAATTACATTAAAAATTATGTTCCCATCATTACGAAAACATAATTTGACTAAGGCCACACTAGGTATTATAAATTACAACCGATTGCAAAAAAAAATACGTAAATTAAACCATTCAAACGATTCATTCAACAAAAATAAAAGCATCAACTAAATAAATTAAACATTCATGACACAATTCCTTAATTATGTTGATTAATTTATCCAAACCACCTATTTAATTGATCAAATTAAGTGAGAATTCCTCAATTACTCACTATAAATTTACGTAATTTATTTTCGCAGTACGATTTTTACTCATTACAGTACATTTTATACAATTTACCAAAATTTACTCACTATAAATTTACGTAACTTATCTCTCAACAAAATGACCTCTAAAATTTACCAAATTTCTTGAAAGTAGAATCTTATTCAATTGTAAACAACATCTGATTTGCTCATTACAAATTTAATCATGAAATTAATATTGACTCCACTTTCTTTGGTTTCTTTCGCAAGGTTTGGAGTTTATACTTTATTAGGGTTTGGTTTTGCGGTTCGGTGGTAGGATTATTAACGACTGAATTGAGACATGCCCTTTGAAATTAGTGCAAGTAAATACCACAATGACCATTTGTTTTGTCCATTTAACAATAATAGCGGCGTGGATCCACCTTCTGGAGCATAAACTAGTTTTATATCCGTGGAAAAAATGCACGGGTTGCTTTTAAAAATGCAAGCAAATTATGAAGATTTTTGTAAAATTCATTTAATTTCAATGGATAGGAACCGAACAATCATATGACACGACTATTCTGAACATATACCTTTTGGACTTTTGCTCTATATAAAAATAGTGTTAAGCAATATAGTAGACGAAATATTATTAAGCAAATATCTGAAAGTTCAAACATGTAAATCCCATATTATCATTTAAGACGGGTATACCTATCATAAGTTTAAGACGAATCTAATACGGAGTATTATAAATAAGACTAAACAGAATGCATATGCATAGGGAAAAATCAAAAAAATTGTCCAACATACGCATTTTGGATGATATTAGACTCGTTTTAAAGTGATGACGGATACCTCTATTTTAATGAAATGTATACTCCATCCTATTCACTCATTTCCTCCCTCTTTTCGTTTTCATGATAGTCGGATTTTCTTCTCTCTTTCTTTTTTTGAAAGGTTTTGTGTTGTCCAAAATCAATTGTATGTGGGGTAGAGTGTTTTATGTGGTCTAAAACCATTTTCTTATTTCTTGTGCAAAATGGAAAGGGAAAAAAAATGAGTGAATAAGAGAGTATAAAGAACGACCTATACTTTATGGATTTTAAAAATATAAAAATAATGAAATAACAATGGAGTATTATTTGTGGGATACTCATACTATATGGCTATTGACTTTAGTCGCTATTTTCATACGGTCGGTCCTCGTTCATTGTTGTAGGTTAAATGAGCCAAAGTGAGTGTTAAAGACTCGGCACATACCCATATACTCTTAAAGAAACCTAACCTACTCAACTTTTAACACACACCCTCACGGTCTCACCTAGTCACCGTGACTCTTTCTCCGTCAAAAAAAAATGAAAAAAGGAAAAGCCTCACTCTTAAATCTGAATCCTCTCTATCTCTCACCCTCCCTGCATATTTATATGTTTGTTATTGTCTTTGTCAAATTTTCCAATTTTAATACTTTATTCACTCTTTTTTATTTTTTTCTTCGTATTTTCCTCTTACAACGGGTTTGCATGAGGATTTTAGAAGTCAAATTTGAATTTATTTTATTGGGGTATTATATGAAGTAATTAATGTAAGTATTTTCCCTAATTTATATTTGTTTTTTTAATAGTCGATTTAATGGCCTTATGAGCATATTATTTGGTTCTTTTTGCCTGTTTCATGTCAATACTATATTTTTTAATGTTTCAAAAATTTTATTTTTTCGCAAAAATCTGCTCAGTATCACTATTCGCTACAACATTTCTTTTTCAGAACTGATAAGTATTATTGTTGTGATGATTTTTTTGCGATTTGAAATGATTTTTTTTCTTTTACTTTGACTAATTCTGTAATATATTACTGCATTTTATGTATACGTTTTCTTTACAAAAATTCCTGTTTTCAATTTTTTTTACCGGTTTTTCAAGTTTTCTTGCATTGATTTTATTTCTAATATTTTTTTAATGAAAGTTACTCATAAAAAAGATCATTTTATATGAGCATATTATATAACATAGTATTCATAATAATAATTAACTAATAATATAGTGAAAGAGTAAATAATGAGTCGTGGAAATAGGAGAGAGGGTAATTAATCAAGGAAAACATGATAATAGGGGAGAGAGAGGAATTAATTAGCAAATGAGGAGAGAGGGGACCTAAACATTTAGGTTTGAACGTGGGATGAATTTTCTCTAAAATGTTGCAGCCAATAGGAAGCTTTTAAAGGCTTCAGCTTTTATAGATATAGGATTATGCAAATAAGGTGGTGTTATGCGCACATCTAATTTTTGTCTACTGTTTATCTGTTGGATGTCTTGTTGCTCTATTTAACCAAGAACGAGAGGTGGTGGGGAGTGTGGTGGTGCCAAGTTTGGTTGCCGGTTGACGTAGGTTGGGGGTCGAGTGCCGAGGCGATTGCCGCAGGGGGCTCGGTGGGGGTGGTGAATGGAGTACTTTTTTCATTCTTTTTCTTGCGTAGTACATGCTTAAATTTATGGGAGGGGTAATTTGGTCAAAAGTGTACTACGTTGAGTAAAATATGTACTGCGAAAATCAATACCCTATGAATTTAATCCATCAATATTTTAAACTGCTTTAAAATAATTAGGTATCTATAAATTATGAACCGCTTCACAATAATTAATTGGCCAAAATCAAAACAAAAAAAACTTTTCTCCTTTTGGTCTCGGCATAAAATAAAAACAACAAAACATTTTCTTTAAAATTTATCTCGGTAAAAACCAAAACAACCAAATAAATAATTGTTTTTAGTCACGAATTAAGTCACAACCGTGGCTAATAAATGTGTTCCACCACGAATTAAGTCACGACCGTGGCTAATAATTATTTTTAGCCACACCGTCGTGGCTAATTAGGATTTCTTGTCACGGGTAAATTACACCGTGACTAATTACAGGTCTTAGCCATGCACTGTCGTGGCTAATAATTTTGCTATAATAACATATAATAGTACAAAATGATTCAAATTGGTTAAGTTATTAATTAGTGTTATATTTGTCACACATACATTTTTAATGGTTGAATTAAATCCTTAATATAAAAGTACCTATTTTTATTTAAATATCACACAAGTTTTTATTAGTTGTTTTATATCATTGTGTTTTTAAGATGAAAAGTTTAAGTGGGAGTTGTTACCCCCGAGGTTTCTTACTTTATATCCTCCATTTTTTATAAGAATATTTTGACATATGAAAATCCTAGCATAGAGTTGAGATGCGATATTATTATTGATTTTTTTTTTTCAAATAGTATTCTTGTAAAAACAGCTGCTTAGCAGAAGTCATTTTTAAATAAAGTCGGTCAAAGTTCACCCAATAAACATTCATTTATGATCAATATTATTCAGATAAATTCAGTCAAAAAAGAAAGGGCCTAACAAAAGAAAAAGTTTATTATTATGAAAGTAATTATCTACTAAAACTTCACTTGACACACGGTTTGATTTTCTGGGTCAGGTTAGATTGACTTATTACGGGTTTTCAACAATTTGGGTCAACCCGGATAGGTTCTTGTCATTTCGGGTTAAGTCATTTTAATGTCTGTTGTTGTCAAGTTATTTAATTTATAAATAATGCCCAGTGTGGAACAATAAACACTTGATCGATAATTATATTACGTATGCTGAATTTCGGAATTATTATTGTAAACATGGTCCACGAGAAATACAAAAATAATAATTTTAACTCGAAAATTATATCCTGCTTAAGGTAAATGTCATCATTTAAACGACAAAATGTTGCAGCCTGGAAAAAAATTTTAACAAATTTTTTGTATTAAAAAATTGTTACATTTTATTGTGAATGGGTCACATCTATTCTGTTTTAAGTTTAAGACGAAAAATGACCATTTCAAGGGAGACTTATCGACAAACGCATCCTCCTTAAATTAGAAGAATAAGTCAACTAAAAAATTTTCTTGCTCAAATTTTCTAGCAAGGGAACAAACTATTATTATGTAGAATTAAGCCCATACATGATTAATTGGTTATATCATCTTTAAAATCTTCCGATACCAAAAGGGGTGAGATAAATTGGTATATCTTTAGAAGTATTCAATGGCAATATTAATGTTTTTGTAACGTCTTATATGTAAAAGTTGTATTTGGTAAATTTCAATCATATACAATCTTCTTTTACAAAAAAATATAGGGTACATTTTTTTTAACACAAATTATAGGTACACCAATTCTCATTGAAGACAGACACTTTTCGTCACAAGGTGAAGACGGGTTAAATGTCGCCATTTTAACGACAAAATGTGACCATTTTAATGACAAATTATTATACCTTAGGAAATTGTTCCGGTTACTTTTCAATTAAAATGGTTACATTTTCGTCTTAAATGGGCACATTTTACCCCGCCTTCAGCTTGTGATGAAATGTATCCGTCACAAGCAAGACGCTTTGTTATAGGTAAGACGGTTTTATATTGTGAGATATATCATTTTTATTAAAAATTATTCACATAATGCTAGTAAGTGAGTTGTTTTTTTTACGCATTGAAATCATCTCATAGTATAAGACCGTCTCAGGCAATAATATTTTTTTAAATTATTAAAATCCGTATACATCACAATCTAAAATATAGTGTATTATCACGTGATAGAAAAATACTGGCTGTCATTATTACTAGAATTAACTATCAAATTAACAATTTATAAACCTAACTAGACTCTACTAACTACTAACAATAAGGTAGTAATATGGTAAGCAAGAGTCGAACCCAAGAGAAGGACCTTAAACTAAGACTTGAGTTGTAAACTATTTAAGACACTAATGACAATTTAGACTCAATAAATTAAACTAATCACAAACAATGGCTATTAACAATGTTCAACATATAGGAAACATAGATGGAAAAGGCATTTGGTTGGAAACAAACATGAAAAAGAGTAAAATTAGAGACTTTCCTATTGAGACAATTCAACAAACAACTAGTATGCAAGATTCAATAAGATGGAGAAACTTGGTGTAAAATGGTTCAACATCTACTTCCTAAGCACAAAGACTCTCTCTTTTCTTCCCTCAACAATTACTCAACAACTTTTGTAAGATGGTGATTACTTGCTCCTAAGCTAGAGTAGTTAATCCGACTTATATGGTCACCCAATTGAAAACCACAACAAGGCTTACACACAAGAGCATTAAAATCAATTCCAAACAAAAGAAGTCAAGATTAATCCTTTAGGAGGCTTAATCCAACTAACCCAAGGATCAACATGCAAATTCCACCCACAAAGATACAAACTTTAAACCAAATTCACAAAGATGCAAGCTGGCTACTAGGATTGCAATAATAAGATGATTAACATGCAAGGTTAGCTACTCCTAACACAATAACATCCAACATAAACATGAACATCAAGGAATATGCAATAATTATTGAGGAAAGATTAAGAAATTCTTACAAAGCTTAAGGAATTATAGTGTCAACCAAATTACACCAAGCAAAAGGGTCTAGCCTTCCATACCAACAGATGAATCTAAGGTTAATGGAAATATTGACATCAAAATCCAACTAAAGATTACAACTTTCTCCAAAATACTATGTTTTTCCTTTATACAAGTCTTTTCGATTATTCAATAATGAGGTGCTAATCTAGGTTTTCAAAACATGAAAACTATATATAGGGCTGCACTTCCTTCTAGGTTAAACGGTCTCATGAAAGCCCAAACAAAGAATGTTAAGTTTAGCCCGTGTTTAATTAAGAATGCGCAGGATCTAGGAAGAGTCAAAGACTTTGATCATGTGGATCTCCTCCAACCCTTGAGTGTTGTAGAATTAATTTCCTCAAACGAGGTTTTGATCATCCGGGACTTCTCCCACATACTTTTCCACAAAAAGGGTGATTAAGCCCCCACCATTAATAGGACCCCCACTTTCTTTTCTGGTGCTTCAAGCTTGAGTTTACAAAAGGTCTTGCCCAATCCGGCACACTCTCCCCTTCCGGAAGCATAGTCCAAAGGCACTCCCTCATCGCATCACTTACCTTTGTGGGTTCTCCTATAGAGAGAAACCAACAAGCTATACTACTTGTCAAAATTCGGATCACGGGGTTAGAAATGGCGGAAAGTTTATAATTGTGGTCTTGGGTTTGCCTCCCCGTGAGGCGACACCATATCTCATTGAGCTTCCCTTTAGGTGGGTTAACCGGGAAGGTTTTTTGTGACTTGCAAGACTTCCCGGACTTCATCAAATGTGATTGAGTGCCACACTTTATGAAGTCGAAAATTCACCCTCTCATTAACTCCCTCCCCCGTCTTGGTGATAGTGGTGAGGAATTCAAAAGTGTAAGACCGGTATGTATCCTCATAGATGTCCATGTACCTCTCTAGCACCACCTGACTCAAAAGTTTGAATGTGAGTTCCTCAATGCCTAGTTTTTGGAGGGTTTCGCAGTGGAGGAATTTGGTAATGGATAAAGGGTTGTCTTTTTCAAGTTTTTTGAAAATTTTCTTTTGTTCGGCATTCAATCCCTCATCCCCCATAAATGGTCTGGGAGCACTAGGTTCTCCTTGTTGAGCGGCCTTTCTTTTTCCGAAAACCATTGTACCTAGCAAGAAGGAGTAACAACACTACCAACAAAGCACTCAAAACTGTTTTTTCACTCTTTGAGGCAATTCAACAAACACCTTCTGTGCACTACTTCAAGAAGGTAGTAGTGAATGATGTTTGATGAATACCTTTGCCCTTACTCAGAAAATGAATTTAACCCAGCAATTATACACTACAATTAACAATCACATCACAATCCAAAATTTCACAAAAAATTGCATCTATTTTCGGATTTCTCAAAGCAATAAAGAAAGAGTTTGGAAAAGTTATCTTATACCTCTTCGAATCCAGTTAAAATGCTCAATGATTGATGTATAATGCAAATAAACCTCCAAGAATGCTCCAATACCCCAGCAAAAATCACTTGAAATGCTTGAAACAAGAAGCTTGGAAAGTTAGGGTTTGGGACAAAATTGGGTAAAAGTCAGATTTTTTTATGTGCAAAGTTAGTGAGTGATGATGGTATGTTGGTTGGGGATGAATTTGATGATGAAGTTGGGGATTTTTTGAAGTTTAAGAGGGATTTTAATCGATGTTTGAAGGTGGAGTTGATGTTTTTGGGTGAAAAGGTGTCGAAATAATGAGAGAAAGGGTTGGTTTGTTTGGATTTTAGGCGTTTTCATCAACCCGTGACAACTCACTGAGCAGGCTGCGCAAATGTGCGCATGCTGCGCTTTGAGGCGCAGGCTGCGCTTTTGACTGGAGTCCGTGCTTGAATCTTGAATTCCAACTTCTTCCCTTGTTGAAATATCTTGCCTTCTTTTGTGCCTTTCTCTCATTTGACCCATGTAGTTGATCTCCCGAGTTATTTCGACTCCCATTATGACTTGACACGCTTCCCGAGAATTTGATGCTTATAAACATGATGAAAGTAATACTAGATAAGAAAGCGGTAAATTCTACACTAAGGAGAGTGTATTTACAAAGGTTGCCGTATTTTTAACGTCGATGGCTCGACTTAGTGCTTCATTTCATCATGCTTGATAGATGGGATCTTCCAAGGTGACTTTTTCCACCATTTGTGGTTCCATTCCTTCATGATATGGCTTGAGACGTTGTCCATTCACTTTTATCATCTTCCCCGTACTTGGGTTTTCAACCTCTATCGCTCCATGAGAATGGACCTTCCTCGCAATGTATGGTCCGAACCATCTTGACCTTAGCTTTCTGGAGAACAATTTGAGCCTATTTTGGAAGACAAGAACTTTGGTACCTTCCTTGAACTCCCTACGACTTATCATCCGGTCATTCCATATTATTGTTTTCTCCTTGTATATGGCGGCATTGTTGTAGGAGTCAAGACGAATTTCCTCAATCTCTTGAAGTTGAAGCTTCCTATGGAGGCCCGCATCATCTAGGCTTTGATTGAAATACTTGATTGCCCAATAGGCCTTATGCTCTACCTCCAAGGGGAGGTGGCATGCCTTGCCATAGATGAGCCGGTACGGGGAAAACCAATCGGGGTCTTGTAAGCGGTGCGATATGCCCAAAGAGCGTCGTTCAACCTTTGACTCCAATTTTTTCTATCGGGGTTCACCGTCTTCTCTAGGATCCCCTTTATCTCCCGATTTGACACCTCCGCTTGCCCATTTGTTTGAGGATGGTAAGCGGTGGAGATTTGTGTATGACCCCGCATTTCTTGAGTAGTCCCTCCATAATTCGGTTGCAAAAGTGAGTGCCTCGGTCACTTATCAATGCTCTCGGATACCCAAATCTTGAAAATATGTGGCTTTGTACAAAACTTGAAACGGTTCTCGCATCGTCATTCCGGGTTGGTATGGCCTCAACCCATTTCAAGACATAGTCCACCACCAAAAGAATGTAGAGATGTCAATTTGACTTAGAGAATGTCCCCATAAAGTCTATCCCCCATACATCAAAGATATCCAAGTAGAGCATGGTTTGTTGAGGCATTTCATTCGTCCTTGATATGTTTCCAACCCGTTGGCACTTGTCACAAGTCTTTTTGAAGATGTGGGCATCCTTGAAAATGTTTGGCCAATAGAACCCACTTTCAAGTATTTTCCTAGCCGTCCTTTGGGGTCCAAAGTGACCTCCGCATGTATATTTATGACAATTTTTTAGAATAGGTGGTATCTCCACATCCGACACACAGCGTCGGATAACTTGGTTTTAGCACATTTTTCAAAGATAGGGATCATCCCATATGTAAAACCGGGCATCGGCCTTAATCTTGTTCCTTTGACTAGATGACAAAGAAGTAGGAAACTTCTTATTCACCATTTAATTCACCAAGTTGGCATACTAAGGTTCCGTCATTCTTAATGCATAAAGAGATTCATGAGGCAAACTTCCATCAACTACCCCCATTCTTTGCATTTGTTGATCATCAAGGTGTAAGCGACTAAGGTGATCGGCCACAACATTTGCCAACCCCTTCTTCTCCCTTATTTCAATGTCGAATTCATTTAATAGGAGGACCCACCGCATAAGCCTCGGTTTGGTGTCTTTCTTGCACACAAGTTGAGTGATTGCTTTGTGGTCGGTGTAGACAATCACTTTGACCCCTAATAAGCACGACCAAAACATATCAAGAGCATATACCACCACCAAGAATTCCTTCTCGGTTGTAGTGTAATTCTTTTGGGCATCATTGAGAAAGGAGAAAGCATATTGAATGATATAAGAGGCTTTGTCCTCGTTTTGCCCCAACACAGCTCCAATGGAAAAATCGCTCGCATCCGTCATGATCTCAAATGGCCGATTCCACCTCGGTGCTTAGATGATTGGGGCCGATATAAGGCTTTCCTTCAACAAGTCAAATGCTTTCCTACAATCATTATCAAACACGAACTCTACATCCTTGTGCAAGAGGTTGCACAAAGGGTTAGCGATTTTGGAAAAATACTTTATTAACCTTCGGTTTAAACCTGCGTGTCCCAACAACGACCTCACGTCTCGAGTATTAGATGGATACGGCAAGCTTTTAATCACATCCACCTTTGCTGTATCCACCTCAATCCCTCTTTTCGACCCTATATGTCCTAGCACGATGCCACTACTCACCATTAAATGACACTTTTCATAATTTAGTATAAGGTGAGAGTCTATACACCGTGTTAGGACCATAGCTAGGTGGTCTAGACATGACTCAAAGAAGTCTCCATGGATGGTGAAATCATCCATGAAGGCTTCCAATATGCGCTCCACATAACCGGAGAAAATGCTCATCATGCAACGTTGGAAAGTTCCCGGGGCGTTGCACAATCCGAAAGGCATGCGACGATAAGCATATGTACCAAATGGGCAAGTGAAAGTTGTTTTGCATTGGTCCTCCAGGTGAATAGGGATTTGAAAATACCCGGAGTACCCGTCCAAAAAACAATAATACTCTTTTCCACCTAACCTCTCGAGCATTTGATCTAGAAAGGGTAGGGGAAAATGGTCCTTCAAAGTGACTTAGTTGAGACGACGATAATCAATAAATACCCTCCATCCCGTTTGTAAACGGGTGGGAATCAATGCCCCTTGGGTATTCTTAATTACCGTCACCCCGCCTTTTTTTGGTACAACTGGAGTAGGACTTACCCATTGGGAATCACTAATGGGGTAGATGATTCCCATTTGAAGTAGCTTGATGACTTCCTCTTTCACCACCTCCATCGTCAGTGGGTTGAGTCTTCTTTGAGGTTGTCTCACGGGCTTTGCCTCTTTTTCCAATCGAATCTTATGCATGCAAGTGCTTGGACTTATCCCTTTGATATCGGCTATGCTCCACCCAAAAGCTTCCCTATGATCTTTCAACATGGTCACTAACCTCTCTTCTTGCTCCTTCTTTAGTTGGTTTGAGATAATCAATGGAAGAGTGTTATTTGCTCCCAAGAATATGTATTTGAGGTGATTTGGAAGAGGTTTTGGTTCATGTTTAGGTGGTTTTATGGTAGAGGGTAAGGGTCGCTGTAGGTTGGCTTCAAGTGGAAGAAAGGCTTTTTTGACTAAAAGAGGAGAGCAATGCTAGTTGTGTGGGGTGCCAGTCCAAAGGGCAGGCTGCACCCATCTGGGCAGGCTGCACCACATTGCGCAGGCTGCGCCATTCTCTACAGGCTGCGTTTTGTGCTGGAGTCGGGTGCTCGTTTTTGCTAGTCTCAAATTCCATCTCCCCAACTAGGGGCTCTTCTTTCTCCAAGTCTTCGGAGTGCTCTTGCACATCATGAGACAACACTACACGCAAACCTTCTTGGCCCAAATCGTTAGTGAGGGCAACCTCAAGGGGGTCCCTTTAACATAAATTATACACTTGGGCGACAATTGGTTCGATTATATTCAAGAAATAGTATGAATGTGAGTCGTTAGGTTGCCTCATAACATCATAGATGTTTATGTGAGTGTCTTTCCGTCAAATTTCATAGTGAGGTTTCCATTAGACACATCAATCTTTATCTTAGAGGTTTTCATGAAGGGCCTTCCTAAAAGGATCGGAGTGTGTAATACCCTATATATTTTTGGTATTTTATATATGCTTATTTAATTAACTTAGAGATTTATTAAATTTATTATAACGGCTTAAAGTTTTATTAAGACACGTCCAATGTTTATTTTCAGTTTAAAAACGAGAGATCAATTTAAGTTCAAGAGTATTTTATTTTCTTTGTTTGGCTCGCTTAAGTTTATAGACCCAACTTATTCTATAAAATTATTTTATATTTCTATATATCATTTGTTAACCCTAAAGTATCTCAATCCCTACCGTATATAAACCGCTTTACTAATTCCTCCTGTCTACTAGCTTCCTAATACGTGTTTTTTTTTAAGTGTTACCTCTTAAAACTTAGATGTCAATTGATCTATAGTAATCAATCACCAGCTCCTTCTTGTTGAGATCAATTGGTGGCGTAAAACGTCTTGTCCTCTTAATTTCCTTTGGCTTACACCTTGCTTTTGAGGAACCTTATGCTTCCACTAATACAATCATCTATCCGATTGATTTTCGTTGAGTTTGGATTTTAATCTGGTTATGCTATTTAAGGTAACACGATTCTACCGATCCTATTATAATTATTATTATTATTTTTCGGGGTTATATGATTATGTGTAATTTATACATGTTGTATTAATTTAAATTGATTATTGATAATGAATGTGATATTATTTATATAGTAGTTATACTATTTTATTGTTAAGGTAATTAATTTGTGAGGTGGGTACAATTTATGCGTGGGTTGAGTTTGGTTATTGAGATGGAAAGTTCGAGATTGTGAAAATTGGTTTTTATAAGGAAATCTAACGCTCAAAGATAAGCTAATGTACCATTGCTCAATTAGGCTATCAAGGTGGAGTTTATTAAATATAGCTATGGGATTTAGCAAAGTTCAAGTCAAAAGCTAACAGGGAGTATGTCGGTGTAGATAAGCATAATTGCATGATACATACAAGAGTATCCGTGTGATATTTTATATTGAGTTTGACGTCTTGGATGTATATATTGTGTTTGATTTGTCGATTGTTTTGAACTAGACTCGTGGGTGAGTAGCTTAGAGTATTACCCTAAGTGTTGAGCACGGTTCATTATTGAACCTCTGACGATATTAATATTGAAATTGAGATTGGTTACCGGTATTGAGTTATGAGGCCGTTGTGCCATATTGTGTTTACGGTCCAGAGTGACCCTGACTATTGAGTTATATTATGAGATTGGAATTGATATTGAGATAGATGTTAATGTGTAATCCCCTAATTAGGGTGATTAGCAAAGCTTCATATATATACTAGGCAATATACAATATTCTGTTACCTAATTACAAGGCTAAATATAATACGGAATATATCATCTAAATATTTACATATTTACACTAATACGCCCCCACAGTTGGAGCGGGAGGAGGGTGGACGCTCAAGCTGGATCGAAACCGAGTAAAGAGATATCGGGGAAGTCCTTTTGTAAAAATATCGGCATATTGATGTTCAGACGGGACATGAACGACACGAACAGAACCAACTTGAACTTTCTCACGCACAAAATGTATATCAATTTCAATGTGCTTAGTGCGTTGATGTTGAACAGGGTTGCCAGCCAAATAAACAGCGGAAACATTGTCACAGTAGACTAGAGTAGCACGCAAGATAGGAACATGAAGTTCACACAATAAATTTTGTAGCTAACTAGTCTCAGCAACGGCATTAGCAACACCACGATACTCGGCCTCTGCACTGGACCGAGAGACAGTCGGTTGTCCTTTAGAGGACCATGAAACAATATTGTCTCCCAAAAAGACACAATAGCTAGATGTCGATCGACGGGAATTGGGACACCCACTCCAATCAGCATCAGAATATGCTGTAATAGACAAAGATTTAGACTTGGAAATAGTGAGACCATAAGCAAGTGTACCTTTCACATATCGGAGCAAGCGTTTGAGGAAATGAAGATGCGGCTCACGCGGGGCATGCATAAATAAACACACTTGATGAACAGCATAGGCAATATCAGGCCGAGTAATAGTCAAGTATTGTAAGGCGCCAGCCAAACTGCGATAAAGAGATGGGTCAGAAATTCTAGGACCGGCAGTGGCGTCGAGTTTAGAGCCAACATCGACAGGCGTAGTAGTAGGGTTACACGAAGTCATAGAGGCGCGGCTAAGAATGCTTTCAGCATATTTTTCCTGCGTCAGAAACAAACCATTACGGGTGCGTGTAACCGTGATACCCAAAAAATGGTTAAGGACCCCCAAATCAGTCATAGAAAATTCCTGCGACAAAGAAGCAATAATACGCTGCGACAGGGCCGTGTTAGATGCAGTGAGAATAATGTCGTCCACATACAATAAGATATAAGCAGCGTCAGCCCAGAACGATATATAAATAGTGAAGTGTCACATACACTATTTTTAAAATCCTGTGAAATAACAAAAGTCGCGAACCGTTGAAACCAGGCACGAGGGGCTTGCTTAAGACCGTATAATAACTTACGCAAGCGACAAACATGCGATGGAGCTGATTTATCAACGAATCCCGGGGGCTGGTGCATATACACAGTTTCGGCCAAATCACCGTGTAAGAATGCATTTTTAACGTCAAGTTGGTGAATGGGCCAAGAGCGGGTCACGGCAATGCTAAGAACGGTATGAATTGTGGTCGGTTTAACAACAGGACTAAAAGTTTCATCACAATCAACGCCAACCTGTTGAGATTTACCGTTTACTACAAGTCGGGCTTTGTACCGCTGTAAAGAGCCATCACTGTGAAATTTATGCCGAAATAACCATAAGCACCGTATCACATTTGTATTGTCAGGCCGAGGGACTAAGTCCCATGTATGATTTTCCTTAAATGCGCAAAACTCGTCCTACATAGCCACAGTCCAGTTCGGGTCCCGAAGTGCCTCATGAGGTGATTTAGGAAGAGGGGAAATGGACGGGTTTGGTGTGGGAGGATGGGCGAGTTGAGCAGACTTAGGCACGTTTGGCTTGAATATGCCATTCATACCCCGGGTTGTCATGGAATGTGTGGGTTTCGGTGGTAGTGGAGGTGGCGGTGGAGGGGGGGGGGGGTGGGGGTGGAGGTGGAGATGATGGGGAGTGTGTGATAGGCGGGGTTGATGGAGGAGTGGTGTGGGCAGGGGAAGCAGGGGAAGGATGGGCAGGCGTGGTAGGAGGCGAGTGGGAATTATGGTCAGGGGTATGGGGATGCGTGTGGGTAGGCTGGGCAGCAGGTGTGGGGGTCGGTGTAGGGACAGGGGAAGTGGTGGTAAAGGAGTCGTAAAGGAACTGGTTGAGGGGGTGGTCTAAGAAGGAGTAGGAGTCGGGTTTATCACGAGGGACCTCTGCAAACGGGAACTTGGATTCATCAAAAAGTGACATGGCGCGAAATGTATAGCTTACCCGTATGTAAGTCAAGACATCGATACCCGCGATGTTGGGGAGGGTATCTAAGAAAAAATGCACCTAACGGATCTAATTTGTGTGGACGTTGGGCATACAAGTTTGGGTAACAAGCGCAACCAAACACACGAAGGTGGTCATAGGACGGGTCCTTAGCGAAAAGAGCGGAAGTAGGTGAACGGAAGTTGAGAGTGTGTGTGGGAAGGATATTATGAAGGTGGACATCAGCGTGAAGGGCATCGACCCAGTAGGACGGAGGGACAGAGGCGTGATAAAGAAGAGCGAGGACAATTTAATTTAGACGACGAATCATACGCTCAGCTTTACCAATTTGAGGGGAAGTTTGTGGGCATGAAAAACGGAACAAGAGACCATTTTGGCGAGCAAAAGCTTTGAACGAGTTATTGTCAAATTCTCGACCCAAATCGCATTGGAATTGTTTTATGGAGCATTGAAATTGAGTGCGAACATAGGACGCGAACTGTGTGAATTTTTTAAAAACCTCGGACTTAGCAGATAAAGGGTAGACCCAAAAAAATTGCGTAAAATTATCAATAAGCACAAGATAATATTTATAATTACTCTTACTCAAAACTGGGCTTGTCCACAAATCGGCATGAATAATATCAAAAGGAGCAAGAGTGACAGAAGTAGAATCATTAAATGGCAATCGTTTGGTTTTACTTATTTGACAGGAATGACAGAGACTATTATCCGACGCTTTATTGCAATTAATAAAAGACTGACTCCTAAGAAGACGAAGAATGTTTGACCCGGGATGACCAAGACGGCTGTGCCAAACATCACTGGAATGGGTGAGAAAGCTATAACCGTGGGCAAGTGAGGAAGACTTGGACTCAGAAGATACGGGGTAAAGCTCGCCAGTACTGTCACTCCTCATGATCGTAGTCCCATTCTGAAGGTCCTTCACAGAAAAACCAAACGGGTCAAACTCAACCGATACATTGTTATCTTTCGTAAACTGTCGGACAGAAATTAAATTCTTTATTATATGGGGTGTATATAGGACATTGGTAAGGAATAAAGTGCGGTCTTTGGCAGGTAAGGTCGAGGCACCCGAAGCACGAACTGGAATACTATGACCATTGCAAACTAAAATAGAACGAATATTGCTAGAACTAGAAGGAGAAATCAGTGTACCTGCATCAGACGTAAGATGGGACGAGGCACCAGTGTCCATAAACCAAGGGCCATCAGTCGGCTGCTGCAAACCCATTGCTTGGAAAGCCTGTCCAATATCAGTGAGTTGTGGAGTCTCTGTTTCAGCGACATTCGCCTGTGCATAAGAGCCACGACCAGCAGGCCTTTGACGCGGTGAACCCCACATTTGCCAAGGCTATGACCACCCTGGATATGTGGGATAGGCACATGGCGGAGGGGTCCAAGGGTACGGCCAAGGACCAGCAGCAGGTGGCCATGCCGCGATAGAATTAGGCGAAGTAGGGGCAGTCGGCGTAGGAGTCCGTGGTTTTACATTGTTATTGCTGCGATTGTCACGGCGACGATTATAATTATTAGCATTAAAATTGGGATCATAATTATTACCTCGATAATTAGAGTTGCGAGGCGGCTGTTTTGACGGTTTTGGTTTATTACTCCATCCCGACGAATCAGTAGATGGAGAGTTCGAGGTGACTAAGGCCTCGGAGGCAGAGGAGTCTTCACGAGCAGTTTGCCGGTGTAATTCCAACTCCAACATACTTCTGGCCGTCTCGAAAGTAGGTAGAGATTGATTGATGAAGGATGCGACGGTGTCGTAGGATGATGGTAGGCCTCAGACGAGTTGCAAGACGAGCCGCTGATCGCTTACAGCCGCACCTACATCTTTCAATTGGCCAGCAAGATCCTTCAACTTCTGGCAATACGCATCAAAGGAGGGTAAATTTGCGAGTTTAAGATTGTTAAACTTGTTCTCCAAAGCAGCGGCGCGCGCCCCCTTGTTGCTAAGAAAAATCGCAGATACACGTTGCCATGCCTCATACGCCGTGGACTCGTCTTCAAGGACTCGGGGAAGAAGGTCATCACTCATCGTTCCATAGATCCATTGGAGGACGTGAGCATCAATTTCACACCAATCAATATAGTTGTCGGCAGTAGGCTCGGGTGGAGCAGTACCGTCGATATGAGAAAGAACTTTGTATGTCTTGGTGTGAAGCGTGAATAGGCGAACCCATGACGCATATGTGACCTTGGTTCCGTCGAGAACACGGATCTTGTGTTGAATATTGGAGACGGTGTAGACGGGATGAAGAGGAGGCTTGGGTGAGGATGATGATGATTGGGTGTCGTGTTTGTCGCCCATCGAGATGGGTATTCGGACTGTGGGGAGAATACAGCCGGGAAGAAGAGAAATGCCGAAGCAAGGAGGTGATCGTCTAGGGTTTTTATCGTAGCCCAGCTGATACCATGTTAATGTGTAATACCCTAATTAGGGTGATTAGCAAAGCTTCATATATATAATACGAAATATATCATCTAAATATTTACATATTTACACTAATAATAGAAATATTGTTTCGCGGTTTTATTCCGCCAGTTCACTCACCCCTTGTCCTGGTCTTAGGGTCGACGATGAGAATACGATATTTTGTTATTATACTATGAGACGGAGTAATCAGTGAGATGGAGTAATGAGTTGAGATTGAGTTAATTATTGGAATTAGAGAGTGTAGTAATATGGAGTAAGCTTGAGTTTGGGATTAGTTATCCGGGGAGTGTTTTTATTATTCTCTGTGTTTATTTTTATTTTTACATGTCTGTGTTTCCACGCCATGACCAAAATTACGCTGCTTATATTGAGGTAATTTCTGTTACTCAGCTTTCCGGCTGACGTGTTTTCTCCCTTCTGGGCTACTCGTCATGGGGGTAGTTCCTTTTTGTCTTCTTATCTTATTTTCAGGTGACTTCCGCTGCTGTTTAAATGGATTTGATTTCGAGTCAAGATTTTTATTAAAGACTATGAGAAAGTTTTATTTCATTTTTTATCTTTGTATATTTTATTTTAAACATTTGTAAAAAGAGACTTTGTATATTAATTATAATATCTCTGTATTTAGGCGAGTTTTATATGTAAAAGTTAGTTTTAATTTAGCCGAAAATCAGGGGTGTTATAGAGTGGCCCTATCAAGGACATAGAAGTCGGCCGGGAAAGTTAAATGGTCCACCTCTACCAACACATCCTCCACTATTCCTTTTGGGTAAATATTTGAGCGATCCACAAGTTGGATCACTACGTCAGTTTTGTTCAAAGGTGGAAGTCCCAAGGTCTCATAGAGTGTATAGGGCATGACATTGATTGATGCACCTAGATCTAACATAGCAGGGATGAAACTCTTCTCCCCAATTGAGTATGGTATAGTGAACATCCCCGGATCGCCACACTTTTTGGGAAATGATTTTTTAAATATGGCGGAGACATGTTCACTTACCCTTATTTTTTGGGTTCCCTTCCTTGTGTTTCTCCTAGGCGTACAAAGTTCCTTGAGAAACTTTGCATACCTCGGGACACCTTTTAAAAGATTGAGTAGGGGAATGTTTACTTCACAATTCCTAAAGGTTTCATAGATATCCTCATCCCTTTCAAACCTCTTAGAATGTGTGAGAGCATGAGGAAAAGATACCTCTACGACATGTTCTCTCACGATCTCTTCAACATGATCATTGGTGTTGTTCCTTTCTTTCTCTCCTTTGTCCATGCTCAATGGACTTTTCAATTCTTCTCCACTAGCTTTGGATGATGAATTTTTCCCTTTCTCAATAACAAGCTCTTCTTCTTCTTGTTCTTCAATGTCAATCACCCTCTCATTTGACTTTGCCTTTCTCTTTTTCTTTGGGGGAGATTCTAAGGT
Source organism: Silene latifolia (assembly GCF_048544455.1). NCBI lineage: Eukaryota > Viridiplantae > Streptophyta > Magnoliopsida > Caryophyllales > Caryophyllaceae > Silene > Silene latifolia. The sequence goes on from NC_133537.1 coordinate 190,664,318, forward strand.
TCTCCTCTTTCTCAAGGTCATGGCACTTGCATTCTACCTTGGGGGGAATGTGGTAGAAGGGATTGAAGTAGAGTTCTTTTGGTTGCTCTTGGCAATTTCTTGCGAAATTTGGCAAAGTTGGATTTGAAGATTCTTCACCCTTGCATCACTTGAGAGTTTATCGGCATCCATTTTGTCAAACCTTCTTGTTGCTTCGGCTTGCCCTTTAACAAGAATCTTCAACATTTCCTTGGTGGATAATTCGTCATCTCCTTGGGAACCTCGTTGAAATTTTTTTGTTGTTTCCTTGAGGACCTTGGTTTTCTTGATTCCCAAATTGGAAAGACCCCCGCCCCCCCATCTTCCCTTGTTGAGAATTTTGGTTTCTTTGGTAATTCGGGTTTGGCCCTTGAGAATGTTGGTTTCTTAAATGGTTTAATTGCCCATTTTGGAAACTCTTTGAAGTATCTCCTCCCCAAGAAAAGTTTGGATTGTCTCTAGAGCCGATGTTATAAGTGTTGCCATTTGGATCATATTTGTAATACCCACCCCCGGTGGGGTTCCTAGAGTTATATTGGCCATGACCCATTGCACTCACATTCTCATGGCCAATCCTTGTTCTTGCATGATGGGACAAGACTCCACCGGGTGTGGACCTTGACAAAAATTGCACTCCGCACTGGATCCTTGTGCTCCACCTATACCTTCATTGTTCCCCATAAATTGAGCTACCATTTTGGTTAGATCATCCACGGTCTTCTCAAGTTTTTGGTTGGAAGGAGAGGGTATTTCAATTCAGTTGAGAGTCTAAGACCCTCGGCCCCCTCTCCTATAGCTCCTTGTGCTTGTGGCTAACCTCTCTATAATTTCATTTGCTTCTGCCACGAAGTAGGCGGAGAGATGTTCACTTACCCTTAATTTTTGTGTTCCCTTCCTTGTGTTTTCCTTGAGAAACTTTGCATACCTCGGGACACCTTTTAAAATATTGAGTAGGGAATGTATACTTCACACTTCCTGAAGGTTTCATAGAGATCCCCATCCCTTTCAAACCTCTTAGAATGTCTGAGAGCATGAGGAAAGGGTACCTCCACGACATGTTCTCTCACGATCTCTTGAACATGATCATTGGTGGTGTTGCTTTCTTTCTCTCCTTTGCCCCTGCTCAATGGACTTTTAAATTATTCTCCACTAACTTAGGATGATGACTTTTTCCCTTTCTCAATAACAAGCTCTTCTTCTTCTTATTTTTCAATGTCAATCACCCTCTCATTTGACTTTGCCTTTCTCTTTTTCTTTGGGGAGATTCTAAGGTTCTCCTCTTTCTCAAGGTCATGGCACTTGCATTCTACCTTGGAGCGAATGTGGTAGGAGGGATTGAAGTAGAGTTCGTTTGGTTTCTCTTGGCAATTTCTTGCGAAATTTGGCAAAGTTGGATTTGAAGATTCTTCACCCTTGCATCACTTGAGAGTTTATCGGCATCCATTTTGTCAAACCTTTTTGTTGCCTCGGGTTGCCCTTTAACAAGAATCTTCAAAATTTCCTTGGTGGATAATTCGTCATCCCCTTGGGAACTTCGTTGAAATTTTTTTGTTGTTTCCTTGAGGACCTTGGTTTTCTTGATTCCCAAATTGGAAAGACCCCCCTCCCCCCCATCTTCCCTTGTTGAGAATTTTGGTTTCTTTGGTAATTTGGGTTTGGCCCTTGAGAATGTTGGTTTCTTAAATGGTTCAATTGCCCATTTTGGAAACTCTTTGAAGTATCTCCTCCCCAAGAAAAGTTTGGATTGTCTCTAGAGCCGATGTTATAAGTGTTGCCATTTGGATCATATTTGTAATACCCACCCCCGGTGGGGTTCCTAGAGTTATATTGGCCATGACCCATTGCACTCACATTTTCATGGCCTATCCTTGTTCTTGCATGATGGGACAAGACTCTACCGGGTGTGGACCTTGACAAAAATTGCACTCCGCACTGGATCCTTGTGCTCCACCTACACCTTCATTGTTCCCCATAAATTGAGCTACCATTTTGGTTAGATCATCCACGGTCTTCTCAAGTTTTTGGTTGGAAGGAGAGGGTGTTTCAATTGAGTTGAGAGTCTAAGACCCTCGGCCCCCTCTCCTATAGCTCCTTGTGGTTGTGGCTAACCTCTCTATAATTTCATTTGCTTCTGCCACGGAGTAGGCGGAGAGATGTTCACTTACCCTTACCTTTTGTGTTCCCTTCCTTGTGTTTTCCTTGAGAAACTTTGCATACCTCGGGACACCTTTTAAAATATTGAGTAGGGAATGTGTACTTCACACTTCCTAAAGGTTTCATAGAGATACTCATCCCTTTCAAACCTCTTATAATATGTGAGAGCATGAGGAAAGGGTACATCCACGACATGTTCTCTCACGATCTCTTGAACATGATCATGGGTGGTGTTGCTTTCTTTCTCTCCTTTGCCCATGCTCAATGGACTTTTAAATTATTATCCACTAGCTTTAGATGATGACTTTTTCCCTTTCTCAATAACAAGCTCTTTTTCTTCTTCTTATTTTTCAATGTCAATCACCCTCTCATTTGACTTTGCCTTTCTCTTTTTCTTTGGGGGAGATTCTAAGGTTCTCCTCTTTCTCAAGGTCATGGCACTTGCATTCTACCTTGGAGCGAATGTGGTAGGAGGGATTGAAGTAGAGTTCTTTTGGTTTCTCTTGGCAATTTCTTGCGAAATTTGGCCAAGTTGGATTTGAAGATTCTTCACCCTTGCATCACTTGGGAGTTTATCGGCATCCATTTTGTCAGACCTTCTTGTTGCTTCGGCTTGTCCTTTAACAAGAATCTTCAACATTTCCTTGGTGGATAATCCGTCATCCCCTTGGAAACCTCCTTGTTGAAATTTTTTTGTTGTTTCCTTGAGGACCTTGGTTTCCTTGATTCCCAAATTGGAAAGACCCCTCCACCTTCCCTTGTTGAGAATTTTGGTTTCTTTGGTATTTCGGGTTTAGGCCTTGAGAATGTTGGTTTCTTAAATGGTTGAATTGCCCATTTTGGAAACTCTTTGAAGTATCTCCTCCCCAAGAAAAGTTTGGATTGTCTCTAGAGCCGATGTTGTAAGTGTTGCCATTTGGATCATATTTGTAATACCCACCCCCGGTGGGGTTCCTAGAGTTATATTGGCCATGACCCATTGCACTCACATTCTCATGGCCTATCCCTTGTTCTTGCATGATGGGACAAGACTCCAACGGGTGTGGACCTTGACAAAAATTGCACTCCGCATTGGATCCTTGTGCTCCACCTACACCTTGATTGTTCCCCATAAATTGAGCTACCATTTTGGTTAGATCATCCACGATCTTCTCAAGTTTTTGGTTGGAAAGAGAGGGTGTTTCAATTGAGTTGAGAGTCTTAGACCCTCGACCCCCTCTCCTATAGCTCCTTGTGCTTGCGGCTAACCTCTCTATAATTTCATTTGCTTCTGCCACGGAGTAGGCGGAGACATGTTCACTTACCCTTACTTTTTGTGTTCCCTTCCTTATGTTTTTCCTAGGCGTACAAAGTTCCCTGAGAAACTTTGCATACCTCAGGACACCTTGTAAAAGATTGAGTAGGGGAATGTTTACTTCACACTTCCTAAAGGTTTCATAGAGATCCTCATCCCTTTCAAACCTCTTAGAATTTGTGAGAGCATGAGGAAAAGGTACCTCCACGACATGTTCTCTCACGATCTCTTCAACATGATCATTGGTGTTGTTTCTTTCTTTCTCTCCTTTGCCCATGATCAATGGACTTTTCAACTCTTTTCCACTAGCTTTGGATGATGACTTTTTCCCTTTCTCAATAACAAGCTATTCTTCTTTTTCTTGTTCTTCAACGTCAATCACTCTCTCATTTGACTTTGCCTTTCTCTTTTTCTTTGGGGGAGATTCTAAGGTTCCCCTCTTTCTCAAGGTCATGGCACTTGCATTCTAACATGGAGGGAATGTGGTAGAAGGGATTGAAGTAGAGTTATTTTGGTTGCTCTTGGCAATTTCTTGCGAAATTTGGCCAAGTTGGACTTGAAGATTCTTCACCCTTGCATCACTTGAGAGTTTATCGGCATCTGTTTAGGTCTTTTTTACCTAAGTCGATTTAGGGTCAATGTAGTCTATATTCGGTGGTTGATTGTATGATGATTTATATGTCAATAAGTAAACGGGAAATAAAGTGCGCAATGTAAATTGACACGTAAGATTTTGGTGACGCGGAAAACCCAATGTGGGAACAACCGCGGGAGGGACGGTACCCTGCCAAGTATTGCACTATATGAATAGGAGGATGATTACAATGATAATGTTTATGCTAATCTTGCTAGCGTTAGGTATCAGGCCTGCAAGATCTCGTATGGTGTATATTTGTGAATGGTATGCCGTGATGTGGTTGTCTTGAATATAATCTTGAATGAATATATGGATGAGTGAATGAATGCCCTTCTTGATTTCCTTCCTTTGCTATTTAAAGGGTGAGAACCCTAGATATGTCCTACCTTGAATATGGAAAGGGAATATTACTTCCATAAGGACTTCTTTTCAAATCCGAATTCCCTTACCAATTCTCCCCGATCTCCCTAACTTCTCCCTGACACCCTTTTCCTTAACGCGGGCACCTCCCACGGTGGGCTCTTGATCCTTCTCAAGCCCATCTCCCCTTTTCCTGACCGCGGGCTCCCTTCCTCTTTCCCTCTTCTTTATAATATTTATTTTACTAAGTGGGCTTTCTTTATTACGCTATTTTTAGCCCAAACAGTTTGCCCCAAATTTCTTGTGAAGTACGCTTTCTAGTATCGAACAAGGAATTTACGTAACTAAATGTTTAAAACCCTACGCCGCCTTTTTACTCCTTCCCATGCAAGCCGCCTTTCTCCTCTTTCTCCGCACCCAACTCCCTCTCTCCTCTTTATAACCCCAACATCTCTCTTCCACTCTCATTAATCACTCCAAATCATTTCAAAAAACTCTCTTCTCTCAAACTTTCAATCTTCTTCCCTTTAATCTTCATCGGCTTCACTGTTCCCTTTCCCGTCTTCATCACCAGGTAATCTATCTCCTTCCCTCCTTTTAATCTTCATTTTCTCTCTCCATTATGGGCAAAACTCGACAGTCTTCATCAACCTCGACGCCCTCCGACCGTAATCTCGACCCTACTTTCCCTTCTCGGGGACTTTTAAAACACCCACACGATTGTGACTCCGCCCTAACTCCGGCCGACATTCCGACGATCAAGAACTTGCTTGGTCTTGGTGATGGGGTTGAGATCGCCGTCTCGAACTGACCAGGACAGAAAGGCGACGCCCTCCGTCGGGGTGGGTTTGCTTCTACTTGTACCCGTTTAGATATGGCCTTCGTTTTCCTTTCCCTAAACTCGTCCAAGATTTCATTTTTACCAACAATTTCGCCATGGCACAAATCTCTGCCGCCATTTGGAGAGTTCTTCTCTATTCTCCGCCGCCGGGTCGAATCGCAAAGCTGTCACTCGGGGCGATCCGCCAATATGTACAACATCGGGTCCCTGGGGGGGGTCAATCCTCCTTCCGGGGCCGTGGAGAGGCTCCCTTCAAACATGTGTCAAAATCTCGCGATGAGAAATGGTTCGAGGACTTCTTCTATGTGAGGAAGGACTCCATCCACCTCCCGCCGATTATATTTTCGAGAAATGGGTTCGACTTCGAGTAAGTAGCTTTCGCTACCCGATTTGTTTTATCTCGCTGCTTACTAGCTTACTTCATCGTCTTCGTGCAGGCCCCTGCGACCTCACCCGTATCGGTGCCAAGATCCCTGCTTGCAGCAAGCTATTCAGTATTTCTGAGTCTGAGAGAAAATTCCGGACCGCTTCCCGGTTTTTCACCGCTTCCTCCTCCAATCCTCCTCAATCAGCCCACAGCATGTCTTCAGTAAGATTTTCGTAACCACTTCATTTTTGCGGCCGTTGTCTTTGCGATGTTTTAAGCATTCTACCGCCTCGAGACTGTGTATGCTTGCGAGGTTCAAAAGTCGATCAACTGGAACTCATCCTCCAAAGTGCTAAAAGAAAGAGACCTTCCGCCGCCACGATGTGGCCTCCGCCTCCAAGAGGAGTGCTCTGCCGCCTCTTTTCGAGACTCCTCCCGCAGTTTCTAGTTCTGTCCGCTCGCGTGCCCCTCGGAGGTCGATCCGTTATCTCGCCATCCGCCTACTCCTCCTGCCGGGCCCCCGTGCTTCTACTAGTGGGGGCATCATTGCTCATTTCCCAGAAGGCTTTGGGAATGTGGACAAGGTGCCGTACTAGCCGGAGATCGATCAGCGGAATGCGTGCTGGACTCGAGGAGGCTCCTACCCAGCAGGCCATAGAGGAAGAGGAGAAGCGGTGGAGATGCCTTACCCCACCCAACCTAATTTGAGCGTGCGATGCACGAGGTTGGTGAGGTGAATTCTCTGCGTTGGTGAGCGAGGCTATTGGGGATGATCTTTGGAATGTCCCCAGGATCTCGACGGAGCTCGGGGAGCTATGGCGGCCGAGGATATGTGGCGGTGCGAGTACACGAAATGAGTGGTCGCAGACGGCGGAGGAGGTACGAGAGGTGGAGGTCATTAATGTGACCGACAATTAAGTTTTTATGTTTTGATAAACTTTTTGGATCGGCCGGAGGTGGCGGACTTTTGTAAGTTTTTAAACTTGTTTTTGTGCTTGCTCGCCTTGGTGGCGGTTTAAACTTGGGGCCGTATTTTGGCCATATTTTGAAATGCCCCTTGTCATAGTTTGGCAAGGTTTTAGTTTACATATCGTGTGTTTGTTGTTTATTCTCCCTGTTTTTAGGAAGTCTGTGCCGTGTCAGTCTGCTTGACTGATTTAGGCGAGTCTTGTCACCCTGAGGAGGCTAACATTATGACTCAGCTAGCTGCCGTGTCAGCGTGATGGCTGATTTAGGCGTATGCCGCAATGTAAGGAGGAGTGGCCGTGTCAACCCAGGGGGCTAATTTAGACCAGCCTGGCCAGCCTGAAAAGACTGATCCAGACCAAGCTAGCTGCCGTGTCGGCCGGGCTGATTTAGGCGTGATGCCGTAGATTTGTGGACTACTTAACCTTGTTCATGACGCAAGGTGTGTTCGTCTCGTTTTATGCCAGCAGGTGGCGTCATTGAGGCAAGTTTATCGTCATTCTAGGACCAAATGGAGACGCTGCAGGATTCTGGTAGCGCAGATATCCCTATGCTTCATGTTCATTTTTGCATGCATGCTGGGGCCCTGATTAAGTGCGATTAGTGCGAGCTACGTTCAGGGGGTGGTATCAGGGGTAGCTGGATAAGCGTATTCAGCTGTCAGCCAGGCTCCCTTTCGTATGTTCCTGATCCACTTTGGTGAGGGTGCTCCTTGTGGAGAAAGTAGGTTAGGCATGTTGGAGTGCCATGTGCCTTGTCACCCGCGTTGGCGTTGTGATCTGCTAGACATCCTTTCAAAGTACCATAGATACGAGAATTCAAAGTGATGTACTTAGAGAAGCCTGAAAATCGAAAAATCTATCAGAATGGTGTGAAGTAATTGCCGCCATCTCATGGGGTACGAGCAATTGTGGTCCCGTGACGCGCTGCGGACCACACCATCCAATAGTAATTTAAAGTTAAAAAACAACTAAAGACACCAGAAATAAGAGTGTGGCGCGGTATGCCTACTACGGAATTTTATTTTTTATTTTATCTTTAAAAATGATTTCGCTTCTCATAGTACATTATTCTGAAAACCAGAGTCTACTTATTATTAGAAGTAATATCTCTTCAGGTGAAGTATGTTCCATGGGCGTTGAATGATTTGACCGTCCATAGTCATCAGTCTGTATGCACCATGGCCAACAACTCCTTCTACCTGGTATGGTCCTTCCCATTTGTAGGCGAATTTGCTTGCTTTTCGATTCTTGGTGTTTTGGAACACTTCTCGGAGAACCAGGTCTCCTACCTGAGGAGCCGATTTTTACGTTCTTGTTATAACTCCTGGCCCTTGATTGTTTGTAGGCAGCCAGACGGATTTTTGCGCTTGATCGCAACTCGTCAATTGTGTCCAGGCTTCTGGTCATCTCTGCATTATTCAATTCCCTCGTCATATTTTCATACCTGTGAGTGGGAACTAGAACTTCTGATGGAATGACCGCTTCCGCGCCAAACACCGGTCAAGGGTGTTTGGCCTATTTATATCTTTGGTGTTGTTGTCGACCACAATACTAGTGGCAAATTCATCCGCCCACTTTCCTCCTAACTCCGTAACCTCCTTCTCGATTGTCCATAATGATTTTATTCTTTGGATTGACTTGTCCATTGGACTTTGGAGTCTGGTCTTGACTTTTTAAGGTGATGTTCCACAGTACAGAGTATCCTTTAGTATCGTTTGAGATGAATTGTGAGCCATTGTCACTTATGATTTCTGATGGGATACCAAATCTGCAGATGATGTTTCGTTTTATGAATGAGATGACCTGTTTGTCCTTTACTTCCGTGAATGCTTCTGCCTCTATCCACTTGGAGAAGTAATCTGTCATTGCTAGCATCCAGGTTACATTTCGTGGCCCGTGGTAGAGGGCCTACTATGTCCATGCCCCATGCCATGAATGGCCAGGGAGAAATAATAGGGTGCGAGAGGTTCGCTGGCCGGTGAATCATTGGTGTTGATCGTTGGCGGGCGTCACATTTTCGTGCGTACTCTGCCGCATCCGCCTTCATTGTAGGCCAATATTATCCCCTGTCTCGAGGGCTTTATTTGCGGACTCGCCCCCCGCATGGTTTCCACATTCGCCTTTGTGGAGAGTATGCAACACGATCGTGCTTCTTCCTTGTCCGGTGCACCGTAGGTAGGGACTGCTAGCGATTTTCTCGTATAATGTATCATCAATGAGTATGAACTGGAAGCCTTTATTTTAAAAGCTCTAACTTCCTTCTTATCGTCTGGTAGCTTGTTATGGCGCAGCCGATCTCGTAAGGTGTGCGCCGATCGTCTGGTTTGGTCGGCTACTTTGGTCAGCGCTCCTGTTTGGCCGAGAGCTCTCACCTTCTTCAGAATCGCTTGGATTTCCTTTTTGCTTTGTGGATCCTCCAGTTCACCTCTGTCTATTTAAATCGCCTATCCGGGTAGAAGGTTCCGAGATATGTGCTATTGGTATCTTTGGATAGCTCTGTTGGTTTGAATGTTGCCCCCGGGGTTGCTAGGGCGTCTGCTTCCATGTTCGGTCTCTGGGAACTGTTTAAGCTTGCAAGTTTGAATTTTTGTTTTACTTCCTTTGCTACTTTCTTTCGGGTATGCAATCATCTTCGAATCTCTGGTTATAAACTCATCATTCACGTGGTTGACTATTAACAAAGAGTCACTGGATATGAGCAGGTGTCTGACCCCTAGCTCCAGAGCTAGCTTCATTCCCAATATCAAGGCTTCGTATTCCGTTTCATTGTTGGTTGCCTTGAATTCACATCTTACAGCTTGTGCTATCAGATCTCCCTGTGGTGATCGCAGAATTAATCCTACACCTGCCCCCCTTTGGTTGGAGGCTCCGTCGATATGCATCTGCCAGACCTCTGTCTGCTTACTTCCTTCTAAAGTGAGGATCTCGGTATCGCCGGATTCGGATGGCCGGATCAAGTCGACACGAAGTCGGCGATGCTCGTGATTTAATTCTTTGTTCTAGGGTCGTATTGGATGTCATATCCACTGAGGTGTATTGACCATTTAGACATTCTTCCTGACAGTTCAGGCTTCCTCATGATAGCTTTTAGCGGGTAGTTTGTCACAACATGTATGATGTGTGACTCAAAATAGGGATGTAGTTTGCGAGATGCTACTACCAATGCTAGTACTAACTTTTCAAGGGATGTGTACCTGGTCTCTGCCGGCAGCAGAGACTTGCTCACGTAGTATATCGCTTCCTGTTCCTTTTCTTGCTCTCGACCAGGACAAAGCACTCACGCTACTTCGTGACGGCTAGGTATAGGAATAATGGTTCTCCTGGCTTTGGTTTTGACAGCAGTGGCGGGCTGCTGAGATAGTGCTTCAGGTCTCTGAAGGCTTGCTCGTGTTCAGCGGTCCACTCAAACTTCTGGCTTTTCCTTAGCACGTCGTAAAATAGTCTTCATTTGTCTGAAGATCTTGAAATGAACCTGTCCGGGGCTGCTACCTTTCCAGCTAATCTCTGAACATCTTTAGGCTTCTCGGGTGATTCTAGTCAGTAAGATGACTTTGATCCGCTCGATCTTGGCTTCTATTCCTCTTTGAGTCACAATATAGCCCAAGAACTTGCCATAAGATACCCCGAAGGTGCATTTAGATGGGTTTAGTTTCATCTTGTATTCCCGAGGGTCTTTGAATGTTTCGCTAGATGCCGCATATGATCTTTGGCTTTTTCGACTTCACCACCATGTCATCAATGTACACCTCCATGGTTCTTCCTATTTGCTCTTTGAACATGTTGTTAACTTGACCTTTGATACGTGGAGCTGCGTTCTTTAGCCGAATGGCATGACGTTTGTAGCAATATATTCCTCTCTCGGACATAAATCTTTGTCTTCTCTCCGATCTGCAGGATCCATCTTGATCCGATTGTATCCACTCCATGCGTCCGAAATGTTAGCATCTCGTTTCCATTTGTTGCGTCTACCATTTCATCAATATGAGGCAGCGGGAATGGATCTTTGGGACACGCTTTGTTGAGATCAGTGAAGTCCACACATACTCTCCACTTCCCATTCTTTTTAGGCACCACCACTACATTAGACAACCATTCTGGGTATTTCACTTTTCTTATCTTCTTTCTTTGCCAAAGCAGTGTCTACTTCCTGGTTGATTACCTTATTTCTCTCTGCTGCAAACTTTTTCCTTCTCTGCTGGATGGGTTTACACTTTGGGTCCACGCTAAGCTTGTGTGTTATGACGGATGGATCTATGCCTACCATATCATCGTGTGATCATGAAAAGCAATCCATGTTATCTTGTAAGAATTTGACTAGCTGCTGTCGTAAGCTCTCTGTACATCCTGCTCCAATGAGCACGGTTCTCTCTGGGTGCAACTTATCTAGGTTAATCTGGTCCAGCTCTTCTGCTGGGGGCTCGATGTATTCGTCCTGGATAGGCTGCTTCTATAATTGCTATGCGGGAGGGCTGGAAGTGCCCTTGACTGCCTTCATATAGCCGCCTCTAGCTTCCTCCTGATCTCCTCTTATCGTTTCTACTCCCCATGGGGTGGGGAACTTTATGCACTGGTGATATGTTGAAGGGATCGCTTTCATCCGGGTGCGACCATGGTCTTCCTAGGATGACGTTTTAAGTAGAGGGGCCATCTATAACCAGGTACCTGACTTGCTTGTTGACTCCTCCCACATAGGTTGGGATTACTATCTCACCTAGCGAGTGGTTGTTTTTCTCCCAAGCCTACTAGCGGAATAGTCTTCTTCTCAGTAAATCCTTCTCATTTGAATCCCATGTTTTCTATGGTTTTCAAAGATGATTAAGTTGACCGAGCTTCTGTGTATACCAAGACCTTTCTTTCGTGCGGTTGGCCATTGACAAGGTGATAATAAGTGCATCATGGTGTTCTCTTTCATCGTATGTATCTCCCTCATCTAAGCCGATCATATTTGGCGATCACCGTGAGATATTCTCGCAAGAATTGGCTGGTCTGTCTCCTTTGGTCTCGGTGGCATGCCTTTTAGCTGCTGAGTATGTCAGGCCGCTTAAGTTTGAGCCGCTTTGTTATCACGTTTATAATTTTAGTGCATGTGGGTGGGTCCGCCGGCTTGGCGGAGCCTACCTTATCTGCCGCTTGCCCCCATGTGGTAACAGGTGGCTCGGCTTTCCTTGTTCGTGACAGCGCTTGATCTCTCTTCTCAATGTATAGCAGTCCTCGTGATTGTGCCCAATATCACGGTGAAATTCGCACTTCTTCTTGCTATCCTTTCTCCGGGCTTGCTCTCCCACCGGTGGGTTATGCCACCGACTCCGTCTCCCATCTCTCTAAGTGCCTTCAAGATTCCTCCGATACCTGTAGTGAACCCATATTCCGCCAAGGTGGGGAGTAGTTGGTTTTCCTCGATTCTGTTGACTCCCCTCCCATATGGCCTGTATCTCTCGTCCTTCTTGTTGGTGGTTTGCTTTCTTCCGATTTCTCCACCAAGTACTAGAAATACTTGGCGTGCTCGTAAGTCGGCTCTTGCTAGGATATCTTCCTCCACTGATCGCGGCAATGCTTTTTCTCTCGTGATCGCTTGAAACTATGGCAAGGATGCATAGTCGTTGCTTGTATAGATCGGTGTCGTGGTGGAGGCCTCTTCGAAGGCTTCTACCGCTGTTGAGATATCACACTCTCGCATCGCTACCTTCTCATTGTTAAACGGTATTGTATTCTCCAATGCTCTCTCCCGCCCTCGGACGATTCTCCGTATGGGTCCCTGCAAATGCTTCGTGGCTTTTGCTGCTTTGCGAACCTGTTGAGTAAATGCGTTTACTAATTCAAGCAATTGTAGATATCGACTGTTTTGCGCAGGCTTACAAATCATCGAAGTCTTTGGTCCTGTTAGGGTGGACCGAATCCTTTGCACATGCGCAGCTTCCTTAACTTGTCCTATGGTCATTACCGTCATCATTTTTGTTTATCTTTGGTGATATGATCAAAGGGGTCTCTTTGTGCCGTCGAAGAGAGGCATATTTGGGTTTGTGAACCCCTTTGGCATGGCTGTGACGGATATGGTGTCCACGAATGGCGAGTCGGCATAAGCGTCTCAGAGTCGCTTTCTCGAGTCGGGGTGGTAGCCCTGGAACCCTACTTAGCATCTCCTTTAGTTCCAAGTCTTCTTTGATTAGTTATATTGGTGAGAACGGGGTCCTCTGTCATTTGTCCGCATATTTCCTCTTGATCCGGTTTCTTGAAGGTTCGATAAGCTCCGGTGACCGGGGGTTGCGGTAACGATTGTCCCTGCTGCCGTTCACTTTTTGGTTTGACTCGGATCTGCTACTGTGTGTCCGATCGATTCTTTGCAGGACTACTAACGGGGAGGCCACCTGTTTTATCCCTACGCAGCTGGCTGGCTGCCAGCTATCTAGCGTGAGGTATCCTAACCCTCGTGGGGTTATCCTTCCATCTGATGGTGTCGTAGCCAAATCCAACCTTGTAATTATTTAATTTGGTATCTCACGCGCCCGCCACTCCTTGCATCAGATCTACCAAAGGAAATATTCCATCACCTGTTTTGTTTGCTGGAGTGTTGGACTGCTGCTTCAGGAGATCAATTTATGCCAGAGCTCTCTGTCTCTCCTTCTTACCTTAGCATCTGCTCTCCTCTGATCTTCTCTCATGTTTTCCATAGCTTTCTGAAGATTTTCCACGCCGGCGAGCAGAATCTTTGTGGGACTGGGCGGCGGACTGACGCCTGAGCTTGATGTTCCTTTGTCTGATCTGGTCAGGGCTTAGACAACAGGGGTCATGGGAGGTAGAGAGGCTTTTGTTGTCGGTATGATTCTTGGGGCATGTCCGAGAGCCTGCGTGGCCACTGTCGATGTTGGACTTTGGGTAGACGATGGTGGTGGCGATGGCTGCCTGCTCCCTGACATGGCTTCAGATACTTGCTTTTCCATTGTATATTCAGAATATCAACGATTGACGACCACAATGCCCCACAGTGGGCGCCAAACTGTTTAGGTCTTTTTTACCTAAGTCGATTTAGAGTCAATGTAGTCTATATTCATTGGTTGATTGTATGATGATTTATATGTCAATAAGTAAAAGGGAAGTAAAGTGCGCAATGTAAATTGACACGTAAGATTTTGGTGACGCAGAAAACCCAACGTGGGAACAACCGCGGGAGGGACGGTACCCTGCCAAGTATTGCACTATATGAATAGGAGGATGATTACAATGATATTGTTTATGCTAATCTTGCTAGCGTTAGGTATCAGGCCTGCAAAATCTCGTATGGTGTATATTTGTGAATGGTATGCCGTGATGTGGTTGTCTTGAATATAATATTGAATGAATATATGGATGAGTGAATGAATGCCCTTCTTGATTTCCTTCCTTTGCTATTTATAGGGTGAGAACCCTAGATATGTCCTACCTTGAATATGGAAAGGGAATATTACTTCCATAAGGACTTCTTTCCAAATCCGAATTCCCTTACCAATTCTCCCCGATCTCCCTAACTTCTCCCTGGCACCCTTTTCCTTAACGCGGGCACCTCCCACGGTGGGCTCTTGATCCTTCTCAAGCCCATCTCCCCTTTTCCTGACCGCGGGCTCCCTTCCTCCTTCCCTCTTCTTTATAATCTTTATTTTACTAAGTGGGCTTTCTTTATTACGCTATTTTTAGCCCAAACAGCATCCATTTTGTCAAACCTTCTTGTTGCTTGGGCTTTCCCTTTAACAAGAATCTTCAATATTTCCTTGGTGTATAATTCGTCATCCCCTTGGGAACCTCCTTGTTGAAATTTTTTGTTGTTTCCTTGAGGACCTTGGTTTCCTTGATTCCCAAATTGGAAAGACCCCCCCCCCCCCCACCTTCCCTTGTTGAGAGTTTTGGTTTCTTTGGTAATTCGGGTTTGACCGTCACAAAAGTTCACTAGTAGGTCGTCACCACTTAGCCCGTGGTATGGACATTGGGCAACCAACTTCTTGAACCTTTCCCAAAACTCATACAAGCTTTCACTTGGATCTTGTTCCAGAGAAGTGATGGCTTTCTTTGCATGGTTGTGTCTTGAATCGGGATAGTACTTTTCAAGAAATGCCGATTTCATGGCCTTCCAAGTACGAATTGTACCCGGTGGAAGGTAGAATAGCCAATCCTTTGCCGCATCTAGTAAAGAGCATGGAAAAGCTCACAATTTAAATTGGTCTTCCGTGACACCATTTGGCATAGCACCCTCATACATCATATGGAATTTGGAGAGATGACGGTTCGGGTCATCCCCCGCATGCCCGTGAAACTTGGGTAGATTGTGGATAAATTAACCCTTCAACTCAAAGTTTGCATTTGCTCCCATGGGTGGGTAGGCAATGCATAGGGGTTGAGTATCATAGTTTCTTGCCCGGAGCTCTCGGATGGTTCTTGTATCATTAGCCATTTGTGGATATTCTACTTCTATTGGTTCAACCGAAAGGGGGTGTGTAGGGTTCCACTTCAACTCGTTCTTCCCGTTGAGGTCGATGATACCAAGGAATGGTGAATAAACAAAAATATGCTCCAAATCCGTCTTCTTCGTCTAAATTTGACTCACTACCTTAGTGTTGAGACCTAGGCATATACCTTTACACTAAACAAGATAGATTAAAACTACCACTTACTTTTAACAATAACAAGGAAATAAGAACAATAAAGCATAAATCACAACTCTAGTTTTAGTTACGTTGCCTTCCCCAGCAACGGCGCCAAAATTTGATAGAAAAATACCGGTTGTCGTTATTACTAGAATTAGCTATCAAATTAACAAGTTATAAACCTAACTAGACTCTACTAACTACTAACATTAAGGTAGTAATATGGTAAGTTAGGGTCGAACCCAAGGGAAGGACCTTTAACTAAGACTTGAATTGTAAACTATTTAATACACTAATGACAATTTAGACTCAACAAATTAAACTAATCACAAATAATGGCTATTAAAAATGTTCAACTTATAGTAAACATAGATGAAAAAGGCATTTGGTTGGAAACAAACATAAAAAAGAGTAAAATTGAAGACTTTTCTATTGAGACAATTCAACAAACAACTAGTATGCAAGATTCAATAAGATGGAGAAACTTGGTGTAAAATGGTTCAACATCTACTTCCTAAGCACAAAGACTCTCTCTTTTCTTCCCTCAACAATTACTCAACAACTTTTGTAAGATGGTGATTACTTGCTCCTAAGCTAGAGTAGTTAATCCTACTTATATGGTCACCCAATTGAAAACCACAACAAGGCTTACACACAAGACCGTTAAGATCAATTCCAAACATAAGAAGTCAAGATTAATCCTTTAGGAGGCTTAATCCAACTAACCCAAGGATCGACATTGCAAATTCCACTCACAAAGATACAAACTTTAAACCAAATTCACAAAGATGGAAGCTTGCTACTAGGATTACAATAATAAGATGATTAACATGCAAGGTTAGCTACTCCTAACACAATAACATCCAACATAAACATGAACATTAAGGAATATGCAATAATTATTGAGGAAAGATTAAGAGATTCTTACAATGCTTAAGGAATTGTAGTGTCCACCAAATTACACCAAGCAAAAGGGTCTAGCCTTCCATAACCATAGATGAATCTAAGGTTAATGCAAAGATTGACATCAAAATCCAACTAAAGATTATAACTTTCTCCAAAATACTAAGTTTTTTCTTTCATACAAGTCTTTTTTATTAATCAATAATGAGGTGCTAATCTAGGTTTTCAAAACATGAACTATATATAGGGCTGCACTCCCTTCTAGGTTAATCCGTCTAATGAAAGCCCAAACACGGAATGTTAAGATAAGCCCGTGTTTAATTAAGAATGCGCATGATCTGGGAAGAGGCGCAGGCTGCGCAATTTGGTGCAGGCTGCGCCCGGGACGGGAATCCGTCTCCAAAATATGATCATCAGCTTGATCCTTTGCTTCCCGTCTTCACTTGTTATTGCTTGGTTAATGTGAGCTTCATAACCTGGTGGATACAAAACAAAATTTTCACCTCGGCTCATAGATATGGATGCTTGAATTTGTCCTATGAGATGAACAACCCAAGGTAAAGCCCATTGTGACCAAAGCTACAAGGAAATGGAATAGGCCGTTGCATGTCCAAGATTAGTGCATAAACTTGGCCTCAAAACTCGAATAAACAACCTAATAGACACAAATTGGCACGACATATTTGACTCTATCATCACAGGACCTGCACAAGTTAGTAAAACGCTAATAACATTAACGTACCGCCAAATTCTTATACTATGTTTTTCGGTAGACAACTCTACCACGTTCATATCAATCAATATTTTGCCAAAAAGAAAGAAGTACCAAATTAATCAAAACCTAAAAAAGTACTACTGTCAAACCATTCATCTTCTTTGGACTTGTTTTGGCTGCAACCTTCTACACACTGTGCACACGTCGAATCTATGGGACACTGGTAAGCCGTCTTATCTACCGTATTCAATTAAAATTATGTTTCAATTATAATTTGTGGATTGTTTTTTGTGAATTGTAAATTGTTTTTTTGGGAATTAGGGATTTCATATTGCTTATTCTAAATTGATAATTGTGAATTGAAATTTTGGGATTGGGGATTGCAAATTATGGATCTTAAATTATTTAGTTGTTTTACCGTCCATTTGTTTGTTACGTAATTTGTAGGGCACAAAGAGTGATAATCGCCCCAATCATACTTCAGTCTGCGTATGAGTACAAATCGTGTTAAACTCATTGATTATTATCACGTGTACGACACATCGACCTTGTAATAGTGCAAAATCATGACTTAGGATGATGAAAATGCAAAAAATTCTGGAGCCGAATTCTTCCATAATAATATCTCTTCCTATATTTCACCTGTCCTAATCATTTGTTTACTTTTGATTAAAACATCCCTCCGTCCTAATCTAAATGTTTGTCAACAGCCAAGACGTGTTACTTGGACCATATTTTTCCCAACATTCTAAATTAGATTAAACTAAACTGAAATTAGCTACCTTTAAGCTTGTTCATTCAACAACTCTTAGACGAATCAATGTAACATTAAAAGCAAAAGAACAAGCTTTGGACACCCTTTAATACCACCTCTTAATACTATTCCGAGTATACTTGTCCTTCGTATTTTATATATCATTGCAAAATGAACTTCGACATCTTTTTTTTTTTTCGTTTTTTTGGTAAAATGGAACGTCTTCTACACTCATGGATACAACGGATGTTTTCAAGAGAAGATTAGAATGGATGGGATGCAATGATAGAACTAGTGATTTGTATATAAATGGAGTTAAAGAGTTTCTTGATTTTGCATTCGCTAATTCACCTTCAGCTAGTGATACTAACGATGAGGAACCTATTGTCCCTTGTCCTTATTATACATGCAATAACAAACACCATAAGAAAAGAGAAAATATATTTGATGATCTAATGCTAAATGGAATAGTTCGTGGATATGTTCGTTGGGCTTATCACGGTGAATATAAAACTCCACTCAAACGATGTAGAGGTGAATTAGAAGAGAGTAATAATGATAGTATCTTTGCTATGATTCGTGAATCTCGTGAACCCATATCAATGATTGGTGAAATAAACGAGGGTGTTGAATTTACAAATGATGCTTCTTTCGAAGAAGATACTCGTAGAAAATATGTTAATGAAGAAAAAATTATTGAAAAATTGATTAATGATGCGCAACAGCCTATGTATCCCGGGTGTGAAGATCATTCAAAGTTGTCATTTATTTTGAAACTGTTCCAAACTAAATGTATGGATGGGATGACAAATAAAGCTTTTTCTAGTATGCTTCAAATGTTCAAGAATGTATTGCCTAAGGGAGCAGATATTCCTTCCTCATATTATGAAGCACGAAAAATGATTACTGATTTGGGATTTGATTATGAAAAAATAGAAGCTTGTGAAAATGATTGTATGCTATTTTGGAAGGAGAATATATATCTTGAAAAGTGCAAAGTATGTAATAAAGTGCGTGATAAAAACTCCCCAAAGGTACTACGATATTTTCCAATAACTCCTAGACTACAAAGGCTGTTCATGTCAACTAAAACCTCTAAAGATATGAGATGGCATTCGAAATGTAAAACTGATGATGGAGTTCTTAGACATCCTAGTGATAGTGAAGCATAGAAGCATTTTGATAAGTTGTATCCTTCATTTGCCAAAGACCCTAGAAATGTAAGACTTGGCTTAGCAAGTGATGGGTTTAACCCTTTCGGCGGCCTTAGAAGTGACTACAGTATATGGCCATTCGTAATTGTTATATATAACCTCCCGCCATGGATGTGCATGAAACAATCTTATTCAATTCTATCTTTGTTAATCCTCGGAAAGAGTGGCCCCGGCAATAATATCGATGTATACTTGCAGCCTTTAGTTGAAGAATTAAAGCAACTATGGGATGTCGGATCTATAACTTTTGATGCTTCTACTCATGAATATTTCAATATGCATGCTGCACTAATGTGGACTATCAATGACTTTCCTGCTTACGCAAAATTGTCTAGATGATCTACGAAAGGTTATAAGGCATGTCCTTGTTGTATGAATGACATAAACTCAATGCGATTTCCTAATTGTACAAAGATATGTTACATGGATCATTGTTGTTTTCTATCTAATGATCATAAATGGAGGGATAGTAAAACTTTCAATGGCAAATCGGAGAGAAGAGACCCTCCAGCACCACTATCAGGTCATGATATTCTATCTCAGCTTCACGATTTCAAAGACATGAAGTTTGGAAAAACTGTTACTCACCCAAAGAGAGGTGATAATTGGAAAAAGAAGAGCATATTTTTTGACTTGCCATACTGGAGTAGCTTATTGCTTCGCCACAATTTGGATGTTATGCATATTGAAAAAAATGTGTGTGACAATATTCTTGGCACGTTACTTGACATTGAAGGAAAAACCAAAGATAGCATAAAAGCAAAACATGATTTGAAATTGTTGAAGATTATGAAACATCTAGCTCCTAAGCTTATAAATGGGAAATGACATATCCCACCAGCGCCTTATACCTTATCTAAAAGTCAGAAGGATAAGGTGTTTAAATTTTGTGGAAGGCTTAAAAGTTCCAGATGGGTACTCTTCTAACATCTCCAAATGCATATATTTAGACCAACGTAAGATATTGGGGCTCAAATCTCACGATTGTCATGTAATTTGGGAGCAATTATTGCCGTTTTCTATCCTTAGAGTGTCACAAACTAAAGTATATGAGGTGATTGCTAAAATTAGCATATTGTTTAAGGAGTTATGTTCAAGAACATTAAACCTAGAGGTCTTATATCGCATTCAAGGTAGTATCATTCTTACATTGTGTGAGATGGAAAAAATATTTCTTCCTTCTTTTTTTTGATATTATGGTGCATCTATGTGTTCACCTTCCCGCAGAAGCAAAAATTGCTGGACCTGTGGAATATCGTTGGATGTATCCAGTAGAGAGGTAATCTATAGTGTTTTACAACACTACTAAATTCATTTTAATATAATAACTAGCTATAGATTAACATGCTTACTAATATTGTATAGGCTTCTATGCAAGTTTAAGTGCTTCGTGCGTAATAGGAATAGACCTGAAGGTTCGATTGCAGAAGGATATATTATTGAGGAATGCATGAATTTTTGTTCGAAGTACCTGAGTGAAATTAAGACAAAATTTAACCAGTACGAAAGAAATGCAGATAAGGAAATTGAAGATTATAAGGGTCTAGCAATATTCAAACCCTTAGGCTCGCCTTTAGGAAAACCAAAAACACGGTTGCTTACTGATATTGAAGTAACACAAGCTAATGAATATGTGCTTAGGAATTGTGAGGAAGCTGAAACATATATAAGGTATCAGGTGGTCATTTAACAACTTTAGCTCATTTTAGAATTATATCAACTATCTAAATTATTATTTTTAATCTTCATTCTTTAACTAGTGAATACACAGAAGGCTTGTTTGACGATTGTCTATCTAAGTGGTTCCAAGATCGGGTATGTTTTTGTTTTAGCAGGATTTTCCTGAAAGGATCCGGCTTAATTATAGAGTAGTCAGGGTATCTAGTTCTATAAGTTTGGTATGTTGTAAATGAATAAAAAGGAAAGACTAGGAGAAAAGAATAGTGTTTATATTATTTTGATAAGCTGAATACAGATTTTGTTTAAGTAAGTGAATGCTAATAAAATGACGAGAAGATAAGTAATAGACTAATTTCACACTAATGAATAATCAATGCCTTTGCCAATGCTAGAGTTACAGTATTTATAGCCATAAAAATGAACGTTGTACTAGTCTTCTGTTGGGAAATGTGTCCTCAACAATAGTGCGATCACGTGATTTAAATATCATTATTAAATCTCATTTTAAAGAATACAATTGGGAAGTAATATTGTTACTGTCAACTGGTCAACATATATCGGTAATGATTGGTGACTAGAGTTTGACATTCTTTGTCGTGTGACGGTGGTGATCAGTTGACCCCCTAGGTCATACCTAAAGGGCAATACACTTAATTGATTATTTAATTGATCGTATAATGTTGCGAGTTAATTAAATTACTTGAAAATTGACGGACGATTTTGGAAGTAAAATTTACGTATCATATTAAAATGTGATTAAATAAGATACGGTCTGAGTAATTGAATTGTATCATTACTCGGATGAAATAATTGTTTAATGTAACAATTAAATTGAATGAATTGTTATAAATACAATCAGTTGTGATTTATAAATTGGTAAAATTTTTGGCACAAGTAATTATGAGATTACTAAGTCAATTTTTGTATGTGACGTATTTTATTAATACGTTGATTTTTAATATGATAAAAATTACATATCAAATATATGTGACATGTGACATGTAACATATAGACAATTGACAAAAATAATATGGACACCATAATATGTAAAGTGCCGAAAAATTGGGGAGCATTAAGCTAGTTAATTGTTTTATTTAGTTGATAAAACATAATGATGAAAAAGCAAGTCTAGGCATGCAAGCCTATTGTTCCTTGTGAAGAACAAATTATCCATGCATTGGCTCTCCAATAGCCCTCCTCTTACACGGTTTTGGGGAAGAAAAACTATCATTGTTTTTCTTTAATTTTGCCTAATAATATACTAAAGGTAGTGTATTATTTCTATTCTAATTTTTACTCATCCAAATAGATAAGTTCTAGTGAGAAGAAAATCCTCTCTTCTTCTCTCTTAAAAACCGAAAACACATAAGAGTTTTATAAAGTTTTTGGTTCAATTTTCTCCTACATTAATATTATACTAGATCAAATAATATTAATTAGATTAAGTGTTAAGCCTTGGGTATAATTCATAGGGAGAGATCTTACACTTAGATCTTTGTTCTTCCATTGGAATAGCTCAAGAACAAGAAGAGAAAGGTGATCTCTCTTGTGCCCTAATAGCCGAAATTTACAATGTATGGACATGATTTCTCCTCTATTTATTTTATTGTTTGCATGCATAAGATCCGTTTTAATTTTATGACAAATTATTTAGACATATAAGAGTATGTTAACATGTATATGAATCTACATTTCCTTCAATCGGTATCATGAGCCACGGTTGTTTGCATGCAAATTGGTTAAAAGTTTTTCCGAGTTATATGAATAACAAAATAAAACTTGTAAAATTTGTGTTATTATGATATATCACGAAATTATTACATGCATGTTAATATTTCTGGTCCTAAAATGTTTTAGGATATTTTGGTTAATTTTTCGGATTTTTATTGTTCATAATTTACAATTATGGCATTTAAATGTGATTTTATGAATAAAAATGTCATTTTTGGTCGAAAATTAGCTATACTTCGAATTTTAAGTTGATCTTTGGATATGTTATTACATATATTATTTTGAGATAACCTGTAATTTTTCATAATTTTTGCACTTGTTATGCTCGAAAAATGAATTTTTCATTATTAAATATGGATTTAAGAGAAAAATAGGTTAATATGAGTTAAATTTCGAATCTGGTCATAGAAAATTAATATGTTGTCACATGCAATTTTACAAAATGTGTGTAAAATAATTGGCTATAAAGAAGTCTTTTAGCATGATTTATGAATTTTTGAAGAAAAATTAGCATAAATAGTGACATTATTAGTGTAAAATTAATAAAACATAATCTATGACTTAGGAAAAACGTCTAATGTTGCATTTTATTGTATTTTTCAGATCTAAAATTGAAAAGTTAATGAAAATAATTTTTCCATGTTTTTATGATTATTTTATTAAATATCGATAAACCGCAACATTGTTTTTCCGGAAATTTTTCGAAATTTTTAACCTAAGATTTTGAACATTATGAGTGTCATGGATTTTTCCAGAATGTTCATGAATTTAAATTTCAAATTTTGAATTTATTTGAAATTTTGTGATTTATTTGAAGTTTAATAGCTTATTTTTGTAATTTTGGTCCATTTATGAACAATTTTGTAAATAAAAGTTAATTATGGTCAAAATTATTAGTGAAGACTATATTTTGAGTCCTAAGAGGTTAGGGTAATTAACTTATGCATAAATATGAGTTTATGTATTTTTGTGATTATAAAATGTTGAAATCACGCAAACCCGTAAAAACCGAGTAATATACGATATTGGCTAATTAAAGGCGATTTAGCATAAAAATTGAGCATGTTCATACATATTATAATGCTGCATTTTTCTTTATGATTGTCATAATTTTAATTTATGTAATTTTGAATTATGTAATTTTACTTAGTATGGCCTTAGATTTTAATTGGTATTTCCGAAATGTATGGGAATATCGATTCGGTTGTAATTTTTATTGTGATCTCGTATCACCTTTTTGTAATTTAATAGATTTATTTTATTTTAGTTACAAATGTATAATAGGAAATTATGTAATTTATTATGTAATTTTATTCATTAGGAGTTCCAAAAGACGGATTTCTTCAAGAATGGCGATACATAAAGACGGTGTTACCTCGAGATGTGTGCCACAACCCAAGTTCAAGGGACCAATGGAGTTGGTTTCCGAATATGTAATAGATTAATAGTTTTTCTATTTTAGGAAAGGCCATACTAGGATTTATTTATCTTTATGCTTGCATTTTATTTTATGTCACATGCATCGCTAAATCGCCATAACTAAACATGCATTGTCTTATTTTATCGAGTTTATCGACCGTGTCAAATATAATTATCGTAGTTCACCGCTTTAGTTCACTTAAAACGTGATAGATAATAATTTGACATGACCTCTCGCTAAAACTATCAATTGAGACATAGCCTTACCAAATAGTAGAAACCATGAAAACCTATTTCGCGAGGGAGTGCGCTCGGCCCCACCGGGTACAAACCTTGTTACGTAGGGGAAGTGGGTGATGAATGTTAATCCACCGAATTCATGTTGATGAGGGATGTATCGGCCCCACCGTGCCCAAGTTAATGTGGGTTTGGATCATGGACACATTTATTCGAAATTTGGATTGAACTCAACAAAAGTATTTGATAAGGGATGTATCGGCCCCACCGTGCCCTTGTCGATGTGTTTTGGGCTATAGATAATTGTTAATGTAATATTATCGACCAAGAGTTCTAAAAGTAGAATCGATTAAACGTTAATCCACCGAGTTATATTGATAAAGGATGTATCGGCCCCACCGTGCCTAAGTCGATATGAATTTGGGTCTTGGAATCATTTATTATAGTTGGGTAGAGGTCACTATATAAATGTTCATATCTTGTTAAATTTGCAAGTATGATTTAAAAAGACAAATGTTAATATTTCCTTTCCTCCATATTTGTAGTGCATTACAATGAATCCAACAAATGCTACCGCACCAATTACTATTGAGTCATATCACCATGTCCTTGACGACGTATGCTCCAACAATAATTTCGATACAACTAGAGAACTTCATTTTGGGATAGGATCGGATGGAAACCTAAATTTCATCACTTCTTCTAAACCACCCACTACTACTAGACCTCGTGTGAGTCCGTCTCAGGAAGACTACCTCATACGATCTATAGGGTCTTTGTCTCTGGAAGATAAAGATGCCAAAGCTAGTGGGAGCTCTAGCAATCAAGTTCTTGCTTCAAAGAGCAAGAGGTTCAAGAAGAAAGCAAAGAAAGTCAAAAACTTCAAGCAAGTTAATGATGAGTGCCATTATTGCTATGGCATGGGACATTGGCTTAGGAATTGCCCTATGTATTTGCGAAATATAAGGGAAGGACTCATTACTCCAAAAGGTACAATTCCTAAAGAAATTTATGTTATTGATATAAATTATACTTCCACTACGACATGGGTACTAGATACCGGTTGTGGTTCTCACCTTTGTAATCATTTACAGGGTTTAAGAGATGTGGAGAAGCTTAGCAAGGGAGATGTGGATCTTCGACTTGGAAATGGAGCTCGGGTAGCGGCCGAATCCAAAGGAACTTATGTTCTAGCTTTGCCAAACGGTTTTGAGTTGTATTTGCATAATTGTTTTTATGTTCCTACGCTCTCTAAAAACATTATTTCAATCGCCATGCTAGACATGGACGGTTTTTGTTTTGTCATTAAGAACAATCGTTGCTCTATTTCTAGGAATGATTTGGTTATTGGCCAAGCTTCTTCCATTAATGGCATTTACATTTTAGAGACCTCAAATCCAACAAATGATATTTATAACATACAATCAAAGAAACTCAAAACAAGTGACCCAAGTGAAGCGTTCATTTGGCATTGTCGATTAGGTCACATAAACGAGAATCGCATCAAAAGATTAATTTCTACTAATGTGATTGCACCATTTGATTATCAATCATTTGGTACATGCGAATATTGCCTACTTGGCAAAATGACTCGTAATCCTTTTAGTGGTAAAGGGACACGAGCTAGTGAGCTATTAGGACTCATACACACCGATGTATGCGGACCAATGAGCATCACCGCTCGTGGTAATTATGACTACTTTATAACCTTCACCGATGACTTAAGTAGATATGGGTATATCTATTTAATGAAACACAAGAGTGAAGCATTTGAGAAATTCAAGGAATTCCAAAACGAAGTAGAGAACCAATTGAACAAAAGGATTAAGGCACTTCGATCCGATCGTGGTGGTGAATACCTTAGTCTTGAATTTGATTCACACTTGAAAGGTTGTGGCATTATATCACAACTTTCTCCACCCGGAACACCACAACTTAATGGTGTTGCGGAAAGGAGAAATCGAACCCTACTAGATATGGTTCGATCCATGATGAGTCAAACCGAGTTACCGAACTCGTTTTGGGGATTTGCGATACAAACCGCAATTCGATCTTTGAATAATAGTCCCACAAAGTCCACCGAAAAGACTCCATGTGAGATGTGGACGGGTAAGATCCCAAATATATCCTATATGAAGATTTGGGGATGTGATGCTTACGTCAAAACTAAGAACGACAACAAGCTAGCCCCGAGATCCGAAAAATGCATCTTTGTAGGTTATCCCTCGACCTCTCGAGGGTATTACTTCTACAAACCTCAAGATCATAAAGTGTTTGTGTCTTGCGAGGCTGTCTTCTTAGAAAGAGAATTTATTTCTAAAAGACAGAGTGGGAGAAATTTTGAACTTGATGAAGTTCAAGAGCCACAAACCGAGATAGAGACGCAAGAAGATGTTCCTTCGTCGTCTAACGCGGTTGTACCTCCTCCACTAAGAAGGACGGGCCGAGTAATTCGCCATCCCGATCGATATGTGGGACTTATCGAAGAAGATGGAACACTCGATGTGTTACTTATGGAAAGTGACGAGCCCGCCACCTACAAGGCCGCAATCTCTAGTCCTAATTCCACCTTATGGCTTGAAGCCATGAAGTCCGAAATGGATTCTATGCTTGAAAACCAAGTTTGGGACTTGGTAGATTTGCCTAAAGGGGCAAGACCCTCCAATGCAAATGGATATTCAAGGTCAAAAATGGCATAGAAGGACATGACGATGTCTACAAAGCTAGGCTAGTAGCAAAAGGATTTACCCAAGTCCAAGGTCTCCATTATGATGAGACCTTCGCCCCGTAGCCATGCTAAGATCCATACGGATTTTGTTAGCGATCGCCGCATTTCATGATTATGAAATTTGGCAAATGGATGTCAAAACCGCTTTTCTAAATGGGCATTTAGAAGAGGAAGTGTACATGATACAACCCGAAGGTTTTGTTGATTCTAAAAATCCTAACAAAGTGTGCAAGCTTAAGAGATCCATTTATGGTCTTAAGCAAGCATCTAGAAGTTGGAATCATCGATTCAATCATGTTATAAAAGAAAATGGTTTCACTCGAAATGTTGAGGAACCATGTTTATACATGAAATTCAGTGGGAGCAATGTTGTGTTCCTAATCTTGTATGTCGATGACATACTACTCATTGGAAATGATATTCCAATGTTGTCTTTGTTAAGAAGTGGTTAGGTAACCACTTCCAAATGAAGGATTTAGGAGAGGCACAACGCATATTAGGTATCCGGATCTATAGAGATAGACCCAAGAGGATATTGGCACTAAGTCAAGAGTCTTATGTTGATAAGATTCTTCGACGATTCAAGCATGGACAAATCCAAAAGGGTTTTGGTACCTATGGTAACCGGAACGATATTGAGCGGACTCAATGTCCCTCCGAACCCCATGATGTTGAACGCATGAAGTTGATCCCTTACGCTTCCGCTGTTGGATCAATCATGTATGCCATAATATGCACACGTCCTGACGTCTCGTATGCCTTGAGTATGACGAGTAGATATCAAGGAAATCCAGGTGAGAGTCACGGATTCTTTGTCAAGAACATCCTTAAGTACTTGAGAAGAACTAAGGACTCTATCCTTGTGTTTGGAGGAGACACTGAGTTGCGTGTTACAGGATACACGGACTCAAGTTTTCAAACAGATAGAGATGACATGAAATCACAAGCTGGTTTCGTGTTTATGCTCAACGGTGGTGCCGTAAGCTGGAGAAGCTTCAAGGAAGTCAGAATCGCGGATTCAACAACGGAGGCTGAGTACATAGCAGCATCAGAAGCTGCCAAGGAAGCTATGTGGATCAAGCAATTCACGGAAGGTCTAAAAGTAGTACCTACCGCCGATGATCCCATCACTCTCTATTGTGATAATAGTGGGACGATCTTCCAAGCTAAGGAGCCAAAGTCTAGTAATAGATCTAGACATGTACTTAGAAAGTATCATGTAATAAGAGATTTCATTGAAAGAAAGGAAATTGCGATTTGTAAGGTTGGGACGGATGACAACATAGCCGATCCGCTCACCAAGCCTTTATCGCAGGCTAAGCATGATGGGCATGTTGCATCCATGGGACTTAAACGTGTACCAAATTTTTGTTAGATTTTGAAATGAAATAAAAGTGTTATTTTTGTTCATGTTCATAATCGCATTTGTCTTTTATCCTTAATTTATACTTTGTTACATCCAAACGGGTTGTAGAGACAATTGAACCCCGTTAAAGTGAACATGGATTAACATTGTTTTGCCCATAGTTACTTATATGAGGTGACGTCTCGAAGTGACTAGAGTGTGAGGCGATTGATGGCAAGTTCAAGTGCCATACAGTCATGTGAGATGACTAGTCGATCACATAGGCAGACTGTTAGGAACTTTTTGTCGGGCCTAATGACCGCTTATAGAGTTCTGGCAAATTTATATAGCCTGGTCGTGGCGAGAGCTACTATAGTGTTCTAATGAGTCGATTCTTTTGACTAGAGACTATTCGCCTAAGATGGCACAGTTTCAGATTAACTTTGATTTGTGTTACTACGACCTTCGTAAATGGGGTCAAATGGGCATATTTTGGGTTATGATGGCTGTGGCTAGTCGAAGGGAATGAGTGCGATAGGAATTGTCCACCCCTAGTCAGGGTTATAACAATATCTCAGGGCCACTCGAGGAGTAATGAACTGGAAATGCGTGGCCACGCTCGGAGGGTATCCAGTGTGGATAAATCCGGTCAATCAGTTATTCTCCAGATCGAGGAAACCACTCTCGATATGATCACTTGCAAGTACGACCTGAAAGACACCTTGCATTGAGTGGGAGATAGTAATAGGATAAGAGAATTGGTGACGCACACTTGTCGAGGACAAGTGGGAGATTGTTGGGAAATGTGTCCTCAACAATAGTGCGATCACGTGATTTAAATATCATTATTAAATCTCATTTTAAAGAATACAATTGGGAAGTAATATTGTTACTGTCAACTGGTCAACATATATCGGTAATGATTGGCTGACTAGAGTTTGACATTACTGTCGTGTGACGGTGGTGATCAGTTGACCCCCTAGGTCATACCTAAAGGGCAATACACTTAATTGATTATTTAATTGATCGTATAATGTTGCGAGTTAATTAAATTACTTGAAAATTGACGGACGATTTTGGAAGTAAAATTTACGTATCATATTAAAATGTGATTAAATAAGATACGGTCTGAGTAATTGAATTGTATCATTACTCGGATGAAATAATTGTTTAATGTAACAATTAAATTGAATGAATTGTTATAAATACAATCAGTTGTGATTTATAAATTGGTAAAATTTTTGGCACAAGTAATTATGAGATTACTAAGTCAATTTTTGTATGTGACGTATTTTATTAATACGTTGATTTTTAATATGATAAAAATTACATATCAAATATATGTGACATGTGACATGTAACATATAGACAATTGACAAAAATAATATGGACACCATAATATGTAAAGTGCCGAAAAATTGGGGAGCATTAAGCTAGTTAATTGTTTTATTTAGTTGATAAAACATAATGATGAAAAAGCAAGTCTAGGCATGCAAGCCTATTGTTCCTTGTGAAGAACAAATTATCCATGCATTGGCTCTCCAATAGCCCTCCTCTTACACGGTTTTGGGGAAGAAAAACTATCATTGTTTTTCTTTAATTTTGCCTAATAATATACTAAAGGTAGTGTATTATTTCTATTCTAATTTTTACTCATCCAAATAGATAAGTTCTAGTGAGAAGAAAATCCTCTCTTCTTCTCTCTTAAAAACCGAAAACACATAAGAGTTTTATAAAGTTTTTGGTTCAATTTTCTCCTACATTAATATTATACTAGATCAAATAATATTAATTAGATTAAGTGTTAAGCCTTGGGTATAATTCATAGGGAGAGATCTTACACTTAGATATTTATTCTTCCATTGGAATAGCTCAAGAACAAGAAGAGAAAGGTGATCTCTCTTGTGCCCTAATAGCCGAAATTTACAATGTATGGACATGATTTCTCCTCTATTTATTTTATTGTTTGCATGCATAAGATCCGTTTTAATTTTATGACAAATTATTTAGACATATAAGAGTATGTTAACATGTATATGAATCTACATTTCCTTCATCTTCAACGTCCTTCTCTTTTGTCGGAGCTGTTACCGGATTAATAGGGCATATTCCCTATTAATCCGGTTGACTCGTTCTTATTTGATTGATCCTCTTCCTTTGCACGTCTAGGTTCATGGGCAATATGGTTTTACAAGTAGACTTAGTCTTCCTTGAAGATAGGACACGGATATATATCTTTATATAACCGTTTTGCTTCTTCTTGACTTAATTTAGCTTTGCTTTAATACTGCCAGGCTATTCGTGCTTACCACCAGGCTTCTCTTCCAAAGTATAAGGCAAGTTGATTGCAATAATAGCTAGAATTGTCCGGTCTTCGTCTTCTTTAGTCAGCCTTGTAAAGTCAGGCCAGGTTATGGTCAGGCCAAGCTAATCTGGGCCTAACAATTGCCCCTTGACATTATACCCATGCTGAACTAGGCCAGGGGTAAGATGTCAATTTTTACCGGGTTGAATAATAAAGAGAATTATACTTAATCAATGACTCTTAGACTCCTAGTTACCGTTGGACACTGTAATGGCTAGGTGATGTCATCTTTGAGAGTTTTGCAATTTCTAGGGTTTTCACGCCGTTGCTCATCTTCTATAAATACGGTATCTGGGACGAGATTATTCTCCACCAATTTTCCTCCACTTTCTTTGCTAAATTTTCTTCTGAAATTCTTCCCTACTTCTCAAATCAATCTGTTCGCTAGTTTATACTCTTTAAATAATTTAATTTCATCACAATAAATCTGACAATAAAAGACATGGGAGCCAAAAACGCCCCGCATCCCGAGAAAAGCTGCTGCTGTTGAGCCGAACCACGAGACATCCAAGAGGAAGAGGTGAGGGAAATTTATCCTCCGCTCGTCTTTGTGGCTTTCAAGTATCGGGATTTCTGTTTTTCTTGCTCTTCAATCTCTCGGATTCTTCTTTCCCCGAGTAAAACTTACTAAAAACAAACTATGACAAGATTCTAAGGGAGAAGAAAATAATTCCGAGTCAATCGAGGTATGGATCCTGAGTCTTGTCCGGTCGGGGGCTACTGGGTATCACCTGGCTGGTTCTGTATTTTTGAATGGGCGTTCAAAGCAGGCTGTAAGTTACCTTTTAATCCGTTAATGATTGACACCATTCGTGCTATGGAGGTGTCCCCTTTTCAGATTATGCCAATGGTTTGGAAACTTGTCCATTCTATTGAAAATTTATGTGCTAAACACAATCTTGTAATTACTATTAATGATATCAAGGCAATATATCATATGAAAAATCCTGTTGATGGTCGCTTTAATTTGAGAATAAAATCGAAAATGTCTCCATTAATTACTAACCTGGACTCTGGAGATGATAAAAATTGGGCAAAGACTTTCTGTTTGTCCGGGACCGAGACTTTGGGATCGAGGCTTTGATTATCGAGATATCCTCCCTTGGAGAGTGGTAGGTTCCCTGTACTTTTTATTTTGCAATATACATTACATGAAATTAATGGATTTTGATTCTTACTTGTGTAATTTTGACGGTTTTTGCGGCTCGATTGGAGTTTTGATCCTCTTGATGAGGAAGCTATTTCCGGGATAGAGGCTTTCCTTGCTATTCCTGAGGAGGAGAGGACATGGCCAGCTAGTTTGGGCAGGGAGTTGTTGCCCCGGTATATGAAGACCAATTTGATCTGGGGTCGAGTACCTAAAGGCAAGCCTAGTTCTCTTGCTCTTTCTGTACGTCTTCGTATGTTTTTATGTTAGCCGTTATCTTCTGTCGTTTTCTGTTTGATACTCACGTATATTTTTATATATTCAGTATTTAGGTCTTACGCTAGGTGGCCAGCTTTTCGCAAAGGATTTGAAGGTGGGGTGGCTAGGATTGCTGAACAGTCCAAGAGCCAGGAGGCTAGTGGGAGGGACAAAACGCTTGATATCCTGGTTTCTGATATCCAGCCTTCTCAAGATCCACCCAGGATAGCGTCACCGGAGGTCGTCCAGGCTCAAAAAAGGAAGAGGGAAGATGTTATCCTGGAAGAGGAGGAGGGAGAGAGAGAGCTTATCCAGGTTCAGCCAATCAGGAGTATAAGGCAAGTGTCTACTAGGGTTGATGACATGGATGATGCCCGGGCACGGATAGACGAGTTTTCTGCAAAAATGAGCGGCCAGCTAATGTCTGCTAGTACTCTTGAGTCGTCTACCAGAGTGGTTTCTATTCTGACTTCTCTTGTGACAAAGGCTGCTGAACTTGCTTCCCAGGCTATGGAGGTTAGTTGTAAATGGATATTTTTAATTGTTCATGTGCTTTTTGTTTTGCCTTGTATTTGGCTGATTGATTTTATATATATGTAGGGATTGGATGCCGGGTGGCTACTGCTTGTCAGCTTAGGGATGCCCAGGCCAGGGTTTCTAGTTTGGAGGAAAAACTGGATAAACTTAACCGTGACCTGCACACATCCAGGGGTAATGAAGTAATGCTTTAATCTCAGTTGGGGACAGCTAGGGAGTCAACCAGGGCTGCTATAGTTTGTGAGGTGGCTGCAAAAAATGCTGAGAAGGCTGTTAGGCAAGAGTTGGAGGCTGAGAAGCAGGCAATGCAGGATCAGTTGAGAAAAAATGAGGAGCTTGCTGCTGAAAAGGAATTGGTGGAGGCGAGGTTGGCGATCTTTGCTCAATACTTCTTCGGGAAAGGCCGGGTTGATGCTATGAGGGATCCGGAGTCGACCAGGGCTAATTGGAATCCGGACCGGGATGAGATAGCTTTGGACGCTCGGTATCTGATTTGGCCAATATGGGTCAAGAAGAAGAAGTGGATTCTCCTCCTTCCAAGGCGAAGTCTGATGACCAGGAAATGGCGGATGGTTGTGAGTCGGTCACTGGCTCAAAGATAGCTTAGTTTTGTTTTTCTTTTAGGTTTTGGTCTATCCAGGGGGAATGTCCCTGGAATGAATATTTAGAAACGTTTTTTGGCCCATCCAAGGGGGATATCCCTGGAACGGATGGTTATTAGGTGTGTGGTGAGGCCAATTATTTTGGATGAATAAATATTTGGTCTTTGTTTGTTTCTTTTTGTGTTTTGATAAGGTACTTTTGAAATGTTGGATGTGTACTAGATCTGACCAGTTTTTTAACTGGATCGGGCCAGTCCTTATTTTTATTGTATGTTATGGGTGGGGTTGTTGCCTGTCTGGAGGGCTTACGTCCCCTGCCTGTCTGGAGGGCTTATGACCCATCTGTGTTATACAAGTCAGGAAGAAGTTTTCTAGCTTTGTATGTTTAAGTGGAGCTCAATATTTAAAGGCCTGTTTTGCAACTGAAATTTGGATATCAGTTGGATATTTGGTGGGGGTGGCCCCCAATCTTTAAGATTTGTTTTAAAAATGCAATATGTAAAACAAGTATTGAAGATTTCGCTAAGTAAATATGAGAACATAGATAAGTACTTGGGCACATAATTTGAAGAAATCATATACGGCATTTATTCATATAGTTGCAAGTATCATACATGTAGTTTCCAGGCAAGAGATGTCAAGGTGAAAAGTTGTACCTGGATTGAGAGATATATTTTATATGTGAAATAGTTTTAAATGTGCAATATTCCAAGCTCTTGGGATCATTTCTCAAATCCGGGTTTGTAATCTATAAGCTCCCTGGCCGACTATTGAATCAATCGGATAGGGACCTTCCCAGGTTGGGGCCAATTTGCCAGCATTCTTTTCTTTTGTGTTTTGGAAGACTTTCCGGAGGACAAGGTCTCCTATCCCGAATACCCGGCTTTGTGGTCTTGTTGTAGCTTTCGCAACCCTTTCTTTGGTATCTTTCGCTAATCGATCTTGTTGCATCTCTTAGCTCTTCGTTAAGTCTAATTTTGTCCTCCATTAGAGGTATATTGCTTGTTATTGTGTTTAGGCTGCATCTAGCTGATGGAATGTCCACCTCGGTAGGGATTACCGCTTCACATCCATAGACCAAGGAGTAGGGGTTTGGCTGTGGAAGTTTTAGGCGTGGTTCTGTCAGCCCAAAGGACCAGGGGAGTTCTTGACCCATCTGCCTTTTCTTCTTTCCAGCTTTTTCTTTATGCGGTGATTACCACCTTATTCTTGGATTACGCCTGACCGTTGGCTTTTGGATATCCTGGTGTGGATGTTACCAGATTGATGTTCCATTGAGCACAGAAGGCTGCTGTTCTTTTTCCCACAAATTGTGTGCCATTGTCGCATACTATTTCAGAGGGGATGCCATATCTACATATGATGTTATGTTTGATGAATGCTATGACATCCTTCTCCTTGACTTGCCTGTATGATTCAGCTTCTATCCACTTGGAGAAGTAATCAGTCATTGCTAGCATGAAAACTTTCTGTCCGGGTGCTTGAGGTAGTTTTCCTACTATATCCATGCCCCACTTCATAAACGGCCAGGGTGCGGATATGGAATGTAGTTCCTCAGATGGCTGATGGATATATGGTCCGTGAATCTGGCAAGCTTTGCATTTAGAGCTAAAATCCAGGCAATCGGCTCTCAGGGTAGGCCAATAATAACCTGTTCTGAGTACTTTGCTTGCCAGGCTTCTTCCACCTTTATGATTTCCACAGTATCCTTCATGGATTTCGATAATATCTGCTTTCGACTTCTTGTGGTTCCAGGCATCCGAGGTACGGCCCGACTGCGATTTCTTAAAAAGCACGTTGTCAATAATAGTATATGAAGCGCTTTTATTTTTAGTGCTCTGGCATCTTGCTTATTTAAGGGAAGGATTCCCTGTTGTAGTGATCATAGTAGGGTTTTGTCCAAGAATTGGCAATATAAATTGGGAAGCTTTCATTTTGTTTGTTTATTGCAGGTTCTAATAAATGTACGATGGGTATTTTGTCGAAGTCTAGGGGACTGAAGTTGGATCCTAGGCCGGCTAGAGCATCGGCCTGGGTATTCAAGTCCACAGGAATTTGGTCAATATTAAAATTGCGAAATTTTGATTTTAAGATTTGAACAACATCTAAATAAAGCATCATCTTTGAGTCTTTAGCTGTATATATCCCATTTACTTGGTTTGAAATAAGGAGGAGTCAAGTACGTACCTTTAGGTTTTGTACACCAAGGTCAATACATACCTTTAACCCTTGCTATTAGGGCTTCGTATTCTCGCTTCATTGTTGGTGGCTTCAAATGCACGACTTATAGTCGTACTATCTTATCCCCCTGTGGCGATTTTAGTACTACTCCCGGGCTGTGCCCCTCGTGTTGGCTGCACCATCGACAAATAGGGTCCATTCTAGGTCCTGTTTGGTGCATTTGGTCGGTTTATTTACTTCTTTTATTAGGTCGGGTTCTAGGGTCGGACTAAAATCACCCACAAAGTCTGCTAGTGCATGTGACTTAATTCTTGTCCTTGGTTCAAATGTTATATTGTATGTGCTTAGTCATGTCTTGACCATTTACACATTCGTCCAGGATAATTACGGCGTTCTAAGTCAGATTTGATAGGAAGATTGGTTCGACTATTATAAGGTGGCTTTCAAAGTATGGTCTTAATTTTGTGCAACTCATAATTAAAGCTAAAACATATTTTTCAAGCGAGGCCATACACGATCTCTGCGTCCGTAGACTTTTACTTACATAATAGACGGAGTCTTGTTGTCCGTCATCTTCTTTGACCAAAGACCGCACCGACGGCGAGTTTGTGGATCGCAGGTATATCTTGTCGGGGCTCATCTTTGATTGGTTTTGCCAGCAGGGGAGGAGAGGATAGATATATCTTTAGGTCTTCAAAGGCGGTCGATGATCGGGGGTCCATTGAAAGTCCTTGTTCTTCCTTAACGAGGTTATAAAATGATTTGCACCTTTCGATGATCTTGAAATGAACTGTTTAGGGCCGCTATTCTTCCAGTCGGCTTTTGTATGTCTTTGACTGTCTTTGGTGGTTCTAGCTCCAGAATAGCTTTGATTTGTTCGGGGGTGGCTTCTATTCCTCTTTTTGTCACCATGTAGCCCAGGAATTTGCCTCTTTGAGACTCGAAGTGGCATTTTTGTGGGTTGAGCTTCATATTGAATTTCTCCAGTATTTGAAAGGCTACTTCCAGGTCTTTGATGTGGTCTTCTGCCTTTTTTGACTTGACTACCATGTCGTCTATATAGACTTCCATGGTGTCTCCTATCTGGTCTTTGAACATCATGTTGACTAGCCTTTGGTAGGTTGCACTGCATTTTTAATCCAAAGGGCATAGCAAAGTATAACAATATATACCTCTTTCGGTGATGAAAATTTGTGCTTTCGGGTCTTTGGGTGCATTTTTATCGATTGAATACCATTTGGAGGCATCCATGAATGTTAACATTTCGTGGCCTGCAGTGGCATCTACCATTGCATCGATGTGTGGCAGGGGAAATGGATCTTTTGGGCGGGCTTTGTTTAAGTCGGTGTAATCTACACATACTCTCCATTTGCCATTTTTCTTTTGGACGACTACCACGTTTGCAAGCCAGTCGGGGTACATTACTTCCCCGATCATCCCCATGTCCGTAGCTTGTCAACTTCTTGGTTGATGATTTCATGCCTTTCTGCAGCGAATTTTCTTCTCTTTTCTTTGTACGGGCTTAAAGGATTTGTCAATGTTCAACTTATGAGTAATAACATCAAAGCATCTATACCGGTCATATCAAAATGTGACCAAGCAAAACAAGACATTTTAGTTTTGAGAAAGGCGACCGATTTGGTCCGATTGAGTCGGGTGTATCGACCCTACGAGTACTTTCTGTCGGGGAATTCTGGATCTAATATGACTTCTCCTGTTTCCATCCGTGATTGTGCTACATACTCTTCCCGACAAGTGACTTTAATTGCTATGCGAGGGACTTACGACTTTGAGGGTTTCAAAGCCGAGTGTAACATTCTGAGCCGTCCTTTGTTCTCCTCTCGATGGTGGTTATCCCCCATTCTTTGGAATTTTCACGCATTGATGGTATGTTGATGGGATTGCTTTGACATTGTGGATCCATGGTCTGCCAGGATTACATTATACGAGGATAGGCAATCCATTACTCCAAATCTTTCATATGAAGCCACGCCTTCTACATAGGTAGGCGGTGATTTCTCCCAAGGTGTTCTTTGTTTCTCCACTTTGAATCCCACCAGACGCTGGATTTCTTGATGATCTTCCTTCGTCTATCTTCATAGCTTTAAGGACGTCAAGCATCACCAGGTTGATTGAAGCGCCTCCGTCTATCGGGATTCTTGATACCTTTCTTTGTGCCGATTTGCATGGTGATTACCAGTTGTCATGATGTAGATCGATATTCCTTGCGGTCCGAGTCATCAAAGGTAATAGCGAGGCAATGACTTGGGCCTGGAATGAGGTTGAAGTCTGGATTCCCTGGATATTCTTTTGGCGGTGAGTGGTCGGACCACGATTTCGATCCTCCATTTATGAATTTGACTTCATAGATGGGGGAGGAGGAGGAGGGTCTCACGCTTCTGGATCTCTCTTGTTTTGTTCTTCATTTTTGTTCTTTGGTTTTCTTTGGATTAAGTCTTTCAAGTAGCCTTTCTTTAGAAGATATGCCACTGTTTCTGAGTTGGATGCATTCTTCGTGGTGTGTCCGATGTCCCGATGCAAGTCACACCATCTTGTTGGATCTTTCCTGGGGTTGTCGGATTTCTTTGGCCATCTGACCGTATCTCCCAGGTTTTCCGGGCGTTTGATTAATCTTGCGGTATTAATAGAGAAGTTATATTCAGGAATAGTTGGAAGGCTATAAAGGTTACCTTTATGTTCTTGTGCCATATTGACTTGGATCGTTCGGGCCTGGAATAGGGTCGATCTGGGATTGCCTCCTTTCGGTAGGAGCTTTTCTGTTAGTGTGTCCATAGCCTTGCTTTCCTCCGGATGAGTTCGTCCTGAAGTTGAGGTCTTCTTCCAATCTGACATGCTCTAAAGCGATGGATTGAACAGTGGCAAAGGTCGGGCAAGCTTTTTTAGTCGGTGCATAGATGTCACTTTGTCAGCGGGACTCCTTGCTGAAGGCTTCCACATTTGTTTCTTCATCACACGGGAATGGCCACCTTTTCTTTGACAAATCGGCCAGAAATTCTTTGAGAGATTCTTCAGGAAGTTGCTTTACCCAGAACAGTTCTTGGGTCTCTTGGACATATCTCTGCTTGCGAATTGTTGATTGAAGGCATTGATCAATTCGCAAAATTTTTGATACCTCCATTTGGGAGATTGATGAACCATTGTAATCTTTGCTCCGGTCAGGATTGTACCAAAGCCCTTACACATGCGGACTTGCCTCGAGTTCACTGGGTATTGAGGCGACCAACATTTTTGTTTGAATATGGCAACGTGATTTTGTGAATCGGACGTTCCATCATAAGTTCTCATGGACAACAGTAAATTTCTTGGGAGATCAATTTTTGCAATTTCATGCAAAGGGTGAATCTGCGAAGTCATCAACTTCTACTTCAGCCACAGGGTCGGCACTCGGGTATGTTTTCTATTTTGTTGTGGAGTTTTTGAATTTCTCGAAGCATGGCCATCATTATTCTTTGCTTGATTTTGTTTGTCTCATGATTGGGAATGGTTGGGGTATCGGATAATGTATCCTTCTCCGGGGTTCCAAAATTGGAGAAGTCTATGTTTTTGATAATGGATGAAAATGGGGTTCTGGTTCGAATCGGTTTTGGATCCGAAGCTTGATTTTCCAATTTTTCTTGAGTGCTAGACTCAGATTCTCTCATTTATTGATTTACCTTACCTCACTTTTGCCTTCTCTTGGATTGTCTCCAATTCTTTGATCTTGGCCAGGGCAGCCGCTAATTGTTGTTCTGCGGTAAGTTCCACCATTTTTATGTGAATATTAAATGAAAAATGATAAGGGGAATTTTATTGGTTGAAGAACTAGATGCCCCACGGTGGGCGCCAATTGTTTTAGCGGGATTTTCCTGAAAGGATCCGGCTTGATTATAGAGTAGTCGTGGTATCTAGTTCTATAAGTTTGGTATGTTGTAAATGAATAAAAAGGAAAGACTAGGAGAAAAGAATAGTGTTTATATTATTTTGATAAGCTGAATACAGATTTTGTTTAAGTAAGTGAATGCTAATAAAATGATGAGAAGATAAGTAATAGACTAATTTCACACTAATGAATAATCAATGCCTTTGCTAATGCTAGAGTTACAGTATTTATAGCCATAAAAATGAACGTTGTACTGGTCTTCAACGTCCTTCTTTTTTGTCGGAGCTGTTACCGGATTAATAGGGCATATTCCCTATTAATCCGGTTGACTCGTTCTTATTTGATTGATCCTCTTCCTTTGCACGTCTAGGTTCATGGGCAATATGGTTTTACAAGTAGACTTAGTCTTCCTTGAAGATAGGACACGGATATATATCTTTATATAACCGTTTTGCTTCTTCTTGACTTAATTTAGCTTTGCTTTAATACTCTGCCAGGCTATTTCGTGCTTACCACCAGGCTTCTCTTCCGAGTATAAGGCAAGCTGATTGCAATAATAGCTAGAATTGTCCGGTCTTCGTCTTCTTTAGTCAGCCTTGTAAAGTCAGGCCAGGTTATGGTCAGGCCAGGCTAATCTGGGCCTAACAGTTTTTATTTTAGAAAACTTGATATAATAGTATTAGTTTAATTATATTTTCTTTAAACACTTAAAAGATATGTTTTTAATAAACCATTTATTGTAACTAGATTTCACGCTTATTCGAGGAAGGAGATGGTCAAGTGCTTCAAGATTTAAGAACTTTTTCGTTAGGTTCTTTCAAAGGTGTTCAGTATTTCAGCGGTTTTTTAGCAAATGGTTTTAGATTTCATACAAGAGATATTGAAACAAAGAGGAGAAATCAAAATAGTGGATTAATGGTAAAGGGGGTTGGACATGATTATTATGGAGTTCTAATAGATATAATTTGTCTACGATATTTGGATGGAAATTGTGTTGTATTATTTTGTTGTGATTGGTGGGATGTTCATAGTCCGGGCATAGGTGTCAAGGTTGACAAATTTGGTTTTTTAGCGTTAATTCTAAAAAGAGGTTACATACAACGGAGCCTTTGTGCTTATGTCCCAAGCTGAACATGTTTTTTTATGTTAAAGATGGGATTTACCCAAATTGGCTTATGGTTATCAAGACTCATCCACGACACCACTATCATACTCTAGAAAAAGAGCAATGTGAAAATGATGGGGATGCTTTGCAACAAAGTCATCCAGGATCCACATATGATGCGTTTTTAGCTACATTAAGTGTTGATTATATTGATACAACATCAGAACTTATAAGAGATGACATGAAAGATACTGTTGTTGATTCAACGAACCAAAATAAAACCAAGGAACTAAATGTCATAAAAACTGAAAACGATAACATTGATGAAAGCTCTGATGACGATGAAGATTTTAGTGATATTGATCGTGATGAAGAGGTCGACAACGATTCTGATATAGCTTGATATTTATATGCTGAATTTGAGACATTTGTGTTGTGTTGAGTTCGCACTATGGTTATTATACATGGACATGTTTCCCTTTCTTTTTTTTTAATGAATGCTTTGGTGCTAAAGTCGCTTATTATATTTTTATTCTTTAACATAAGTTATTTTGATAGCTTCTAAATGTCAAAGACAGGAAAAAAAAGACACGGGCAGATATGCCTCCAACTTCAATGAACAAATATGAAAGAGACAGGCTCTTGAATATTGAAGCCAACAAGAAAAAAATGGAATCGTTGAATATCAAGCGCATTGCTGCATCCATGACTAGTTTAGCTTATTCTACAAATAAGAAAAAGAAGAAAGGTAAAAATAGAATAATTGCAGATGAAGAAGAAGATTACACAACAGAATTTGGTGAGGATGTCCAGCATTCAGATAAAGAATGTGAAAATGGGGCAGATATTGTAACTAAAATGAAGGTATGATTTTATAATTTAGGATGTATATATTCTACTTTGGTATAGAAATTATAGTATATTTTAAATATAATGATTGTGTTGACTAAACATAAATTATATAATAATTGCCTTTATTTTATAAATGAAGCAGAAGAAAACTGAAACAAAAGACGGGCGCATGAGAAGCCAATTCATTCCGCCATTGTCGCTTGCCAATCTTCTCAAAATGAACAATAAACAGCGACGTGGAGTGATGGGGAATGATGCACTTCAATTAGTATCCTCGGCTTTAAAAGTCGTCCAACAAGGTAGTTTCTTAACGTAATGTTTGCTTGAAGTTATACATTAAATTTAACTAATACTGACCGTTAAAAGAATGTCTTTGTACAGCTATCGACAGTCAGCAACATATTGGTCTTAACCAGGAAATTTACCAGGACGTTGATTCAGATGGTACATGATACATGAAGCTAAAACTTGTACTACTTTGAAATATATAGTTTATTTTCTTAATGCTTTTCTACTTGAAACATATATTAATAATGAAGAATTTGATCAATTAATGGCTATGGAATGAGGTACTAACAAATTTCAAATATATTTTCGCTTTTCATTAAAATTGAATACTCATTATTAAATTGATGAAAATTTTTATGTTTTAATTTATTAGAGGATGATGAATACCAATACGATACTGATGATGAGTTTATCCAAATGGACAAAGATATTTAATTTAACTTGCTTCTATAATATTCGGGCTACGGGTTTGGTAGTTTACGTGTTTAATTAACTACACATTTTTTATTTGACTGGTATATACGTTCATTGTCCTTGAATTTTCTTTCATTAACAATTTCTGTATATATTTTTTATTTATCGGGCCTTAACAGCTAGCTTAGATGTCTAATGAATTATTTTTATACACTATTTGTACATATAGAAATAGAACAAACACCCCAGGAAGAACAAGGTGAAGGGGGGTCTAACGAACATGACATGGATGAAGATGCAATTTGGGATAAGGAAGTTGAAGGTCAATTAAGTGGACCAAAAGAAACCATTCATATGGACATTGAAAACATTACTTCTGGTATTGGCGAAAATTTTTCATTCAGATGACTATGTTAACCTAACATATAAAGTTGGAGATAAAATGAATTGTGTATATTCTTGTTATTTCAAATAGTCTGACATTTTGTTTTCTACCACTGGAAACAATCATCTTATGTAGGTAATGTAAAAAAAAACAAGAGGGCTTGTGTATTGTAGAAAACTTACCGCGTTAGCTCCTGGGGAAAAGATTTCCGTAGAGTTTGATGACGATGGCAATCCAATTGGTAAGTATGCGACAACGTATGCTTACCTCCTCGGCGATCAAATCAGCAATCGAACCGTATGTCCCGTGCACGATGGATGGGAAGATTTCAAAACAGAGACACTTGATCATTTATGGAGATGCGTTTTGGTAATATTGTTTAAATTAATCGTGTTTATTATTGCTAAAATATTCTTTTTTTTCCTAAAGTTCTATATTCTGATATACTTTAGGCGATATGTGACTTTGACAATCCTGAGTTAAGAAGAGAAGCTGTAATGAAGCATGTGAGGAGCTTGTTTAGGGGCAGAAGGTATAAGTTGAACAAAAAATATATAGTTGAATGGAAACTTACTAAAAAGGAGGAGCAATTGAATAATAGTCTCAAAGACATGCTAAAAGCAGATTGGAAATACTTGGTTGAGCTCTGGCGAAGTCCTAAATTTCAGGTACTGTTGTATATAATTTTTTTACTTGTTGGTTAAGTTATAAATTTCATTTACTCGTATATATTTTCATCAGTCAAACAAGTTACAAAATTCAATTAAAGATGATTATTAAACTTATTTTATATATTTATAATAGATTATATACATTACTAAATCATCAGGTTAATGTGTCTTAATTTGTTTTTGTTTCAGAAAAAAAGTAACAAAGCTAAGCAAGCATAGGAGGTCATTTCAAAAAATGCCTCACTATACTGGGATCACTACTACAGATACAGCCTATAACAACGGGTAAAAACCGTTGTAAAAACAAAAAGCGGACGTTGTTAAAGCGGCCGTTGTAGAAGGTATTTACAACGGTTTGGTTATTTAATGAAACCGTTGTCTAAAGTATTCACTACGGTTAAAATCCGTTGTTGTTGGGTGTTCTCCGTTGTGGAAAGTGTTTCAAAAATTTGGAGGGAATAATATAACAACGGTTGTCGTATGTATAACCGTTGTTGTAACTTTCCCTCCAAAATTGTGAAGTCTTTTGACAACGGGTTTATGCTACATACCCGTTGTTGAAATTTTTAGTAATAACGGTTCTTAGTTGAAGCAAACCGTTGTTGTAACTTTACCTTCAAAATGTGAAGTCTTTTAACAACGGTTCTTCGTTTAAAACCTGTTGTTGAATATTATGCGCGGGTATTTGTGAAAGTCATTCACAACGGTGTTTTTTTATTAACCGTTGTGAAAGGTCTTCACAACGGTCTTTTTTTTAGTAACCGTTTTTATTAAGAACTCCTAATGTTTTGAAAAATTAAATTTGTTTCATGCCATTCAAAAACCTGCATATATCAGCAGCATCATATACCAGCACGAGCATAAATCACAGCTGTGTTCATCAGAACTCAATAGATTCAATTCAACCACAATAGCCGCATCATATATATATATATATATATATATATATATATATATATATATATATATATATATATATATATATATATACTTACAAGGAGTTGAATTTACATGAACTAACCATTCCCTAACTTCAACAAAAATTTACTAATAAGTTGATCTAAACTCTGAGTATCATGCATTTCTATATTCTAAGACGTAGTTGCCCCACATTTCTCTTACCTCGTCTATATCTATACTTGAGTACTCGCTCAAACTTCGACGGGTTGATTGCATCTGCGGAAAAAACAACGAGAAGACATTATGGTATATATAGCAGCAAGCAAGACAACATTAGCAACATCATGGTATAAATAGCAGCAAGCAAGACAACATTAGCTCTAATTTAAAAAAAGTAATAAACACATTATTAAATTACTAACCTTTTCTGGAATAATGATATATCTTCGCCTAATAATCTCCAACATGAACCGACAAGCGTAGTATCCACATTGTATGCTATCTCGCATTTGCGAGGGGCCTATTATTACATAAAAACAAACAGACGAGAGAAGGCTCACATCAGAATCTTGAACTTTAGGTATTGTATTAGTATTAAACACAGATTTTGCACTTAATGTTATTGTATTTGAGCACGTACCCCTATTATCGTAATAAAATCAGGGCCAACATCAGAATCTTTCGTGGGTTGATCCTGCTCGTTTGCTCTTTTCTTCTCAAAGGCCCTTTTTTTTAAAAAATAAAAAAGGAGGCAGAAACTCATTTTTTTAGGGGCAAAAATGAGCTTTTTTCTATAAATAAAAATTGAAAATGTTATTATAAATAAATCAGTATTATAAACTTACATATTAATCAAGCGCTTAAAAGTCTCGCTTGGTTGATGATGTAAAGAGTCCAACCAGAAAACTTTATTCCTTGTCGGCATGATGGCTGCTAGCACCCAATGAGTCCTACATCATCAAGAGACATCATCATTATTAACAAGTACATATATTAGTTATGAAAATGCAATTGTAGGGGGAAACGTAATATTAATTTGTTTATTACCCTTTTTCATTATAAGCGCCAAAAATCAGCTTCTTGGTTGTCGCCAATTCTTTGAGCAATATAATCTACCCGTTCTTGGAACGAGAAATCCGCAATAAATAAAGATAAAATAAAGGGGCACATGAATCCGTATTGATCAGATGGAATATTCTTCTCGGGGATCACTCTCAATTTCGATATCCTACATTATTACGGTATTAATTCCGGTATTTAAAACACTATCTAGTAGTCAGAATATTAGAATATGAAATTAT
Source organism: Silene latifolia (assembly GCF_048544455.1). Classification (NCBI taxonomy): domain Eukaryota; kingdom Viridiplantae; phylum Streptophyta; class Magnoliopsida; order Caryophyllales; family Caryophyllaceae; genus Silene; species Silene latifolia. The sequence goes on from NC_133537.1 coordinate 190,709,181, forward strand.
TTATTAAGAAACTTACTTCATCCAAACAAATACGTGTTGGATATCAATCTGGTCTAGGCCAGCCCATACGGCTAGCATATCCCATGATAGAAGTGCTTGGCGCTCAACCCCTAGAATATCCTCCTCGAGCGGAATAACTATCAATTGCTCGGTGGCTATGCGATGGCCAGCCTCCTCATGCAGTTTCCTCATCGTCACCGTTCTTACATATCCCATGTAATCCTTCCCTTTATATTGTGTGTCGTTTAAACTCCTAACTTTCAATGATGAGGTAGTAGTAGTAGGTAAGACTCGGGACTTAGGCTTATGAGTCTTTTTTGTCCCCTACACAAAATTACCATGCTTTTTATAAATACAGACAAAATATAAATAAAGGGAGCAAGGTTTTTAAAAAAATGGAGAAGTTAATTAAATACCTCATCAAGTTGTTGTCTCGACGAGGTCGTTGGCATGTCTGTGGACTTAGGCTTATCCGCCAAAGCCGGCTTTTTTGTTCCCTACAAAAAAAAAATAACATATAAATTTAACATATGAAAACATTCAACAATTAAAAATTTGACATATATATAAAGGTATTTCTTCTAACCCCAAATGCCTTCCGCTTCTGAGGCGGAGACGTCCGAGCCAAGTAGATGTGAGTTTCAGGCCATTGGATGAAACTTCCAAGCGCATCTCCCAGAATGGTAATGTCGTCACATCTTTGGGATGACGATTTGCAAGTTTTCATGGCCTGGTAAGACTGTAGTTATCTCTACTTTGGTATGATTCGGCAAAAGTTTTTCGCCATGAACTACGATTCATTCTGCTGCAGATTTGGTGTGCATTTCTACGAGACCCCGGCCAACACGCACATGTGGCTTTTCGGTTTTAGGGCCAGCAAGAATAACTGGCCTCTTGTTTACGGCCTGAAGAATATACACATACATTATTATATCTTTGCAAAAACGCTTTAGCATTCAAAAGATTTTGCAAAAACGCTTTCTGTCTCAAGCCGATTTTTGCACAAACTTCAGCATTCATATAAATTTAACTAATTAAACACTTCATGCTTACCTTACCGAAAACAGGAACCGACTTGAAGGGGATGTATCTTTGTTTTCCATCACCGTCTTCTCAAGTTGCATCTCCTTTTTCGGACCCATTATTTATCTAATAAAATTAACCAATGGCACCATGTCAGAAGTTATAGCATTAGATTTGGCAGGGGAACACACCCCCGATCTTACCCAAAAAAAAAAAAAAAAGAAAAATAAGGAAGTATTAGGTACCTAATCGGCTTTAGTTGTTACAACTTCAGAAGCATTATTAGGTACCTGATCTTTCTGAATCTCGTTGACCGATACTTCCTTCTCATGTATTGCCAAGGTAGTAGCGGCCTCTTGACCAATCTGTTGTACCTTATTATTACCCCCTTTAGAAATGACATCCTCCATCATCTTCACTTCTTCTTCGGAAAGCTTACCTCCAGCATTCAGCTTTAGTAGTACGGATGCCATTAATCAAGTCGCTTGCCAAGAATGTAATGTGTCGGCAATTTTTATCCCAACAATAACATGTGAATTGAACTTAAATGAAAATAATAGAATAAATGTTACCATGTCGGCTTTCTCGGACTTAGTCTTCCTTTTCTTCTTTATCCGGCGCAGTTTTCCCATAATATTTCGTTACTCAACCTGTAACGGGACGCCCCTCAAACGACCTGGATGTTCGGGTCGGCCGATCGCTCTAGCAAGAACGTCATTACGACCACTGGGAGTGAATTTCCCTTCTTCTACCTCTTTCAATAAGTTGTCCTATAATATATTAAATAAACTTCAAATTATATTTGTGACTAAAATAATAAAGTTAGTAATGAACTCGTCTTAATAAAATAATGCTTACTATGTTGGCCAACACTTCCTCATCATATTTGTCACGCGACCGAGATCCTTTAGGCGTGTGCCCTTCTTTATAAGTTACATGCCGATCCACCTCTTTCACTCCCTTTGCCACCTACACATTAACATGGTAACATTTATACACGTAAATGTGTATCAATGCAAGTCCAAGTGTGATTAAAAAAAATAAAGTCTCACAAGCCGGGGAATAATGCATGCTACTTACGAGGTTCTCTTCTATCTTTTCAGAACCGCCTCGAGAACCATACCATTTCCCCTTCTTGCATGAAATGTTAACACGATTTCTTCTGCTAACGGCCTTCAAATAATTATATAAAAGCGCAAGTAGATGAGATAATAAAAAGATTATATAAAGGACTCATTAATTAAAAAAATGATAGGTAAATCGTTAAAAGGCGAGGATATTTAACCTGAAACTTCTCAGTAGTTCTCATCTTTTTGAAAAGATCCCATTGTTCCTGCTTGATGGTGGGACACTTGTTTTCCGGTGGGCTCTTACGAATCTCTCCAGTTGCCTTGTCCACATACAACCAATCCCTAGCAACGTCACACCTCCACTTGCTGTGGACATCCCATTTGTCTTATGCATTAAATACGGATCATGGCTTTCATCGGGTATAATAAAGCCTTCCTTTACACGAGCCAAGTATAACTCCGCCAATTTTGGATTCAAATTTCTAAAATCATCTAAATGGATAGGCACAAACTGTCTTGTGCAAGTACCAATCAAACTGGAGAAAAGACCCGCATTTGGACCAGAGGGAAACCCATCTCACTCCATGTTATTTTGAACTATTTTGTTTAGCGGCTATAGCTGCAAGGACTTTCTGGCACTTCGTAGCACCCCTCTCACCAGGCTTATTATCACCAGGCTTATTATTCTTTTGACTTCTTTTACGTTTTTCACCCATGATAATCCTAAATCCCAAATATGAATGATATAGGAAATGAACAACTTAACAACGTACATGCAGAGTATTATCTAAAACCCTAAACCCTAATAGGAATGAAAATTTAAAACAACAGATTGAGCTTCTAAAATCCTAAACCCTAATAAGAGGAGTGAAGTAGATGATGCGGGATGATAAAGATAACAAAGAAGACGAAAAACAAACAGATGCATGAAAAAGAAACAAGATGATCGTCTTAAAACCCTAATGACGAAACACAAAATTAAAGTGAACATACCGGTTGATGATGATGATAAAGAGAACGAGCAGGATGATAAGGGAAGGCAACGGAATCAAGGCGTCGGAAATTGGGCGCGGCGTAAGCAACGAGAATGTAGAAAGCGAGGAAGAATTAACTCAGGATACCAACGGTTAAACTAATAATGTTGTGTGTGTTTGTGTATTGCATGCTGTATGGGTTTCTAAATTAGTTTTTTTATTAAGACAAACTATTGACAACGGGTGCTCAAAGAAGAACCGTTGTTATATGTTAATAACAACGGGTCAATAAAAGTCAACCGTTGTCAAAAGTTTATTACAACGGTTAAAATATACCCGTTGTAATATATTTTCACCAAATTTGCGCCAAAATGAAATATGTCAAAAAAATCATTGACAACGGGTAGAGGTACTACACCCGTTGTTGAAAGTATTAACAACGGGTAATTTAAACATAACCGTTGTTATTGTTGAACCTTTTTTTTTTTTAAATTATCAGTAATTCCATTACGGTCAAACTGTAACAATACATCTTTATCAGAATGTGAAGCACCATATCTTTGCAACATTATTGACAATTTCAACCCAAAGCATCCACATCTAATAATAAGATCAAGAAAATAAGACAACACCAAAGCATGCATGCATCTTTTGCATATCTAAGCTACAGGATTTACCATGCCATGCAAATTTGGGAATTTTTATTTAACAATATAATGACCATTATTGATTTACCAATAAATTAAACCATCAAATTATTGGTCCGAAAATGACTCAAAATGTTGGTCGTCCATATCTGTGTGTCACGATGAACTATCTCGGGATCGGGGGCGTTTCTTGGATGTCATAGTTTCTTCGTTAACCCAAATACCTTCACCATGGTCATCACGCATATAGATGCTTTCAGTGTCCTCATGATCAGTGTCAACATCGTCGAAATAAGATACAGTGGTAGACTGATCCATTCCCTCAAAAACGACATCCTGATCATCATCACCATTATCGGATGGACTACTCCTTCTACTCCTTATAGACAGTACAACAGACCACTTCTTATCCATAGGATAGGTGACATAGAACACTTGTTTAGCTTGGGATGCCATTATGAAAGGATCATCCTTATTATTGCCAACCTTACCCAGATTGACCAACGTAAATCCCATCTTATCCTTTCGGACACAATGGATGTTGTTATCAACTTGATTACATCGAAACAAAGGCATTGTGAAATCAATGTAATCTAGTACCAATATTTCTTGAATAACACCATAATAAAGGCATTTTCCCCAAATAGGCTTTTTATCTTTTGAAGTAGCAAAGTGCATTGCCTCAAATTCAGAACTCACACCACTATTTTGCATTGTGCTCAACTCATCTTGCTCGCGGGTGTAAAAAGTATATCCATTAATGGCAAAACTGTTGTAAAAGGTGACCCTGGCATTTGGACCTAAACCAAGACGTAGTAACCTAGGAGAGATGTCATCACCAGTTTGATCAGTACATTGTAAGACAATATTCCTAAACCACTCTGGAAACATCTTCGTATGCTCGTTCGCAATCCACTTCTCGGTCTTGTTTTGGTGATCGTATTTGAGCTCATCTTTGTGTTGTTGAATATAAGGTTGCACCTCATCTTCGTTGTTTAGCACATACATGTGTGCTAAATGCAACATTTCACGTGTCACAATTTTTTCAACCCGGCCCCTAATACCTTTTCCGGTCATCCAGTCACTATGACGATTCTTAGGAACGCCAATCAACTCCTCAGGGGAGAGATGAGCGTAACAATATGAAAGAGCTTCGTCTAAAATAGCGCGTTCAGCAATACAACCTTCCGGACGATACCGATTAGATGTATCGTCCTTGTAGACTTTCATCAATCTTTCGAAAGGATACTGGTATCTCAAGTACACAGGCCCAAGGTACAAAATCTCCCTAACCAAGTTAATGGTCAGATGAATCATGATAGTGAAGAAAGAGGGTGGAAAATACATTTCCAACTGACAAAGAGAGGTTACAACGAGGTCCTGCAATGAATCCGCGTCATCGGGATCGATGACTTTCTCGCATATGGACTGGAAGAAGAGACAGAATCTAGTTATAGCATATCTTACCTTTTCAGGTAAAATGGAACGAATAGCCACAGGTAGTAATTGTTGCATCAAAGTGTGACAATCATGTGACTTTAACCCGGTGAGTTTTAGGTCTTGCATCGACACTAGGCTTTTGATGTTCGACGAATAACAATGTGGCACTTTAATTCCATTCAAGCATGCACAGATCTCTTTTCTCTCATTCCGTGAAAGGGTAAAAGCTACTGGCGGTAAAAATGTACGATTACCTCTCTTCTGTGGTGCCAACTCTAGCCTAATACCCATCATTTTCATATCTTCCCTAGCTGCGGCGTTATCCTTCGTTTTACCAGGAACATTCAGAAGGGTATTGATAATATTATCACAGACATTTTTCTCAATGTGCATGAAATCGAGGCAATGCACGACCTCAGTCAGGCCAATATGGAAGTTTTTCAAAAAATATGGATCTTTTCTTATACCCACGAGTAGACAATTTAGAGCCGCTCTTCTTCCCATAATCTATCTCAATATGCTTTACTTTCTGATAAACTTCATGCCCACTCAAAATTCTAGGAGGTTGACGAAGTTCTTGTCTTCCATTGAATGCTTTCTGCATCTTGCGATAACAATGCTCATGATACAAGAACCTCCTATTTCCCATATACACATACTTACGAGAAGACTTCAAGTATTCAGACTCGATATCCTCCCCACACAATGGACAAGCCTCTTTCCCATGAACCGTGTGCCCAGAAAGGTCGCCATAAGCCGGATAGCCAGTTATTGTACACAATAACATCGCTCTCAAATTGAAAGTTCCGTTCTTATATGCATCAAATACTTCTATCCCACTATCCCACAACAATCGCAAATCATCTATAAGAGGTTCCAAATATACATCTATATCATTTCCAGGTTGTTTAGGGCCGGAAATTAACAACGACAACATCAAATACTTTCTTTTCATGCACACATATGGAGGTAAGTTATAAATAGCCAACACTACTGGCCAAGTACTATGTTGGCTACTCATGTTTCCGTGTGGGTTCATTCCATCGTGGACGGCGCTAGACGTAAGTTTCTAGGTTCATTGCCGAACTCGGGATACTTAGCGTCGAACGATTTCCATTGCTTACCATCTGCCGGGTGTCTTAGCTTTCCATCATTTATTCTTCCTGTTTCATGCCAAGTTAACATTTTTGCATCATCGGGATTCGCATAAATCCATATGACTCTTGGTATCAATGGAAAATACCACAACACCTTAGCCAGGATCCCTTCCTTATCCTTATAACGCCACTCCAAACATTTAGGGCAATTGGTTAAGTTTTGATATAATTTCCGATACAATATGCAATCATTTGGACATGCATGTATTTTCTCATATTTCATACCCACTCCTCTTATTAGTTTTTTCGCCTCATATGTCTTAACAGGTAGAACATTACCATCAGGAAGCAACTCCTTTATCAAGGCTAAAAAACTAGTGAAACACGTGTCACTCACCCCATTTGCCCCCTTGATATTATACAACTTCACCACAACCGACATTTTTGTGAACTTACAACCAGGATACTGAGAGGTGCTTGGACTCACACAACTTCTCATACATGTTGTTAAGGTCATCCCAATTACTAGTGTCATCACCTACATCTTCAAAAGCAATGGACTCATCATCATTCTCTTCATTATCTATAGACCCAACATTTAACTTCTCTACTTCCAACTCTTCCAACTCAAAAAACTCGGCAAACTCGGGATTATCGAGTTAGCCTTTCGTGTACCTCAACACATCATCTTCTTGAGTTATTCTCTTCCTCTAATGATTCCCCATGAAAAATCCAAAGTGTCTAGGATCGACTAAATCTCCACTTTTCTAGGTGTATTTTAACGTCCGGAAAAGCCATATAGCTAATATTACCACATCTTTCACAAGGACATGCAATACTAGAAGAACCTTTCAAATTGTTCGAAACGAATTCATAAAATTCAGCTAAACCATCCTTTTAGGTGCGGTCACTCATATTTGCATCAATCATCCAAGTTCGAGTCATTATTCTACATTCGTAATAATAGGCAACTAATTCAGAAAATACAATAATAGGCAAACAAATAAACGAATTTCAGGAAAGCAATTAAGCTAAATTATCAACAAATTAGATAATAACCCAAAAAATCCTATATCTATAAGCATTGCTAAGAAACATATATATACCTGATTGATAAACACGATGAGGAGAGAAGACGTGACAACGATGACGGAGATGAAGACAGAGAGACGATCGGGGAGGAATGGAGGATGATATAGTAGCAGTATTAGCTTGTGTTTGTGTTTGTAGCGTATAGCAGAATAAAGCAATATGTTGTTCTTAAGATTTTCATAATATTAATAACAACGGTTATTGAGTCTACAACCGTTGTTAAAAAGTATTAAAAACGGGTTCTAATATAACCGTTGTGATTACTTTTCACTAATTTGGCGCCAAACCATTAACAACGGTTAAAATTTAACCGTTGTTATTAGTTTTTTCATTAACAACGGTTGTTTAAGTATGACCCGTTGTTAAAACCAATAAAAACGGTTAACAACACATAACCGTTGTAATTAAGTTTGGTAAAATTCGCGGAATCAATTCTACAACGTGTTTTGATGATTTTCGTGAATAAGCTTTTTTAAAGGGCCGTTGTGGTTGCCTGTATTTGTAGTAGTGGATGGACATGCTCGCGTTAGAGAAGATATTGTAAATTTGTATTTACGACACAAAAGGTGTTATTAGTATCACATAACGTAATTTATCTTTGTGCAATTTGTGTTTTTTTATCTTACATTTAACGAAAAAGACCGTGATTGATTTGTTTGATTGTAAATGCAGAAGCAAAGCAAAGGAACTTGTTCTCGAGTTGATGTATTGCTAGAAACGCGCAAAAGGAAATCAAGTAATCCGGTCAATGCTGCTAATTTAGATTATAACACGACAAAAATTGTAAGGATTTGAATTTTTGTGATCTTTCAATTAATTTTTTTTTTTGAAATACTCACTATTATTTATGTTAATTATTTTCAACGATTTATGTAGGAAGAGATAAACAAAAAGAAGAAAGAAAGAGAAGAAGGAATTCATAAAAAGACAGATGACGAAATTCTTATGGAAGTTCTTGGGCCATAAAAACATGGATATTTGCGTTGTTATGGACAAGGTAAAAATATTACACAATACTTTGGAGTAAAGCCTTCACGAATAGATCATATTAAGGAAGTTGTAGAAGTTAGACGAACAACTGAAGATGTCATGGAACAAGGTAAGAATGAAAAACAAATACCGAAGGCAAGACAAGAAGTAGAAGATATTTGAAAAGAAGTTGAAGAAGCCAAGAAAGAAGATGAGGCAAAGGTGGACGAAAAGATAGCAACTAATAATGAAATGTGGCAGAAGAAACTCGAGAATTTGTTGAAGTCATATGAGATCGGACCATCTCACTAAGGTTAGATTAATGTTTTCTTTATAGATTTAAAAAAAATACACTCTACCTTTAAATGACATTCATATTGGTATTCATATTGGATAAATCACAATTTAATTCCAACGACACTTGTATAATATTTTTTCCATCCTTTTTGTTATAGGTGTTTATGCTGGTTCTCTTTGGAAGTACAAATATGGAGCAAACAAGTCTACATCGGAAGCATAAACCACTACATTTTTAATTTTATTTATAAGTTTTACTGGTTGCACGACCTTGGATATTAATTTATTTGTCCATTTTTTGGACATGTATTTCAGAATACTTATGTTTTTAGCGCTTGCTTAGCTCTTATAAAAGACAAGGATGCTACATTTTACGTAATCAACAATAAGATCTTATTTTCTTTTTACGAGCATATGCGTTATCTACTACTTACTAATGTGTTAGCCACGTACACTATAAAATTTGTCACGATAATATTTGAGGCTATTAATTTTCAGTCGTAGGAGTATTTTTGTCACGTTATTATTTCGTGGCTAGTAATGTTTAGCCACGGGAATTTTATTATTCATTCTAGACAATATTTGTGGCCAATAATGTTTAGCCACGAGAGTCATTTTTGCCATGTTACTCTTTCATAGCTAGTATCTTTTAACCACGAAAATTTTAATTTTCAGCCACGATAAAATTTGTGGCTGTTAATATTTAGTCACGAGAGTCTCTCTTTTGCCACGTTATTATTTCGTGGCCAATAGTATATAGCCACAGAAATTTTTTTTAATTTAGCCACAATATTACCTTGTGGCTAAAACAATTCTAGCCACGAGAAAGTTGTTTAGCCACGCAATTTTAGTCGCGGGAAATATCGTGGTCAATTGGCTAATTTAAGTCATGCTGCACTTTTTCCTGTAGCTAAATTCTGCCACAGCCACTTGCGTCACGACTAATTTTCCTGTGGCAAAATAGTATAGCCACGGGAATTTACCACTTGCACCACGTATTTAAACGTGACGCAAGTTCTTATTTGTTGTAGTGAAAGGATGCATGTAACCCTTTTTTATTTCACCCCCTTAGTCCTTTTGTGAGTATAATACAAAGACTTGTCTTAAAATTGAATAATTTCAAATTAATATATTTTTTGGTAAGAGTTGTACCCTCAAGGATTAAAGTTTCACTCATAAAACACTAAAGTTACGAAAACTTGGACTAAAGTTGTACAAATTTGGAGGTTTTGAATAACACTTGGACTAAAGTTTCACCCATGTAACTTTGGAGGTTTTGAATAACACTTGGACTAAAGTTATAGCTATATAACACTAAAGTTACACAAATTTGTACTAAATTTATATAAACTTGGACTAACCATACATAGACTCATCTTAAAATTGCATATTTAAAAACCACATTGTAATTTTAGACCTAATTTATGTAACTTTAGTGCTTTAAAAGTGGAACTTTAGTCCTTACCTCATAACTTTAGTCCATATATTAATTTGAAATTATGTAATTTTAAGATAAGTTAATATAATTTCAGTCCTAGTGTAACTTCAGGCCATGACGGTGTAACTTTAGTCCATGACGGTGTAACTCCAATGGAGGATGCATGCAACACTTCTTTTTTCACCCCCTTAGTACTTTTGTGAGTATAACTTTAGTTCACTGACAGTGTAACTTTAATTCATTAAGGATGAAACTTAGTCAGTTTACCAACAACCACCACCACTGTAACCAATAACACCAACTCAACAACCAAAAATAACAACCACGAGTATTTTTTCAACAAAAAAACGAGATAATACGATTATGTATTAAAAAAATATATTTCTTATTTTGTAGATCTAAGATTAAAATCAACAAATTATATGAGATAAATTTAGTAGATCTAAGATCAAAATAAAAGGATTTTACAAAATAAAAACGAGATTTGAAAACCCGAAATCTGAAAACGAAATGTATAACAAGACGAGATTTGATAAAATAAATAATAAGACGAGATTACAAATATAAATACAATAAAAACAAACAAAAATTATTAAATATAAAAAAACGACCACAGATATCAAAATTAACACAAAATCTTAAAAAAGCGAAAAATTGGAAAAACACGAGATCGTGGTAGTGGCGGTGTCGTGGTGGTGGGTGGTGGTGTTGGGTGGGGTGGTGGTGAATGAAGAAAAGTGGAGTTGGTGATTTATTTGGGTCTTTGGGTTTTTTATTTTTTGGGTTTTTGAGTTTTTAGGGTTTTTTATTCTTTTGGGTTTTTAAGAGAGAAGGGAGAAGAGAGATATAGAGAGAAAAAAAGGATGTTGTGATAATGAGATGATGAATGATTAGTGTGGAGATGATTGAGTTAAAGAAACAATTAGAGAAGATTCATTTGTGACAATCCATTGAGATCAAATATCATCCCTCTGTTTTCTTAATCTAAGGGATCTTATTAGGACTTATGGACTCGTATATATATATATATATATATATATATATATATATATATATATATATATATATATATATATATATATATATATATATATATATATATATATATATATAGAAAAGATAGGTTCACATGAGTCCACATCTCTACCATTTGATCTTACAAGATGAATGGTTGAGATTAAAACAAAAAAATACTCACCCAACATGCAATTAGTGATTTGTCTCCCATAATTTCAATTACCAATTTTTCTAATCAATTACTTTCTCTTTCCTATCAACAAATTTATTAAATTAATATACTATCATCTATATTTCAATTATCAAAATATTATAACGAAATTTCATACCCGCGTAAAATAAAAGCGGGTTCGTAAAAAGACAAAAGTAAATCTTCATATGGACTCCGATTAAGGCGAAACAAAATCCTATATTTATTATTTTTTCGAGCCCGACGCAATGGTAATATTTTTGAATACCATTGAGTTTTCAAAATTTTGAGTACGGCTAATTACTCGGAAGTTACACCCTATTTGCTTGAAATTATTTCATTTACTTCAAATTACACCATGCCCACTTGAAGTTACACTATTTTTACTTGAACTTAATTAATTAATTTACTCATATAATTAATTGGATTCCGAATGAAGAGGCGAGGGTGCTGGAACGAACTAAAGTTACACACTTGCTTTGTTAAAGTTATACACGCCACATATTAAAGTTGCACCTTCAACAATTCAAATTAGATAGACATGTGATAAAGATACACAAATTCAAATTTTACATATACAAAATGACCAAAGAACTAAAGTTACACCCGTTAAAGATAAAAGTTACACTCGCAAAACACTAAAGTTACACTCGTAAATCAATAAAGTTACATAAACTTGTGCTAAAATTCTAAAAATTCAAATTAATAAATTCAAAATTTTATATACAAAATGACCCTAAAAGATTAAAGTTACACTCGTGAAAAATTAAAGTTATACTCATAAAGCACTAAAGTTACATTCATGAAGCACTAAAGTTACATAACTTGTGCTAAAATTACAAACATTCAAATTAGTAATATTCAAACTTGTATATACAAAATGATTTTACAAGATTAAAGTTACACTCGTAAAGTACTAAAGTTACACCCTTACAAAATTGAAGTTACATGATATACAACTGAAGTTACACACTACTTGAAGTTACACTCTTACAAGAATAAAGTTACACACTATATAATTGAAGTTACAACATTCATCAACAATCATCAATCTAAATCAATCAATCTAAATCTCACATCTTCATCGTCAATCTATAACACCAAAGACATATCAACATCTTCATCGTCAATCAATATCGCCAACCGAATTGTCATCATCATCATCATCATCTCCATCTTCATAAAAAAACTACAATTAATAATTAAAAAATTTAGATATAATTCATCAAAAAAAGAATCATACAAATCACTATATTTAAAATTGTCGAGCCATTTTATATACCTAAGTAACGATTTCAACAAAATTCAACAAAAATTAATAAGAAACAAATACAAACCATTATATTCCAAGCATAACCGATCAATCTATAACACCAAAGACATATCAACATCTTCATCATCAATCAATATCGCTAATGACTTATCATCATCATCATCATCATGATCTCCATCTTTATAAAAAAATTACAATTAATAATAAAAAAATTTAGATATAATTCATCAAAAAAACAATCATACAAATCATTATATTTAAAATTATCAAACCATTTTAAATACCTAAGGATCGATTTCAACAAAATCCAACAAAAATTAATAAGAAACAAACACAAACCATTATATTTCGAGCACAATCGATCAATACTGAATATTTTGAAAACTCAATGGTATATAAAAATATAACCATTACTACGGGCACGAAAAAATAATAAATTTAGGCTTTTATTACGCCCTACTCGGAGTCCGAATGAAGATTTACGGAGCTTTTTATGAAGTGGCTTTCATTTTATGCGGAAATAAAAATTTTGATTTGGTTTGAAAATGAAATAAAAATAAGAGGTAAATGAAATTATAAGAGAAAGAATTAATTAGTGTATGGGAAATTGGTTTAAAGGAGACAAACAATTAATTATGCATAGGTAGTATGAATTGTGTGTCTTTTATCTTTTAATCTCAACCATCCATTTTTTAAGATTCAATGGCTTAGATGAGGACTCATGAACTCAACCTAAAATGGTGGACTTATAGGATCCTATTTCTATATATATATATATATATATATATATATATATATATATATATATATATATATATATATATATATATATATATATATATATATATATATGAGTCCATAAGTCCTCTTAGAGGCCATTGGATCTTGAGAATAAATGGCTGAGATTGAAAGGCAAAAATGATAATTAATGGGATGTTTAAGACTCTCTCATCCACACCCTAATTAAACATTAATCACACTACATATACACTTCACTCCCTCTCTCTACCTCATTTTCCCTCAACCCACTTCTCTCTGATCATTCAAAGAAAAAAAAATACTCTCCTCTCTTCTCTCACTCCTCGCACTCCTCCCACCCCATCTCACCACCCACCACCCGACACCGCCACCACCATGACCAACCACCACACTAAACCAATCCCACGTCCTCTCGACACCAACACCACCCCTGCCCCTTTCGGCAGGAACGACTCACACACCCCACCACTCCAGATCTGCCATCACTAGCAGCACCACCACCGTCACCCCCAACCACCACGCCTAACTGTGCCACACCACCACCTATATTGATCGAAATTTCATAACAGTTGCAATTATATGATTTATTTTTTGAAATTACTTATATATATTAGTAGATCTAACATTTTGATTAAAAAAACAACATTAAACGTTAAAAAAAACCGCCAGATCTAGCGGTGGCTGGTGGGGGGTTGTTGTTTTGCGGCAATTTGTCGAGGGTGGTGCTATTTTGGAGGGTGGTGGTGATGGTTTTGTCGAGGGTGTTGTGTTCTAGCTTGTAGTTGTGTTGTTGTGGTCTCGTGTGTTATTGTGGTGGTGATGATGTTCGTGTAGGTCAGAGAGGGTGGTTTTGATGTCCACGGTGGACCGTGATGGCTGGCGACAAGAAAGACACGGAGAAAGGATGGTGTTGGTGCGGCAGTCAGAATGTGTTGTTGGCTTTTCTTTAAAAAATCTCATTCATTTCTCTTAGATTATGCTTTAAAGGCAAAGTTTTTTTTTAAAAAATGAGTGGATCTAAATATGTTGTTATGGTGGATCTAATTGAGTTGTTATGGTTTTCATTGTTTTTTGAAATAAGAAGTGGTTGGTGGCAGTGCAGATCCCCTGTCCCATTTTGTGTCCCGTCTTGTGTCCCATCACTCCTTCTATTGACACATAAGCACTATGATATATACTATTACCATTTATATTATCTTATGTGTGATGTGTCAAGATCTTAAGGTAGTGGGACACAAAATGAGACATAAAAGTGAGACAGGTGATCTCAATTGGGTTGGTGGTGTTGAATAGTCAGAATGTGTTGTTAGCTTTTCTGTTGTTTTCAGATCTTGTTTATTTTTAATTTCTCGTTTTTTTTTTCGGATTTCATATTTCAAATATAGTAAAAAATCGTCTTGTTATATATATATATATATATATATATATATATATATATATATATATATATATATATATATATATATATATATATATATATATATATATATATATTTTCAGATTTCGTATATCAAATCTCGTCTTATTATTTGTTTTATCAAATGTCGTCTTTTAAATTTGTCTTGTTATATGTTTTTTATAGATCTAATAATTTCTCAGATCTAAATTTCTCTTATTATTTAATTTTTCAGATTTATTTGTGAATACGACTAAAGTCACACATTATGTGTAACATCAATGCCATTATATACAACTCCAATGCCCATTTTGTGCGACTTTTAATCTCGTCTTGTGATTGTATCGTTTTTAGATTTTCTTTGTTTTGTCTCTTTTTTGTCCCATTTTTTGTTTTTGTTTTTGTCTCTTTTTTTAATATAGATCTCCTCTTTGTTTTTTTTTTGGTTTTTGTCCCTTTTTTTGTTTTTCAAATTTACTTTACGTTTTTTTTTTTTTTCATATCTCCTCTATTTCGTATATCAAATCTCATTTTCATTTATACTAAAGTTATACTCTCATGGACAAAAGTTGCACATTATGTGTAACTACAATATCCATAATGTGTAACTTCAATGACATTATGTGCAACTTTAATGCACATTATGCGCAACTTCAGTGACATTATGCGCAACTTCAATGCCCATTATGCGCAACTTCAATGCCTTAATTTTGCTCTTTGTCTTTTTTTTTTTTCCACAAATTTGTTTATTCAAATCTAGTAGTTGGAGGTATTGGTATGATTTTGTTTTTAATTTACATTTTTTAGATTTTGTTTTTAATTTACATTTTTTCAGATCTTGTTTTTAAATTTACATTGATTTTTTTCTTTATTTGTATGTTGATTTAATTAACTTTTTAATTTTTCTATTTGCTAATTTTTGGTGGATTTATATTTTTTCAGATCACCTTTATTTTCAATTTCAAATATAATTTTGTTTTATACTTGATACCGTCGTTTAGTACCAAAATTAAATTTATAATTCCAAACTAAAACTATAGCTAGTGATAGTAAGGGTCGAACCACAGAGAGACAAGGTTGATTTTGTTTGCAAATTTTCAGTCTATAAAAGTAACAATTAAATGGGGGTTTTGAAGTTGGTTGGCTAACAGGCTAATCGCAAAAATGAATATTCTTAACAAGATAAAAAGGGGATCGGGAACTTCGATTCACCATGGCACATAACGGGTCAGTCAAGCAGCGGAGATCTTTTAATACGGTCTCAGGGAAGATAAGCCAATCTTTCGATCAACACTCGAATAACCTCGCGGTCTAATAATTCCCAAGAATTTATCAAAGTTTTCACTCAAGAGAAATTCTAAATCTAGCGACGAATTAAATCACCAATCTTTCGACCTAGCAAAGAAATCCATCAAAAGAAAACAAGACCAATACGGAAGAACTCATGCTACACAACTATCCTACTTCAATACCATGGCTCACCTCGTTCCCAATCAAAGGAATTACCTACGCATAATCAAGACTATACTAATTACTAGATTAACAATAAAGAACGAATTCAACATGATGGAATCTAACTAGAACAAAGGAGAGAAACCAATTACTGAAATTAATTCAAGAAAACAAGAATTAAATTAACAAGGAAGAATATAAAGAAAGAACAATTGCATTAAAGGCTTACTAATTGAATATCAAGAACCAAACATTCGAATCCAGGTCTCCGTCTCAAGCTAGATCTGAAAACTAAGTTTTTTCAGAATAAAAATTGCATAACCTAAAAGTTGCTGCGTTCAACTGATAAAAGATACTGAAAGTTAATTACAAGTTGGGCTTTTAAAAGTCTAACACGGAAAATTAAACATCAGCTCGCAATACGGTCGATCGACTGGTCTGCACGGTCGATCGACTGAATCTGTGGAACAGTAGTTCCTGTCTGAACTCCAGTGGTCGATCGACTGAAAAGCTTAGTCGATCGACTGAGTACGTTGTGCAGTGGCTCCTTGATGCTTCCAAAATGAGTCTTCATTCCTTGCACGCATCTCAAGGTGAGTGAATGAGCTCTCCTTCCTCTTAGCTTCCTCAAACTCGCTTCCGGAGGACGAACTTGGCTTGATTTAGCCTACTTCCACGCATTCCTACAATAAATCATAGAAAACGCAAAGTAAACCGTTTCGGGAGAAATAGCAGCCTTAAGCCACCAATTAAGCATGGAAATACGCGCCAAAACCTCAATTAAAGTGTATAGAATATGCACGTATCAAATCTCCCCAAACCAAACCTTGCTTGTCCCCAAGCAAGCACTATGACCCGTATAAAACTAAATGGAAAGGAGTACATTTCAGAGCTAACTACAAGTCAATGCCGAATTATCTAATGCCCAAGGTTATCTACTGCAAAGCTTAAATCAAGCGAACAAATTTATGCATATCATAGAATCAAACCGGGCGTTCGACCTTGCAAGACTCATACAGTCGGACTCTCCCGGATCGCTCTTCTCTCAGCAAAGCAAATGGTAAGATGATATGTAAAAGAAAGGGAAGAAAAATATAGTCTCTCACCTAGACTGCGACCGACAAAACATGTATGCTTGACTAGCATGAGTAATGATTCTATTCACCGTACATACGCATAACCACCGTCAAAGACTATCACATGCCGAATTATTGCAAAATTTGGATATGTGAGGCGAAGTGGGAAAGAAGGGGCAAAGCAAATATGGAAAAGTGAAGGTAAGAGCCAAGCTAGTACCTAATGAACCATCAGAAATCGAATCCCTTCCTCCAACTCAACTAAAACAAACAACCATGCCTTTATTGACTAGACAACACACAAATCCAAACGGACGCCTCCAAAACAAGAGATAAACACATGAGGCGTGTTTTTATTCCACCCAAGACTTATTATTTCAAGACTCTCCTCTTTTTTTTTTTTTTTTTTTTCTGTTCCTGTTTCTTTCTTTTTCTTTTCATCATTTTTTTTTTTTCAAAACTGGCGGTAGTCGATCGACCACGATGGTTGTCGATCGACCACCCCGCACACTTGACCATTCCGCCAACAATGACTTCTTTTTTTTTTTTTTTTTTTCATTTTTTCGAATTCTTCCTTTCTTCATTTTTTTCTTTTCAAATTTGAAACAATTCCTTCATTTCTCAAAATTACCCGCTCCAAAATTACAAGAGCGAACCAAAACGACTTAAATCAACAAATTCCTCTACTACTTCCTAGCTTGGCACAATGGTAGGCTAAGTATGGGATGTAGTTGAGGGCAACTGGCGATTTTGGCTTATAGTGGAGTTAATGGGGTAAAACGAGAAAGGGGACGATGCAATAATTCTCCAAACATGCAATACCGACCACAAACCAATGCGTATGGGCAAAAAGCAATCAAAACTCATACACGTGCAAAACATGAAATGAAGGGAGTAACTACTCTCAATCCTAATTTAACCGGTCATAAATGTCACCAGTTATAGGCTCTATATCTCAGAAGGTATAAGTAGTTTGCCAAAAGTAATGAGTCAAGTCTAATTGCCCGAAATAGATTCCATAACAAAATTTGAGATATCGCCTTTGATTCTTGCTAAGCAGCTATGAAAAGACAGGGGACGGCATGTTTGACTAATAGAGCAAAATCATCATTAAAAACTCCAATCCGACTCAACTACATGCAAAAATAAACGTGATATTTTGGTTTTTTATGCATTTTTTTCAATTTTTTTTTTTTTTTTTTTTTTTTTTTTTAAAGGAAAGAATAAAACAAATGCAAGCAGAATTTAAACATGTGACGGAAATGCAATAGAAAACGAATGCAGATGCAAGACAAAAGGCATATGCAAATACCCTCCCCAAACCAAAACGCACAATGTTCCCATTGTGCTCAACAAAGCTAAGTCACGGCGAGAAAAATGGGAGAATAAGAGCATAAAAGGTAAAAGGAAGCGAAAAGAGAGAGGAAAATACTCACAAAAATACGACCTCCCCAAACCAGCCAAAAACGGGGAGGTCACCAGCATCTAATCTCCACCCTCGTAGGAGGGGTCACTGTCCTCGTCAGACCCCGACTCACTCTCCTCCTCCTCAGCAGCAGGAGTAGCTCTCCTGGAAACGGAGGGAGTGGGTCTCTGGAAGTGGAGGGACCGTGGCGGTGGTGGTAGGAGGGGTCTCCTAGCGGCCCGAGGGTAGCCACCCTCGGGGGAACAAAGTAAGAAGGGTGAGCCCGGTCACCCTTCGGAGCGGCCCCTCGAGCTAGCTCGTCGTAGGACCGGGAACGGGCCGATGGCCGTGTCCAATCTGTGCTCGTTGAAGCTCCTGCACAAATCACCCAAAACACGTGACATTGCCCTCGGTCCATGACCCGAGGGACAACTAAAGGAGTAGGTGCCCGAAAAGTAGCCCGCACCGCCAGTAGGGGTGGTAGTGGAGGTAGGGGTGCTGTGAAGAGGAGGCATGAGCCCTCCTCAAAGTGCCACGAAGGCGTGGCGCCACCAAGGAAGCTGTAACTAGGCAAAGGTGGCCTAGCAGATCCCTCAACAGTGGTGAGGGGCAAGATAGGAGGGTAGCCGGTGACAGGGATGCGGTCACAGATGAAAGAGTCAATCTTCCACCGCATCTGTCTATCGACCCAATGGACGCCCATCGCGTAAGGGAGGTCCATAAAACGCAGCTCTGGGTCAATGGGATCCTCCTGTCGAGGGAAAAGTAAAACAAGGCGGTTGGCGATACGTGTCACCAAACCGCCACAGGCAATGGTGGTCTTGGTGCCCTCACTTACAGTCTGAAAGTGAGCGGCGGTCAAGTAGGCAATGTTATAGATGCGGGCTCTCCGACGCTCAACGTTCAGATAACCCGCCAAAATCGAAAGCTCAATATTATTCACGTTATTAGACTCTTTGCGGCCAAAAATGGTATTACCCATTAACCGCAAAAAATAACGAAGAGGGGGCAAGTGGACGGAAGTGCCCGTCCTCCTCAACCCGTAAGTGTCACCAATACAAGACCACATGGCCCGGTGAGTGTCAGAGGGGTCCGAGGTGCTACCCTCGGAGCAAAGACCCAGAAAACCCGCGAAATCAGCAAGTGTCAGAGAATAATTGACATTAAAAAGGCGAAAGGAAATGCAGGGTTTGGTCTCGTCAGCCTCAAAGGCTTTGGAATCAAAAGCATAAGAGGAAAAGAATTCTAGGGTTATGACATAATATGTGAACTCAGACATGTCCACGGACCTATCATACCCGTCCCATTTAGCGGGGACACGACCAGACTCATGTGACCTAGTTTCTCCAAAGTGTCTTTATGGAGAAACCGGGTAGTGTGACCTTCTATCGAAACAAAGAAAGAGAATTTAGCGCGCTGAATAGGTTTTTCAAAGATAACCTGCGGATAGTCAGGTAGACTATCCGTAGTGGTCTCTATCATCAGAGGCGGTCCGCGCGGGCGCTTAGCAGGCCGTTGACTCGACTGTCCCTCTTGCATTGGTGCTTTTCCCTTTGTCATCGTGATTCCTGCAAAAAGAGTCAAATTAGCAACAACAACCAACTCAAGCTACGAATTCCAGAAGCCCGCGTCAAAATCAGACCATCTACCCAAATTAGGGTTTCGAAATTTTTAGGGCAAACGGAATTAATCGCTCCTAGTTGCTAATTAGGGCCGAAAATCAAGGGGTAAAGGCTAGAATAAGCAATTAAAGCATGTATATTAGCAGAAATCAAACCCTAAAATCGTTTTCCCCAAATCGATTTTTTCGACTCAAGGGGTCAGTGCTCGAAAAATTAGCATGGATCTTCAGCAAAACTCGAACAAATAGCATAGAAATAAGATTAGAAGCATACCTTGATGATTTCTTTGAAGATTAAAGCAAGAATGGCAGAGAATGAGGCGAAAATGAGGTGAAAATCGCAGCAGTGGAAAGGAACTTAGGGTTTCTTTTGTTTTTTCAGAATTTAGGGAAGTGAATGAATGAGAAAAGAAGGATGTAAACTTCCCTTATTAACTTCCTCTGAACCCGCGGACTGGTCGATCGACCAGTTCACTTGGTCGATCGACTGATCCTTTAGTAACGTACCTTCTGGACTTTCCTTGGTGGTCGATCGACTATGTGACCCATCGATCGACCAGTACTCTACATACCGGTAGCTTCGTTCTCCTCACGTCGATCGATCGATGAACCACCTAGTCGATCGATTGTTTGAACTGGCAATTGGAATTAAATTCTTCAAAATTCATTACGCCATCGTAACTGCCTGTCTATCCCTGTCAAAAATCCAGTAAACCACTTACGCACTTTGCACAAAATGAATTCCTGCATAAATTATCAAAGGCGTAAAAATTTTCCCAAACCAGGAAATTACAAACTTAAAGGAAATAGAGAAAACAAAAGCAGTAAAAGTAAAAATGCAAAATGAATGAAATAACGAAAGGGAAAACCTAAATTACAAAATAACTACAACCTGGGTTGCCTCCCGATTAGCTGGTTTAAGAGGTCCCCACGACCTTGTTACCTCACTTTTCATCATCGATAGCGGATCGAAGTACAAAACCTCGACCTTCCCAACATATGCATCTGATCCGTGATAGTGCTTTACATATTGGCCATTTACCTTGAACCTTTCCCCAGTGAGAGGTCTCAATTCAACAGATCCGAACTTTGTGACATTTGTGACCGTATAGGGGCGGTCCACTGGATTTGACTTACCGGAAATAAACGGATACGAGCGTTAAAAAGAAGTACCTTATCGCCAATATGGAACTCGCGCTTTATGATTCTCTTGTCGTGCGTGCCGCTTTGATTTCTCCTTGTAGATCCTTGCATTGTCATAGGCCAGCAGCCTAAATTCCTCTAGTTCATTCAGCTGTGTCATGCGTTTCTCACGAGAGAGGTTAGGATCTAAACTCAAATCACAAATAGCCCACCAGGACTTACGCTCTAACTCAACAGGTAAATGACATGTCTTACCATAAATCAATCGGTATGGTGACATCCCGATTGGCGTTTTAAACGCCGTCCTATAAGCCCATAAGACATCAGCTAACTTAAGACTCCAGTCTTTCCGTGATTTAGAAACAACTTTAGCTAAGACTTCTTTCAATTCTCTGTTAGAAACCTCAACCTGACCACTAGTTTGGGGATGATACCCCAAACCTCTACGATGTTGGACACCGAATTTAGTCAATAAAGCACTAAGTTGTTTCTCTTTAAAATGTATTCCCCCATCGCTAATGACAACCCGAGGGACACCAAAACGAGGGAAAATAATCTTTTTAAACAATTTAATCACGGCTTTTGCATCGCAATGGGGAGTAGCAATAGCTTCCACCCATTTGGATACATAATCTACAGCTACGAGGATATATTTATTACCTTGACTGCTCGGAAAAGGTCCTTGATAATCAATGCCCCAGACATCGAAAATCTCGACCTCAAGAATGCCCACCTGTGGCATCTCATGTCTCTTGGAAATATTCCCCGATCTTTGACAAGCATCGCATTCAGCAACAAAACTGCGACAATCTGCATGCAAAGTTGGCCAATAAAAACCAGATTGGAGTACCTTAGCTACGGTCCTGGACGGACCGTGATGACCACCATAAGCAGAAGAGTGGCAAGCCTCTAGGATATCCTTCACCTCCCACTGAGGTACGCATCTCCGGATGAGACCGTCTGCGCATTCCTTGAAAACATAAGGATCATCCAAAAATATTGTCTAGCATCATAAGCAAACCGCTTCTTCTGCCGCCATGAAAGCTCGGGTGGTATCCTACCGTCACAAACAAAGTTAGCAAAATCAAAGCAAACCACGGAGGTGGATAAGAACTGAAGTAGTAATAGCTAACAAACTCTCATCGGGAAAAGAATCATTAATAGGCAACGAATCCTCCCTTTCGTCATTGCAGACGAGATAAGTGGTCACTACCACATTCTCTGCTCCTTTCTTATCTCGATCTCCAAATCAAACTCCTGCAAAAGGAGTATCCACCTCAAAAGCCTTGGCTTTGCATCTTTCTTAATAAAGAGAGTCTTCAACGCTGCATGGTCAGTGTAAACAATAACCTTAGAACCTAATAAATAAGACCGAAATTTGTCTAAGGCAAAAACAACAGCTAGAAACTCTTTCTCAGTGGTAAAATAGTTGACTTGAGTCTCATCCAGAGTTCGGCTCGCATAGTATATGGCATTCAAAGCTTTATTCTTTTTTGTCCCAGAAGCGCACCGATAGCATAATCGCGGCATCACACATGATCTCAAATGGGAGGTCCCAATCAAAGCGCTGAATGATTGGCGCAGAAATTAGGGCCTCCTTTAACCTGTTGAAAGCGACATGGCACTCATCAGTAAATTCAAAGACAGCATCCTTAAGAAGCAATTGTGTAAGTGGTTTAGCAATTTTTGAAAAATCCTTAATGAAACGCCGGTAGAAACCAGCGTGACCTAGGAAACTCCTCACTCCTTTAACATTCACGGGAGGAGGTAATTGCTCAATCACCTGCACCTTTGCCTTGTCAACATGTATACCCTTATCAGAAATCAGATGCCCTAACACAACTCCTTCATTGACCATAAACTGACACTTTTCCCAGTTTAAAACAAGATTAACATCTATACAACGCTGCATGACTTTATCAAGGTTAGCTAAACAACGATCAAAGTCTTTGCCATAAAGCGAGAAATCATCCATGAATACTTCCATAATATTCTCTATATAATCGGAAAAAATCCCCATCATGCACCTCGAAAGGTGGCGGGGGCATTACACAATCCGAAAGGCATTCTACGATACGCAAAAACACCCTGTGGACAGGCAAAAGTAGTCTTACTCTGATCGTCCGGATGAATAGGGATCTGAAAGAACCCTGAATATCCGTCTAGAAAACAGAAAAATTTGTTAGAAGCAAGTCTTTCAGTCATTTGGTCAACAAAAGGGAGGGGGAAATGGTCTTTCTTGGTGGCGGCATTTAACTGTCTATAATCAATGCACATCCGCCACCCTGTCACTACTCGAGTTGGTATTAATTCATTTTTATCATTTTTAACCACGGTAGTCCCTCCTTTCTTCGGGACCACCTGAACTGGGCTAACCCACTTGGAGTTGCCAACTGTATAAATAATACATGCATCAAGTAGTTTCATCACCTCAGCCATGACAACCTCCTGCATCTTCGGGTTCAACTTGCGTTGACCCTATCTGTAGGGCTTGTGACCCTCTTCCAGCTCTATCCTATGCATACAAACATCGGGGCTGATGCCCTTAATGTCATCCAAAGAGTAACCCAAAGCCTTTCTGTTTTTCTTAAGTATACACATCAAAGCAGATAGCTGGTCATCATTAAGCTTAGAGCTAACAATAGCTGGTAGTCTTGCTCCGTATCATCTAGAAAAACATACTTAAGATTAGGGGAAGTGGCTTACGCTCTGGCACCTTTACCTCTACAAAGATAGACAGAATCGGCTTCAATGGTGTAGCAAGTGTTCACCAAGTTATCATTGGCCAGGCTCAAAAGCATCTCATCTACCTCTTCATTGAGCTCGTAGCTCTCCATTGAGGCAACCAAAGCATCTGGCTCCTCAGCATTTTCCACTGTATTACCTGCACACTCATCTGAATGAGTTAGATCAGCTAAGGGATCCTTGGCTAAGGATTCCCTCCAATTACAAGTAACAATCCTGTCAACAACATCAATAGAATAACACGTATCCTCATCAGCAGGTTCAGTTGCCTTGTGAGCAAGACTGAACTCAATAGTGTCATCCCCTACCTCTAAGGTGATGGTTCCGCGTTTGACATCTATCACATGACCCAACTGTATGTAAGAACGGTCTACCTAAAATAATAGGTATCTGACTATCCTCTGCAATGTCCAAAACAACGAAATCGACAGGAATAAAAAACTTACCCACTCGAACGGGTACATCCTCTAGAACACCTATAGGTCTCTGAGTCGATCTATTTGCCATTTGAACGGTAATATCGGTCACCTTAAGTCTACCAATGTTTAACCTTTCGCAAACAGAATACGGCATGACACTAACGCTGGCTCCTAAGTCACAAAGGGCCTTTCCAATTACGTGGTTACCTATAGTACAAGGAATTGAAAAACTACCCGGGTCTTTCAATTTAGGTGGCACATTAACTTGTGAAAGAACATTACATTCCTCCACAAACGCAACATTACCATCATCACGAAAATTTCTCTTACGATTCAAAATGTCTTTCATAAATTTAGCGTAAGAGGGTACCTGGGTAATTAAATCAGTGAAAGGAACCGTTACCTCGAGGTTCTGGACCATCTCCAGAAACTTACCAAACTTACGCTCCAGCTTGGTAACCTTCAAGCGCTCCGGATATGGGACTGCAACACTGGCCGTAGGATCAGTAACCTTCGGCTTTCGTAGGTTTAAAACCCCCGTCAAATCATCAATGAGTGATGGATCATGCAAACTAGTTGACGGATTTGCATCCTGCTCTGGAGATCCAGTCGATCGACTGGTATGGGTGGTCGATCGACCAAGTGAGCTGGGAGTGAACAGTTCCTGACCAGAATTAACGTCATCAGGTATTTCAGTCGATCGACTGAGGATGTTTGTCGATCGACTGGATGTGCTAGGAGTGAATTGTTTCTGACCAGAAACTATTTTGTCTGACAATTCAGTCGATCGACAGGGAATGTTGGTCGATCGACCGGAATTACTGGCATTCAGACTCGTTGTTGCATCAGAATTCAAACGAGCTTCTTCACCATTTCCTGAGTCTTCCTTTGGCTTGTCGGGACTTTCATAAGAAAGGCCACTTCTGAGATTTATGGCATTGATCGTCTCAACCGGCCCTTCACATTTAATTGAAGAATTAGCGGCTTGCTTAGCCTCCATATTCTCCAATTGTTTAACAAAATTCCGTGAGGACTCAATCCCGGCTGCTTCCATATTCGCCACTTGAATCAAAAGTAGTTGGACCATCTCATTTAACTTCTCGATCTCATGTGAGTTTTGAACAGGAACTTCGACTTTCTCCTTGGAAGCTTCAGAAGTCTCGAGCTTCTCGAGACGGGTAGAAATGGAAGTTATAAGTGTCATAACGGCAGTCATTTCTTCACTTTGCTTTCGTGACTTTCCACGTGAACTTCCAAACTCAGCTTTATGGACTGCCATCTCCTCAATGGTGTTCCAACTTTTACTTTGACCGGTATTGTTTTGGAACCTACCATTAGCAGCTGCATCCAAAATGACTTTGTAATCATCATATAAAGCATTGTAAAATAGGTTACAAAGATACCATTGCTGGAAACCATGATGAGGGACAGCTCGGACCAAACGTTTGAAACGTCCCCATGCTTCACAAAAATCTTCGTCGGCTCCTTGCTGAAAACTCGTGATTTTACCCTTCAAGGCATCAGTCTTCGAGAGCGGGAAGTACTTCTTGTAGAAGGCCAGTGCTAAAGATGTCCAGTCAGTGACTCCAGCTGCTACCCTATCAAGGTAGCGATACCAATCTCGCGCCGAATCCTTCAAGGAGTATAAGAACATGAACCCTTTTACTTCATCTTGAGTTACTCCCTCCAGTATAGGTATTGAACAGCAATAGTCCGTGAAAATTTCCATATGTTTCAAGGGGTCTTCATCTGACAGACCCGCGAACTGATTCCGTTCCACTAAATCAATATAAGAGGAACGAAACTCGAATTTACCGATAGAAGGAGTAGGTAACTGTTGCCCCTTTGGAAGGTGGTGCTCCTTTGGCTGAAAGTTATCATATATCGTAGCCATAACTTCCAAAATGAGAGTACTCAAGTCTTCCTCTCAAAAACCTGTCCTCTAACTGTGCAAAAGCAAAACTAGAAGCAAAGGTAAGCAACGGCCTCAAGGAACAAAAGTTCCTTGAGACAAGGAAAAATAAACTAAAATAAAGCAAACAGAATTACACCGTCTCCCCGGCAACGGCGCCAAAATTTGATACCGTCGTTTAGTACCAAAATTAAATTTATAATTCCAAACTAAAACTATAGCTAGTGATAGTAAGGGTCGAACCACAGAGAGACAAGGTTGATTTTGTTTGCAAATTTTCAGTCTATAAAAGTAACAATTAAATGGGGGTTTTGAAGTTGGTTGGCTAACAGGCTAATCGCAAAAATGAATATTCTTAACAAGATAAAAAGGGGATCGGGAACTTCGGTTCACCATGGCACATAACGGGTCAGTCAAGCAGCGGAGATCTTTTAATACGGTCTCAGGGAAGATAAGCCAATCTTTCGATCAACACTCGAATAACCTCGCGGTCTAATAATTCCCAAGAATTTATCAAAGTTTTCACTCAAGAGAAATTCTAAATCTAGCGACGAATTAAATCACCAATCTTTCGACCTAGCAAAGAAATCCATCAAAAGAAAAGAAGACCAATACGGAAGAACTCATGCTACACAACTATCCTACTTCAATACCATGGCTCACCTCGTTCCCAATCAAAGGAATTACCTACGCATAATCAAGACTATACTAATTACTAGATTAACAATAAAGAACGAATTCAACATGATGGAATCTAACTAGAACAAAGGAGAGAAACCAATTACTGAAATTAATTCAAGAAAACAAGAATTAAATTAACAAGGAAGAATATAAAGAAAGAACAATTGCATTAAAGGCTTACTAATTGAATATCAAGAACCAAACATTGAATCCGGTCTCCGTCTCAAGCTAGATCTGAAAACTAAGTTTTTTCAGAATAAAAATTGCATAACCTAAAAGTTGCTGCGTTCAACTGATAAAAGATACTGAAAGTTAATCACAAGTTGGGCTTTTAAAAGTCTAACACGGAAAATTAAACATCAGCTCGCAATACGGTCGATCGATCCGCAGTGCACGCACGGTCGATCGGCGAATCAATGGGAACAGAGTTCTGTCTGAACTCCAGTGGTCGATCGACTGAAAAGCTTAGTCGATCGACTGAGTACGCTGTGCAGTGGCTCCTTGATGCTTCCAAAATGAGTCTTCATTCCTTGCACGCATCTCAAGGTGAGTGAATGAGCTCTCCTTCCTCTTAGCTTCCTCAAACTCGCTTCCGGAGGACGAACTTGGCTTGATTTAGCCTACTTCCACGCATTCCTACAATAAATCATAGAAAACGCAAAGTAAACCGTTTCGGGAGAAATAGCAGCCTTAAGCCACCAATTAAGCATGGAAATACGCGCCAAAACCTCAATTAAAGTGTATAGAATATGCACGTATCAATACTAAAGTTATACTCTCATAGACTAAAGTTGCACATTATGTGTCACATCAATGGGATTATGTGCAACTTCAATGACATTATGTGCAACTTTATTATACATTATGTGTAACTTTTATGGCATTATATGCAACTTCAATGGCCATTTACAACTTCAGTGGCATTATGTGCAACTTCAATGTCCATTATGTGCAACTTCAGTGGCATTATACGCAACTTCAATGACATTATGTGCAACTTCAATAGCATTATGTGCAATTTCAATGCCCATATGCGCAACTTCAGTGGCATTATGCGCAATTTCAATGACATTATGTGCAACTTCAATCTCGTCTAGTCATTGTGTTAGTTTCAAATCTGAATTTAAATTTGGACTAAAGTTATACGATTTTGGACTAAAGTTACACAATTTCTGACTAAAGTTATATAAGGAGGACTAAAGTACAGTAGGACAAGTTATATAAACTTGTGTTAAAATTAAATAAATTCCAAGTAATTTTTGACTAAAGTTATACAAATTTGGACTAAAGTTACCCAATTTTGGACTAAAGTTATACAAAAATGACTAAAAATACAATAGGACTAAAATTATATAAACTTGTCCTAAAATTAAATAAATTACAATTAATTTATCAAAAAAGAGTAAAGTTACAGAAATTTGCCTAAAGTTACACGCGTAAAACACGGACATTACACTCTAAAAATAATAAAATGTCGTAAATTTGTCCTAAAATTACAAAAGTAAAAAAACAATACGTCATAATCACTTTTTAGTCAAAAGTTACACTTTTTTGGATTAAAGTTGCACTCGTAAAAGACTGAAGTTACACTAGTACAATTCTGAAATGTCGTAAACTTGTGTTAAAATTACAAAAAGTAAAAAAAAAAATATCCGTCAAAATCACTTTTTAATTTAAAGTTACACTATTTATTATTAAAGTTACACTCGTAAAACTCTAAAGTTACACTCTAAAAAATAAAAAAATGTCGTAAACTTGCCTTGAAATTATAAAAAGTTAAAAAAATATCCGTCAAAAATACTTTTTAATTAGAAGTTACACAATTTAGTATTAATTTTTCACTCGTAAAACACTAAAGTTACAGTAATTAGCATTAAAGTTACACTGGTAAAAGTGCCATAAACTTTGTAAAAAGTTGGAAGTATAAGAAGACAAAGAGTAGTATTAAGTGAGTCAGATAATAGATTAGTGCATGTGTAATTAAGTCTAGAGAGAGAAAATGCAATTAATTAGTGTTAAGTGTGTTTTTGTGTTTCAATCTCAACCATCCATCTCCAACATCCAATGACTAGGACGAGGCCTTATGGACTCAATTTACTTGGTGGACTTAGGAGAACTCACCTCTCTCTCTCTCTCTCTCTCTCTCTCTCTCTCTCTCTCTCTCTCTCTCTCTCTCTCTCTCTCTCTCTCTCTCTCTCTCTCTCTCTCTCTCTCTCTCTCTCTCTCTCTCTGTATATATATTGAGAGGAGTTATAATGAGTCTACAATTTTGGTTGAGTCCTTACGTCCTAATATCAGCCACTCAGTTTTTAGTGTAACTTTACTATTTTCTGAGTGTAATTTTAATCCTTTACGAGTGTAACTTTAATCATTTAAGGCCATTTTTTATATAAAAATTTAAATTTATCATTTAAGGCCATTTTTTTTATACAAAAATTTGATTTTATGTTATATAATATCATTTTGAATATATAAATTTGAATTTATGTAATTTTAACGATTTATGTAACTTTAATATTTTATGAGTGTAACTTTAGTGCTTTACAAGTGTAATTTTAGTATTTTAAGGATGTAACTTTATTTTTTAAAGTTATTTTTTATGTAAAATTTAAATTTATGTAAATTTTATTTCATGTTGAATTTATGAAATTTTAACAAGTTTATGTAACTCTAGTGATTTACGATTGTATTTGTAGTCATAATAAGTGTAACTTTAGTTTGATATGAGTGTAACTTCAATCCTATAAGAGTGTAACTTTGGTCCGATAAGAGCGAGCACAACCATGACCACCACCACCACCACCACCCTCCTTTCACACCGACCACTGAAGCACACAACGCAACACCTTTTGACCACCACCACCCTCGCTACCTTCTGACCATGACCATCAACCCACCATCAGCCAATCCAAAAAAAAAAAAAAAAAAACGAAAAACTGAAAAAAAAAACAAAAAAAAAAGAAGAAAAAACACAAAACCCACCATCAGCCAATCTAAAAAAAAAGAAGAAAAAAAAAACGACAATAACTCAACAGTCACCACCGTGAACACCCACCACCACCACTCAAAAAGAAAAAAAAAGGATTATCTAATAAGAATACTCTAAACTATGATCATCCTTCTCAAAATACTCCAATCTTTGTTTTAACTAACAAAATACCCAACTATTACCCACATTCACTTTGAATAGAATTAGTGCATTATTAACTTGTTGTAGGAGGTTAATTTGCTTGGGCCAATTGTTTTTTTTTTTTTTTCATACTCCAACTCCTTTCTTTTCCCCTGCTACTTCATCATCTGCTTCATGTAACATTTTTATTTTCAAATTTTGTCTCTCTCCTCCATTTCAACCGAACTTCATCTCCCTCATTCTCCCTCTTTAATTTTCCTCTCCCTACCATTATTGTCTTCCTCTTCGGCTCTTTATCTTCATTGCACTTCCAGGTTATTCCATCGATGTCGCCGCAGGATTTTGAGACGAACTACATAATAATGGTAGTTTATTGGTCTTTCTTTTAGATTGCACATGTAAATCTCTCCTCTTGAAAACTGAATCAAACACTGCTTCTCCCTCTTCTTATAAACCGACAATCAAACACTTTATCACCGGTGATGTTGACACTGCCCCAACAAACAAACACCTTCTTCATATCTCCATATCCAAGGTGTTTTGCTGACGCTGCCACCATAATCGCCCACCACCACCAGGGTGTTTTGAAGTCGGGAATGACGTTAGGGACACAATGAAGTTGGATAGACCCGAATTTGTTGTTGGTGGTGATTATCCATCCCATATACCAACAGACCATGAAGTTTCTTATCCATCCCATATACCAACAGACCCGAGGTTTTGTGGTGCTCCACCAACATCTTCAACGACATAACAAACCATAATCCGCCACATAAGGTCAATATTCTTGCTCATCTGTCATTTTTAACTTATTCCTAAGAGATTGTAAATCATCAAATCATGTCACATGTCGGTAACATCTCGTAAAGCCCTAATGCAAACCAAAGCTCACTTAGCCAACTAATACCAAAAGGACGAGAACAACAACTATAAACAACTTCTACTCATAATTGGATACTAGACAACCAACACCACGTGATGTATTACAAAATAATGACCTCATCTCAAAATCCCATACCATACACAGTGTGAAGCCCCTGGAGACCGTCATAATTCACCAATCGTTGTCGACCACATGTACGAGTACTATATATTTACTACCAACTTACTAAGTATGTGTAATACCCGCCCTGTTTAAGGACCTCTTGACCGACCATTTGACCAGAGTAGACCGTAGGAGGGGATAGGTGAGAGGATAAAGGACTTATGTATCTGTTTACTTGACCAAGTTGAGACTACTCGGCCGAGTAGTGGTAACACTCGACCGAGTAAGGCATACTCGGTCGAGTATAAGAGTACTCGACCGAGTATAGCCGCTGTCGACGCGTTATTATAAAACGCAAGTTGGTAAGTCTTATTTCATTTACGACGGTTCCCTACCTCTCTAACCCTAACATATCTCTCTCTCACCTATCACCCACTTCTCTATACACTCTCATCTAGCCTAGACACTAACCAAGGAAGGGAGATTGGCTTATATGTGGAGTATTCAAGTAAGGATGTCATCGTTGTCGACTTCGGTCCGCGTCTTAAGGTAAGTCGCCGTTTCGTTGTTGTCTTTCAGTAGGTCTTTGGGGTAGTCTTGTAATAGGATACGGTTACCGTTTGCAGGATTTGTCTCGGAGTTTTGCCTGACTAGTTGTTGGATGCATTTTTATGGATTAGCGATAAGGTAGGGTTTCCCTACTCGATTTACTGTTAATTGATTTAAAATTATATTATGATTGTTGTACGATTTGATATTGTGATTATCTGCTGTTCTTGGATTCAAAGTTGGGTGTTGGAGTTGCGATGGTTGGTGGTGATATTCGCGAGGTGTGTCCTCGGCTGAGTGGAGTCACTTGCGGGAGTAAATTCACGCTCTAGTTTCGCCCTCTGTGGAAGCTGCCACAGGAGGGGATTTGCACATTAACGGACAGGGTTAGCGCTCGTTGATGAGCAGGGGCTTAGGTGGGTACGGCTACGGTCCCTCACTGGCAGGGCTACACACTTTAGTGTGTAGTCGATTACTTGTTGTGATTGGGAGTTGGAGGTGGAGGATGATCACCTATTTATCTTATCGTACTTGTCTTATCTTGTTGTACAGTAACTGACCCCGTGTTGTGTTTTCAAAACTGTGGTGATCCATTCGGGGATGGTTAGCAGTTGGTTTAGCAGGTGCAGTTGGTCTTGATGCTTTATGGCTTGGAGGGAAATCGAGTCACCACGCTACCGGAGTAGATGTGTGTATTCGTGGTGGCATGAATTGTTTACTACGGTTAGGTGCAAAGAAGCATGTATCACTAGTAGATACCTTAATAACGTTTATGATTTGTGACGTGTCTTGTTGTGATAGTATAAGGGTCAAACGGTGATGAGCTCAAATAGGGAAACTCCGAACGTTGTTATTTGTTTTGCAGGAAAACTCTTGATCACTTAAAAACCCCATTCCTGTTCTGCTGAACTCGGCCGAGTAGAGTTCATACTCGACCGAGTAGACCATACTCGGACGAGTAAAGAGGCACTCGAACGAGTACCCAAAATGACAGATTATACGTGCTACTGATCTCTGGATACTTGACCGAGCAGACCAAATACTCGACCGAGCACTCCATACTCGGCCGAGTAAAGCCGATGCTCGACCGAGTACCCGTTTATCGCGGCTCAGCTCGGTTTATTTTGAAAACCCTATAACTCCTCTTTTCCTTCTTATTTCCGCCTCATAAATACTTCTTTTCCTCATAATTCCTCAAAACTCTTTCTCTCTCAAAACACTTGGGTGATTCTTGGTAGTGATTGCTTGTGGATTTTATTCTTGCTTGCTCGAAAACCTCAACCAAGGTAAAGTATTCAATCAATTCCTTCGACTTATTATCAATTTATGATAGAATTTGTTCAAAATTTCAAACCTTTAGCTCTTATAATCCGAGTTTAATGCTTCTATTTTGATATTTTGGGTCTTAATTGCTCTTAAACACCTTTTATGTATACCTTAAAACGGTTTTATGCTTGAAATCGCCCATCCTATGCTACAAAATATTTTCTAGGGTTTGCTCCATGTTTGATTTTGGTCCCTTAGATTGCCTTAGGATGTTCCTTAAGAGTTGATTGATGATAAAAATGCTTCTTTTTTGTCAATAGGATTTGTATTTTGCGAGAAAAATCATTCTTAAAACTTCGTCTTAAAAGTGTATAATTTGAAAAACAGCTCGTACTATGGCAAATTTGTTTCGAAATATCCTTGTTGAAATTCATCTTCTTGCAGCATGCCGAAAGCAAAAGCCCCAGCGAAGAAGCGAACTCGCGCCAATGTGCAAATGGAAACGGGTCAATCTAGCCAAGAACCCGTTGTTCCTTTGGTGGAAGAATATACATCGGTAATTTTCTCTGATTATAAGCAGCGACATGCATTTGTGGCCTTCATGAGTCGGACCTTGAGACCGAACCGTTGTGTGAATCCCGACATCCTGGAGACTTTAAGGGTTAAAGGGGATATAGTACATATCTTTGAGATTTTGGGGATGGAGGGACCTTACCACCTACGCAAGAAGTCCTACCCGTATCTGACCCTGGAGTTTTTGAGCTCCTTTGTGTATGATGTGAAGGGAAAACCCGTTTCTTTCCGCCTTATGAATGAGGACCATGACTTGACCCTTGATGAGTTTGCCG
The DNA here is from genome assembly GCF_048544455.1 of Silene latifolia. NCBI lineage: Eukaryota > Viridiplantae > Streptophyta > Magnoliopsida > Caryophyllales > Caryophyllaceae > Silene > Silene latifolia. Next base: position 190,743,095 of record NC_133537.1, read on the forward strand.
GCCACCTTGGTCTAGAGCCGGAACAAGAAGAGTACCTTAGTGATGTGTGTAGACACCTCGTTTCTGCACCTCCCGCCAAACAACCAGTGATGATTGGGCCGCATGTTTAGCATATGTCGCGATTTTATGACGTTTCATAAATCGGTTAATAAAACGTAACTCGTACACTTGTTTCTACCCGTTGGTTGTCATGTAGGTGTCATTACGATCGTTTTGGCAGTAATTAGAGTACATTTGGAGTCCGGGTCAAAAACCGTCTTCATTTCCTAAAACCGTCAAATACCGAGGAAAAAAGCAATGTGCTTGTCTACCTAAGGTTAGGATGTCATAAAATGTTATGAGTATATCTCAGTTTTAGTCCCATATCACTTCTTTGGGCTAAACTTAAAGTTTACATTACAAAATATGCATTTCATTTAGCTAAAATGACAACCCGATATTTAGGCCCGTTTTACGAGGTGATAAAGACTTTTTTAGGTCTGGTCTATTTCACATAAATTTCTAGATCTTTCTCTTAGCTTTCCAAGGCCACCAAAATCACCTTAATCCAAGTCTTTTACGGAAAGTTACGCCTAAAATACGACAGGCTGTCAAACACATTTTCTTGCGCAGAAGAATACTACCCGAGAAAGGACGTAGTAAGTGTTGCACCTCTTCTAAGGAGCGCAACACCTGCTGCGCCTTTTCTCAAGGCCTTCTTTTTGTCCAAGTTTCCGTGTTTCAACCTAAGTCGGTTGTTTCCGGATCTTTCTTTCATATTCCTTTCCAAATTCTACCCTTACCATAATTCCTTCGTGTGATTAGTATAAATAGAGGCCTTCGCCTCACATATTTTTCACGAGAGTGTCCACCCTTCTCTTCTCCCTTTGCATTCTAAGACCGCGCTATTGGCTTTCGACCCCTACGTGCTTGATCAATCGACCACGTAAGCCCAGATCCTTCTGGGTACCAGTCACATTTGCATGACCGACCAATTTGACCACAACACAATCAATTAATCTATCTTTTAAATTCCTTTTTCAAGGGCACTTTCATATTTGCATAGATCGAATCGAGTTACCACTAAAAAACCGTTTTAGTTAAATCTCGCGACGCTAACATGTAAGTCTGAGGGTGTAAATCCCATTTTATTATTGTACTTTTATTTTGTATCAATTAATGTAGATTTATATCAAGAGCACGTTTAAAAACCGATTTAAAATCCATCTTTTAAAACCGTTTTTTATAAAACAGCGGAGGTCAGACGTGGAGAAGAAACGCAGCAGCAGCTGCGCCTCTTCGAAGAAATGCAGCATCTGCTGCGCCTCTTCCAGAGGCTTCTTGCTGCTCCTGCTCTTCTTCTTCTTCCTCGACTTCCTGCAATTTTCCTCTTTCTCTTTTCCATTCGTTACTTTTGTAATTTTCACTGCATAAATTGTATTTTAACAAATCCCTTTTAATTATAATGCTTAATTCGTCCTTAATCCCGAGTAATTCAATACTTGCGGGTTTTCGCCGTTTTAATTCAAATCGATTCTTCTGGGTTTCGCCTTGTTCATGTCGAGGTTCTGGGAATCTAATTTGATACATGAGTTTTTTTACTTGTCCAGTTTCGTTAATCTAACCTCAAGTTTCGTTCTTTTTGTAATTCCGACACGAGTTCATCATTAATCATGTAAACCATTGTAATTTCTCGTTTTTAATTCGTTTACGGCTTGCCTAGATGCATGTAATCAATTAAAGCACTTAAATTCGAGTCTAAAATTGATATCCTATAACACCCCCATACTCCGAGTGCCTTACCAGGACCACTCAGGTATGAAGACATCACCATCTCGGTTGCCCGAGGTATGATAATCAAATAGACAAAACAGAAACAACATTTATTATAAGTGGTTTAATGAATAAGTACAGTCCTCGAAACCAAACTGAAAGTACAATACATTATTCCAAACTATCTGTTCTCAACTGAAATGTAAATAAATGCTAAACTACAGCGGAAGACTCTATCGTCATGTCGTGGCCATCCCAGCTATCCCAGTATCATCTCTATACCTGTTCAATATCTGCTCACCATCCCCGAATGGATCACCGCAGGTTTTACAAAACAACACCGGGGTCAGTACTAATCACACAATCAATATAGATAACAACAATAAGACAACAGACAGCTGAACTGTCACACACACACACACACCACCAACTCCCATCATCTCAATATCGACGTCCTTTGGACCCGGACCCGCCGATGTGGGGACGCGGCCGTTCCCACCTAAGCCCCGCTCATCGTACGAGCGATAACCCTGTCCATTAATGTGCACATCCCCTTTCGTGGCGGGTTCCACGAAGGGCGAAACTAGGGCGTGAGATCACTCCCGCAAGTGACCCCACTCAGCCGAGAACGCATCTCGAGAACCATCAACAACACAACCACAAGCACAATTACAAACACAATCATCATATCACGCAACTAACTACAGCACATCACCAATATCCCATTATGGGACTAATACTGAGTAGGAAATCCTACCTGGAAAGCACAACACGTAGACGGTATCTACAGCTGTCTCAAAACGCCTCTTCTATGAATTCTCCTCCTAACAAATAACACATAGGCTACCAATTACTTACTATTCATAAAACCCCCAAATCCCAAATTAGGGTTTGACCAAACCTAGCAAAACATTATATAAATTATATTAAAAGCTTACCCTCGACGCAAGGAATCCAACGACACGAACTACGATACGAACCGACCGTCTCGAACTCGGGAATTGTTAAGGATGCGATTAGGAAGATGATGATCGCTTTCTCTCTTAAACAGGTTTTAGGTTTTGGTAAAAGTGAATTAAAACAACGACGATTAAGTTTAAATACCCTAATCGCATAATTAACAAAACCCGCGAAAAACTCCCCGTAAACCGGACACTCGATCGAGTACCCAAGGTACTCGATCGAGTACCCCCCTACTCGATCGAGTGCCCCAGCTACTCGATCGAGTGCCCAACAGTCGAAATTATTTTATTTCGCAACATACCCTTACTCGACAGAGTAAGGGCTACTCGATAGAGTACCCCCAAGACCGTAAATACGGAGTATTACAGTCTTCCTTCCTTAAAAGGAACTTCGTCCCCGAAGTTCAAACCACTACTAAACAAAGGTACTCCCATAAGCTTCCCGACTCGAAGGTCAAAATAAACACAACGTAAAACATGCTACTAACCCAACTTATCCCGACAAACATACCGACACACCATATAAAAGGGGTGTAAAAACTCTTAAAAACTCTCGCGATCATCTCCTACCCCCCTAAAAGAAACAAGGTTACGTCCCCGTAACCATACATACCTGATCAAAAAGGAAAGGGTAACGCTCTTTCATGATATCCTCCGCCTCCCATGTAGCTTCCTCGGTCTCATGGTTAAACCAAAGGATCTTAAGCAAGCTGTCTCACCACTCCGGTCTTTCTAACTTTTCGGTCTAGGATCTGCTTAGGCACCTCAAGATATGATAAGGACTCATCTAGCTCTAAGCTCTCTGCCTCCAACACATGTGACGGGTCACTCACATACTTCCGCAGTTGCGATACATGAAACACATTATGCACTCTCTCCAAAGCAGCCGGTAAAGCCAAACGATAAGCCACTTCCCCAACTCGCTCTAAGATCTCATAAGGCCCTATAAACTTCTGGCTTAGCTTGCCTTTCTTCCCAAATCTCATAACTCCTCGCATAGGAGACACTTTCAGAAGAACCTTGTCCCCAACCTGAAACTCTATGTCCCGACGATGTAGATCGCATAACTCTTCGTCGATCCTGAGCCTGCTCTCATACGTTCCGATCATCTTAATCTGTCCCACCATCTCATGTACCATCTCTGGTCCTAAAACCCTTTGCCTCAAAGACTATCGTCCCAACAGATCGGACTCCTACATCTCCTCCCATACAAAGCCTCAAACGGTGCCATACCAATCTTTTGGTGTGATATTTGTTGTTGTAAGAAAACTCTATCAAATCCAACCTCTGCTCCCAGCTACCACCAAAATCCATCACACAAGCTCGCAACATATCCTCAAGAGTCTTGATTGTTCTCTCGTCTGCCCGTCTGTCGCAGGATGAAATCTTTGTACTCATCTTCAAAGTCTGTTCCCAACGATTCTGCAACTCCTTCCAAAACCTTGATATAAACCTCGCATCTCTGTCGGACACTATGTCCTTAGGGACTCCATGTAACTTAAGCACGTTCTTTCGATAGGCCATAGCCAGTTGTGCCTTAGTCCATGTATCTTTCATTGGAACAAAGTGAGCGACTTGGTCGACGATCCACTATCACCCAAATCATGTTGTTACCTTGTTGACTCTTCGGCAAACCCACAATGAAATCCATGGAAATGGATTCCTACTTCCACTCAGGCACCTCCAAAGAATGAACCTTACCTTGTGGTCTTCTCTGTTCCCCTTTAACTCTCTGGCATGTCAAACAACGGGACACAAACTCAGTCTCTTTCTTCATCCCAGGCCACCAAAACGTTTTCTTCAAATCCTTGTAAAGCTTGTCTCCACCGGATGCTTTGAATATGGTGTGCAATGTGCTTCTGTCATGATTGTCTTTTTCAACTCCTCGTCATTAGGAACACACCACCTACCATCAAACCTCAAGCTACCATCTGTATGAATGGAAAACCGGACACTGTCCCTTTCTCTACTCGACTCTCCACTCCACTATTTTAGGATCCAAAGCCTGTTTACCTCGAATATCATCATAAAACTCCATGTGTATTGTCATATCACCCATAGCATCTCTTTTCGCATCATATGAATCCCAAAGCTCGCTACCTCATCCCTCGGCCTCATCAAAGATAGAGTTGTACACAAGGAATGTACACTCTTTCTACTCAAAGCATCAGCAACAACATTGGCCTTTCCTTCATGGTAGATGATTTCCATGTCGTAATCACCAATCAGCTCCATCCACCTCCTCTGTCTCATGTTCAACTCCTTCTGCGTGAAGATGTACTTGAGACTCTTGTGATCAGAAAATACCTTAAAGATTGCTCCATAAAGGTAGTCTATGCACAGCCTCAAACTCCCATCTTTCTTCTTCACGAACAGAACTGGTGCTCCCCAAGGCGATACACTTGGTCTAATGTACCCCTTCTCTATCAAATCATCCAACTGTCTCCTAAGTTCCTCCATCTCCTTAGGACCCATACGGTACGGTGCCTTAGAGATTGGCCCGTTCGGCTTCAACTCAACGGTGAAATCTATCTCCCTCTTCGGTGGCAACCCGGAATCTCCTCTCGGAAAGACATCTCGCAAACTCTCCCACCACTGGTATCTCATCAATCGCCGGGCTCTCTATCCGGTCATCTCTCACATGGCACAAAATCAGAGGACATCCCTTCCTCAGATACGACTTCAAAGTGACAGCTGCAATCAACTTAACTTTGGGTTTGACTAGAAACCCACGATAAGACACACTTACACCCTTAGGACCTCTAAGGACACTCTCTTTTGATGACAGTCTATCTTAGCTTTATACTTTCCTAACCAATCCATCCCAACTATCATCTCAAAACCATTAAAAGGAAACTCTAGCAAGTCTACAGGGAAATCGACTTGCCCAACTATCAAAGATACATCTCTAAACAACCTCCCACACGATCGAGACTCACTGAAGGTATGAAAACTTGCTCCCTAACAGACTCATATACTCTCAAACCCAACTGTTTTACATGACTCGAAGACACAAACGATTGAGAAGCCCCCGAATCAAACAAAACAAACGTAGGAATACCATTAACAAGGAATGTACCGGTGATAACGTGCGCATCCTCCTCTTTGCCTTCTTGTCCATCATGAACAACTTGCTCGGTCTGGTCTTCTGCCCACCTCCCTGGACAGTACTAGCTGATGCGGTCGGCTTAGCACCCGACCCTTGATTGTTGTTGTTGTTCATCGGTGTCTTCTGATAAGAATTACCGCCGTTGCGGTTGCCTCCACTCTGATAGCTCTGACCTCCCCGGTTTGGCCATGATCCGGTGGTGCATTTGCTTGCAAAGCTCGCTTGCAGTCGGTGTTGAAAGGATCCCGGTGCGCTCGTGCACTCATGTCTCTTGTGGCCTACGCCACCACAACCAAAGCAGGTCACTCCCCAGCTGTTGCTCACACTCCCACGACCTCGCCCAAAGGAAGTTCCAGCACTAAACCCAGACCCAGAAGAAAATCCCTTAGATTGATTGTGGTTGCCTTTCTTGAAATTAGATTGGCCACCACCCTCGCTCTCAGACTTCCTCTTCTCTCCACCCGACCTCTCCTGAGCCATCTCCACTAGCCTCTCAGCTCTCCCAGCCCTCTCATACGCTTCCTTCACATCAGTAAGGACTCCCACGGGTAACTTATCCATAATTTTCGTGGTTAGCCCTCTCTCAAACCTCAAAGCCAGATTCTCCTCACTCAAACCCATGTCCTCAGCATATCTGGATTTCTCATTGAACTGCCTGTAGTACTCAGCCACAGACATCTCAGCCGTCATCTTAAACTTGTCGAACTCCTCCCTCAACTTACTCCTCACATGTTCTGGTACGAACTCCTTCCTCACAGCCCTACGAAACTCCTCCCAAGGTATAGCAGGTAACCCCTGGTTGGTATATATCTCCTTGGCACTCACTTTTACTGAATCCCACCATTTGCCGTTTTGCCTTCCTCGGGTAGAATGCGGCTGATCCACTCTCATCTCATCGGACAGACGAACTAAATCCAGTATGTTCTCCATCTCCCTCAGCCAACTATCAAGATGGTTAGGCTCCTCAACTCCCTTGTACTCCTTCGGGTTAAACCTCGCAATATAGAGGCTGACTTTAGCATGGTCAACCTCCTTCTCCTTACTCTTATCCTTGTCCTCATTCACTCTCTTCAGGGTCTCAGTAAGAGCGTCCTGGTGTTCCAACATCTTAACGATGTCTTCCGTAGTCATAAGCTCAGCTCTCGCGTACAAAGCATTTCTCTTGGGCGGCATCTTGAAGCTATATAAGAAAGGGATAAACATAAACACGCGTACTAAACCTCAAAACACGAAAACGCGCTGCCCAGAACCTACTCGATCGAGTATCCAAACCCACTCGATCGAGTGACGGGCTACTCGATCGAGTGCCCCCATGTACTCGATCGAGTACCCAAACTCCAGAACCAAACAGACCTTCTGACCTCTAACCCACTCGATCGAGTATCTAGGCTACTCGATCGAGTGACCCCCTACTCGATCGAGTACCCCTAGTTACTCGATCGAGTGCCTCAAAACTCGATTCTGGACTCAAAATCGCCAAAAACCTACCCGATCGAGTCAGCCTCACTCGATCAAGTACCCCCAATACGTAAGAGTTACCCGCATATTACGTCGTATACTAACATGCTAACTTTATAAAATCACATGCTATCAGAATACATATGCTACGCATCTATTATACTATCAACAAGATCAATTCATCATGCTATTAAAGCCACATTGTAAATCATTCCATCATGCTATCATTTCATCAACAATGTATATATATATAACATTACTTTTCTTTCGTCTCATCAACTTCCAATTCGAAGATTCAACCATCAACACATTCCATCACATTATTACGCAAGTTACTAAGCACACACATGACTCAACACATATTTCCCCCATGTGACCGGTTCAAAGTTGTAGGGCGACCCCCGCGACTTTAGGACGTCTCCCAAGCCTTTGCACTAGCTCCTACAACTTTTACCCCGGGTTCATTTTAATTGACTCCCTATGTTCATTAAGTTCATTGGTTACAGGTTTCAGGATCGTCTCTCTGATACCATTTGTAACACCCCATACTCCAAGTGCCTTACCGGGACCACTCAGGTATGAAGACATCACCATCTCGGTTGCCCGAGGTATGATAATCAAATAGACAAAACAGAAACAACATTTATTATAAGTGGTTTAATGAATAAGTACAGTCCTCGAAACCAAACTGAAAGTACAATACATTATTCCAAACTATCTGTTCTCAACTGAAATGTAAATAAATGCTAAACTACAGCGGGAGACTCTATCGTCATGTCGTGGCCATCCCGGCTATCCCAAAGTATCATCTCTATACTGTTCAATATCTCGCTCACCATCCCCGAATGGATCACCGCAGGTTTTACAAAACAACACCGGGTCGGTACTAATCACACAATCAATATAAATAACAACAATAAGACAAAGACATTTGAACTGTCACACACACACACACACCACCAACTCCCATCATCTCAATATCGATCCCTTTGGACCCACTGACCACCCGATGGGGGACCGCAGCCCGTTCCCACCTAAGCCCCGCTCATCGTACGGCGATAACCCCGTCCATTAATGTGCACATCCCCTTTCGTGGCGGGTTCCACGAAGGGCGAAACTAGGGCGTGAGATCACTCCCGCAAGGGACCCCACTCAGCCGAGAACGCATCTCGAGAACCATCAACAACACAACCACAAGCACAATTACAAACACAATCATCATATCACGCAACTAACTACAAAAGACATCACCAATATCCCATTATGGGACTAATGCGAGTAGGAAATCCTACCGGAAAGCACAACACGTAGACGGTATCTACAAATTGTCTCAAAACGCCTCTTCTATGAATTCTCCTCCTAACAAATAACACATAAAGGCTACCAATTACTTACTATTCATAAAACCCCCAAATCCCAAATTAGGGTTTGACCAAACCTAGCAAAACATTATATAAATTATATTAAAAGCTTACCCTCGACGCAAGGAATCCAACGACACGAACTACGATACGAACCGACCGTCGAACTCGGGAATTGTTAAGGATGCGATTAGGAAGATGATGATCGCTTTCTCTCTTAAAAGGTTTTAGGTTTTGGTAAAAGTGAATTAAAACAACGACGATTAAGTTTAAATACCCTAATCGCATAATTAACAAAACCCGCGAAAAACTCCCCGTAAACCGGACACTCGATCGAGTACCCAAGGTACTCGATCGAGTACCCCCCTACTCGATCGAGTGCCCCAACTACTCGATCGAGTGCCCAACAGGTCAGAAACTATTTTATTCTGCAACATACCCTTACTCGACAGAGTAAGGGCTACTCGATAGAGTACCCCCAAGACCGTAAATACGGAGTATTACATATCCATCCTAAATCTACTAATAAAAACAATGTTGCGATTCCGACTTCACAACCAGAGCCCAGCTCTAGAACAGACGCAGGGAGTGTTGCGCCTCTTCCAGAGGACGCAGCAGATGCTGCGCCGGTTCTGGGTTGGCTTTTGTCCCTGAACTCTTTCTTGCTTTGACGTAGCTTCTAATTACGGTTTAAATCGACTATTATTCGTACTATCACCTCTAATCTGACGTATTTCCGTATTTCAATTCTAATTTTACATTCTTTTATTTTCTTCTTCGAAATCCCGTCTTTGAGCGTGCTTCTGACGTAGATAAAATAAACCTTGTAATTATTGTAATTTTAATTATTGTAATTCATATATTATTATGTACGATTTATTTACTTGGCATTCCCATGTAATTAATCTAATTCCCAACTTTGACCCAAATTATTTGCTAAATTGTTTGTTAACCGATGTAGTCTAATTTCACATGCTAGGATTAATCTATGTTTGTTGCATTGCATGCATTACATCGACGACATATAAAATACGAATAACTTCCCTAATCATTAGTAGAGGCCGCTATTGAGGTGTTCGAATTAAAGAGCTTCCTAATAAGTGCCCTCACCCCTTACTCCAGTTATCTCTGGACATCCGTGTCCATTGGCATCTCGAGAGTCATTCTAGACATGGAATGCTAAGGGCAACTAGTTGTTAGTGTTCATGTCATTACTTCGTGTCTTGACATGACATGAGGTATTCGAACAGTTTCCAATTTTTCCACAATAATATGGTGGCGACTCCAAAAATGCAGGCTTATTCAACCTTTCACCAGTTTCAATGCCTGACCAATCGGTAACGGCCCATGATGTGCTTTGACAAACCAAGGTTCCGTGGGAGAAGTGCCGCCGCCTCGAAACCAACGCGCGGGTGCCCGCGGCGTGGGTGGCACATGTCCAAAGTTTTGCGACTCTGCTGGGGATGATACACTTACGTGTTACCCAGGGTGAAACTTGAACAAGGTTAAGGAATAGTTTATACGAGACAGTTGTCGATTTTCATTACTCGACCTTCTTAGGTCGTTTCATTTGGTCTTCCTAAACCCTAAACCAACCAATTTGACCAATCGTCCCGTCCGGACGGTCCAAATTCCTATCTGGGCCTAAAGATGGATAGCGATTGACGTCAACCATACTACGGTACATACTCATGTTTGTATCCAGAGCTTTTACTACTCGAGGAAATGGACTAGGAACCGACCTTACTCATGTTTGGCACGGACCTCTCCACATACCCGGGTTTGATTGCTTGGTATGGCAACCCACCTTTTTAATCCAAAACCCTTTTAAATGCACTCAGCATACTGTTATAATGCCTGTTTGTATGAGTGTGTTTTCCAAATCAATCACGTGTCTAAAATCCTCATTTATAAACAAAATAATGTAAAAATTATTGATGTGACTCATATTTGTGCACATTTAGTCCCCGAATTAACCTCGTTCCCATGCTTTATAGCGATTATTAGGGTCATTTCTTATCTTTCGTTCCCCATTTTGCATATTCTTTGAGGCTTTGTGTCCTTGGTAGGAGAGGATGGCTAGCCTTGCATTTATGGAGCAAAATGGAGCGAAATGGATCGCATCTAATGACCAAGCATCGAAGAGGAAACCAAGACTAAAGTCCTAAGCAAATAAAACAAGTGAATTGGGCAATAATGAAAGATCCCCACAGCCCCAAGACAGTCCCCACGGATTGTTAGGAAGTCAAGAAAAGGAGAAGGAACCCTGTCCCAGGATCCGGGCGTCCCGAGCTTAGCACAAGCGTCTCAAGCCAGGATCCGGGCGTCCCAAGGCTCAGCTCGAGCGGATCTTCTCACAGACCCGGGCATTCATCAAGCCAGGACGCGCGTGTCCCTGAGGGTCTTGCAACCCAGCTCGCTCGTGTCCCTATGGGACTTGCAAATCGTCAACTTCTCTTAGGGTCTTAATCGTCATTTAAGCCCTTAATAACCCTAATCCTTGTACTTAATTTTAGTATAAATACCCTATTGTACTACCTAGATTAGAATTATCTTGTAATCACTAATAATCATTTTCTTAATCAAGTATTAATCTCTCTTCATTTAGTCTTAATCCAAGTTGTAATACACATTTTAATATTAATCACATCTTAATCTTTCCTTAATCTCGAATGTTCTTAGTTTTAGTTGGGTAATTAGAAGATTATTTGGGGTTTATTGGAGGATTAACAACCTTCCATCAATCATCAAGTTTACTTCTATTATTCTTTGCTTTATTATTTGGATCATCTCAAGTAGGTATAATCCCTTTTATCTTTGCTTAATTATTGTTAATTACATCACTTGTTCATCATGTTTTGCTTTGTTAGTATGATTGACAACCTTATTAGCATGTTAAACATGATCATGAGTGAGTAGTCTCTTAACCTAAGGTTAATGGGGAATTAGGGGAATCAATCATGGGATTAAATTTATGCTTAAATTAATATACTTTCATAATTGAATGCTTGCTTCTTGTGATTTCAATCTATGCACATATTATGTTTGATGAAATGCTGGACTATGAAACCTTGCATTTTGTACCCATCTCTTATCTTTTCAATGAGGCTTGTAAGATATAAGCCAACTCAAGCCTTATTAAACCAGAGTTGAATAAGAAGGGACTAAGTCGACTTGTAGGTGTTGTAAAGTCTTGATCGACTCGGCTCCAGGACCTAAATCTTCCTAGGAATTGTAAGATATACACTAACTCGATCCCATCACAACAATAAGTTGCTTGCATCTATTTGAGAACATGTTTGTACGATCTGTTTCCATGATTCCCTTAGAAACCCATGACACCCTAGTGCCCTTAATCAATTACTTACAAAACCCCTTTAATTGCTTTACTTTGTCTTCTTAATTTACATTCATCTTGTTGATTAATTTAGATTACATGTCATCTCAACCCAAATTTGTGACACCCTAAGATATAACTACTTGCAATTGAAATCCTAAATCAATACCCGTCCCTTGGGATCCGACCTTTACTTACCACTCCACTAAATAGTAGTTTGTAGAGTTAGAAATATTGTTTTGGTTGATAGCTTTAACGACGAGCACATAAAATATCATCGAACAAAAAATGGCGCCGTTCCCGGGGACGGTGTTCAATTGATTTGATTTTCGTTAATTGTTTTTAGTTGTGTCTTTCTTTACCTTGGGGAACTCATCTCCTCAAGGTTGTTCTAATTGTTTTCTAGTTGTTTGATATTTTGTATGACTAGGACATCACAAGGTAATCCATTACCTATTGATCTTGAGATTGAAAGGACCTTAACCAACAATAGAAGAGTTGCTTGAGGTACTTCAAGAGTTGTGGGTATTGGAGAGATTGTAGACATTCAACCAATTAACATTGAGTTTGTCAACCCTTTTGCAAGAGAAGGAGAGGATAACCCAATTCCAAACCAACCACAAAATCAACCAATAATGCCTAAATTTTCATCACATTCCGTACCAACCGAGGAGAACCTACCAAATGGTACTCCTACACCACCACATTTAACCGGTAATTTCATTGCCAAATCCGCATTCATACAATCAGTTAAGAGAAGTCAATTTGGAGGAATGCCTAGTGAGGATCCTCATTTACATATGGAGACTTTTTGGGACTATTGTGATGCAATTTCTCAAATCGGAGTTACTCAAGACCAAATTCGGTGTGTGTTGTTTCCTTTTTCCTTGATCGAAACCGCAAAGCAATGGTTGAAGAGCCTAGACAAGGCTACCCTTGGTATTGATTCATGGAAGAAGTTAGCACTTGCCTTTTACAAGAAATTCTATCCTCCGGAGAAGACTAACATGTTGAGAGCCCAAATCACCGGGTTCAAGCAAAGGGATGAAGAATCATTATATGAAGTATGGGAGATATTTAAGGACACTTGTCGCTCTTGTTCACACCATGGACATAGTGAGTGGTTCCTTGTTCAACAGTTTTGGAATGGCTTATATTAAGACTCACGCAATGTGCTTAATATAGGATCCAATGGGAGGTTTAACGAAGTTGATGACATCCAAACATGGGCCAAAATCGAAGAGATGGCGGTTCATAATTCCCAATATAGTAGGCCTCGAAAGGCTACTAGAGGAGGAAAGCATGAGGTTGATTACATCACACAATTGGGTGCTCAACTAAGTGCTCATATCGACACCATCAACTTGATGTTTGAGAAGGCCATAGCTAAGCTTGAAGAAGCTTTCAAATCAGCCAAACAACATGTCAATGCTATGATGGCATCATCCTCAATCCCAAATGGAGTATGTGAAAGTTGTGGAACCTTGGGACATGATCAAAACGAATGTAGGGGAATAAATGAACACGTAAATGCTTTCCAAGCATACAAGAGTGGCACCCCTTATTCCAACTACTATAATGAGAATACCAAATTTCATCCAAATCTTTCATACAAGAGCCAAAATGTTCAAAATCCTTAACCAACATACACCCCACCTCCAATGAGAAATCAAGCTCAAAGACCATTTTTCAACCAAAGCCAAGGATATCAAAATCAATCTTCCTATAACCAATCCAATGACCAAAGCTTTGATGTTCAAAAAGCGGTCCTCCAAATGCAAAAGAACCAACAAGAATTCTTCACCCAAATGCAAAAAGATAGCCAAGCTAAAGAAACCACCATCAACAACATACTTTCCCACACCAAAATGTTAGAGACTCAAATGACTCAACTAGCATCTTCTAACTCCCAAAGACAAAAGGGGCAATTACCTCCTCCAGGTAACCCCCCCACAAGACATGAGACGGTTAGTGCCATCCATTTGAGGAGCGATACAAGATATGAGGGGCCGAAGAGGTTAATTGATGAAGATATTGTGGATGATAGTAGAAATCAAAGAGTTGTGGAGAACTCTAAGGAAGTAGAGCCTACTACCAATGAACTTTCAAAGAAGGGAAATGAAGAAAAGGCTAAGAATGTTGATAAGGAGCCTATTGTGATTAGAATTCCATTCCCAAGTCGCCAAGCTAATCCTAAGCTTGATGAGCAACTTGGAAAGTTCATGGAAATTGTGAAGAACTTAGAAGTCTCAATCCCGTTCACGGAATTGATCAATCATGTTCCGGCTTATGCAAAGTACATGAAGGATATTCTTACCAAGAAAAAATCCATCCGAATGTTGGAGACTATTGCCTTTACCGAAGTGAGTAGTGCTATTCTTCAAGGGAGTTCCCCTCCAAAGCTCAATGATCCGGTAAGTTTTCTATCCCATGTACCATTGGCAACACTACAGTCAACAAGGCGTTGTGTGATCTTGGAGCAAGTGTAAGTGTCATGCCATACTCGGTATGTAAGAGGCTTGGAATGAGAGAACTCAAATGCACCAACATTACTCTTCAAATAGAAGATCGATCGACAAAGACACCCCTAGGGGTATGGGAGGATGTGCCCGTGAGAATCGGCAAATTCTTCATCCCGGTAGACTTTGTCATTGTAGACATGGAGGAGGATTCTAACATCCCTATCATCTTAGGAAGACCTTTTTTGCATACCGCCGGAGCGGTAATCGATGTGAACCATGGAGAGCTTACACTTAAAGTTGGGGATGAGATAATTACTTTCAATCTTGACAAATCCATGAGAGCTCCCCAATTACATGAGCCATGCTTCATGGTCGATCACTATAGCCGAGAAAGTGATAGGAAGAAGTTATAATCTCTATGAAAAGATCAAGACAAAGGTAAAGAAACATCACCCATATGGAAGAAGATAGTGGATGGCATTGAAATAGCTCTATTCGGAGAGCATGGAATTTTCAACAACAATGAGAGCTTGCATAGCTCACCCATCATGACAAGTAATGAAGAAGGCCTCAATGGCCATGAAACCAAGGAAGAAGAGTTGCTCTTGACAACTCATGACAACATTGGGGAACAAGCAAGCGAAGTTTGTGGTCTATGGGACGATGAATTTGAAGGATTGGTCAATCATTATATTGGAAATGCTATAACCTTTGACCAAGGCTTTGTAGATCCTTGTCATCACTTAGACTCGGACTACAACAATGAAGAACATAATGTGCAAATGTCTATGCAAGATCTCTACCATGACAATGAACAAGGCTTCGATTAGTTCTACAAGGTGTTGAACAACATCAACAACACCTTAGCTTTGCCCCTTTAACATCTCATCAAAGAAACGAGAGTTTGGTGAAGTCTTCCCTAAACCACCATTTGTAAATATTCTAACCCCCTAACTAGCATTTCATTTCCTTTATTGCATTTTTCGTCATTTTTGCATTGCATTTTCATGCTTTGTTTTAAGATTTTTGACAATAGAGCAAGTGAAGAGGGATTCTAATGTGTTTTAATGTGTAGTGTTTGATCAAGTGTGGGGATGGCATATGCCTAGGCTAGCCAAGCCTTTATAGTGCAACCCACGACAATTAACAAGGAAAGGAATAAGGAATGACGTGGGAAAAGGATTCTCACGAGCAGACCTGAGCTCGTGGGAGCTGACATCAAGACGAGCAGATTTGCCCGAGCCAGCAGTAAGACGAGCATCTCCAGTCATAAGACCCCCGTCCTGGCTTTGGTTAGTGGGAGCTGGGAAGAGTTCAAGTCTTGAAAAAAGTCCTGTAAGAGGATCTGCTCGAGCTGGCTTCGAGACGAGCGTCTGCAACTTCAAGCCGCCCGTGCTACACTCGAGTCGTGGGTCCTGGGAAGCTTTAAAGTTATGAAATTTCCCTGTAAGAAAATATGCCCGTCCCAAATTTGAGACGAGCGTCCCAGGCCAGAATCCGCTCGAGCTAGTCCTAAGACACCCGTCCCAGTCTTCTTTGCACGTTTCAAATTTGCCTGTAACAAAATCCGCCCGAGCCGACTCCAATCCGCCCGTTCCAGACCTGCTACTTAACCTACCACGGGATTTTTCTCCTTCTTCCCAATTCATTTACACCTTTCAAACACAAACACAACAATTTTCCTTCACTTAAACCTTCAATCCCCTCATCCATTAACATCAATTTCTCACCAAAATTCATCACAAACAAATGGAAACTTCCTCAAAATACATTTAAATTACTCCTTCATCAACAAAAGCCCATTTAATCATCAATTTCCTCGCAAATTGAATCAATTTTCTAGGGTTTGAGGCAAAAATCCAAAAATCCCCAATTGATTGAGGAATTGATTGAAATCTGAAGAATCAAGGAGCATTCAAGAATCATCTTGGTTTTTTGATAGCAAATTGATAAGGAGGATACAATGGCAAGGACTAAATGCAGAACTAAGGCACCCAAAACTCCAAATTTGTCAAAGAGGCAACAAACTCTTTTAGCATCTAAGGCTTTGGTAGTAGCTCAACCAAGGGAGCATGTCCAAGAAATCGTCAACACCATTGAGGAAGCTACCACATCTACTCCAGTTGTGGAACAATTACCAAACTATTCGGAGGTAACTTTCTTATCCGACAAACATAGGAATGAATTTCAATCCCTTGCCAAAAAGAAAGTTTTAGCTACCAAGTTTATTTGCCAAGATACTTTACAAAAATTGGGTGTACTTGAGAAATCTAGAGCCTTTTTCGAGTCTATGGGGTTGAAGACCCTCTTTGATATGAATGAATTGACTTACCTTTTATTGACCATGGAGTTCATAAGCTCCTTGCGGGAGTACAAGGTAGAGACACGAACCTATGTTGAGTTCCGACTTGAAAATGAGAGTAGAAGAAGGCTTAAGGGTGAATTTGGTAAATTGTTTGGACTTGTGAAATATAATCATTTTGAAAAGAAGCCTTTGAATTTCAATGCCGCACCTCTATAGAAAGCTATAACAGGTCGTCAATTTAATTCTTTCCGGGAGTGCCATGCCTTATATGTTCACCATCCGGGCATAAGGTTTTGGCACATGTTTGTGGCTAATACTCTAATTGCTAGGAAAGAGGCCAACCACTTCACCGAACTCGACTTTGTCTACCTCGAGTCCTTCTTGAACGTTGATGGAAAGTCCACCCATAAGTATAATATTCTTCAATTGTTGATTGAGCGGCGGCTAGATATTGATAATGGGAAAGAGGGAGCGGCCTTTATTGTAAACGGGGGCTTGGTGACAAGGTTAGCAAAATACTTTAACCCAAAGTTCAACAAGGATAATACATACAAACCGGTTAAGGGAAGCAACCTTCTTGACATGACTATTGTGATAAACAAGTTTCATTGGGTCAAAAATGAAAATCTTGATCATAAATTTGAGTGGCTCACCAAATAGGTCAAGCTCATTATCTTGCCAAGCAAGATTTGCCGTATCTCCGCCCATCGAACCAATTACCTCATCCCCGTCTCCAAAGAAGCCGAATTGATAATCAAGCAACAAAGGGATCCAATTGCAAAGCCCTCCTCCTCTACCATTGTGACTCCACCCTATCCTTTTGCCTACCAAGAGTTTAAACCAAGTGACCCTAAAGTTGAAATAGGCAATGATTACTTGACCCAATTGATGCAACAAATGCATAGAGAAGCTTATGATGACCGGGTGAATGCTTATCGTGCCCAATATCTGCCGCTACTACATCTTTGCTAAGCAAGGACTTTTTGATTCTTCATGTCCTTTGCCTAGTTGGGCGGATAGGAAAGTGTTTTTACCTAGTACTTCTCAAGATGCCAAAAAGCATAGCTGGATGGTTAATAGAAAGGAGATTGTTGCTGAGGAAGATGAGGAAGGTTGTGGTTCATGTCATGAAGAATAGAAGGGTCCAAATTCCGATGATAATGAAGTGGGTGAACCCTCCGGTCCAATGGAGGTGGATAATGATGAGATTGATAATGATGATGATAACAATTCCGATGATGATGATGAGACCGATGATGATGATGATGATGTCGTAATGAGCGACAATTGATGGTTGGCAAGGCTTATTGGAGGATACCACAAGTGCGGGGTTAATTACTTGACTTCAACCTATTCCATTGTGAGTTTCCTACACCTCCTTTAGCTTTGTTTTTATCCGTTGTTTTTAATTATAATCTTGATCATTTGTAGAGTCATTTTGAGCTCTTGGTAATTTTGAGTTTGGAGTCCTAGCACCACTCAAAGGACTCCCACCTCGGTCCCATTGAGGTGTTTATCTTTTTGCTCCCATTACAAGAATCCAAAATGACAATTAGAATTCATGCATTGCATGCATCCCTTGTGCATGAACTCCCCCTCTTTTTGCACTAGCAATAGTGTTTTGTTTTGTTTGGGGAAGTTCACTCACAACGAATACCAGTCAATTCAAATTAGCTCTCCGACTAATCGAAAGCATGCATCATATAGGATAGATTAGATTGCATCACTTGTTATATATTCCATAGAGTTTGCATACTAGTTTAGAAATCATGCATTTTCATATAGATTGCATTGCATAATTTCCTATCGTATTGGCCATTGAGGACAATGACCATACTAGTGTGGGGATGGAAAATTCTAACACTCAAAAATAAAAATTGAAAAATTCTTAAAAATCCATAAAAACTGATTTTTTTTTTCAAAAATCCAAAAACATGTTCATTCCTTTGTAGTGTAGAATTGTATATATTTGTGTTTGTTTGTCACTCTTATTACATTTGATTGACTACACCACATTCGAGGCATGAAGAAAATAGAAGACCGCATGGTATGATCTTTCGAAATCTCCTTCCTCCTTTTATATGTTAATGACAATGCGGCTTTATTTTGGTTGATGCGGTACAAACCAATGTGTTGTTAAGAGCTTACATTTAGTTTATATTGCATACTAGTTGATAGAAGCATTTACATTAGGTTGTATATATGCTAATTGCATCATGGCATGTAGTTGCATTTTAGGAAAATTTTGTGAAAACATCTATTTGGGAAGCTTGATAAGTGTATATAAAGCCCTTGTAGATAATTGTTTCTTCTTGAGACTTTGCTCATTAGAATACCTCCAAAACACCCTAGGATGTGTCATACTAGTATCCTTTGACCCATGGACTAAGGCCTAGTCAATAGTACCTTGTGGTGTGATGACTCCTTTGCTTCCGTTTATTCCAAGGTGACCCTTAAAACCATGCAACCATCTTCCACTTCTATCATCATGTTTTGTCACACAAAAAGGGAAGGGGCACAAAAATCTTCAATTTGAGTTCAAGCATCAAAATGAAAATAAAAAAGTTTGCACAAATTGCATCAAAGAAAAGAGGAATACAAAAATGAGAACTCCTATGCTTCAATAAAAGCACCCTCATTACAAATTAGGGTGACTTTGAAAATGTTCAAATAATGCAAAAATTGAAAATTTGCCAAGTATCAAAATGCCAGACATCAAAGAAATGGCAAAGAAATCTCCTCAAAAGTCAAATACCACAAGAAATTGAGGGGAATAACAAATCAAAAGCAAACTACTATTATGAAACTCAAAGTCATATTGATGCCTTTTATCCATTTGATTCCACTTTTGTGCACGGTGGAGAGGGGACGACCCTTCTACTTGTCTAGGCAAGAAGGGGAATTCCGCGATCCTACAGTGTTTCTAACACCATAGGGAGTCTACTCTTCAAAAAAGCGTTTAGCAATTGTGGACAAAGGTACCCTAGCTTGACACAACTTGTAGGTAATTTGTTGGTATCCTCCTAGGCTTAGTAACTTGAAGAAACCACATCGATAATGGAGTGTGTACCCTTAGATTGCTTCCCTCTTCGATAATTTCCACCACTTAGAAGAGGAAAGTGGATATTCTTTTGTAGATGCGTCCATTACTTGTTTTTATGTGCTTAATGCTTGGATGTATCACCATTTTGGCAAGCCCCACCTTACCTTGCAAGAAGGCATCTTACCTCATGGATGTCTTATTGTGAGTTGAAGTGGCGGAGTGAGACCCGATAATTGTCTCACATCAGCTATATTAGTAGATTAGTTTAAATAAAGGTCATAGTTTTAGTCACCTCTTTACTCGGGACGAGCAAAGGTTCGGTTTGGAGATGTTTGATGTGACTCATATTTGTGCACATTCAGTCCCCGAATTAACCTCGTTCCCATTCTTTCTAGCGATTATTAGGGTAATTTTTTGTCTTTAGTTCCCCATTTTGCATATTTTTTGAGGTTTTGTGTCCTTGGTAGGAGAGGATGTCTAGCCTTGCATTTATGAGCAAAATGAAGCTAAATGGACCGCATCTAATGACCAAGCATAGAAGAGGAAACCAAGACTAAATGCCTAAGCAAATACAACAAGTGAATTGGGCAATGATGAAAGATCCCCACGACCCCAAGATAGTCCCCACGGATTGTTAGGAAGTCATGAAAAGGGGAAGGAACCCTGTCCCAGGATCCGGCGTCCAGAGGTCAGCACAAGCGTCTCAAGCCAGGATCCGGGCATCCCAAGGCTCGGCTCGAGCGGATCTTCTCACAGACCCGGGCATTCATCAAGCCAGGACGCGCGTGTCCCTGAAGGTCTTGCAACCCAGCTCGCTCGTGTCCCTATGGGACTTGCAAATCGTCAACTTCTCTTAGGGTTTTAATGTTGGAATATGTGTCCTCAACAATAGTGCGATCACATGTTTAAATCTTATATTAAGAATACGTAAGGGATGATTCATTTATATAGTCAACTAATCAACATTAATCGGTAATGATTGGCTTGCTAGAGTTTAACGTTACTGTCGTGTTGACGGTGGTGATCAGTTGATCGCTTAAGGTCACACCTAAAGGATGATGCCCTTATCAGTAAAGTTGATTAATTGTATGATGATACAAGTTAATGAATTCCTTAAAATTGAACAATTCATTTATGAGAGAGAGTATTTATATCTTATTGTAATTGGATTAAATAAGAATTATTTTAGTAATGGAAATACTTTATTACTAAAATTGATTATTGTTTGTGAAACAATTGAGATAAGAATGAATGGTTAATTATAATTACAATATGTTGTGAATTATAATTATATGATCCATTTTATTTATGTGATCAAGTATCACTAGTCAATTTGTTATATGTAATTTAATTAATTTATAAAATGATATTTATTTGATAAATATGCATTAAATTAATTAATAACGTGTAACATACTACATGTGACATATTGTGTGGCAAATGACAAAATAAAATGGTAGTCCATTTTATACATATGGACCGAAATGAAGGTAGTAGTAGTGGATTGTGGTTGATTTATTTTATGAGATAAAATACTTGTAATCATACCTAGTCTAACTATCTTACATACCTACACATTTAGATAAGAACAAAAGGAAAAAGGGAAGGACCATATATTGGTTCTCTAACTCCCCAAAACCGGTACTGTTGGAGCTTGTGTCCTCCAGTTAGTGCGGATAACGTCATTGCACATGCACTTGTACGGACAAGTGGGAGCTTGTTGGGGTTGGTGTCCTTAACAGTTAGTGCAAGGACTCATAAACCTCTAAAAGGATCAAAGGGCATACTTTGGTATTATTATCAGTTGATCCACGTTTGTCAATAACGGTTGGCTTGCTAGATAAGTTTGACGTTATTATCATACAGATGGCGGTGATCAACTGGTCCCTAAAAGTCACACCTATAGGATACGTTCGAGAGATGTGACGGTATGAAAATACTGTCATGTAGATGCCAAGATTGACTAACCAGTTAGTCCGAGTTATTTGACTAGTAATTAGTCAAAATGTGATGTTGAGATATTATATTTAATACGGATTAAATAACATGGGCTAAGGCGAATTAACCAGTTAATTCGTAAAATTAAATATAAGCGTTTTATATTTAATTAATGTATATTGAATTAATTATACAATATCGTCTTTGTCGGACACGTTTTAATACTTCAACTAACCCGTGTTATTAGTTGATGTTTTAATAGCCGATAACCGATGACGATTTATAATAAACCGCGTCATATACATTTAGTCTTTTGGGCACGGACTACGAGTTAAAATGAAGAGGAAATGGAAAAGCCCATTTCCTCCCCATGGACTCGGTTTGGCCGAGATTAGGAGATCAAAAGGGAGAGCTTCTCCTCCCTTCTGACCTAATCGTCATTAGTGAAAATAATTAGGGTTTTAGAGATTAATTTTCTCTCTGAAACTGAGATCTCACATCTCGAGAAAACCTCACATCAGTTCTCCCAATATTGCAAGGCAATCGGAGAACACCATCTAGCCAAGGGCATATCTTGGACAAGTCTTGGGTGCAACAATTAGGAGGGAATCTCGTTTGATTTCTGTTCTTTACGCCGCACTATAAAGGAACCGAGGTTAATTCTATACATTAATCATTTCATTATGTTTTTCGTTTTATGACTATAAATTGCATGTTTAAATTTACGTTATAGTCCTGCAATTAAAGGGTAGTATACGGATATTAACCCACAAGTGGTATCAGAGCGAGGCCACGTGAATTTTTCCATGTGTTTTTCATAAAACTATCTTGAAACGATTTTTTGTTTTGTCTAAAATTCCGTGCGGCTGCAGTAATTCTCACGGCAGATATTTTTTTCTGTTATTGCTACGTTTTTGGTTGCATTGGGAACCGTGTCCTGTTTACACGGTTGCTCTTGTTGTTGTTTTGTCTCGAAAACCGTACCGTGACATGTTTTACACGGGTTATTTTCGTTTTGATATTATGCATATTGTTATTTTACCCGATCATTATAACAATATGTTAATGTCTAGCATTTTGTAGTTTTGTTTTCAATCAGTTTTGATCAAAATTGCGTTTGTTTTGTTTCTCCAAAACTGTTTCTCGAGGGTTTTAAGTTTCCAGAGACTTTTGCACTCGATCGACCAAGGTTTTAATCGATCGAGTGGTTTTTCTGTTTAGATTTTACTCGATCGAGTCCTTGTTTTACTCGATCGACCTGCTTTTAAAAACCCACTGCTCGATCGAGGAGTCCTCGTACTCGATCGAGCAAAGTATTGCTTGATATAAGTCCTCGATCGACCACCGATTACGCCGATCGAGTACCTCTGATTAGCATACCTCTCGATTGACTTGCGGTTGATCGATCGAGCCCTCTAATCCCTCGATCGAGCACTTATGTCCCTGGATCGAGGGATTTAATCTTTGATGACTTTGAAAATTTGTTTCTTTTGATTTAAATTTTCTTTTGGCTTTAATATGTACTTTATACGGATATAGTACACTCGCTATGATTGTGAAACGGTTCACACACGTACCATTAAGTTATTTTAAAGCGTTTTTAAAGTAACGGATTGTAATGGATTAAAATTAAATGATAGAAGCGGTTTTAACACATGAATTTTGATCATTAAAAGGTGGTTTGGATAAATTTAACATAATTACGGAATTATGTCACGAATGAATTTGTTTTTAGTTGATGCATTTTTATTTATCGTTAATTTTTGAATGCCGTGAATGCCCTTTTATTACGTATTTAATTTTACAAACGGTTGTAACTTAGTGTGGCCTTAGTAGAACGTGTTACCGTAATGATGGAACACGGTCTTGGTTGTATTTTGAGATCTTGTATCTCCGTTTTGGATTTTTCACTTGTAATTACAGTTTTAATTAGAATGTAAATAGGTTTATATTTTGTAATTTTAATTGTAATTTTTGAGAAGACCAAAGTTGGAGACCGGATGCTCACTCCCGCTACTTGGATCAAGATGGAACATCAAGACAAGCTTTTCGGGTCCATCGGTGGATTCCAAAGTTGTATTATGTTCTTATACTAGGATAGGCCACACTAGGAAATTTTTATTTACGTATTGCATTCCTTTATTTATTTTTCCGCAACGATTATATGCATCATATTCCGCCTAAAAACCAAACCACCTGTTTATTGCATGAAAACTTACACATTTAGAGGTCACGAGTTAGTTTTCTTTGACATTCGTATGTCACACGATTTTTATAAGCCATCACCCAAATTAATTCATTCACGCAGACGCTAGTTATTCGTTCACTTAATATGAATTATAATTTAGTTGATGGGATCTTCCTCGTATAAACCAAAATTGAGAACGGTCTTTATAGGTCAAACTCCAATGAGTCCCTTCTTCGTCGGTAGGCATAATATGACCCCTTCTACGTCGGGTAAGTTGGAACCGATTGACCTATTTTATCTCAACACTTGGTCACTCGTACGATCCTGTGATTATGGTGGACTAAAGATAGGATTTACGGAAATCTATCGACCAAGAGTTCTTACGGAAGAATTAGCTAAACAGTTGGCTTATCAATTTACAGAAATTGAGTCTTGGGATCACTTGTATCTTTCTTGAGGGAGATCAATTATGCAAGTGCGAGAGTCTACATGTTTAAAATGAATTTTAAAATAGACTTAAATCACCTCGATGAGTTGCTTATTTCGTTTTGTTTTTCTTTCTTTTCAGTGTAGATCACGATTTTAAATCGCTAAACAACAAATGGCTGGTTCAAGTGATAACCCAATGCCAAGTGCCACATTGGACCGTGAGTCCTGGCTTCGGATCTTCATGAATCGGATGAATCGGTCTACTCGATCGAAGAATGATGGATCCAACCGCGGACTGGGAGGCGGCATTACGGAATGCTGCCGCTGGTGACGGGAAGCTCAAATATCTCTTGGAGCCCATCCGGCAAACCCAGGTCCCACGGCTAGAGTCTTTGAAGTCACCAAGTTTAATGATTTTCGTATGGAAGCGGGTGCGATTAAAAACGTACTCATTTTTGCAATGGAACCCAATTTGCAGAAACGCTTCATAGCCCATGGTGCAAACAAGATTTTCACCACGCTCACTAAGGAATTCTCGAAAGCACCGAGAATCGTGACCTATGAGCATACCACTCGCTTCTTTGATGCGAGACTCCAGAAGGGCCAACCAGTTAGCCCACACATTCTCAGCATGATTGAGAATGTCGAGAAGCTGGAGACCTTTGATTGTAAGATCAGCGAGAACATTGTTATTGACCGCATACTTCACTCACTCCACGATGGTTATTCGCAATTTAGAGCGAATTACTATATGAATGATTTGAAGAAAACTCCCCATGAATTGCACTCCCTCCTCGTACGAGACCAGAGAAGGACATGAAGTTCGGTGGGAGCATGAAACAGGATGTTCTCGTTGTGTCAAACAAGGGCAAGGGTAAGGGCAAAGTTCAGCCGGGCCTAGCAGTAGGCAAACCGAAGTTTAAGTCGGGATCGAGGTAAGAGTGGGCCTGGTGAGGCAAGTAACTCATCAGGCGCGACAAAGAGCAAGACCGAAAACATGGAATGCCATCATTGCCACAAGACTGGGCATTGGAGGCGTACATGTCTTGTTTATCATGAGGACATAAAAGCAGGTCGCGTTAAACCTGTTGGTATGTCTTCTCCTTCTACTTTTATTCATATGATTGAGATTAACCACGCAAGTTACGGAACTTGGGTACTTGATACTGGTTGTGGTTCTCATCTGTGTAATCATGTGCGGGGCCTCCGAAATCTCGAGCCTCTCGTAAAGGGTGAGGTTGACTTGCGTGTCGGGAATGGAGCAAGAGTGGCTGCCGTCTCGAGGGGAACATATGTGATCCAGCTTCCTAGCGGATTTGAGTTATCATTATATGATTGCTATTATGTACCCAGTCTTTCGAAAAACATTATTTCGGTTTACGCACTTGACAAACTTGGTTTTTCATTTGTAATTGAGAATAATACTTGCATTTTCTCTTTACACAATATGATTTATGGCAAGGCAGTCTCCATGAATGGAATTTATGTTTTAGATCAGACCACCGAAATATTACACGTAATGAATAAAAAGTTAAAGGTTGGTGACAAAGATCAAACGTATCTATGGCACTGCCGTATGGGACACATTAATGAGAAACGCGTAAAACAACTCATTAAACACGGAGCTATCTCGGCCTTTGATTTTCAATCATTTGGCACGTGTGAATCATGTCTCATCGGTAAGATGACTCGTATTTCCTTCAAAGGTGTTGGAATGCGGCTGGCGACCTATTAGGACTCATACACACGGATGTATGTGGCCCTATGTCAATCACCGCACGAGAAGGCTATAGGTATTTCATCACTTTCACGGACGACTTAAGTAGATATGGCTATGTCTACTTAATGAAGCACAAAAGTGAATCCTTTGAGAAATTCAAGGAATACCAAAATAGGGTACAGAACCTATTAGGTAGAAAGATTAAAACACTACGTTCAGATCGTGGTGGCGAGTATCTTTCTCACGAGTTTGATCAACACCTCAAAGACTGTGGGATTGCCTTACAGTTAACTCCACCTGGAACACCTCAATTGAATGGTGTGTTCGAACGGAGAAATCGAACACTACTTGATATGGTTCGATCCATGATGAGTCACGGTTTTACCGATTCGTTATGGGGTTATGCTCTTCGTCACCGCTCTAATACTTAATCAAGTCCGTCTAAAGTGTTGACAAGACTCCATATGAACTATGGAAGGGAACGGTCCCTAACTTGTCCTTTATACGGGTTTGGGGCTGCGAGGCTTATGTCAAGTGGAGACACGAGGATAAGCTCGGCCCGCGATCGGTCAAGACATACTTTATAGGTTATCCTAAAGGAACACTTGGTCATTACTTCTATTCGCCAACCGAACAACGCGTTTTTGTTGCGGCTAGTGCGACATTCTTAGAGAAGGAATTTCTTGAGAATGCAAAGAGTGATAGAACCTTCGATCGTCGGAGATTCAGAACCAAACACCGAGCAACCATTGGAGGAACTGTTCCTTCAATCCCACTGCGGTGAATATTCTGAGGAACCTAGGAGGTCGGGAAGAGTCTCTATTCCTCAAGACAGATACATTGGTATGGTCGAGGAACATGACATAGATGACGTTCTACTCTTAACGAGTAGTGAACCCACAACCTATAAAGGTGCCATGACTAGTTCTGACTCAAAGCTATGGCTTGAGGCCATGCAATCCGAGATGGACTCTATGTATGAGAACAACGTGTGGGGTCTTGTTGACTTACCTGCTAAGGTTCGTCCCCTTCAATGCAAATGGCTTTACAAGATAAAGCATTCGTTGGAAGGTCAACAAGATATCTATAAAGCACGACTAGTTGCTAAAGGTTTCACCCAAGTGCCAGGTTTGCACTACGATGAGATTTTTGCACCCGTAGTCATGCTGCGTTCCATTCGGATTATCTTAGCGATCGCCGCTTTTCATGACTATGAAATTTGGCAAATGGACGTGAAAACCGCCTTCTTAAACGGCTTTTTGGAGGAAGAGTTGTACATGGTACAACCCGAAGGTTTCATCGATCCAGTACATCCTAAGAAAGTATGCAAACTTAAGCGTTCCATTTATGGACTTAAGCAAGCATCTCGGAGTTGGAATCATCGCTTCGACCAAGTGATAAAAGAAAATGGATTTACTCGATCGGTCGAGGAACCATGTTTATATATCAAGTCGAGTGGGAGCAAGATTGTCTTCCTAATATTGTATGTTGACGACATACTCACGATTGGGAATGACATACCTCTCTTAACCGGTGAAAGTATGGTTGATGAACCATTTCCGGATGAAAGATCCGGGAGAGGCACAAAGAATTCTAGGCATCCGTATCTATCGAGATAGATCACGACGGATGTTATCTCTCGATCAGAGTCTTACATAGACAAAGTCCTGGAGAGATTCAACATGACTAACTCCAAGAAGGGGTTCCTTCCTATGGCTCCAGGGGTGCATTTGAGCAAGTCTCGAGGCACAAGAGACACCGGCGAGAGAAAGAGCGCATGACACGGATTCCTTATGCTTCGGCAATAGGATCAATCATGTATGCCATGATATGCACACGTCCGGACGTGGCATATGCATTGAGTATGACAAGTCGATTCCAACAGCATCCAGGTGAATCACATTGGTTAGCTGTCAAGAACATTCTTAAGTACCTACGGAGGACTAAAGATTGGGCATTGACTTATGGAGGCTCTCAAAAGCTATGCGCAACCGGTTCTTCAGATGCTAGCTTCCAAACGGATCGAGATGATTCGAAATCTCGATCTGGATTCGTCTTTACTCTTAATGGCGCTGCAGATCATTTGGAAGAGTTCGAAACAAAGCTGTTCAAGCAGATTCTACGACGAGTCCGAGTACTATGCCGCGTCTGAAGCTACAAAGGAAGCGATATGGATGCGTCAATTCTTACATGGGCTCTCTGTAGTGCCTAGTTCGAATGACCCGATCACCATCTATTGCGACAATAGTGGTGCCATCTTCCAAGCTAAGGAGCCAAAGTCTAGCAACAAGTCTAGACATGTACAACGGAAAGCTCATCTAATCCGGGATTACGTGGAGCAAAAGGAAGTAGTGATAGAAAAGATTGCTACAGATGATAACATAGCAGATCCTCTCACTAAAGCATTACGACAAGATAAGCATGAAGGGCACGTTAATTCCATGGGAATTAAACGTGTTCCTAAGTTGTAGTACTCTTTTATGGATTAGATTCATTCGCTTTTGTACTCAATACAACATCATCGTTTTGATATTTTTATATATATATTGTTTTTCATGTGGATTTGTACGACAAATTTTGAACACCACAAAGTGAACTGAACAAACATTATATTTTACAGTCCTTAATTGCCCACATGAGCTGATAACTCTGGCAATTATTTTGTGACGTTGGTTGATGGTGGGTTCAACTAGCCATAAGTCAACCGATTGACTGACCAATCACAGAGGCGATTTATACGGATATTTCGTAGGACACTATTGTGACATCGACGTGGAGTCCTAAATGTTTTATAACATTCCGTGCCCGGTCGTGGATAGGACCTCCATAGTGATCCTAAGAGTCGATTCTTTTGACTATCGACTGTCTCTTGAGACTACGGCAGATTTTGGGTGACTTTGGTTTCTTTCTCTTTATTTGGAGGATTTTTGTTCTTTATTCATTCTCCTTATGCATATTCATTATATACACATGCATACTTCTCTCTTACATTGTTCATCTTTCTCTAAAACTAGAGAAATGATAATCTAATTGTTCAAAGATATTACTAATATTATTAATGTAATATATGAGTATTAGTAATCAATTTTAAGGTAGACTACTAAACAAATATCTAGCAAATATTATTTAGTAGAGATAAGGGCTAATCTTGGGTACAATCAAGAGGAGAATCTCTACATTGGGATTTTGGAGGATCATCTTAATACTCATCATAGCTTAAGAAAGGGTGAAGGTAGGAGATCTTACTTGTGCCCATAAATCCGAAAATAACAATGTAAGAATCATTGTTTTCTCATTTTATTCCTTATTTGTTATGTATGCACTAGATCTAAAGAACACAAATTAAGAAGTTAATTAGTTCACTATTAGAAGAGTCTAATAATAGGTATATGAACCTAACAATTAGTATCAGAGCATAGGATGTTGCATGCATAATCGGTTATTGTTTTTCCGAGTTAAAATGTTAACATATAAAACTAAAAATTTATGATTTATAAAAGTAAGTCACAAAATCATGATGCATGTTATATATTCTGGTCCTAAAATATCTTTAGGTCATTTTTATTATTTATGGTATTTTATTGCTCATTTTAATGATTTTTAGTGAAATAATTACATTTTTATGAGTAAAATGAACTTTTATTCACTAAAATACGTTAACCTTCACTAATGACCGTGATTTTTTAGTATGACCTCACATGAATATTTTATGCATTGTTTGTAAAATTTCATATTAATGTGATTAATATTTCATGATTTATGATTTTTATGTGATAAAAATGGCATAAATGGAGGTTAAATGACTAAAATTGGTTAAACTTAGTTTCTGACCTTAAAAATTTTATATGACCTCACATGCATATTTTACAAATTGCGTGTAAAATCTCGTGTTAATTTGATTAATATTGCATGATTTATGATTTTTATGAGATAAAAATGGATTAAAATAGGTAAATTGGTTAAATATTGTTAAAATTCGAACCAGGCCATGAGATTTTAATATGTTGTCACATGCATAATTTACACACTGTATGTAAATTTTAAAATGAAATTATTTCATTTAGCATGATTTATGAATTTTTTGTATAAAAATGGCATAAATAGTGACTATTGTAGGATAAATAGCTAAAACGAATTACATGGCATGAAAAAATTATTTTAGGTTGCATTAATAACCTACTTATCAGATCTAAAGTTGTAAAATTGATTAGGTTAATTTTTGTATAGTTTAGATGTTTTATGAGATAAAACCGATAAATTGCAGCTATATTTTCTCTAAATTAAATTCGAAAATTTTAACCATGATTTTTAAAATTATGAGTGTGATGGAATTATTACAGAATGTTCAAAAATTTAAAATTCAAATTTTGAAATTATTTTAATTTAATTTGGATTTATTTCATAAATGTTATGATTTTAAGGTCAAAATGAGCATAATATAATATCAAGTTGAATTATTGTCAAAAATTGAGTGATGAATAATTTTTGAGTCCTAAGAGTGTTTGGATAATTAACTTGAGCTTAAATTTGATTTAAGTATTGATTTGTGATTTTAATAAGTTATTATCACACATTTCTATAAAACCGGGTTATATAATCGATATAAGTTCAATAGGGCGATTTGGCACATAATTTGGCATGATAGACACATATTTTAATGCTGTATATTTTAATTGTTGAATGTCTTTTTATTTATATAATTTTGAATTATGTAATTTTATTTTAGCATGGCCTTAGTTTTAATCGATATTACCCGTAATGAAAGGGAATATTGATTCGGTTGTAATTTAATGTGATCTCGTATCACTTTTATTTTTACTGGTTTTTCATATTACAAATGTATAAGAGGAATAGCCTTGTATTTTTATTAGTATTTATAATCATGGAGTTTCTTCAAGACGGTGCCCTTTGGAAAGGCGTTCCGATAAAGACAGTGTTCTTGGGAGGCGTGCCACTTGAAGATTCAAGGGACCAAAGGAGTTGGTTTCCAAATATGTAATAGATTATTTGATTTTCTATTTTAGGAAGGTCATACTAGGAATTTATTATTATTGCTTTGCATTTATTTTAATATGTTGCATGCATTGCCAAATCGCCATAACAACACATGCATATCATATCGAGTCATCGACCGTGTCAATTATAATTATCGTAGTTCACCGCTTTAGTTCACTTAAAACGTGATAGATGATAAATTGACAAGACCTCTCACTAAATAATAATTGAGAATTAGCCTTACCAAATAGTAGAAACCATGAGTCCCAATTTCATAAGGAAGTAGGCTCGGCTCACCAGGGTGCTAAACTTGTTACGTTGGGTAAGTCGGTAATAAAATGTTATTACATCGGAATTTGGAATGAGCTCAACGGAAGTATTCGTGACCGTAGTCGCATGTGTTCCGGGCTAAAGATAAATATTAAAGTAATTTTTATCGACCGAGAATTCAAGAAGTAGAATCGATTAAGAGGTTAATCCACTGAGTTATATTAATAAGGGATGAATCGGCTCACCGTGCCCGAATTAATATGAATTTGGATCTCGGGATCATTTATAATAGTTGGGTAGAGGTCACTATATAAATGTTAAAACTTGTTTTAAATGTTTACAAGTATTATTAAAATGATAGATGTTTATTATTTCCTTCATTTCCGTTTTTGTAGTTATTTATACGCAATGGATTCATCTAATACTCTTACACCAATCACCATTAATTCATGGCTCCAATCATTCGATGAAAAGTGCTCCGATTATGACAATGATACGATTAGAGAATTATGCATTGACATTGGTCAGGATGGAAATCTTTGCTATTTTACCACTTCCATACCTCCCATTCCAATATTAATGCCCGCCTCTTTGGAAAGAGAATCTTGTGAAGAAAATCTCACTAATTCCAAGGCATCCTTGTTTGTAGAAACAAGGAGAAAATATAAATTCAGTGGGAGTTCTAGCAAGAATGTTCTTGCAACTAAAAGGAGTAATGGTATAATTAAAGGGAAGGCAAAGATGGGTGAAAACCCCAAACATGATAATGAATTAGAAATGGATAGTGAAACTACCACAACCAAGACCAAGAAGGGTGCCCAATCTTACGAAGAATGTCATTATTGTAATGTCATGGGCCATTGGAAGCAAAATTGCCCCAAGTATTTAGGAGATATCAAAGCTGGACTTGTTTTTCCAGTTAGGGTTAAGGAGTGTGGAAGCACTTAGCAAGGGTAACATGGATCTCCAATTCGCAAATGGAACTAGAGTAGCCGCCATTTCAAAGGGAACCCTTGTGATTGCCTTAGCTAAGTGATTTTAAGTTGCATCTACATAATGGTGATTATGTACCCATTTTGTCTAAAACATTATTTCCATTTCTATGTTAGACATGAAAGGATGTTAATTTTACCATAAAAAACAATCGTTGTATTTTGTTGAAAATTGACATGGCTGTGAGCCAAGTCATTTATCTTAATGATATTCATGTTTTACACACTTCCAACTCAAGCAAATATATCTACATAATACGATCCAAAAGGCTCAAATAAATAATCCAGATGTTTTATACATTTGGTATTGTCGATTAGGTCTCATAAATAAGAAACGCATTAAAGGGCTAGTGTCGACTAGATTTATTGAACCATTTGATTTTCAATCATATGGAATATGCGAATCTTGTCTCCTTTGCAATATGATTCGTACTCCTTTTAGTGGTAAAGGGACACGAGCAAGTAATTATTGGGACTAATACATGCCGATGTATGTGTTCCTATGAGCATTACCGCAAGGGGAAATTATGACTACTTTGTCACTTTTACCAATGATTTAAGTAGATATGGGTATGTTTACTTAATCAAAAATAAAGTGAAGCATTTGAGAAATTTAAAGAATTTCTAAATGACGTAGAGAACCAATTGAAAAAAGTACTAAAGCATTACGATCCGATCGTAGTGGCAAAGATCTAAGTAATGAATTTGATTTATTAAATATGGATTATGACCTAGTGTCACTACCCATAAGATCAAACTAATATGAGTCAGTTGAGTTATTGAACTCAATTTTGGGAATTTGCAATCCAAAACGGACAAGTATTTCTAAACGGATGATAAACCAAGAGATACTTGAAATAGAGAGTATTTAACATATGACATGGATCAGACTGGCATATTATATGAATCAAACTTCCATGATAGAGATGGTATTTTTATGTGCTAACACGTCAGTCTAGACAAACTTCAATTACTCCACCATATATGTTTGTAACTCACAAAGCTATCTCTTAAGAAGATAGATGTATTTCTAAGAGATAGAGTGACAGTAGATTAGATCGTCACAAACATGACTTATAGTTATGGTGTTACTTTTTGAAAGTAATGGAACTATAATCTATAAAGATAGAGTGGGAGTATAGTTTAGTGGGAGTATAACACACATGTCTTGTTGTTAAAATGTTGCTTTTCGAAAGTAGTGGTATTATTGGTATCAATGACCTTGTCCCAAATCGACCTTGTTGCATACGAGGCATAGCATTACAATCCAAAGATTGTTACTCAAGAGTAGATTTACTTTAAGGCGAGGGTCTCTTTAAAGTAAATAGAGCTTTAGAGTACCTAAATGCGTATATTGACATGAAGATGTTAATCAAGATAAATTATGTTAGGAATCGCCACATTTCATTTTGATGAATAATGGCAAATGATATTAAAAATTCGATTTTCTAAAATGGGAATTTAGAGAAGGATGTGTTTGGAACACAAAATCTTAGATAGAGATCTAAGAATCCTAGCATATTATGCAAAGCTTTCTTAAGTAATCCTAGAATGGTCTTAAGCAAGCATTAATGGATTATACTTTTCGTTCATGTGATAATTGAGAATGGTATCGTTCACATGATTGAAGAATCATGTTTATACATGGAGTTAAGTGGGAGCCAAAATTATTTTTCCATGTCTTATATGTTGATAACATACACTACTACAGATACAGGCTATAACAACGGGTAAAAACCGTTGTAAAAACAAAAAGCGGACGTTGTTAAAGCGGCCGTTGTAAAAGGTATTTACAACGGTTAGGTTATTTACTTAAACCGTTGTCGAAAGTATTAACCACAGTTAAAAGCCGTTGTTGTTGCGTGTAAGCCGTTGTGGAAAGTGTTTCAAAAATTTGGTGGGAATAATATAACAACGGTTGTCATATGTATAACCGTTCTTGTAACTTTCCCTCCAAAATTGTGAAGACTTTTAACAACGGGTATATGCTACATACCCGTTGTTGAAATTTGTAGTAACAACGGTTCTTAGTTTAAAACCCGTTGTTGTAACTTTCCCTCCAAAATTGTGAAGACTTTTAACAACGGTTTTTCGTTTAAAACCTGTTGTCGAATATTATGCGCGGTATTTGTGAAAGGTATTCACAACGGGTTTTGTTTTAGTAACTGTTGTTAAAGGTCTTCACAACGGTTTTTTAGTAACCGTTTTTATTACGAACTCCTAATGTTTTTAAAAATTAAATTTGTTTCATGTCATTCAAAAACCTGCATATATCGGCGAACACCATATACCAAAGACCAAAGATAAATCACGAGATGGGTTCATCGAACTCAATAGATTCAATTCAACCATATATATATATATATATATATATATATATATATATATATATATATATATATATATATATATATATATATATATATACTTACAAGGAGTTAAATTTACATGAACTAATCATTCCCTAACTTCAACAAAATTTTTACTAATAAGCTAATCTAAACTCGAGTATCATGCATTTCTATTTTCTAAGACGTATTTGCCTAACATGTCCCTTACCTCGTCTATATCTATACTTGAGTACTGCTGAATCTCTTGTGACGGGTTGAGTACATCTGCGGAAAAAACAAAGACAAGACATTATTGTAACAACATCAAATATTGCATAGCAACATCATGGTATAGCAAAAGCAAGACAACATCACTCTAATTTAAAAAAGTAATAAACACATTATTAAATTACTAACCTTTTCTGGAATAAAGATATATCTTCGCCTAATAATCTCCAACATGAACCGACAAACGTAATATCCACATTGTATGCTATCAGAATTTTGTCGAGGGGCCTATTATTACATAAAAACAAAGACGAGAGAAGGTTCACATCGAATCTTGAACTTTAGGTATTGTATTAGTATTAAACACAGATTTTTGCACTTAATATATTGTATTTGAGCACGTACCCCTGTTATCGTAATGAAATCAGGGCCATCATCAAAATCTTTCGTGGGTTGATCCTGATCGTTAGCTCTTCTCTTCTCAAAGGCCCTTTTTTTTTTAAAAAAAAAAAAAAAGAGGCAGAAACTCATTTTTTTAGGGGCAAAAATGAGATTTTTGCTATAAATAAAAACTGAAACTTAATGTTATTATAAATAAATCAGTATTATAAACTTACTTATTAATCAAGCGCTTAAAAGTCTCGCTTGGTTGATTATGTAAAGATTCCAACCAAAAAACTTTCTTCTTTGTCGGCATGATGGCTGCTAGCACCCAATGAGTCCTACATCAAGAGACATCATCATTATTAACAAGTACATATATTAGTTATGAAAATGCAATTGTAGAGGGAAACGTAATATTAATTTGTTTATTACCCTTTTTCATTATAAGGGGCAAAAATCAGCTTCTTGGTTGTCGCCAATTGCTGAGCAATATAATCTACCCGATCTTCGAACGAGAATTCTAGAATAAATAAAGATAAAACATAGGGGCACGAGAATCCAGTATTGATCGGATGGAATCTTCTTCTCGGGGATCACTCTCAATTTCAATATCCTACATTATTACGGTATTAATTCCGGTATTTAAAACACTATCTAGTAGTCAGAATATTAGAATATGAAATTATTTATTAAGAAACTTACTTCATCCAAACAAATAGGTGTTGGACATCAATCTGGTCTAGGTCAACCCAAATGGCTAGCATATCCCATGACATAAGTGCTTCGCGCTCAACCCCTAGAATATCCTCCTCGAGCGGAATAACTATCAATTGCTCGGTGGCTATGTGATGGTTAGGCTCCTCATGCAGTTTCCTCATCGTCACCGTTCTTACTTTTTGCATGTAATCCTTCCCAGAATATTGTGAGTCGTTTAAACTCCTAACTTCTTTCAGGTCGGGGAAATAATGATTCTTTGATTTTGTGCTACTATCACCAGCCTACACATGTAGATAATTAAAATAATAAAAAATCCAAAGGTAACATATCCTAGTTGGAGTAATAAAAATAAAAGCGTACTTAACTAAATACCTCATCAACCTGCTCTTTCAATGATGAGGTAGTAGTAGCAGGTATGACTGGGGACTTAGGCTTATCAGTCTTTTTTATCCCCTACACAAAATTACCATGCATGATTTTTAGAAATACAGACAAAATATAAGGGAGCGAGGTTTTTAAAAAAATGGAGAAGTTAATTAAATACCTCATCAAGTTGTTGTCTGGACGAGGTAGTTGGCATGTCCGGGGACTTAGGCTTATCCGCCTTAGCCGGCTTTTCTCATTCCCTACATACAAAAATTTCCATGCTTTTTAGAAATACGAAACAAAAAAAATTAAAGGGAGGTTTTCATAAAAATGGAGAAGTTAATTAAATACCTCATCAAGTCCCCGGACATTAGGTTTATCCGCCAAAGCCGGCTTTTTTGTTCCCTACAAAAAAAAATAACATATAAATTTAACATATAAAAACATTCAACAATTAAAAATGTAACATATATATAAAGGTATTTCTTCTAACCCCAACTGCTTTTGTTCTTTGAGGCGGGAGACGAGCCGAGCAAGTAGATGTGAGTTTCAGGCCATTGGAGGAAACTCCCAACCGCATCTCCAAGAATGGTAATGTCGTCACGAACTGGGACAGGCAGTTGAAAATTTTCATGGCCTGGAAAGACTGTAGTTATCTCTACTTTTCTATGATTCGGGAAATTTTTTTCGCCGTGAACTACTACAGTTACCGCTGCTGATTTTGTGTGTATTTCTACGAGACCCCGGCCAACACGCACATATGGATTTTCGAATTTAGGGTCAGCAAGAATAACTGGCCTCTTGTTTACGGCCTGAAGAATATACACATACATTATTATATCCCAAAATTTAATATAATTCATATAAATTTAACTAATTAAACACTTCATGCATACCTTCTCGAAAAACAGGAACCGACTTGAAGGGGGTGTATCTTTGTTTTCCATCAACCGTCTTCTCAAGTTGCATCTCCTTTTCAGACCCATTATTTACCTAATAAAATTAACCAATGGCACGATGTCAGAAGTTATAGCATTAGAGCTGGCAGGGAACACACCCCCTGATCTTACCCAAAAAAAGAAGAAAAGAAAAATAAGGAAGTATTAGGTACTTGATCAGCTTTAGTTGTTACAACTTCAGAAGCATTAGGTACCTGATCTTTCTGAATCTCGTTGACCGATACTTCCTTCTCATGTATTGCCAAGGTAGTAGCGGCCTCTTGACCAATCTGTTGTACCTTATTACCCCCTTTGTAAATGACATCCTCCATCATCTTCACTTCTTCTTCGGAAAGCTTGCCTCCAGCATTCAACTTTAGTAGTACGGATGCCATTAACTGAAGCTGCATGCCAAGAATGTAATGTTTCAGCAATTTTTATCCCAACAATAACATGTGAATTGAACTTAAATGAAAATAATAGAATAAATGGTACCATGTCAGCCTTCTCAGAATTAGTCTTCCTTTTCTTCTTTACCGGGGCAGTTGTCCTATAATATTTCGTTACTCCAACCTATAACGGGACGCCCCTCAAACGACCTAGATGTTCGGGTCGGCCGATCGCTCTAGCAAGAACGTCATTACGACCACTGGGAGTGAATTTCCCTTCTTCTACCTCTTTCAATACGTTGTCCTATAATATATTAAATAAACTTCAAATTATATTTGTGACTAAAATAATAAAGTTAGTAATGAACTCGTCTTAATAAAATAATGCTTACTATGTTGGCCAACACTTCCTCATCATATTTGTCACGCGACGACCGGGATCCTTTAGGCGTGTGCCCTTCTTTATAAGTTACATGCCGATCCAAGTTGGTCACTCCCTTTGCCACCTACACATTAACATGGTAACATTTATACATGTAAATGTGTATCAATGCAAGTCCAAGTGTGATTAAAAAAATAAAGTCTCACAGGGGAATAATGCATGCTACTTACGAGGTTCTCTTCTATCTTTTCAGAATCGCCTCGAGAACCATACCATTTCCCCTTCTTGCATGAAATGTTAGCACGATTTCTTCTGCTAACGGCCTTCAAATAATTATATAAAAGCGCAAGTAGATGGGATAATAAAAAGATTATATAAAGGACTCATTAATTAAAAAAATGATAGGTAAATCGTTAAAAGGCGAGGATATTTAACCTGCAACTTCTCAGTAGTTCTCATCTCTTTGAAAAGATCCCATTGTTCCTGACTGATGGTGGGACACTTGTTTGCCCGTGGGCTCTTACGCATCTCCCCCGTTGCCTTGTCCACATACAACCAATCCCTAGCAACGTCACACCTCCACTGCCTGTGGACATCCGCTGCCCTATGCATTAAATACTTATCATGGTTTTCATCGGGTATAATAAAGGCTTCCTTTACACGAGCCAAGTATAACTCCGCCAATTTTGGATTCAAAGTTCTAACATCATCTAAATGGATAGGCACAAACTGTCTTGTGCAACATCCAATCCAACTGGATAAAAACCCGCATTTGGACAAAGAGGGAAACCCTTCGAGCTCCATGTTATTTCCATCGGTTCTTTAGCGGCTATAGCTGCAAGGGCTTTCGGGCACTTCGTAGCACCCCTCTCACCAGGCTTATTATCCCCAGGCTTATTATTCTTTTGACTTCTTTTCCGTTTTTCACCCATGATAATCCTA
The DNA here is from genome assembly GCF_048544455.1 of Silene latifolia. NCBI lineage: Eukaryota > Viridiplantae > Streptophyta > Magnoliopsida > Caryophyllales > Caryophyllaceae > Silene > Silene latifolia. The sequence continues at coordinate 190,782,092 of NC_133537.1, forward strand.
AAACCCAAATATGAATGATATAGGAAATGAACAACTTAACAACGTACATGCAGAGTATTATCTAAAACCCTAATCCCTAATAGGAATGAAAATTTAAAACAACAGATTGAGCTTCTAAAATCCTAAACCGTAATAAGAGGAGTGAAGTAGATGATGCGGGACGATAAAGATAACAAAGAAGACGAAAAACAAACAGATGCATGAAAAAGAAAAAAGATGATCGTCTTAAAACCCTAATGACGAAACACAAAACTAAAGTGAACATACCTGATGATGATGATGATAAAGAGAACGAGCAGGATGATAAGGGAAGGCAACGGAATCTGGGCATCGGAAAATGGGCGACGGCCGGCGACGAGAATGTAGAAAGCGAGGAAGAGAGAAGAATAAACTCAGGATACCAACGGTTGAACTGGTGTTGTGTGTGTTTGTGAATGGTATGCTGTATGTGTTTGTAAATTAGTTTTTTATTAAGACAAACTATTGACAACGGGTTCTCAAAGCAAAACAGTTGTTATATGTTAATAACAACGGGTCAATAAAAGTCAACCGTTGTCAAAACTTTATTACAACGGTTAAAATATACCCGTTGTAATATATTTTCACCAAATTTGCGCCAAAATGAAATATGTCAAAAAAATCAATGACAACGGGTAGGGGTACTACAACCGTTGTTGAAAGTTTTAACAACGGGTAGTGTAACTATAACTGCAGCAGGAGCCACTGACCAGGGCACCTCACATCAGCAAACAGGCCAAAGCAACACCACACCCATCTCAGAAACCAGTCAAGCTGAGCTAAGTTTAGTGGCCAATAAGTATGAGTACAAGCCCAACCACCAGCTGCCACCATGGCCAGCTGGTTGGTCACGAAATTAGGCTCAGAAAAGTCCTAGGGGTCCAAGGGAAAATCACAATGCAAGTCCTAGAAATCCAAGCTGGACAGATCTGCAGCAAATGACAAACAACAAAAGCAACCTTTCCATTTCTGGCTAAACCATGAGGAAAAAGCACTCAAAGAACTTTTGGCTTGTCTTCCCATATACCAGATACAACCTAGAGCCAATTTTAATGCTAAGGACTCAATCATTTCATCCTCAAGTGCCTACATTCAACAGAAAGGCCAGCAATGCAGCAAAGGACCACAACCTGTCACTGTCACCTGCATTTCTCTTTTGTTTTCATTCCAGTTAACAATTAAGAGCTTTTAAACCGTTGTAATATTGTACTTGGACTCTTTAACAGCATGTGAGGAGGGATCCTGACCCTTGGATTTAGTTTCCTTTCAAGTTTGTAACCTAAAAAGGCCTATATAAGGACCTCAACTCAGACTGTTGTAGCACAGCTGAATTATGAATGAAACCTGAGATTTCTCTCAAATTTAAACCTCTTAATCTTGTGCTTAGTCTGTAGATTAGAGTCAGGCTTGATAATAACCTGTGCTTAGACTGTGGTTATTGATTAAGTACCTGTTAGTAGAGTGTAAACTTTCTGTCTTTGAGACTGTGGTTAGTTTAGCTTTTTGTTTGTTTTGATTGAGTCTTTCTGTGTTAATCTGTGGAATCTCTTAACTCTAACACCCCAAATTATTAGCTTAATTCCCTGTGAGTATTCTGTGGGTCTTTCAGTTGATAATTATATCCAAAGTTTCCTCCTTTCAATCACTATCTCAGAACTATCTCAAATACAGTCCTTTGTGTCTGTCTGTCAGTTCAGTTGAGTCTTAAAATTACTTTGGGTCCTCTAAAAATCCTGGAGTTTTGCTCAGAATTAGTTCTTATATCAAAGTAAATTACTGCAAAGTTTCATGATTTTAGGAGGTCAATTCATAATTTTATTAAGTAGCATAAATTTGTTGCATTCCTGAGAAACTGTCTTTGGTTTACTGGTTTGATTGTTGTATTTGTCTAAACCCTTGGACATTACACTGCAAATTGGTATATCAGAGTAAGATTTTAACACGATTCCATCTTGTGTTAGTCTTGGGAAGGAAAGTGAGTTCATTTTTACCCTAACTACAACAAAACTACAAAAAATAACCCATGAGTGAAGAAAGATTTACTGGTATTGAGACCAGGGTAGATCAGATAGCAGGAAGAATCAATGAACTGGTAAATATTGTCAACACTCTTGCAGAAGGAGTTCCTAACCATGATCCAAGGAGGCCACCCTACAGAGGCAGAGGCAGGGGTAGAGGCTTTGTTGGAGCAGGAAGAGGACAACAATACCACCAGGAACATGGAGAAGACATGTCGAATCGATGAATCTATGGCGAGAGGGCATCTACATGGAAAGAGACAAAGATATAAAGGTAGAAATTCTTGATTTCCATGGTAGTTTAAACCACGAAGATTTGTTAGATTTGGATTAGAACTGTTGAGAGAGTCTTTGAATTTAAGGGATATACTGACAGGAAAGCTTTCAAAGTTTCTATCCTTAAATTCAAAGGTTATGCTTCACTTTGGTATGAAACCCTGAAAAGCCAGAGAATGAGAGAAGGCAAGGAACCCATTAAATCTTGGCTAAAACTTAAAAAGAAATTGAAGGACAAGTTTATAGCTAAAGATTACACACAGGATATGTTTATTAAGTTAACCCAGCTGAAACAAGACCAACAATCTGTTGAGTCTTATCTTAGGAGCTTTGAACAACTTACCCTGCAATGTGAGATCACTGAAAAGCCTGAACAGAAAATTGCTAGGTTTATTGAGGGCTTAGTTCCTAAAATTGCTATCAGGGTTAGAATGCAGCAAGTTTGGTCCTTTGATGAGGCAGTCAACCTGGCATTGAGGATTGAAAAGATGGGAAAAGCCAAGGTCACTGCTTCCAAACCCCTTACCAGATCCACTTTCAAACCTTTTTCTGGGGTTAGGATTGGAGAAATTCCAAAACTTGCAACCCAACCAACACCAGACAAGGGGAAGAGTCATGTGAATCCTAGAACCAACACACCTGTGACTGATGGGAAAATTAAATGCTTCCAGTGCCAAGGGTATGGCCATTTTAGAAAGGACTGTCCTTCTAAGAGAACCTTGACAGCAATGGAAGTAGAACAGTGGGAGAGGGAAGGTTTGGTTCAGTATGAGGAAGATGAGACACGATAATGGAGGAAGTGAGGCGAAGGAGAACCAGAACAAGATACAGTTGTGGCCTCCCCACGATACAGGTCACAACTTAGTCTTGTGGAGGGTCATGCATTCCCAACACTCACCTCTGGAAGGCGATCAAAGATCCCGATATTCAGAACCAGATGCACGAGTCCGGGGGAGGGTTTGTAACCTAATCATAGATGGGGAAGTTGTACAAATGTGGCATCAAATGCCATGGTTAGCAAACTCAACCTGACAACTCAAGAGCACCCAAACCCTTACAAGTTGAGATGGTTGAACAAGGGAGCAGAAGTAAGGGTGGACAAACAATGCTTGGTTCCATTTTCTATTGGGAAGGTGTATAAAGATGAAGTCCTTTGTGATATTGTCCCAATGGATGCCTGCCACCTACTCCTGGGGAGGCCATGGGAGTATGACAGGAATACCACTCACCATGGGAAGGATAACATCTATAGTTTCAAGCATGAAGGCAAGAAGGTCACCCTGACCCCATTACCACCCAACCAGAGAAACTATGGAGGTCCAAGTATGCCAGAGGAGGGCAATGGTGTGCTATTTCTTTCTGAAGCAGCCATGATCAAAGATATGAAGCAAGAACAACCTGTCTGGGTGTTGTTATCCAAGGAAGTAAGCAAGGAAGGGAGTCTTGAGATGCCTGCTGAAGTTAGGCCATTAATTCAGAGGTATAAGGAAGTGTTTCCAAGAGAGTTGCCTAGTGGGTTGCCACCATTGAGAGGCATTGAGCACCACATAGACCTTGTTCCAGGCTCAGTGCTTCCCAACAGGCCAGCTTATAGAAGTGATCCAGCTGCTACTAAGGAATTACAAAGCCAAATTAAGGAACTTATGAGCAAGGGATTTGTCAGGGAATCTCTCAGTCCTTGTGCAGTCCCTGCTCTACTTGTTCCAAAGAAAGATGGAACATGGAGGATGTGTACTGACAGCAGGGCCATTAACAACATCACTGTCAAGTACAGGTTCCCAATACCAAGGTTGGATGACATGTTAGATGAGCTCAGTGGTGCCATGATATTTTCTAAGATTGATCTCAGGCAAGGGTACCATCAAGTCAGGATAAGGGAAGGAGATGAGTGAAGAGCGCCTTCAAAACTAAACATGGACTATATGAGTGGCTTGTGATGCCATTTGGTCTTTCTAATGCACCAAGCACCTTTATGAGACTGATGACTGAGGTGCTAAGGCCATGTTTAGGCAAATTTGCAGTGGTCTACTTTGATGATATCTTGGTTTATAGCAGCAGTGAGAGAGAACACCTGAAACATCTTGAAGCTGTGTTCAGGATTCTCAAGGAACAAAAACTATTTGGCAAACTAGAAAAATGCACTTTTATGGTTGAAGAAGTGGCATTCCTAGGGTACATTGTCTCTGGGAGGGGGATTACAGTTGATCAGGACAAAGTTGCAGCCATTCAATCATGGCCAACTCCTAAAACAATCACTGAGGTGAGGGGGTTCCTTGGATTGGCCTCCTTTTATAGGAGATTTATCAAGAACTTATGTTCAGTTGTTGCTCTAATTACTGAGTGTATGAAGAAAGGAGAGTTCCACTGGACTGAGAGTGCTCAGCAGTCCTTTGAGAGGATTAAGAAATTGATGTGTGAGACTCCTATTCTGAAATTGCCAGACTTTGATCAACTCTTTGAAGTAGAGTGTGATGCCAGTGGAGTAGGCATTGGTGTAGTCCTGATCCAAGCTCAGAAACCTGTAGCTTACTTTAGTGAGAAATTGAATGGAGCTAAATTAAAGTATTCTACCTATGACAAGGAATTTTATGCAATTATCAGGGCAGTCATGCATTGGAGTCACTATTTGAAGCCAAAGCCATTTGTGTTACACTCTGATCATGAAGCTTTGAAGTATATAAATGGTCAACACAAGTTGAGTCACAGGCATGCTAAGTGGGTGGAGTACTTGCAGTCATTCACTTTCTCCAGCAAGTATAAGGAAGGAAAACAAAATGTAGTGGCAGATGCACTATCAAGGAGGCACTCCTTACTGTCAGCTATGGGAACCAGGGTCCTTGGTTTTGAGTTCATGAAAGAGATGTACAGGGAAGACCCTGACTTCTCTGAGGAGTGGATCACACAGGTTGAGGGGCATAGGGTTCCAGGGAACAAATACTTACTACAAGATGGGTTTCTATTCCAAGGGAACAAGCTCTGTGTTCCAAGGGGTTCCTACAGGGACCTCCTAATCAGGGAAGTCCATTCAGGAGGCTTGGGAGGGCATTTTGGTGTTCAGAAAACACTGGACATACTACAGGAACAATTCCATTGGCCAAAAATGATGGGGGATGTCCAAAATGTTCTCAAGAGATGTTCAGCATGTCAAATGGCTAAGAGTTCCTTCCAAACTGGTCCATATATCCCATTACCAGTGCCAAACAAGCCATGGGAGGATGTGAGCATGGATTTTATTGTTGCATTGCCAAGGACACAGAGAGGAAAGGATTCAATCATGGTTGTTGTTGACAAGTTCAGTAAAATGGCCCATTTTATAGCTTGGAAGAAGACAGAAGATCTTTGAGTGTTCTTTGAGCTATACCCGAAGGAAATTGTGAGGCTTCATGGAGTTCCAAAGACAATTATCTCAGATAGAGATACAAAGTTCATGAGTTACTTTTGGAAAACTCTATGGAAGCTGCTCAAAACCAAAGCTGTTGTTCAAGACATCTCACCATCCCCAAACGAGATGGCAAAGCGAGGTCACCAACAAAACCTTGGGTAGGATTCTGAGATGTCTTGTAAACAAGAGTCTAAAAGATTGGGACATCAAATTAGCAGCAGCAGAATTTGCCTTCAACAGATCACCATCAACTGCTACTGGTCATAGTCCTTTTGAGGTTGTCTATGGGATTAATCCCCTAATGCCTGTAGACTTGTCCTCTGTACCAAGAAATGAGGTGAAACATGATGCTAAAGCCAGGGCAGAGCAACTCCTGAAACTCCATGAAACTGTGAAAAGGGAGATTGAGAAGACCAATGAGAAATATATGAAACAGTCAAGGTGCATCGAGAAAAGGAAGGAGTTTGTTCCGGGGATTTGGTGCGGGTTCATTTAAGAAAAGAGAGGTTTCAGAAAAAGAAAGAACAAGTTCATGCCAAGAGCTGATGGCCCCTTTGAAATTGTTGAGAGGATTGGTCCAAATGCCTACAAAGTGGATCTACCAGGAGAGTATGAGGTACATGGCACTTTTAATGTAGGTGACCTAAGTCCATATTATGATGATCTTTGAGGGGAGGAGTCACCGGGCTTGAGGACAAGCCCTGTTCAACCAGGGGAGGTTGCGGCAGGAGCCACCGACAGGGCACCTCACAACAGCGAGACGAGGCCAAAGCAACACCACACCCATCTCGAAACCGGTCAAAGTGAGCTAAGTTTAGTGGCCAATAAGTATGAGTACAAGCCCAACCACCCGCTGCCACCATGGCCAGCTGGTTGGTCACTAAATTAGGCTCAGAAAAGTCCTAGGGGTCCAAGGGAAAATCACAATGCAAGTCCTAGAAATCCAAGCTAGACAGATCTGCAGCAAATGACAAACAACAAAAGCAACCTTTCCATTTCTGGCTAAACCATGAGGAAAAAGCACTCAAAGAACTTTTGGCTTGTCTTCCCATATACCAGATACAACCTAGAGCCAATTTTAATGCTAAGGACTCAATCATTTCGTCCTCAAGTGCCTACATTCAACAGAAAGGCCAGCAATGCAGCAAAGGACCACAACCTGTCACTGTCACCTGCATTTCTCTTTTGTTTTCATTCCTGTTAACAATTAAGAGCTTTTAAACCGTTGTAATATTGTACTTGGACTCTTTAACAGCATGTGAGGAGGGATCCTGACCCTTGGATTTAGTTTCCTTTCAAGTTTGTAACCTAAAAAGGCCTATATAAGGACCTCAACTCGGTTGTTGTAGCACAAGCTGAATTATGAATGAAACACGAGATTTCTCTCAAATTTAAACCTCTTAATCTTGTGCTTAGTCTGTAGATTAGAGTCGGGCTTGATAATAACCTGTGCTTAGACTGTGGTTATTGATTAAGTACCTGTTAGTAGAGTGTAAACTTTCTGTCTTTGAGACTGTGGTTAGTTTAGCTTTCTTTGTTTGTTTGATTGAGTCTTTCTGTGTTAATGTGGAATCTCTTAACTCTAACACCCCAAATTATTAGCTTAATTCCCTGTGAGTATTTTGTGGGTCTTTCAGTTGATAATTATATCCAAAGTTTCCTCCTTTCAATCACTATCTCAGAACTATCTCAAATACAGTCCTTTGTGTCTGTCAGTCAATTCAGTTGAGTCTTAAAATTACTTTGGGTCCTCTAAAAATCCTGGAGTTTTGCTCAGAATTAGTTCTTATATCAAAGTAAATTACTGCCAAGTTTCATGATTTTAGGAGGTCAATTCATAATTTTATTAAGTAGCATAAGTTTGTTGCATTCCTGAGAAACTGTCTTTGGTTTACTGGTTTGATTGTTGTATTTGTCTAAACCCTTGGACATTACACTGCAATAACCGTTGTTGAAAGTATTAACAATGGGTAATTTAAATATAATCGTTGTTATTGTTGAACCTTTTTTTTTAAATTACTGTAATTCCATTACAGTCCAAACCTGTAACAATACATCAGAATGCAATGAAGCACCATATCTTTGTAACATTATTCAAACAATTTCAACACCAAACATCCACATCTAATAATAAGATCAAGAAAATAAGACAACACCAGCATGCATGCATACTGCATATCTAAGCTACAGAATTTACCATGCCATGCAAATTTGGGAATTTTTATTTAACAATGACCATTATTGATTTACCAATAAATTAAACCACCAAATTATTGGTCTGAAAATGACTCAAAATGTTGGTCGTCCATATCACTGTGTCCTAATAAACTATCTCAGGATCGGGGACGTTTCTTGGATGTCATAGTTTCTTCGTTAACCCAAATACCTTCACCATGGTCATCACGCATATAGATGCTTTCAGTGTCCTCAAGATGGACTACTCCTTCTACTTCTTCTACTCCTTATAGACAGTACAACAGAGTGATCCATTCCCTCAAAAACGACATCCTGATCATCATCACCATTATCGGATGGACTACTCCTTCTACTCCTTATAGACAGTACAACAGACCAGTTCTTATCCATAGGATCGGTGACATAGAACACTTGTTTAGCTTGGGATGCCATTATGAAAGGATCATCCTTATTATTGCCAACCTTACCCAGATTGACCAACGTAAATCCCATCTTATCCTTTCGGACACAATGGATGTTGTTATCAACCCAGTTACATCGAAACAAAGGCATTGTGAAATCAATGTAATCTAGTACCAATATTTCTTGAATAACACCATAATAAAGGCATTTTCCCCAAATAGGCTTTTTATCTTTTGAAGTAGCAAAGTGCATTGCCTCAAATTCAGAACTCACACCACTATTTTGCATTGTGCTCAACTCATCTTGCTCGCGGGTGTAAAAAGTATATCCATTAATGGCAAACTGTTGTAAAAGGTGACCCTGGCATTTGGACCTAAACCAAGACGTAGTAACCTAGGAGAGATGTCATCACCAGTTTGATCCGTACACTCTAAGACAATATTCCTAAACCACTCTGCAAACGTCTTCGTATGCTCGTTCGCAATCCACTTCTCGGTCTTGTTTGGGTGATCGTATGTGAGCTCATCTTTGTGTTGTTGAATATAAGGTTGCACCTCATCTTCGTTGTTTAGCACATACGTGTGTGCTAAATGCAACATTTCATGTGTCACAATTTTTTCAACCCGGCCCCTAATAACTTTTTCGGTCATCCAGTCACTATGACGATTCTTAGGAACGCCAATCAACTCCTCAGGGGAGAGATGAGCGTAACAATATGAAAGAGCTTCGTCTAAAATAGCGCGTTCAACAATACAACCTTCCGGACAATACCGATTAGGTGTATAGTCCTTGGAGACTTTCATCAATCTTTCGAAAGGATACTGGTATCTCAAGTACACGGGCCCAAGGTACAAAATCTCCCTAACCAAGTGAATGGTCAGATGAATCATGATAGTCAAGAAAGAGGGTGGAAAATACATTTCCAACTGGCAAAGAGAGGTTACAACGAGGTCCTGCAATGAATCTGCGTCATCGGGATCGATGACTTTCTCGCATATGGACTGGAAGAAGAGACAGAATCTAGTTATAGCATATCTTACCTTTTCAGGTAAAATGGAACGAATAGCCACAGATAGTAATTATTGCATCAAAGTGTGACAATCATGTGACTTTAACCCGGTGAGTTTTAGGTCTTGCATCGACACTAGGGCTTTGATGTTCGACGAATAACCATGTGGCACTTTAATTCCATTCAAGCATGCACATAACTCTTTTTTCTCATTCCGTGAAAGGGTATAAGCTGCTGGCGGTAAAAATGTACGATTACCTCTCTTCTGTGGTGCCAACTCTAGCCTAATACCCATCATTTTCATATCTTCCCTAGCTGCGGCGTTATCCTTTGTTTTACGAGGAACATTTAGAAGGGTATTGATAATATTATCACAGACATTTTTCTCAATGTGCATGAAATCGAGGCAATGCCTGACCTCCAGGTCAGGCCAATATGGAAGTTTATCAAAAAATATGGATCTTTTCTTATACCCACGAGTAGACAATTTAGAGCCGCTCTTCTTCCCATAATCTATCTCAATATGCTTTACTTTCTGATAAACTTCATGCCCACTTAAAATTCTAGGAGGTTGACGAAGTTCTTGTCTTCCATTGAATGCTTTCTGCATCTTGCGATAACAATGGTCGTGATACAAGAACCTCCTATTTCCCATATACACATACTTACGAGAAGACTTCAAGTATTGAGACTCGATATCCTCCCCACACAATGTACAAGCCTCTTTCCCATGAACTGTGTGCCCAGAAAGGTCGCCATAAGCCGGATAGTCAGTTATTGTACACAATAACATCGCTCTCAAATTGAAAGTTTCGTTCTTATATGCATCAAATACTTCTATCCCACTATCCCACAACAATCGCAAATCGTCTAGAAGAGGTTTCAAATATACATCTATATCATTTCCAGGTTGTTTAGGGCCCGAAATTAACAACGACAACATCAAATACTTTCTTTTCATGCACACATATGGAGGTAAGTTATAAATAGCCAACACTGCTGGCCAAGTACTATGTTGGCTACTCATGTTTCCGTGTGGGTTCATTCCATCAGTGGACAACGCTAGACGTAAGTTTCTAGGTTCATTGCTGCACTCGAGATACTTAGCGTCGCACGATTCCATTGCATACCATCTGCCGGGTGTCTTAGCTTTCCATCATTTATTCTTCCTGTTTCATGCCAAGTTAACATTTTTGAATCATCGGGATTCGCATAAATCCTTATGACTCTTGGTATCAATGGAAAATACCACAACACCTTAGCCGGGATCCCTTCCTTATCCTTATAACGCCACTCCAAACATTTAGGGCAATTGGTTAAGTTTTGATATAATTTCCGATACAATATGCAATCATTTGGACATGCATGTATTTTCTCATATTTCATACCCACTCCTCTTATTAGGTTTTTCGCCTCATATGTCTTAATAGGTAGAACATTACCATCAGGAAGCAACTCCTTTATCAAGGCTAAAAAACTAGTGAAACAGGTGTCACTCACCCATTTGCCCCCTTGATATTATACAACTTCACCACAGCCGACATTTTTGTGAACTTACAACCAGGATACAGAGGTGCTTCAGACTCACACAACTTCTCGTACATGTTGTTAAGGTCATCCCAATTACTAGTGTCATCACCTACATCTTCAAAAGCAATCGACTCATCATCATTCTCTTCATTATCTATAGACCCAACATTCAACTTCTCTACTTCCAACTCAAAAAACTCGGCAAACTCAAGATCATCAGTTAGCCTTTCGTGTACGTCAACATCATCTTCTTCAGAGTTATTCTCTTCCACTAATGATTCCCCATGAAAAATCCAACGTGTATAGGATCGACTAAATCTCCACTTTTCTAGGTGTATTTTAACGTCCGGAAAAGCCATATAGCTAATATTACCACATCTTTCACAAGGACATGCAATACTAGAAGAACCTTTCAAATTGTTCGAAACGAATTCATAAAATTCAGCTAAACCATTCTTGTAGGTGCGGTCACTCATATTTGCATCAATCATCCAAGTTCGAGTCATTATTCTACATTCGTAATAATAGGCAACTAATTCAGAAAATACAATAATAAGCAAACAAATAAACGAAATTCAGGAAAGCAATTAAGCTAAATTATCAACAAATTAGATAATAACCCAAAAAATCGTTGTTAAAAAGTATTAACAACGGGTTCTAAACAAACCGTTGTAATTACTTTTCACTAATTTTGCGCCAAATTATTAACAACGGTTAAAATGTATTACATATTCAACCATTGTTATTAGTTTTTATATTAACAACGGTTTTTCAAGTATGACCCGTTGTTAAAACCAATAACAACGGTTAACGACACAGAACCGTTGTAATTAAGTTTGATAAAATTCGCGCCATCAATTCTACAACGTGTTTTGATGATTTTCGTGAATAAGCATTGTTAAAGGGCCGTTGTAGTTGCCTGTATTTGTAGTAGTGATATTACTTATTGAAAATAATGTACCAATGCTCTGTTCTGTGAAAGAGTGATTGGGAGACTAGGAAAAGGTGCGACGTATTCTAGATTTCCGAATCTATGTGAGAGAATATTGGCATAGAATTGAGAGTCTTATGATAATAAGACCTTTCATATCTATTTAACATTAACAAGGTTGAATAAGTTATTCATGTTGATGAAAGTGGAATTCCTATGATGGAGTCATAGTCGTTCACTGAACCTGTTAAGTTGTTGATTAAATGAAATCAATTTCTAATGTTTCTGCCATTAGAATGATCATGTATGCCAACAGACACACATGCCATGATATAACATATGCTTAGAGCATGATAAGTCAATAACAAGTTAATTCGAATGATGGCTTGTGAAAGCTTTAAAGAACATCCTTGGGATTCTTGAGAAGAATTAAGGATTCGTTCATCTGTTTGGATGATATACTAAGTTATGTGTTGAAGGGTTGCACAAACTTTAGTTTCCAAACCGCTAAGGATTTGTTGAAATCCTAGGCTGTTTTTTATTGACTTAAGAGTAAGAGACTAGAAAAGTGTTTTAGTTTCGTATATTGCAAATTCTACAAAAGGAATCTAAGTAAATTGTGATAAAATGGTCAACGTAGGGAATAAGAGTAGATTCCTCTACCAAAGAATTTATCACGATTTATGTGATAACAGTGGGAGCATCTTTCAAGTTAAAAAGCCCAAGTCTAGTAAGAAGACTAGACATATACTTAGATAAATTCATGTTATTAGAATAACATTGAATGGACGGAAATAACAATTAATAAAGTTGGAATATATGGATATATGGTATATCCACTTGCCAAGCTTTTATTGCATTTCTACAAGTGTAAAAGGTACACTATAGATTATAAGATATGAAGTAGTAATAGGGTATTGACTATTCATATATGATAATCACATTTATCGTTTGAGTTTTATTAAACTCATCTATTACTTTGTTAAATCCAAATGGGTTGTTGAGACAAATTGAACCCCATTAAAGTGAACTGGATTGACATAGTATTCGCCTCTAGTTGCTTAAAGGAGGTGACGTCTCAAAGTAACTAGAGTGTGATGCGATTGATGGCAAGTTCAAGTGCCATAGAGTCATATGGGATGACTAGTCGATCACATAGGTAGACTGTATGGGACACTCTGTCGGGCAGTGACCGCTTATAGAGTTCGAGTAATTCATAAAGCCTGGTCGTGGTATGAGCTGCTATAGTATTCTTATGAGTCACTTCTTTTGACTAAAGACTATTTGCCCAAGTTGGCACAAATTTCTGATTAGCTTTGATTTATGCTCTACGACTGTCGTAGCTGAGGTCAAATGAGTATATTTTGGGTTATGATGAACTGTGGCTAAACAAAGGGAATAGTGCGATAGGAATTGTCCACCCCCTTGTCAAGGTTATTTAAAATCTCAAGGCCACTCGAGGAGTAGTGAACTGAAAATGCGTGACCACGCTCGAAAAGCATCTATGGTAGATAATTTCGGTCAGACAGTTACACTCCTGATCGAGAAAACCACTCAAGATATGATCAAGTGCAAGTACGACCTGCGAGACACCTTGCATTGAGTGCGACATTGTAATAGGATAAGAGAATTGGTGGCGCACACTTGTCTCGGACAAGTAGGAGATTGTTGGAATATGTGTCCTCAACAATAGTGCGATCACATGTTTAAATCCATATTAAGAATTCGTAAGGGATGATTCATTTATATAGTCAATTGATCAACATTAATCGGTAACGATTGGCTTGCTAGAGTTTGACGTTACTGTCGTGTTGACGGTGGTGATCAGTTGATCCCTTAAGGTCACACCTAAAGGATGATGCCCTTATCAATAAAGTTGATTAATTATATGATGATACAAGTTAATCAATTCCTTAAAATTGAACAATTCATTTGTAAGAGAGAATATTTATATCTTATTGCAATTAGATTAAATAAGATTTATTTTAGTAATGAAAATACTTTATTACTAAAATTGATTGTTGTTTGTGAAACAATTGAGATAAGAATGAATGGTTAATTATAATTACAATATGTTGTGAATTATAACTATATGATAAATTTTATTTATATGATCAAGTATCACTAGTCAATTTGTTATATGTAATTTAATTAATTTATAAAATGATATTTATTTGATAAATATGCATTAAATTAATTAATAACATGAAACATACTATATGTGACATATTGTGTGATAAATGACAAATTGACAAAATAAAATGGTAGTCCATTTTATACATTTGGACCGAAATAAAGGTAGTAGTAGTGGATTGTGGTTGATTTATTTTATGAGATAAAATACTTGTAATCATACCTAGTCTAACTAGCTTACATATCTACACATTTAGATAAAAACAAAAGGAAAAAGGGAAGGACCATATATTGGTCCTCTAACTCCCCAAAACTAGTACACCCTTCTTTATTTGGAGGATTTTTGTTCTTTATTCATTCTCCTTATGCATATTCATTATATACACATGCATACTTCTCTCTTACATTGTTCATCTTTCTCTAAAACTAGAGAAATGATAATCTAATTGTTCAAAGATATTACTAATATTATTAATATAGTATATGAGTATTAGTAATCAATTTTAAGGTAGACTACTAAACAAATATCTAGCAAATATTATTTAGTAGAGATAAGGGCTAATCTTGGGTGCAATCAAGTGGAGAATATCTACATTGGGATTTTGGAGGATCATACTAATTCTCATCATAGCTCAAGAACAAGTGAAGGTAGGAGACCTTACTTGTGCCCATAAATCCGAAAATAGCAATGTAAGAATCATTGTTTTCTCATTTTATTCCTTATTTTGTTATGCATGCACTAGATCTAAAGAACACAAATTAAGATGTTAATTAGTTCACTATTAGAAGAGTCTAATAATAGGTATATAAACCTAACACTTAATCGTCATTTAAGCCTTTAGTAACCCTAATCCTTGTACTTAATTTTAGTATAAATACCCTATTATACTACCTAGATTAGAATCATCTTGTAATCATCTAATAATTATTTTCTTAATCAATTATTAATCTCTCTGAATTTAGTCTTAATCCAAGTTATAATACACATTTCAATATTAATCACATCTTAATATTTCCTTAATCTTGATTGTTCTTAGTTTTAGTTGGGTAATTAGAAGATTATTTGGGGTTTATTGGAGGATTAACAACCTTCCATCAATCATCAAGTTTACTTCTATTATTATTTGCTTTATTATTTAGATCATCTCAAGTAGGTATAATCCCTTTTACCTTTGCTTAATTATTGTTAATTACATCACTTGTTCATCATGCTTTGCTTTGTTAGTATGATTGACAACATTATTAGCATGTTAAACTTGATTATGAGTGAGTAGTCTCTTAAGCTAGGGTTAATGGGGAATTAGGGGAATCAATCATGGGATTAAATATATGCTTAAATTAATATGCTTTCATAATTGAATGCTTGCTTGTTGTGATTTCAACCTATATATGCACATATTATGTTTGATGAAATGCTAGACTATGAAACCTTGCATTTTGTACCCATCTCTTATCTTTTCAATGAGGCTTGTAAGATGTAAGCCAACTCAAGCCTTGTTAGACCATGCATAGAGTTGAATAGGAAGAGACTAAGTCGACTTGTAGGTGTTGTAAAGTCTTGATCGACTCGACTCCGGACCTAAATCTTCCTAGGAATTGTAAAATATATACTAACTCTATCCCATCACAACAATAAGTTGCTTGCATCTATTTGAGAACATGTTTGTACGATCTATTTCCATGACTCCTTTATAAACCCATGACACCCTAGTGCCCTTAATCAATTGTTTACAAAACCCCTTTAATTGCTTTACTTTGTCTTCTTATTTTACATTCATCTTGTTGATTAGTTTAGATTACATCTCATCTCAACCCAAATTTGTGACACCCTAAGACATAGCTACTTACAATTGAAATCCTAAATCAATACCCGTCCCTTGGGATCCGGCCTTTACTTACCACTCCACTAAAGGGTAGTTTGTAGAGTTAGAAATATTGTTTTGGTTGATAGCTTTAACGACGAGCACATAAAATATCATCGAACCAATTATTATGTAAATAAAACTCATTTTCAAACATTTTCAAATGTCCCATTTGTAAACCAAACAATGTCGAATTTTACGATCTTCAAATTTCAATTTTCCAACAAAAAAAGAAAAAAACCATTTCAAAAATCCATTTTGTAAATTAAATAATGTGTAATTTTCTGTAAATGTAAAATCCATTTCCTTTCAAAAATCACTTTTTGTAAAATTCCATTTCTAAAGTTCAAGCCAATTATTAAATTTTCCATAAATAAAATCTTTTGAAAATTCTCAAAATAAAAAAAATGTAAAAAGCCCCCAAAAAAACAAAAAACGTTTTAAACCAAAATATTTTCAAACCATGTAAATGGAAATATGTAAATTCAATTGGGCTAAGTTAGAGTCAAAATTCAAACCGACTATGTCCTAGTCGGAACTCTGTCGAGTCATAAACCCGTCTTCCTTTACATTTTGGGTCTTATCAAAGTCAAGTCATGTCCTAAGGCGTCACGCCGTCATTTTAGACCCCATACCTCAATTCAATTAGGATCTAAACATTTTCGACACCTCGTGTAACACATGCCCGAGTCATATCCAAAAGACTTATTAACACCTATAAGCACACCTCAGGTATCTACACTTATGCCCGAGTCTAGAATCAACACGTGTCATAAATCCCGTCAATAAGGTCAACCATATAAGGGTCACTCAGTCAAAGTCAACACTCGAGTCTAAAATTAAAGTCAAGCACCGTGAATTCAAACACGAGAAGTCGCTCACGACATTTTGTGAGTTCACAAGTCTAGATTTGTCATCTTATCCTCGTGATTACTTGTCCCTTCCTGTGTTCGTTGCTTATTGCCTTAGTATGCGTGATCCGATGTCCAATCGAGTTGTATTGCGCGTCATTTCTGTCAAGTAGGAATCCAACAAGTTCCGTCAGTCAGCAAAGTCCCAAACCAGTTCAAGCCATAAGCACCGTGTCTCTCCTAGACGTTTATGCCATGGTCCTACGAGTTCAAGCTATAGTGGAAAATTTGAGCATTTTCGTCCGCACCCTTGAGAATGGAATGGTGGAAAAGAACACGCCACCTAGAGAAACCTCTAGTCTAGGTCGTCTAAAGCTTGCCTCTTGTAATAACTGTCGCCCTAGAAAGCCGAAAACAGTCGAAAGGAAACTTGGGAGGCATCAAAGGGTGCTTTCTGATTTTTTTAGGCATGTCTTATGCCGATGCTTTGAAGAGACTCTTTGCCCAAGGCAAGCTACATCCGATAGGTCCGACTCCGGATCCACCTTTAGAGAAGCAGGTGAAACTCTGGAAGGGCAACAAGTACTGCCTATATCACCAAGGTAGAGGCCATGATATTGAAAAGTGTTTTCTCTTCAAACACACCATCCAAGATATGATCGAAGAGGGCAAGCTTCTAGTGCCACCTTCTGTCGAGCAATTCGAAAGGATCAACCCTCTTGGATCTAGCAACACTAAACATGATGAAAAATTATCCCTAGACTGTTCTCAGCTCCTCGGTCCTTGTAAAGACGAAGAGATCAACGTGCTTGAGGAAGACGATATCCAAAGTGGAATGCTCATGTTTTCCATTGCCTTCAACAATAAATTTTCCAAGTTAGAAGGAGCCATTGATAACCTAAACTCTCGGCTTTCCAACATGGAGAACGAGTTTGCTAAAATGGGTAAGAGGTTTGAGGCCCAACCTCTCAAGATGAAAAGTGTCCAGACAAACCCTCAACCTGACAATTCTAAAGCAACAATGGAGCCTTCGTCAAAGAAACCTAACAACCCTCCCAAGTCATTCACAAGTCTAGGCATACCTTATGCCCTGGCCTTAAACAAACTATCCTCTATAGGTCTTCTTCAACACATAGGGCCTACCCCAGATCCGGAAAAGAAATATAAGTTTTGGGATGGCAACTCGTATTGTCGATACCATAGAGGAAGGGGGCATGATACCGAGAGTTGCTACAAACTAAAAAATAACATCCAGGATAATATCGAGAGCGACGAGTATCATGTATCGACCTTTGTTCAAACTAACATTAAGTGTGATAGGGCTAAACTCACGGAAGCTCCACCCAGAAGACCGGGACGGGCTCCTAGAGCATTCGCTAACCTTGGCATCACTTATGCAGCAGCGCTGCAAATGCTAGTATCACAAGGCAAATTACACCTACTCGGTCCAACTCCAGACCCAGAAAACATACTGCCTAGATGGAACAGTAATGCATATTGCCATTATCATCAAGGTAGGGGACATGATACAGAAGCATGCTTTTGTTTGAAGCATATGATCCAAGATATGATTGAAAGTGGGAAATTGTCCCTCTCAACCTTTAACCCATAAGGTAGCTTAGGCAATCCTCATGGATATACCACTTATCAGAAAACTCTTCCTTTCTGTTATCCTCCTAGTACTCCCCATGATGATGAAGGGTAATATCCGTATAAAACCCTTTCTTTATAGGATTATAACGCAAATTCAATACGCGATTTATAGTCATAAAACGAAAATAACAAGGAAACGATAAAGATCAAGGAATAACCTTCGGTCCTAGTGCAAAATGGCAATGAGAGATCAAAGTAGATCTCCTCCTAATTGTTGCACCCAAGATTGTCCGAGAAATGCCCTTGTGCTAGAATGAATCCTCTAATTGCCTTGCAATATAGAGAGGATTGTTTTGTGAGTTTTGGTTGGATGTGAGATCCGAATTTTGAGAGGCACTTTTCTCAAAACCCTAATTCCTTTGCAAATGATTATGATTAGGTTAAGCAAGAGGAGAGAGCTCTCTTTTGTTCTCCTAATCTCGGCCAAACCGAGTGGATCAAGGGGAAGTGGGCTTCCACTTCCTCTTAACTTAAACTCGTGGTCCGATTCGTTTAATCGCTAAAACGTATACGACGGGTTTAATTATAAATCGTCATCGGTTATCGGTTATTAAAGCATCAACTAATAAGACGGGTTAGTTGAATTATTAATACATGTCCGACAAAGACAATATCGTATAATTAATTTATTCAATATACATTAATCAAATATAAATCGTTTATATTCAATTTTACGAATTAACTGCTTAATTCGTCTTAGCCATTTTTATTTAATCCGTATTAAATAAAATATCTCAACATCACATTTTTGACTAATTACTAGTCAAATAACTCGGACCAACCGGGTTAGTCAAATTTGGCATCTACATGATTGTATATTCATACCGTCACATCTCTCAAACGTATCTTATAGGTGTGACTTTTAGGGACCAGTTGATCACCGCCATCAGTATGACAATAACGTCAAACTTATCTAGCAAGCCAACCGTTATTGATAAACGTGGACCAACCGATTATAATACAAAAGTATACCCTTTGATCCTTTTAGAGATTTATAAGTCCTTGCACTAATTGTTAAGGACACCAGCCCCAACAAGCTCCCACTTGTCCGTACAAGTGTATGTGCAATGACGTTATCCGCACTAAGCTGGAGGACACGGCTCAACAAACTCCCACTTGTCCGTACAAGTGTATGTGCGATAACCGATTCTCATATTCATTTAAAATTTCTCCCACTCAATGTAAAACAATTTGCGATTCGGATCCGCAAAGGTCGTATTTTACAATCGATCTGTATCTAGAGTGGTTTCCCCGACTAGAGAGTAACTTAAGTGATAAAACGAATCCGTATCCGAGCATGGCCATGCATTTCGATTCTGACTCCTCGAGTGGCCCCGAGAAATATCGAGTACCGATAAAGGCTGAATATTTCCTTCAACTCGAACTCCTTCCGATCTAAGCACAGCATGAAATGACCCGAAGCAATCTACTTGGCCCCCTGTTACGGATGACCGTGAGAAAGAAACCAAAGTCACCCAAAATCTGCCTTAGTCTCAAGAGACAGTCGATAGTCAAAAGAATCGACTCTTAGGATCACCATGGAAGTCCTATCCACGACCGGGCACCGAATGTTATAAAACATTTAGGACTCCACGTCGATGTCACAATTGTGTCCTACGAAATATCCGTATAAATCGCTCTCGTGATTGGTCAGTCAACCTGGTTGACTTATGGCTCGTTGAACCCACCATCAACCAATGTCACAAAATAATTGCCGGAGTTATCAGCTCACGTGGGCAATTAAGGACTGAAAAATATAATGTTTGTTCAGTTCACTTTGTGGTGTTCAAAATTTGTCGTACAAATCCACATGAAAAACAAAATATATATAAAATATCAAAACGATGATGTCGTATAGAGTACAAAAGGGAATGAATCTAATCCATAAAAAGTACTACAACTTAGGAACACGTTTAATTCCCATGGAATTAACATGCCCTTCATGCTTATCTTGTCGTAATGCTTTAGTGAGAGGATCTGCTATGTTATCATCGGTAGCAATCTTGTCTATCACTACTTCCTTTTGCTCCACGTAATCTCGGATTAGATGAGCTTTCCGTTGTACATGTCTAGACTTGTTGCTAGACTTAGGCTCCTTAGCTTGGAAGATAGCACCACTATTGTCGCAATAGATGGTGATCGGGTCATTCGAACTAGGCACTACAGATAGTCCATGTAAGAATTGACGCATCCATATCGCTTCCTTTGTAGCTTCAGACGCGGCATAGTACTCGGACTCGGTCGTAGAATCTCTGTGTAACATTTGTTTCGAACTCTTCCGGTGATGCAGCGCCATTAAGAGTAAAAACGAATCCAGACCGAGATTTCGAGTCATCTCGATCCGTTTGGAAGCTAGCATCTGCAGAATCGGTTGCGCATAGCTTTTGATCGCCTCCATAAGTCAATGCCCAATCTTTAGTCCTCCGTAGGTACTTAAGAATGTTCTTGACAGCCATCCAATGTGATTCACCTGGATCTGTGTTGGAATCGACTTGTCATACTCAATGCATATGCCACGTACGGACGTGTGCATATCATGGCATACATGATTGATCCTATAGCCGAGGCATAAGGAATCCGTGTCATGCGCTCTTTCTCTTCCGGTGTCTCTGGTGACTGAGACTTGCTCAAATGCACCCCTGGAGCCATAGGAAGAAACCCCTTCTTGGAGTTAGTCATGCTGAATCTCTCTAGGACTTTGTCTATATAAGACTCGATCGAGAGATAACATCCGTCGTGATCTATCTCGATAGATACGGATGCCTAGAATTCTTTGCGCCTCACCCGGATCTTTCACTGGAAATGGTTTTTCAACCATACTTTCACCGAAGTTAAGAGAGGTATGTCATTCCCAATCGGGAGTATGTCATCGACATACAATATTAGGAAAACAATCTTGCTCCCACTCGACTTGATATAAAGACATGGTTCCTCGACCGATCGAATAAATCCATTTTCTTTAATCACTTGGTCGAAGCGATGATTCCAACTCCGAGATGCTTGCTTAAGTCCATAAATGGAACGCTTAAGCTTGCACACTTTCTTAGGATGTTGTGGATCAATGAAACCTTCGGGTTGTACCATGTACAACTCTTCCTCCAAAAAGCCGTTTAAGAAGGCGGTTTTCACATCCATTTGCCAAATTTCATAGTCATGAAAAGCGGCGATCGCTAAGATAATCCGAATGGAACGCAAAGCATGACTACCGGTGCAAAAATTTCATCGTAGTGCAAACCTGGCACTTGGGTGAAACCTTTAGCAACTAGTCGTGCTTTATAGATATCTTGTTGACCTTCCACAGAATGCTTTATCTTGTAAAGCCATTTGCATTGAAGGGGACGAACCTTAGCAGGTAAGTCAACAAGATCCCATACGTTGTTCTCATACATAGAGTCCATCTCGGATTGCATGGCCTCAAGCCATACCTTTGAGTCAGAACTAGTCATGGCACCTTTATAGGTTGCGGGTTCACTACTTGTTAAGAGTAGAACGTCATCTATGTCATGTTCCTCGACCATACCAATGTATCTGTACGGAGGAATAGAGACTCTTCCCGACCTCCTAGGTTCCTCAGGAATGTTAACCGTAGCCGGGATTGAAGGAATAGGTTCCTCCAATGGTTGCTCGGTATTTGGTTCTGGAATCTCCGACAGGTCGAAGGTTCTATCACTCTTTGCATTCTCGAGAAATTCCTTCTCTAAGAATGTCGCACTAGCCGCAACAACAACACGTTGTTCGGTTGGCGAATAGAAGTAATGACCAAGTGTTCCTTTAGGATAACCTATAAAGTATGTCTTGACCGATCGCGGGCCGAGCTTATCCTCGTGTCTCCACTTGACATAAGCCTCGCAGCCCCAAACCCGTATAAAGGACAAGTTGGGGACCGTTCCCTTCCATAGTTCATATGGAGTCTTGTTAATGACTTTAGACGGACTTCGGTTAAGTATTAGAGCTGCGATTGAGAAGAGCATAACCCCATAATGAGTCGGGCAACACGGTGTGACTCATCATGGATCGAACCATATCAAGTAGTGTTCGATTTCTCCGTTCGGACACACCATTCAATTGAGGTGTTCCGGTGGAGTTAAGCGTAGGGCAATCCACAGTCTTTAAGGTGTTGATCAAACTCGTGAGAGAGATACTCGCCACCACGATCTGAACGCAGTGTTTTAATCTTTCTACCCAATAGGTTTTGTACCCTATTTTGGTATTCCTTGAATTTCTCAAAGGATTCACTTTTGTGCTTCATTAAGTAGACATAGCCATATCTACTTAAATCATCCGTGAAAGTGATGAAATACCTATAGCCTTCTCGTGCGGTGATTGACATAGGACCACATACATCCGTGTGTATGAGCCCTAATAGGTCGCCAGCGCATTCCAACACCTTTGAAGGAAATCCGAGTCATCTTACCGATGAGACATGATTCACACGTGCCAAATGATTGAAAATCAAAGGCCGAGATAGCTCCATTTTTAATGAGCTGTTTTACGCGTTTCTCATTGATGTGTCCCATACGGCAGTGCCATAGATACGTTTGATCTTTGTCACCAACCTTTAACTTTTTATTCATTACGTGTAATATTTCGGTCGTCTGATCTAAAACATAAATTCCATTCATGGAGGCGCCTTGCCATAAATCATATCGTGTAATGAGAAAATGCAAGTATTATTCTCTATTACAAATGAAAATCCAAGTTTGTCAAGTGCGTAAACCGAAATAATGTTTTTCGAAAGACTGGTACATAATAGCAAGTCATATAATGACAACTCAAATCCGCTAGGAAGCTGGATCACATATGTCCCCTTTGAGACGGCAGCCACTCTTGCTCCATTCCCAACACGCAGGTCAACCTCACCCTTTACGAGAGGCTCGAGATTTCGGAGGCCCTGCACATGATTACACAGATGAGAACCACAACCAGTATCAAGTACCCAAGTTCCGTAACTTGCGTGGTTAATCTCAATCATATGAATAAAAGTAGAAGAGAGAGAAGACATACCAACAGGTTTAACACGACCTGCCTTTAAGTCCTCATGATAAACAGGACATGTACGCCTCCAATGCCCAGTCTTGTGGCAATGATGGCACTCCATGTTTTCATTCTTGCTCTTTGTCGCGCCTGATGAGGTGCTCGACTCACCAGGCCCACTCTTACCCGAACCCGACTTCTTGAACTTCGGTTTACCTCTTGCTAGGTTTGCTCGAGCTTTGCCCTTACCTTTCCCCTTGTTTGTCACAACGAGAACATCCTGTTTCAAGCTCCCACTGAACTTCATGTCCTTCTCGGTCTGTACGAGAAGGGAGTGCAGTTCATGGGGACTTTTCTTCAAATCATTCATATAGTAATTCGCTCTAAATTGCGAAAAACCATCGTGGAGTGAGTGAAGCAAGCGGTCGATCACAATGTTCTCGCTGATCTTACAATCAAAGGTCT
This sequence comes from Silene latifolia, assembly GCF_048544455.1. Lineage (NCBI taxonomy): Eukaryota > Viridiplantae > Streptophyta > Magnoliopsida > Caryophyllales > Caryophyllaceae > Silene > Silene latifolia. The sequence goes on from NC_133537.1 coordinate 190,805,792, forward strand.
CCAGCTTCTCGACATTCTCAATCATGCTGAGAATGTGTGGGCTAACTGGTTGGCCCTTCTGGAGTCTCGCATCAAAGAAGCGAGTGGTATGCTCATAGGTCACGATTCTCGGTGCTTTCGAGAATTCCTTGGTGAGCGTGGTGAAAATCTTGTTCGCACCATGGGCTATGAAGCGTTTCTGCAAATTGGGTTCCATTGCAAAAATGAGTACGTTTTTAATCGCACCCGCTTCCATACAGAAATCATTAAACTTGGTGATTTCAGAAGCTCTAGCCGTGGGACTGGGTTTGCTTAGGGATGGGCTCTAATAGATATTTGAGCTTCCGTCGTCGGCGGCAGCATTCCGTAATGCCGCCTCACAGTCCGCGAAGTTTGATCCATCATTCTTGATCGAGTAGACGATTCATCCGATTCATGAAGATCCGAAGCCAGGACTCACGGTCCAATGTGGCACTTGGCATTGGGTTATCGTAGAACCACCATTTGTTATTAGCAGTTTAAAAGTTCGTGATCTACACTTAAAAAGAAAGAAAAACAAAACGAAATAAGCAACTCATCGAGGTGATTTAAGTCTATTTAAAACTTCATTTTAACGTGTAGACTTGCGCACTTGCATAATTGATCTCCCTCAAGAATGATACAAGTGATCCCAAGACTCAATTTCGGTAAATTGATAAGCCAACTGTTTAGCTAATTCTTCCGTAAGAACTCTTGGTCGATAGATTTCCGTAAATCCTATCTATAGTCCACCATAGTCACAGGATCGTACGAGTGACTATAGTGTTGAGATAAAATAAGTCAATCGGTTCCAACTTACCCGACGTAGAAGGGGTCATATTATGCCTACCGACGAAGAAGGGATTCATTGGAGTTTGACCTATAAAGACCGTTCTCAATTTTTGATTATACGAGGAAGATCCCATCAACTTAATTATAATTCATATTAAGTGAACGAATAACTAGCGTCTGCGTGAATGAATTAATTTAGGTGATGGCTTAAAAACATGTGACATGAGAATGTCAAAGAAAACTAACTCGTGACCTCTATATGTGTCAGTTTTCATGCAATAATTAGGTGGTTTGGTTTTTAGGCGGAATATGATGCATATTATCGTTACGAAAAATAAATAAAAGAATGCAATACGTAAATAAAAATTCCTAGTGTGGCCTATCCTAATAAAAAGAACATAAAACAACTTTGGAATCCACCGTTGGACCCGAGAAGCTTGTCTTGATGTTCCATCTTGATCCATGTAGCGGGAGTGAGCATCCGGTCTCCATCTTTGGTCTTCTCAAAAATTACAATTTAAAATTTACAAATATAAACCTATTTACATTCTAAATAAAAACTGTAATTAAAAGAAATAAAAATGGAGATACGAGATCTCAAAATACAACCAAGACCGTGTTCCATCATTACGGTAACACGTTCTACTAAGGCCACACTAAGTTACAACCGTTTGCAAAAATAAATAAATACGTAATTAAAAGCATTCAAATAAAACAAGAACGATAAATAAAATGCATCAACTAAAAATACGGGTTAGTTGAATTATTAATACATGTCCGACAAAGACAATATCGTATAATTAATTTATTCAATATACATTAATCAAATATAAATCGTTTATATTCAATTTTACGAATTAACTGCTTAATTCGTCTTAGCCATTTTTATTTAATCCGTATTAAATAAAATATCTCAACATCACATTTTTGACTAATTACTAGTCAAATAACTCGGACCAACTGGTTAGTCAAATTTGGCATCTACATGACTGTATATTCATACCGTCACATCTCTCAAACGTATCTTATAGGTGTGACTTTTAGGGACCAGTTGATCACCGCCATCTGTATGACAATAACGTCAAACTTATCTAGCAAGCCAACCGTTATTGATAAACGTGGACCAACTGATTATGATACAAAAGTATACCCTTTGATCCTTTTAGAGATTTATAAGTCCTTGCACTAACTGTTAAGGACACCAGCCCCAACAGATGAGGATGAGGTGCTCAAATGGGTGAATGCTCAAAGTCAGATACCAAAGCCAGTTGCTAGAAAATAAAATGTTCAAGCGTGGGCTGATGATTACGAGTCTGGATCTAAGATCGAGTCAGAGTTCAAGTCCTAGTCCTAGTCTTTCTATCCCATAATTATTCTAGTGTCTTTCTTCGTGTCCATTTCCATTCCTAGTGACAACTTGGGGGCTGTCCCATGAGTCACATGTCTTCTCGAGTCTATACATTTATTATTCATTTATATGAAAGTACACTTTTCAATCCACTTATCCTATCTCTTCCTTTATCCCTTTTCCTGTGACAACAAGAATTGATTCGAGACATTTAAAAACGAACAACGCATGGCAAGTCGATGTAAGTACACTTAAACGATGTTCCATTACAAGTTGTAGAGGACTCGAAACTCCGTGTCCATTTTCTTACCTATTCCATGTCTAGAAATAGAAACCTTAGTATACCCTAACTTAGGACGAGCATATCTCAAGAGATTCTGGGGCAAATCCAGACCATCTCCCTTGTTAACGATCCATGACGGAAGACAAGCCCATTCCCCACAATAAACAACCCGTGATACTAAAGACCAACCCGTTTCACACCAAAGGTGCTAGTCTGACTCAAATCAATGGTAGAAAGCAAATCCAAGACGATACAAGCCATAATCAAAGACAAAGGCTCAATCAAGAGAAACTGGTGTCAATATCAAAGGCCGCAGTTATGCCCATAATCTAAGACAAAAGAGTCAAAATAAGAACAAGGCTCAATCCAGCAACGTCGATATCCAAAGTCAAAGTTATCTTCAAAACTTGAATTGAGAATCTGAGCAAAAGCCAAGATATATTCTAGACTAAGAATCTGAGTCTGAATAAAAAACGAGTATGAAATCAAATGCTGAACGGAATAATGCTGAATTCTATATAGAATCAAGACATCGATGAAGAAGGGCAGCTAGCACCCTCACTTAGCCTTTCACACATCATACACCCTAAGTCCTTCTTGAGACCGTTACAGGGAGACAGTTAGGAATTTTGAGAATCCTCCCAAGCTTGTCAAGTATACCCATCCTTTAGAGCCAAGACAAGGAAACTTGATCCCACGTCATTTTAACCTACCTTTATGTGCTCAGGCTACAACAAGCCAAGAGACTCCATTTCCAAGCCATATTACAAGCCATAATCCCATCGAGCCTCAACTCCACAAAGTCAAGTGATGCGTGTATTTTATATAAGGTTTTCTCCCTATATTTACACGCATTTCTGTGTTTTTATATGGCATCAAGCTACAAATATCCCCTAAATAGTCTACCTTGGTCTATCTTGTGTTAATTGCAAGAATGAGCTGGAAGGAGCATAATCCAGCCTAAACTTGCCCCGTTTGCATGCGTTTTGGAGAAATAAGAATCAGAGCCCGAATATTGTTGCCTAAGGATGCGTGAAGTGATTTCGGAAGACGCTTTGAATGCACCTAAGCTGATATGGTGCTATTGTTCTCGGCCGAACAGATTGGTTACCTAAACCATTCGATCGAGCCCTTTAGATGAAGAAATATTTTGATCGAGCCTTTTGGATGAAGAAATATCTCGATCGAGCACTTAGCTTACTCAATAGAGATGGGTGATTGTTGAGTTCCTCGATCGAGTACTTGTGTTACTCGATCGAGAGGTTTGCTGCTTGTTCTTCTTGATTGAGGAGTATAATTTTACTCGATCGAGAGGTTTAGTCTTATACGCAATCTTTCAGCACCTTTTGGATATTTTATTTTGTAACTTAGAATAAATAAGGAAGAATAGAAAAAATGACGGGACTTGTTCCTTCTCTCTCTCATTCCTTCTTTGAGAACTCTACTCTTAAAAACCTAATTACTCGATTGCTACTCTCTTGTATTCGGTATTTATAATCCTTATTTCGATAAATTATTATTGCAATTTCATTCTTGTTTTCATCTCTTCTATTGAATTCTCTTTCTCTTATCTCTTTGTCAATTAGTATGCTCAATTTATTTGTTCTGCTATTTATTATTTCCTCAATATCTATCATGCATAGCTAATCCTCCTATGTTAGGACATAGGGGATCCATGGTAATTAGGAAATTATGAATAGGTTATTAGGGTTTGGTGTAAATTAGATTTGGTTGTTAATCATTGCATTTACAAGCGATTAGTTGCTTGAGTCGACGCATTTAGCTAATTGTTTTGGTACACCTTGACCTGGATCGAGAGATTGGAAGGAGCAGGACCTGCAATGAACAATAGGCCATGCTAGTGAGGGTGAAAGCTGGGCTAGTTATGTTTTAGGCCGAATAGTGGACCGAGAGGACCTTTTTATTACCCTACAGACTGAATTTATGCTGACCTATGACCCTAGATTGGATTGCTAGGAAACCATGGTGAACCGACTGTCCTAACTATCTCTCTTTATTTGTCAATATCTCTCAAGTTTAATCCTTATCTCTTCTCTGCTCTATTTCCTTATAACTTTGTAGTTTAGAACTAAAACAGTAACACCCCCATTTATTCAGGAGTCTTTAGCTAGGCATTCAAGTAAATGAGAGTGTTACCATCTCGGTTTCCCGAGGTAGTGAATAACAAAGTACAACAAACCAAAGTATTTTAAATTAAAACTTTACTGAATATATACATGTTTATTACAAATTAACCAACTAAAACTTAATATAAAATATTACAACTCGCAGCGGAAATAAATAAAGTGATCTCATAATCTATGTGGTCTAGACTTCTAGGTAGATTGGCCAGTCCTCACGCATCCCATAGCTCCCAAGTCAGCTAATCTTTTGTACCTGTCAAATCTGGTCCCCATAAAATGGTTCACCGCAGATGTTCACGAATACACAGTCAACCGCGAGGTTGAGTAAGAATAAATACTAACAACAAATACATATGATAACAATCCAATTTCCATTGCACAACCCCCTGACAACGTGCTCCTCCCTTTTACTTAGTACACTTAAGCTAAGCTCTACTCGTTACACTAATCATCCCGCCAATACCTGGCCGGGGCAGCCTCAACCCGAAGGTGAGTAAACATACACTACATTACCAAAAGGTAATGTCTGCCTCAACATATAGTTGAGTAATATTCACCAGATGGCCAGCAGACCAATCTGGGGCCTGCCTCGAGTAAACACGATAAAATATCGTCTGCCAGAATAAATCTGAAATACGTCACCCGAAGGCTCTTACCATGACATCTGCCAATATAACCACAATAATAATCTACATCACCACGAAGGGATGTCTGCCAGTATTAAACTGAATAATAAATGCAATAACAGTAATTCCATCATAACTAATCCAACCAACATATACAATATAATTCTCCATTCCAACAATTTCAATGATATCAACCAACACAATTCTCATATGATCAATTCACTTTAATATAAATCATCCAACAAACATTATCGAGTAAAAGTTGAGTAGGATTTATCCATACCTGGCAAGCGATTCCAATTAAACAGCTCAAGCAATCCAAATAATTAAAGCAATCCGACGCGATTATAATTTCTTCACAAACCGTCACCTAATCAAAATATTATGATTAAATTATTTATTATTACCTTCCATTATTATTCAATAATTATAAATTATATTCATTATTCAAATTAATTAATTATTATTACTATTATTATTAAGGTCTACGATATTAAAACCCGACTGAAATACAAACCCAAGTCAAACCCAATCTTAAAAACCCGACTCAAGTAAATCAAAGCCAACCCATAAGACAAAAATCCAAAGCCCATGTATAACCCCCTTTAACCCGTGTAACACTTACCACAAACACCCACACATACAACTCCAAAAACAACTCGACTCCACCTAGCCCCACCGTAGCCAACCACCAGCACCACGGTGATCCCCTACTGACGCCACCTCTATGACGGAACCCAGCCACCACCAAACAACCCTCGCCCTAAACCCACCGGATAACCACGACTTATACCACCCTCCAACCCGACACAAACTCAACCCCGCATGAACAACAACAAACCACCCAACCGCCACCTCTGGCCGCCACCATTGCCACCACTGGAACACGGTGGTTCCAGGGTGGTCCCTTAATCCCTTCGACCCACTGCACCCTCCACAAACACCGCCATAACCGTAGCAGCGACACAACCACACCCAACTCCCCTATTTTCGCGAAATACCGTCAGCCACCACATATACCACCACCTCCGACCACCCTAACACCACCACTAGGGCCGAATAATCACCATGAACCCTTTCAAACTCAGTTCGAGTCCCACAAGTCAAGGAAAACGTGTACAAAATGGTTCCACCCCTGTTTAACAATACCCATGCCATAACGCTTATTTTCGGCCAACCACCGCACGAACCACCACCTTGGACAATAACTGACCGCCCTCGGTGGTCGACGCAAACCTAGGTACCACCCCAACCAATCCCAGGTAAGTCACGATTGAATATGGGCTTTAAACCATGCTTAAACACGTAAAACAACCCAATAAGAACCATCCATAAAAACCCGCCTGAAACTCCCTTTACCCGTGGTTCATGGTGGTCAACGGTGGGTCTTGGTCGATCCCTGATAGTCCACGGTCACGGTGACGGTCTCGGGTCAGTCAACGGTTCTCTAATTAACGAGTTATATTAGTCTTAAGGTGAGTATGTTATGAGACGATTAGAAAATTACCTTGTGACGATCCCACAGCTGCTAGTTCTTCCTTCTCTTTTCACCTTTTTCTCTTATGTGAATTACTTGTGTTTTTATGATAAATAAGGTCTATTGTTGTAGGTTTGTTTTCTATTTATATAGGTAGATTAAGTTTATATGGAAATCAATTAGGAAAAATACGTAATTACCATATTATTATTATTATTATTATTATTATTATTATTATTATTATTATTATTATTATTATTATTATTATTATTATTATTATTATTATTATTATTATTATTATTATTATTATTATTATTATTATTATTATTATTATTATTATTATTATTATTATTATTATTATTATTATTATTATTATTATTATTATAAATACAATTACTATTATTATTATCGTATTACTATTATTATTATTATAACATAATAATCATCCACTATTACCATATAAATTATCGTATATTATTATTACCCAATTACCATTACGACTCATTACTCTATTATTCTATTAATTTATTATATTATTTCGTCTTATTCACAATTATTAATTATAACCGTCATAATCAATTATTCGAATTACATAAATTAGTTATATAAACTTCACTAAATTATGGGGTATTACAGTCTTATCCCCTTAAAATGAACTTCGTCCCGAAGTTCGCCCACAACTACTACCACAAAACTTATAACATCCTCATAACTAATCACCATCCAACACAATTAAGCATTTTACGATTATCAATCACACCAATCCTATCACAAGGTAACACAACAATAACTTAAAATATTCGTAGTATTACATTCCTTCCCCCTAAAAATAAACTTTGTCCTCGAAGTTCGGAATATCAAACAATAGAGATAACCAAATCATTGTTTTAAAGCCATAAAATAAGGAACACACAATGTACATAAGGCAACTATTATTTTCCAACACAACTCCAAGTAATGAATAACAAAATCTTTGATTTACTTCTAAATAGATAAACTAATCATATAAGATACTCGAATTAATCTTTATTTAAACCTCAACTTATTACTTTAGCTATCGACGAATACATTGTCAGACTAAATAATAATCTATAACAAAAAACGCACAATTGTTTAGTTTAGTCTTTTCTTCATAATGATATCTAACTTAGCCATGAATGCATTTAAAGTGAACATATATATATATATATATATATATATATATATATATATATATATATATATATATATATAGGCTTAGGAAAACACGTTCCGTATATCACTAGACATGTCATCCCACTTCACAGAATTCACAACATCAAAATATTAATGTGCAAGAGATAAGAAACAAAACTTATACTTTTTCAAGGCTAGGAAAACATGCTATAACTTCTAAAAATAATTAATAAATAAGAACATAATTAATTTTTGAGAACTTATACTTTTTAGAAAGTACAAAGAATTAAAAATTCATGAGAGAGAGAATCAAGTCAAAAACTCATAAGGTCAATTTATAATGCATTTTACAAATTATTTGGTCGAAATAGAAATTTTACAGCAACTTGTCAGAAACTTAGGTCAATTTGTAAATATAACTATAATTTTTTAAAATATTTCCTTGCAACGTGGCTTATCAATTTAGAAACATATAAGAATATTTTAAACAAAGGAGTTGGAATTATACCTAAACAATAAGTAGTTTTTAAATGACAATTTTTACAAAAACATGGCGCGAAAACATTACTGTACAGGAATATTTTGACCACTGTCCACTAAAATATTTATTTATCTTAAACCGTATACCATTTAATCATGAAACCAGTGGCATATGAAAGCTAACTCACAAGGATATCACACATAAAAATCTCGTATAAAAATTATAATCAGGCAATAAATGGCAGCCAAAACAATCAAGGGTAAACATCTTGTGAAATCAACAAAAATCGCATTCTTCGCAGTTCCACACAATAATTAATACTTCACATGCTTATTCATATTCACACCTTCCACATACATGCCAACATACTTCCTCATATCAACATGCTTATAATAATGCTTAAAATAAATCATGTCACACCCCTCCTCCGTAAAATAAGGTTACGCCCCCGTAACCGCAATCCCCGTAACCGCAATCATCAATGACAACAATATGCAACCAAGACAAACAAAAACTCCTAAAACAAAATAAACAACATTCATTTTAAATTTCCCCACATTGTAACATCTCTCAAGGTAACCGGTTCGAAACTGGAAGTGCCAGAAGTTTGGTGTAAGAGGCGCCCTAAGTCATCCCAGGCCTTAAGGGGGCACCTAACAGTTTCTACCCGGGTTCATTTTATTAGACACATCCTATGTTCATTTATTGTTCATTGGTTAGGCCCGAGGATCATTTTTCTCTGATACCACTTTGTAACACTCTCATTTATTCAGGAGTCTTTAGCTAGGCATTCCAAGTAAATGAGAGTATTACCATCTCGATTTCCCGAGGTAGTGAATAACAAAGTACAACAAACCAAAGAATTTTAAATTAAAACTTTAGTGAATACATGTTTATTACAAATTAACCAACTAAAACTTAATATAAAATATTACAACTTGCAGGGGAAATAAATAAAGTGTCTCATAATCTATGTGGTCTAGACTTCTAGGTTGATTGGCCAGTTCTCACGCATCCCATAGCTCCCAAGTCAGCTAATCTTTTTTACCTGTCAAATATAACAGTTCACCGCAGGTGTTCACGAATACACAGTCAACCGCGAGGTTGAGTAGGAATAAATACTAACAACAAATACATATGATAACAATCCAATTTCCATTGCACAACCTCCTGACAACGTGCTCCTCCCTTTTACTTAGCACACTTAAGCCAAGCTCTACTCGTTACACTAATCATCCCGCCAATCCCTCGCCGGGGCGGCCTCAACCCGAAGGTGAGTAAACATACACTACATTACCAAAAGGTAATGTCTACCTCAACATATAGTTGAGTAATATCCACCAGATGGCCTGCATACCAATCTGGGGCCTGCCTCGAGTAAACACGATAAAATATCGTCCACCAGAATAAATCTGAAATACGTCACCCGAAGGCTCTTACCATGACGTCTGCCAATATAACCGCAATAATAATCTACATCACCACGAAGGGATGTTTGCCAGTATTAAACTGAATAACCAATGCAGTAACAGTAATTCCATCATAACTAATCCAACCAACATATACAATATAATTCTCCCTTCCAACAATTTCAATGATATCAATAAACACAATTCTCATATGATCAATTCACTTTAATATAAATCATCCTACAAACATTATCGAGTAAAAGTTGAGTAGGATTTATCCCTACCTAGCAAGCGATTCCAATTAAACAGCTCAAGCAATCCAAATAATTAAAGCAATCCGACGCGATTATAAGTTCTTCACAAACCGTCACCTAATCCAAATATTATGATTAAATTATTTATTATTACCTTCCATTATTATTCAATAATTATAAATTATATTCATTATTCAAATTAATTAATTATTATTACTATTATTATTAAGGTCTACGATATTAAAAACCGACTAAAATACAAACCCGAGTCAAACCCAATCTTAAAAACCCGACTCAAGTAAATCAAAGCTAACCCATAAGACAAAAACCCAAAGCCCACGTATAACCCCCTTTAACCCGTGTAACACTTACCACAAACACCCACACATACAACTCCAAAAACAGCTCGACTCCACCTAGCCCCATCGTAGCCAACCACCAGCACCACGGTGATCCCCTACTGACGCCACCTCCATGACGGAACCCACCCACCACTAAACAACCCTCGCCCTAAACCCACCTGATAACCACGACTTATACCACCCTCCAACCCGACACAAACTCAACCCCGCATCAACAACAACAAACCACCCAACCCCCACCTCTGGCCGCCACCATTGCCACCACTGGAACACGGTGGTTCCAGGGTTGTCCCTTAATCTCTTTGACCCGCTGCACCCTCCACAAACACCGCCACAACAGTAGCAGCGACACAACCACACCCAACTCCCATGTTTTCGCGAAATACCGTCAGCGACCACACATACCACCACCTCCGACCACCCTAACACCACCACTAGGACCGAATAATCACCATGAACCCGACGAAACTCAGTTTGAGTCCCACAAGTCAAGGAAAACATGTATAAAATGGTTCCACCCTTTTTTAACAATACCCATGCCCTAACGCTTATTTCCGGCCATCCACCGCACGAACCACCACCCTTGACATTACCTAACCGCCCACGGTGGTCGACGTAAACCTAGGTACCACCCCAACCAATCCCAGGTAAGTCACGACTGAATATGGGCTTATAACCATGCTTAAACACGCAAAACAACCCAATAACAACCACCCATAAGAACCCGCCTGAAACTCTCTTTACCCGTAGTTCCTGGTGGTCAACGGTGGGTCCTGGTCGATCCCTGATGGTCCACGGTCACGGTGACGGTCTTGGGTCAGTCAACGTTTCTCTAATTAACGAGTTATATTAGTCTTAAGGTGAGTATGTTATGAGACGATTAGAAAATTACCTTGTGAGGATCTCACAGCTGCTAGTTCTTCCTTCTCTTTTCACCTTTTTCTCTTATGTGAATTACTTGTGTTTTTATGATAAATAAGGTCTATTGTTGTAGGTTTGTTATCTATTTACATAGGTAGATTAAGGTTATATGGAAATCAATTAGGAAAAATACGTAATTACCATATTATTATTATTATTATTATTATTATTATTATTATTATTATTATTATTATTATTATTATTATTATTATTATTATTATTATTATTATTATTATTATTATTATTATTATTATTATTATTATTATTATTATTATAAATACAATTACTATTATTATTATTATTATTATTATTATTATCGTATTACTATTATTATTATAACATAATAATCATTCACTATTACCATATAAATTATCGTATATTATTAATACCCAATTACCATTACGACCCATTACTCTATTATTCTATTATTTTATTATATTATTCCATCTTATTCACAATTATTAATTATAACCGTCATAATCAATTATTCGAATTACATAAACTAGTTATATAAACTTCACTAAATTACGGGGTATTACAAAAACAATCAAAACCCCAAGAAACAGGTACTTAGACAGATTTAGTTTAGCATACATTTTTCCATCTCCATGTGGATTCGATACCCGACTACCTCTACTACATTTTATAGGGACCAGTTTAGCATACATTTTTGATAGGGTGTTGTTGTTTAATGCCCGACTGCGCTTATTTCCTGGTAAGCTGAAGTCCAGGTGGAGTGGCCCCTACATAGTGACTGCTGTCACCAAATATGGGTCCGTTGAATTAGAGAATTCTGATGGTGAAAGATTTAAAGTGACTGGTCAATATGTGAAGCACTACTATGGAGAAAATTACTTGGTTGGCAAGGTCGAAGTTTTCTATTTCGACAATCCTCATGAGCTAGATAATTGAAGTCAAAAGGTCGTGTGGGACCTCTTAAACCTGCGCTATCTGGGAGGCAACCCGGCTTGTAACTTGTTGTACTTTTGTTAAAACCTTTAGTTAATTTCGTGTGCTTTAGTGTAGGTTTTAGAAACGATAGACTGAACGTTTGAGCTTGTTTTGTAGGTTCCGTAGTTTGTGTGTTGCGTTTTTGCAGGAACCTAATGTGAATGGCTCGATCGACTACTTGATATACTCGATCAAACACTTTTTCTTCTCATTTTACTCGATCGAACAGCTCTTGTTCTCGATCGAGTACCTGCAAAAGAGGACATCTCGATCAAGAGCATCACTTCCTCGATCGAGTACTTTCTCCAGTCCCATCCACTCGATCGAAGTCTTTATATCCCGATCGAGTAATGCTGCTTTGCCTCGTGTCTTGCGAGGTTACTACGAAGCTGTTTACGACCTCCCATGTTGCTGGCTAGTTTGGGGAGGTCGTTAATTCACGTCATCTTGCAAGTTTTCCGAGCTTACACTCTTCTTTTCTCTTCAGTTTGCATTTCCTTTCCCTATTTTTGGTACAATGAGGGCATTGTACGGTTTGGTTTGGGGAGGGTATGCATCATTATCCGTGTCTGCATGTTGTTTTATTTATTGCATTTCAGTTTGCACGTTTATTTTCGCATGCACTATTGTATTATTTCAAAAATATCAAACAAAATTCACGTTTACTTTTGCATTTTGTTTGAGTCGTAACGTTGGAACTTTTATGCTACTTTGAGTCTTTTACCATTGCCTTGCACTTTCTTAACATTTTTGTTGGCATGGTAATGTGTATAATCTACGAGTTTTTGGTTTAAACTTATCTGAACGAATAAACTTGACTCTCTTATTGGCAAGCGACATATACTTTCTAAGGTTTAGAGCTTGATAAACTGGTGACATTCATGACCAGTTTCATATAGGATGTGAGAAGTACTCTCTATAGGACATGTAACATCAATTTGCACGTGCATGAAATTCTTTTCTTAGTACCCGTATGCATTCGGTTTGCGGTGGTGACACACGTGGAGAGGTAACTTACAATCCTTCTTTCATTACTACCCGATAACTTCACATTAACCAAATTTGCCTTTTAACCCCCTAACTACATCCAAATTTAGCCTGTCCTGTCAAGCTAGTTGCATGGTTATTGTGGGTATGCTATTATCCATGTCAGATTTGGTTTGCTTCGAAAGATTTGAAGTTGGTAGTGAATGAAAAAGAAGAAAAAGTGAAATGAAAAAGAAATGCAAAAAAATTTGAAAGAACGAAAAAAGTAAGAAAAGTAAAATCATATGGAAAAGGATCGTTAAATAATACTCCCATGCTTATCATTACTTTTTATGGGGAGTCTTTTGTTGATGTGAGTGATGTATTGCCACAATGGCACGGTTTTGCGTTTTGTATTAAGTAGTGAAGCGGAATGTGTTGATTATTTTGTTTTGGTTGTACCAGCTTGGCTTTACCTTCACTTATCCAAATTTATTTTACCCCTTCTTACCCAATTGCCTCACCTCAGATTACATGTAAGCCCTCGGCGTGTGTCTTGGTCCTGATTGGTTGGAATGCATATGTACGGTCGGTGGAAATCGGGTTCATGTTAGTTTGCATGCATGTTCTTATAGGTCGAGTTAGGTGAGCGCCTTTACTTCTTTCTATCTCATACATTTATACTCACCTTGTCCTTAATTTATATGATGAGCGACCCGTGAGAGTCCAATATATATGAGTCTTGCAAGGTCAACGGTTCAGTAGTTTGAAACATTGATTTAATTCGTTTGCACTTACCTATCGCCACTTTGTTAGTTGTTGCATTAAATTGGTTTTGGTGGACAATTTGTAGCTGGTAAGTTGGTCCCATTCTACTAGTTCTCGTTAGTTGCATTTATTTGTTGCTTGGGGACAAGTAAAGGTTTGGTTTGGGGAGGTTTGATGCGTGTATTTTATATACGGTTTTCTCCTTATATTTACACGCATTTCTGTGTTTTTATGTGGCATCTAGCTACAAATGTCCCCCGAATAGTCTACTTTGGTCTATCTTGTGTTAATTGCAGGAATGAGCCGGAAGGAGCATAATCAAGCCTAAACTTGCCCCGTTTGCATGCATTTTGGAGAAAGAAGAATCGGAGCCCGGATATTGTTGCCTAAAGATGCGTGAAGTGATTTCGGAAGACGCTTTGAATGCACCTACGCTGATATGGTGCTATTGTTCTCGATCGAACAAATTGGTTACCTAAACCATTCGACCGAGCCCTTTGGATGAAGAAATATCTCGATCGAGCACTTAGCTTACTCGATCGAGATGGGTGATTATTGAGTTCCTCGATCGAGTACTTGTGTTACTCGATCGAGAGGTTTGCTGCTTGTTCTTCTTGATCGAGGAGTTTAATTTTACTCGATCGAGAGGTTTAGTCTTATACGCAATCTTTCAGCACCTTTTGAATATTTTATTTTTTAACTTAGAATAAATAAGGAAGAATGGAAAAAACGACGGGACTTCTTCCTTCTTCTCTCTCTCATTCCTTCTTTGAGAACTCTACTCTTAAAAACCTAATTACTCGATTGATACTCTCTTGTATTCGGTATTTCGAATCCTTATTTCGATTAATTATTATTTCAATTTCATTCTTGTTTTCATCTCTTCTATTGATTTCTCTTTCTCTTGTCTCTTTGTCAATTAGTATGCTCAATTTATTTGTTGTGCTATTTATTATTTCCTCAATATCTATTATGCATAGCTAATCCTCCTATGCTAGGACATAGGGGAGCCATGGTAATTAGGGAATTATGAATAGGTGATTAGGGTTTGGTGTAAATTAGGTTTGTGTTGTTAATCATTGCATTTAATAGCGATTAGTTGCTTGAGTCGACGCATTTAGCTAATTGTTTTGGTACACCTTGACCTGGATCGAGAGATTGGAAGGGTCAGGACCTGCAATGAACATTAGGCCATGTTAGTAAGGGTGAAAGCTGGGCTAGTATTGTTTTAGGGCGAATAGCGGACCGAGAGGACCTTTTCATTACCCTGCAGACCGAATTTATGCTGACCTGTGACCCTAGATTGGATTCCTAGGAAACCATGGTGAACTGACTGTCCTAGCTATCTCTCTATATTTGTCAATTTATCTCAAGTTTAATCCTTATCTCTTCTCCGCTCTCTTTCGTTATAATTTCGTAATTTAGAACTAAAACAATCAAAACCCCAAGAAATGGTTACTTAGACAGACTTAGTTTAGCATACATTTTCCCATCTCCCTGTGAATTCGATACACGACTGCCTCTACTACATTTTATAGGGACCAGTTGGTTTTATTTTCGATAGGGTTGCGACAACCGTGTCATCAAGCTCCAGAGATTTGTTCAATCAAAGCCTCTCATTTCCGAGCCCCATATTCCAAATATCCAATCCAGTTTCACCTTGACCCAGACACGAAGTCCTCAACTACTTTGCTACCTAGGACGGGACGAATCCATATCCATCCTTAGGGTCCACTTTCGAGTGCCCTCACACGACAAAGAAATTTTTTATTTTTACAAACTTAGTTATAACTCTTTGGTCTATGATCAGAGGGAGTTATCTCAAATCGATTCTTCGAGTCACCAAAGGAAATTACCCGCATGATCATGCACTTTAAGGCCCTGACAACACATCTTAGGCATACACTCAGAACTACGACTTGGTTTGATTTCACTCCACGTGAATACATAGGCAGTCCTCAAGGACGCAACTATCCCCACTTTTAACTTTCAACCTCAACGAGACAACCATCCCAGTTATCAACCTTCCAACCACAATTTCCATTTCCACCTCTTTACTGGGGGCCCTTTTTTTTCGCCCAGTCTCCTTTTTACCAAATTCCAGAGTCATCTTCTCACCCTGGGGGCTTCTCTTCCGATGTGTCACCCTTCATTTATTCCTCTCTTATTTTAAGTCAAGCTAGTGCGCGGTCTGGACGATGACAAAGATCTTAGATCGATTATCCAAGTTATCGTGCCTCAAGAGGGGTCTCTTTTACAGAAAACAATAGCAAAAGATGTCCAAGTAGAAAGCTCATCTATGGCTCACGCCTTGCCTTTATATGTCGTCATCATTCTTGCAATTCTTCTACCTTTGGAACTAATACGTGTTGTCGCCCATATTTGGCTAGGGGTTGCGCATACTTAAGCAAAGTATGTCAAATTCATCCCTGTGTCGCGTCAAATCAAAGTCAGCGTTGCGTCAGTCCATCGTCTTGCGTTCTAGTGAGTCGATGTCGTGTCAAGACATGCATCTAAAGCCCATTGAATATGCATAACGCATTACAAGCAACAAATTCCACCTTTATTTAAACAATTTTATAAAGAAAATAATTTTGCAAAACCTATGTGCTTCCTCATGCGAGGTCCATGTGCTAATCGTTTATGTGATGTGTGCTTTTTGCTTATTAGATTGCGTTCTTGTATGGCTATTAACCATGTACGTAAGTATAAGGAGCAGTGCTCGCTCCAACTGGGGGCTTCGCCCAAGTCTTCATTCTCCCCAGCGACAGTCAAGATATTCCCTAACAGTATACGCAGTATCTCTCAAGGTTTCTTCCATGACAATCAAGAAAATTACAAGAATTCATGATCATTAAATACAGTTCATTGGCTTCTCCTCTTTATCGGAATTTCGCTTGCGACGACCCGAGCGTATTTTCTCCTCAGCGGTGCTAAGGACGCGGCATTGTCGATCAAACACTTTTCCTCAGCGATGCCAAGGGCGCGTCTTTATCGATCTATTATTTTCTCCTCAGTGGTGCCAAGGGCGCGCCGTTGTCAACTCAACATATGATTCTTCCCCAGCGGAATCGTCAATGTGTCCTTCAGCAAGAGTTCGTTGCAGCTTACAGCCCACATATTTCTCAGAAACAGAGTTCGCTTGAGATCGACGCAAGCAGATTCAACCTCACGTTTTTGCCAGAGTTCGCTTGAGACCGACGCAAGCAGATTCCCTAGCAGTTTCTACCGACGTCCTGCTACCCTCAATATTATTGTTTCCTCACGGAGTTCAGCAAAATTGTTGTTCTCCATAAGTTCCCAAACCAGAGCCTCCTTACTTAGGTTTGTAAACCCAAAGTTAGGATTCTTACCCCTAGATTCTTAGATCCCAAAATAGCTTCCCTTAGGTTCGTAAACCTGAAAGCTCTCATACCAAATGTCCGTAGGTTTATAGACCCTTAAATTCTTTTGAGGTTCCCATACCATAGAAAGCTTGGATGCATGTGTCCGAAACCAAAATTAATATCCCAATAGCTCCTACACTAACCCTTAGGATCCTATCTCTTTTAAGGTTCATAAGCTAGTCTTTTAGGTTCATTCACCCCAACTTCCGTAGAGTTCATACACTTCTACCCTTAGGATCATAATCCTTTAGGATCACTTTTTCTTAGAGTTCCTGCACCTAAACCTTGGTTACTCCTTAGGTTGAACTTATATTTGGCCTCCTTCCCATCGATGTTTTCCTTTAGGGCCCTAAACCCTAGCACCAATCCTTATATATCCTTTAGGTCTTACCCTCAGCTCCTACGCAACTCCGAAAACATCTCGGGAAAGAAGTCTCAGGTATGATTTCTTCTTATGGCTGGCGAGCTTCCTTACGTAGTCTAATGGACTTTAAACGATCCTCCTTGGAAGTCGACATACTCTAAAGTGTTCCCGACGACAGATCCTTGGCTCAGACCCCTTGAGCGCCTCGCGTCGCCATAGTCTTCGGGTTGTAATCTTCGATTGACCTGAGGGCTATACTTTGACTTTTGCCTTGTCCAAGCCTCGGTCAAAGTGGGGGCTCTGTAGACATCTCGTTTCTGCACCTCCCGCCAAACACCTAGTGATGATTGGGCCGCATGTTTAGTATATGTCGCAATTTTATGGCATTTCGTAAATCGAGTAATAAAAGGTAACTTGTGCACTTGTGTCTACCTCTTGGTTGTCATCTAGGTGTCGTTACGGTCGTTTTGGCAGTAATTAGAGTACATTTGGAGTTCGGGTCAAAAACCGTCTTCATTTCCTAAAACCGTCAAATCCCGAGTCAAAAAACAATGTGCTTGTCTACCTAAGGTTAGGATGTCATAAAATGTTATGAGTATATCTCATTTTTAGTCCCATACCACTTATTTAGGCTAAACATAAAGTTTACATTACAAAATGTGCATTTCATTTAGCTAAAATGACAACCCGACATTTAGGCCCGTTTTAGGAGATGATAACGACTTTTTTAGGTCTGGCCTATTTTACAGAAAGTTCGAGATCTTTTTCTTAGCTTTCCAAGGCCACCAAAATCACCTTAATCCGAGTCTTGTAGAAAACGTTATGCCTAAAATACGACATGCTGCCAAACGCGTTTTCTTGCGCAGAAGAATACTACCCGAGAAAGGACGCAGTAAGTGCTGTGCCTCTTCTAAGGAGCGCAATACCTGCTGCGCCTTTTCTCAAGGCTTTGTTTTTGTCCATGTTTCCATGTTTCAACCTAAGTCGGTTGTTTCCAGATCTTTCTGTCCTATTCCTTTTCAAATTCTACCCTTACCATAATTCTTTCGTGTGATTAGTATAAATAGAGGCCTTCGCCTCACTTATTTTTCACGCGAGTGTCCGCCCTTCCCTTCTCCCTTTGCATTCTAAGACCGCGCTATTGCCTTTTGACGCCTACGTTCTTGATCAATCGACCACGTAAGCCCAGATTCTTCTGGGTACCAGTCACGTTTGCATGGCCGACCAATTTAACCACTACACAATCGATTAATCAATCTTTTAAGTTCGTTTTTCAAGGGCACTTTCATATTTGCATAGATCGAGTCGAGTTACCACTAAAAAACCGTTTTAGTTAAATCTCGCGACGCTAACATGTAAGTCTGAGGGTGTAAATCTCATTTTATTATTGTACTTTTATTTTGTATCAATTAATGTAGATTTATATCAAGAGCACGTTCAAAAACCGATTTAAAATCCATCTTTTAAAACCGTATTTTATAAAACATCGGAGGTCAGACGTGGAGAAGAAACGCAGCAGCAGCTGCGCCTCTTCGAGGAAACGCAGCATCTGCTGCCCCTCTTCCAGAGGCGGCTTGCTGCTCCTGCTCTTCTTCTTCTTCCCCGACTTCCTGCAATTTTCCCTTTTCTCTTTTCCTTTCGTTCATTTTGTAATTTTCAGTGCATAAATTGTATTTTACCAAATCCCTTTTAATTATAATGCTTAATTCGTCCTTAACCCCGAGTAATTCAATACTTGGGGGTTTTCGCCGTTTTAATTCAAATCAATTCTTCTGGGTTTCGACTTGTTCATGTCGAGGTTCTGGGAATCTAATTTAATACATGAGTTTTCTTATTTGTCCACTTTCGTTAATCTAACCTCAAGTTTCGTTCATTTTGTAATTCCGACACGAGTTCATCATTAATTATGTAAACCGTTGTAAATTATCGTTTTTAATTCGTTTACGACTTGCCCAGATGCATGTAATCAATTAAAGCACTTCAATTCGAGTCTAAAATTGATAATCCATCCTAAACCTACCAATAAAAACAATGTTGGGATTCTGACTTCATAGCCAGAGCCCAGCTCTAGAACAGACGCAGGGAGTGCTGCGCCTCTTCCAGAGGACGCAACAGATGTTGCGCCTGTTCTGGGTTGGCTTCTATCCTTGAACTCTTTCTCGCTTTGACGTAGCTTCTAATTACGGTTTAAATCGACTATTATTCGTACTATCACCTCTAATATGACGTATTTCCGTATTTCAATTCTAATTTTACTTTCTTTTATTTTATTCTTCGAAATCCCGTCTTTGAGCGTGCTTCTGACGTAGATTAAATAAACCTTGTAATTATTGTAATTTTAATTATTGTAATTCATTTATTATTATGTACGATTTATTTACTTGGCATTCCCATGTAATTAATCTAATTCCCAACTTCGACCCAAATTGTTTGCTAAATTTTTTGTTAACCAACATAGTCTAATTTCACATGCTAGGATTAATCCATGTTTGTTGCATTGCATGCATTACATCGACGACATATCAAATATGAAGAACTTCCCTAATCATTAGAAGAGGCCGCTATCGAGGCGGGCGAGATTAGGTGTTCGACTTTAAGATTTTCCTAATATGTACCCTCACCCCTTACTCTAGTTATCTCTGCACATCCGTGTCCATTAGCATCTTGAGAGTCATTCTAGACATGGAATGCTAAGTGTTCGACTTAAAGAGCTTCCTAGTGTTCATGTCATTACTTCGTGTCTTGACATGACACGAGGTATTCGAACGGTTTCCGATTTTTCCACAATAAATTGGTGGCGACTCCACAAATGCATGCTTATTCAACCTTTCACCGGTTTCAATGCCTCACTAATCGGTAACGGCACGTGACGTGCTTTGGCAAACCAAGGTTCCGTGGGAGAAGTGTCGCCGCCTCGAAACCATGGCGCGGGTGCGCACGGCGCAGGTGGCCCATGTCCACAATGTGGCAAACAACAGTGAGGCACCCAACTACCTACCTTACCTGACTGGCCGACCCGTCCCTAGTGCGAGTGTCATGTTAATCAATGACGTTCAACATATGTCCCTACGTATATTTCTTAGGATGATGACTTGCCTTTTGTCCGCAAGGGAGGATGTGAGTAAGCTGAATTCTCATGAGGTCATATTGTTGATGTCTTACCTTAACCTTCATCGGGGGAAGCTTTTTACTATAGTGCTCCTGGGGTTGTATGCTCTAGTTTTGACCATATGGCACGGTCTTCGAACCGTCACATTTCGTGTGGGGCTATAGTGACCCGTTTGGCTCAGAGGCTGACTGACTTTGAGGCACCACCTCCGACGGATACTGAGTTTTTTGAGGCCGTCCCTACGATGGATGAGAAGTACTGGTGTCACATCAGGTGGCTTAAGAGGTTATAGAACGAGTCGTATGCATGGAGAGTGAGAGGATCCATGTCGATGGTGCTCCCCGATCCCGAGCGCCTACCCGTGATTGATCATTTGGCTGAGTATGACCCGGGGAGCGGTGAGCTTAGACCTGAGCCTCAGTTCTACTTGATCGACCCCACCATCCTCCTAGACCTACCCGAGCCTACCATAGTGACGGAGAAACAACCGGTTTCTCCCCCGCCACGTGAGCGTCGTAGAGGAAGAGCATCTAGGGTGGACGAGGTCGAGACTGAGCCTTCTTTTTCTGCACCGAGCTATTACCCACCACAGTACTTGCCCTACCCCACCGTCCACGACCCTAGAATACAAGTTAGTGACCTGACTGAGTGGATTTCCACTACCATGGTGCTCCGGAACATGCATGAGATGGCCTACAACCAGGGTATAGGGACTGAGTTGAAACAACCCATTTGGTGGAGGGGACCCGGAGTGGACACGAGAGTCTTCCATAGTTACGGAGTTGACCCTAGCTTTTGGAGGCCATCAGAGGAGACAGAGTTTGGTTGCCTCGCAGGACCATGGAGAGCGAACTATGGCAGTTAGCTAGGCGGTGGAGGCTGTTCAACTGGAGATTGTCAGGGAGCAGGTACATCTGGAGCAGGTACATCAGGCACATGAGGTGGGGAGGAGATGGGGGAGTGTGCGGATATGTGATTTCTGTTATATTTTTGGATTTGTTTCTCGGTTTGATGTTATTTGTTGCTCTTTTATCGTACTCTTTCATTTTGGATGATTGTAACTGGCCATACGGCCGCTACTTGTTTTCACGTATTACGTTTGGGACTTTTAGATAGAAACCTCGAATTGGTGATGGAGTATATTAATGTTTGCATGTATGATCCTTGGTGAATGTGTGTTTTGATGTCAAAAACTTGCTTTCTCACCTGGAAAACTCGACCGGGCCGAGTAACGCTTACTCGACCGAGTACACCATTATATTCGGCCGAGCACCTGGATAGTACACTCTTCGTTCTTTGGAATTGTTATAGATCTAAATAACTGTTTTGGCACGTGTATGCTTCAATACTTTAGTAATGTTTTCGGATTTTATGAGATGCGCCTTGTATATATGATCACGATATATGATTGAATCTAGGATGCGACGGTAATGGTACTATGAGATGTGGTTTATGGGCGTTAACGGTAGTCAGAGTTGATCAAGGGCAATGGCGTCTTTATACTTCTCGCATTTCTCTAATTAGGTTGCGTGTCTTGTCTCTTTGAATTACATGCCTAAGGTGGTTGTTTATATACGTATGGAAGTGTCGTACTTGCCTTGTAATAGAGTAAATGTTCCGTAATTGTTGTCATCTTGCATATGTTTGACCTTGGTAGATCGGTAGAATGAACTTCGGGGACGAAGTTCCTTTTTAGAGGGGTAGATAACGTCACAATAAAGGATAAAAGTTCTAACAAGTTGACCAAAGTTTCTCCTATGCTTCAACTTTATTTTGACTTACATGTTACGAGTTGTCACAAACTTACAAACTTAATGTATGTAACGAGTACAATTGAATGTCGTGAAAAACCTCATAAAAAAAGAAAAAAAAACACCTTTTTAGGGTCTTATCTGTCCTAAATGTTGGGTTGCATTCGTTGTAGTGTAGTGATAATCTTTCTTAGGTGTTGTCGCTGTGTTGGGAGGTATGAGATGAACTTCGAGGACAAAGTTCCCTTTTAAGGGGTGAAGACTGTACAACCCGCCCTGTTTAAGGACCTCTGGACCGATCGTTTGACCAGAGTAGACCGTAAGAGGGGATAGGTGGGAGGATAAAGGACCTATGTATCTATTTACTCGACCTAGTAGGGACTACTCGGCCGAGTAATGGTAACAGTAGACCGAGTAAGGCATGCTCGACCGAGTATGAGAGTACTCGACCGAGTATAGCCGCTGTCGACGCGTTATTATAAAATGCAAGTTGGTAAGTCTTATTTCATTTCCAACGGTTACATATCTCTCTAACCCTAACATATCTCTCTCTCACCTATCACCCACTTTTCTATAAACTCTCATCTAGCTTAGACACTAACCAAGGAAGGGGGATTGGCTTATATGTGGAGTATTCAAGTAAGGATGTCATCGTTGTTGACTTCGGTCACGTCTTAAGGTAAGTCGCCGTTTCGTTGTTGTCTTTCAGTAGGTCTTTCGGGTAGTCTTGTAATAGGATGTGGTTACCGTTGGTAGGATTCGTCTCGGAATCTTACCTTGCTAGTTGTTGGATGCATTTTCATGGATTAGCGATAAGGTATGGTTTCCCTACTCGGTTTACTATTAATTGATTTAAGATTGTATTGTGATTGTTGTACGATTTGATATTGTGATTATCTACCGTTCTTGGATTCAGAGTTGGGTGTTGGAGTTGTGATAGTTGATGTTGATGTTCGCGAGGTGCGTCATCGGCTGAGTGGAGTCACTTGCGAAAGTGGCTTCACGCCCTAGTTTTGCCCTCTGTTGAACCCGCCACAGGAGGGGATGTGCACATTAATGGACAGGGTTATCGCTCATTGATGAGCGGGGGATTAGGTGGGTACGGCTGCGGTCCCCCACTGGCAGGGCTACACATTTTATTGTGTAGTCGATTACTTGTTATGATTGGGAGTTGGAGGTGGAGGATGATCACCTGTTTATCTTATCGTACTTGTTTTATCTTGTTATACTGTAACTAACCCCGTGTTGTGTTTTTAAAATTGTGGTGATCCATTCGGGGATGGTGAGCAGTTGATTTAGCAGGTGCAGTTGGTCTTGATGCTTTATGGCTTGGAGGGGAATCGAGCACCGGGGTAGATGTCATCGACACTCATGTTTAGTAGTCTTATAGTTATCCATGTCGTATCTTACCACGCTGTCCTATAATGTAAAGACTTAAGTTATTTAATAAATGTTCTTTTATTGTTGATTTGATCCACTACCTCGAGCAACCGAGATAGTAACACCAGCATACAGTGGGGTGGTCCTTGGTAAGGCACCTTGGTGTACGGGGGTGTTATAGTATGTTCTTGACAATATAAAGTAAAATCACTGTTTATGAACATATACTCGAACAGTAAACATATGCAATAACACAACCTTTAATTACATATCAATGTTATTACTAGTTCAAATAACCGAACATGCTTGACTAGTTATCCTACTAATCAAGCTTCCCAACAGAGTTACCAATTTCTCGCAATTATCAAACATGCACAAGGGATGTAAACAACAAAAGCCATCTTATCGTTACTCATGCTCATTACTATCATTAAGCTGTACATACATAGTATAAGTTGCCAGTTCTCACTATTAAACACAAATTTGTATCCACGTTAGTACTACTTGGCAAATAACTTAAAATATGCATATGAATCAATTATATATGTATAAACTGTAATTCCACATCATGCTCAAACTCGATACCCACACATATTCGAATCATTCCTACACAATTGTTTACAAGAACCGTACATACTAGAATAATCATCATTTTCATCGTGATTATTAATAACCTATGTCAACTCATGTGGATCATAAACATTAAAAAAATGTACACACTTCAACAATATATTACCATCAATTAACTATCATTCAGCTGCTCACGTCATCACATAAGCCATCTATTTGCACCGCCAACCATATATTGTCATATCACTAGACATGTTAGACTAATCTCATGCAAATAAATCACTTAATACTTCCGTTTCAAAATATTAGCTTCGCATTTGTATATCTACTCCAATTTACATGATAATAACATCATTAACTCATCGTACATCATTCCTGGACCAAAATATACGAATTACCTCATTCTACAACGATTCATTCAACACATATTATGTTCTATACCATATTCATGCCGATAATATAATCAACCACCATGTAACATATCTGACTCAATCAGGCTCGTTACCTCACATAACCGCAATTTACTTGCACGTAATCACACTTCTTACTATTTATAATATGTGCAACAAACCAATCCACTTAATCAACCTAGCTATCATTCATGTTTATGCTATTTGCAGACATTGTCATGTAATAAGTGGCATATAAGACACGACACTCACAGTCTTTCAATGTCGTCACTTATTCCGCATACGCTTATAGGTTAAGCTACTTCTCATGTCACCTAAACATGTTGTCAAAACATAGAAACTAAGACTTTGAAATTCATAGGGCAACCTTTATTAGAAACTTGTCATCAAACACACATTTACAGGTGCTATAAAGCATGTTGTAACTTCTAGAGTCACCAATAAATAACAATTTAACCAATACCGGAGTTTTTATACTTTTTATAAAATATAGAGAGTCACTGAAGTGAGAGAGTCTGAATTAGGTTCAAAGCACAAATAATCAATTTATAAAGATTTTCCCAAACCGATGGGTCTAAATAGAATGTTATCAGCAATTTGTCGTGTTTCAAGGTCAACTTGCAAAAATCATAATAAATTAATGACACATCCATATCAAGTGAGATTTATCAGTTCCTAAACGTCTACGAGTATACTAATTATAAGAGTTAGAGTCACTCAAAAAGCATGTATACATATCAAATGGTAAATTTTCCAAATTGGTTGGTCGAAATTAGCACTGTGCAGTAACATTCTGACCAGTGCTCACTAAAATATTTGTTTCTCTTAAACCGTAACTCGTATCAGTATGAAATCAACGGAAAACGAAAGCTAACACACGAGGCTATAACGTATAGAAATTTGGTACACATATATCAAAAATGTATAAAATGGCAGCCCAAACTAATCAGAGGCAGAATCAGAGAAATAAGTCATCTTTTAGTCTTTATTCTTTGCAATCCTTTATGCTACTGTACTTGTCCAAGCGTTTATCTTACCCAAATTAACCAACTTGACATCAGGTTTCAAGTATTATGGGGGCTCATTATTACACCACATACTCCTCATATTACTCAGGTTATGAGTCCACTTTACTACGCAACATACTTGTCACCACATATTACAAGTGACCATAAGGTTCGGTCGCATAAAAAAACTCGATCGAGTAGGACCTACTCGGTCGACTACGGACTCTAATTGGTCGAGTGGACACATTCCAGAAGCTACTGCGAAAGCACAACCACCCGCACACGGTCGAGTGCCAATGATACTCTGTCGAGTACCCTGCGCAATTCTCAGCAGCGTCTAGTTTTCGTAAAATGGTCATATCTCCATCGTTTCCTGGCCATTTTGGGCGTGTGACCTATCGTTAGAATCATAAAAGAACAAGCTATTACCTCTAATTAGAATCACATCAATATCTTTCCGAGAACTCGACTTATGACCATTTAAAGACAGCCCTTCAATAATCAGACTCCATACAAAACAAATTTTCTTAACAAAACAACTTAAACATCAATAATGCAAAAACTAGCACCTCAATAATTCTAAAACCATTATACTAAGTGAGAGTTTATCATAACAACATGTAAATTAGACACAACATTCAATATGCATGACAAAAAGACGTCTTTCGTCACATATTCAATTGCTCCATACCCGCATCACCACTTTTACCAATTCGTGCTCATACTTCCCTACCACTAATACATATCACATCTCGCCCATTTGAAACACATTTGAAACACCTCATGATTGATACCATTTGCTATATTAATCACATTTTCATGCCAATCACATTGCTCATAAAAATCATCACATTACTCACATATCCACATAATCCACATCATACTTCACCTTTTATAAACATACATACATTCACTCTACACACATATACATAGAACACACATACACATACTGATCCCCTTGACAAACCATGGAGTGACCGATTCAAAGTTGTGAGGGCAACATTGCGGTTTTAGGACGTCTCCCAAATCTTTGTGGTAGCTCCAAACAATCCTACCCGGGTTCATTTTATTAGATGCCCTATGTTCATTTTGTTCATTTGTTTTAAGTTCCAAAATCGTCGCTCTGATACTACTTTGTAACATCCCCATTTACCAAAGTGCCTTACCAAGGTCTACCTTACCAAATGGGAAGGCTACCATCTCGGTTGCCCGAGGTAAAGTATACCAAATAGACCATCCATGAACGTTTATTAAAAGATAATAACTGTTTAACACAGTACAACTCAAAGTTTAGCCAAAACTGTTTACAACCAAAAAGGAACTAATGTATAAATGTCAGCGGAAGCTAGCTAAGCGATCGATGATGACTCGATCCCATCCAAAACCCGCAAGCTATCCTCAGCCATACCTGCTAAATCAACTGCTCACCACCCCCGACTTGATCACCACAGTTTTGAAAACAATAAATAGGGTCAGTCAACTGTATAACCGAGATAAGAATTCACAAACACAATCAATCCAATTGTAGTATCATTCTCCAAACTTCATTAGTAACCATTAACCGAATACACACCGAAGTGTGTAGCCCTGCCAGGTTACCCATCGCAACAGATAACCCTCACCGCCAGTGGGGGACCGCAGCCTTTCCCACCTAAGCCCCACTCATCACAACGAGTGCACCCAAATCATTAATGTGCACATTCCCCTTGTGATAGGAGCCACAAGAGGCGAACATGGGATTGGACCGTCTCCCGAACATGGTCCCATCACAACAATACCAATCTCAATATCAACACAATATCATCTCAAACAATATCAATCTAACGAAACATATTGATCAATCAATCTCAACTATCTCAAATCAATTACGCAATCAACTGAGTAGGGAAACCCTACCTTTTAGCAATACTCCGATCACAACCAATCAATTATGATCCTTCACATATCCATCACCTACAAAACATAATTATGTATAATTACGACATACTCAATCAATTAACCATGCACATAACCTAGACTCATCATAAATTAATAGGAATCTCAACTTAAAGAACAAACTCGACTTTTCTTGATTTTCTTGTACATGACAGACTCGGTATAAAATGCATAACTAATTCCATAAAAATCCAATCGATGCAAGGCCAATTGTATTAGAACCCTATGAGTCTTAGCTACAACTCTTATCTAACCAAATTTTCTCAAATTCCAAACTTATCAAGGGTTTTCAGACAGATTTCCAAAAACTAAGAGAATTTTTCGCATAAAAAGTATTAATACATAAAACGAGTTTAAAACATCATTTTTCGGTAATTCCATATCTTATTGTTATCTAGACTCAATTAGTGTTTCAAACCATTTTCCACAACCAAATCAGATTCACGGACTTTTCAGCGATAGGTTCATAATTAAATCACCTAGAACAAACCATAGGGAATTGGCTACGAAATTTGATATGCATAGACTAGACTTTAAATAAACGGGATTCTCTTTTCAAATTTTTCGAAGAAGAAGACTTTAAAATAGGATAAACAATTGAGTTAAATCGACTTATAATTAGAGGAATCGAATTAGGTTGAAATAGGTGAGAAATCTCCAATCAAAAGAAGTGCTCGAAAAATCTTCTTCCTCTCCCTCTCTCTAGGTTTAGAAATGGTTTTAAAGATGCTAAAATGAAATTAAAAATGACTTAAGCATTATTAACGAAATCCTTGGTCAAAACATAACAGAAACCGTCAACCTCGTTGAACCGGTTTACTCGCTCAAGTGCACTCGGCCGAGTAACACACACTCGACCAAGTACCAACCAAGTACTCGACCGAGTACTCCCACAAAAACTAGCTATATACGGATTTCCCCATGTACAAGATAAAATAAATGCATAGGATTTTGTAGCATAGGTTGAGATATTGTAGCACTGATGAGACTCAAACACAAATTCCACCATTACAAACAGTTAATGTTAAACACATATAAATTGTCCAAATCAAATGTTCTACGAGAGTACGATTAGATTTGCAGGTTCGAAAATGGGTATTCATGACATTAAAATACCATTACATCCACGGTGCGAGCGCGCGATGAGACGAAGGTATTTTTCGCTTTTGTGGTGACCTAGTTGAATGGACCAAGCGAGTTGCCAAAAAACAACGTCAAGAGGTGGAAAATACGTCGTAAGGCTTAATTGGTCGAATGGAGCTTCTAAGTATACGACATATTTTCCAAGGGAAAATTAAGGTAACTTAAATGGCGTAATATTTGTTGGAGTTAGTGTCCTTCACAATAGTGCGTTTACATAATAAATCTCATTATAGGAATATCATCAGGATATTTATTATTTGATCCTCATAATTTGATTAACGTAAATCGATAACGGTTGGCTGACTAGAGTTTGACGTTATTGTTGTGAGACGGCGGTGATCAACTGACCTCTTTCGGTCACACCTAAAGGAACGGACCCCAATTGACAACTAATTAATTGTATGAGATACAATTTATTTAGTCCCTTGATTTATTGACTAAAAGGTTAGTCGATCTTTTTAGAGAGATTTCGAGTTGCGAACTCGAGGCGCGACAGTTATTATTTAATTATGCGATAATTGAATAATAAATTTTATGAGACAGGTTTTAGTTAATTAATTGTTAATTCACTAAAATTGTACTAATCTATTAATGAGATTAATATTAGTACGTAAATAATATGTGTAGCGGTACACGTATATTTACGGAGTGTTTTGGACAAAATTAATCGGGAAGCATTTAAACATAAAACGACGTTTAAATAAAATTTACACGTATTTGTGCGACAAATATAAGAACCAATATGGACCCATAAATGGGCATTAGACCAAGTAAAATAGAGTGTAGTGGATGATTATAAACATAATCATTTCACTTTGCTTTATATTCTTCCTTAAGTTATCTTTTGTTCTATTTCATGTGATAAAGGATTGGACATAAAAAAGAGAAAATCCACTCCCTCACACTACCTACTCCACCCGTCCACTCCCTCCATATAGACCAATATTTTGTTCTTTTATTCACTACTCACTTGTACACTTTTGCATGTGAAATAAAACTGTTGGTTTATCTCTCTAAAAATAATAAAACCATTTTACTAATATTTGTTAGTAAAATATATATTTACTATGAGTGTTAATAATATTACAAATATTATCAAGGTTAAATTTAACAAGTATCTAGTTAATACTTGTTAGATTATTGGGTTTTGTTCTTGGATGCATATTGAAGGAGATCTTCTAATTTGAAGATTTGTTCTAGGAGGACCATCCATCTTTTATTAGCACAAGAACAATCTACATAGGTGATCTAGATTGTGCCCATATTACCATCAAAATCAATGTAAGGAAATTGTATTTCCTTAATCTCTATTTATTATGCTTTTATATTTGCATGCATGTTACATAGATCACATAAAAATGAATTATGAGATAATTTAATTTTTAATTAGAGAGTCTAATATGGATCTATGATCTTTCAATATTGACTTACGAGGAGCTTACACCTTTTTTTTATTATATTTGAGATAAAAATATTACAAAGAATAATGAGAAATACAATAAATTTACAAAGACGCAAAATGTTTAATCTTAAGACTCGCACTAGCACCTTTGTGTAGAGCCCATTTTACCTTTGTGTACATGCACAAAAGTTAGAAATTAAGAAGAAATTATTATTTACATATAAAGATAAAGGAAAATAGGGGTAAAAGGATAAATTATTATTTAAAGAGATTATTATCCTATGTTGATCACAATACTCTACATTAAGCAATTCTTCATCATGTGGTAATAAAAAGCATGAAACTCCTTATTCTAAACATCTACCAATTCTCATCTCCTTGACTTTCTATTGTTTGGCCCAGTATAAAATCAAACATCCCACACTTAGCACACATTTGAATGATATCCCGTTTGCTCCTTAAAGATATAATCCCTAATATTTATTAATTAAAAGGGCTAAGAATACGATCATTTATCGAAGTGGGCTCAAACGAACAATGGGCGTTATGATGGTTATGTGCCATTATGAGTGGTTTCTCGGAAAATAAGCGTAAAGAGCCGATAAATTATAACATTGTCAATTTCCATTTAATCATATAGTTTTTGCCTCATCATTGGGTACCCGTAAGGCTAGTAGAGAACATTGAGGTGTCTACAAAATGAAATTTTGATGTTAGTGTAATATGTGTCCACTAAGAACATATATGAGACTATTTTGAATTTGTAAATTTTTAATCTGTACAATTTTTTATATCAATGGCAAATATGTTTACATAAATCCTTATTATGTTACCAGTTAAATTTATTGTGAGATAAATGATAATATGGTAACAAATAATATAAATGATACTACATAATTAAATCTAAGATTCAATCTATGTTATATGTGCTTCACTTGTTTACTTTGTTGTCTAATATGTTACCATTCCTCCATTATTGAATTCATAAAGAGATTTATGAGATATATTCATGTGTCCATTTTTTATGATGATATGACCTTTTCTTTGAATTCATTTGTTGGCTTGGAATCATAAAGTAATGTGGTTACAAATTGTCGAAATGTTAATACATAAATGAAAGTTTGATGTTGGTGTAATATGTGTCCACTAAGAACATATATGAGACTATTTTGAATTTGTGAATTTGTAATTGTACAACTTTTTATATCAATGGCAAATATGTTTTCAGAGATCCTTATTACGCTACGAGTTAAATTAATTGTAAGATAAATAATAATATGGTGACAAATAATGCAAAAGGTACTACATATATCTAAGATTCAATCTACGTAATATGTTCTTCACTTGTTTACTTTGTTGTCTAATATGTTTTTTTTTTTGGTGAAATGTGAGTGTATATATATATTTTTCAAAAAAAACTTATCCAATTACAAAAGGACCAAAGAGCTTTCTACAAATAGAAACAATAAAAGACATCATTTCTATTAATAGAAACCAACACAAGTCCTTGCATCCAATTCAGTTAGAGCATGATTACGTTGAAACCAAACTGTGTACCTGTACCTAGAAAACACCAAAGCTAGAGCTTTCCATTTCAATCTACTACCAGAGACATTCAGCAGCTCACTATCAGTGGGGAAAGGACATTCAATCCAATCTTCAACATATTTCTGAACTTGACAACTGAATTTACATTCAGTGAACAGATGCTCAATAGTTTCAGACTGTTCAGCACATAGGACACACAAATCATCCTGACAGCATCCATAAGTAAAGAGTTTAGCTTTAGTATTCAGGCCACACTGCATTATCAGCCAGGAATTGAAAGAATGTTTGGGCACATTCCATTCATTCCATACTATTTTTGCCCAATCCTGAGTAGGAGTTGTTCCCATTAGCCATTCATATCCATTGCCCATTGTATAACCTTTTTGATGAGGAGCCCAGCAATTCTCAATGAACCCATTCTTAAGCTACTCCTTCACCTTGCATATAGTCTTCCAAGTCCATGTAGAGTCATTTGCAGGTGTATAATCATTCCAGTTTGCTCCTTTGAGATAAACACTATCTATCCACTTAATCCAGAGCCTGTCAGCCTTCACATATATCCAATTCACCAGTTTTCCAACTGAAGCAATGTTCCAAGTACTGGCTTTTTTAATCCCAAGTCCTCCTGCAGATTTTGACATGGTTACTCTATCCCAACCCACTAAAGGAACTCTATGGTATTCAGTGGAACTATCCCACAGGAAGTTCCTGCATATAGCCTCAACTCTCTTAATAGCAGCTTTAGGAATGACAAACATTGCAGCCCAGTAGTTATACAAAGTGTTTAGAACTGAATTTATAAGGACAACCCTACCAGCATAGGATAGCTTTTTAGCACCAATACTTCTGATTCTTATCACCATTTTCTCCACAAGACTGCTGCATTCTTTTTTTGATACTTTTCCTGGCTGAATTGGAACCCCTAAGTACCTAAAAGGCATTTTTCCTTCCTGAAATCCAGTGACTGACAGAATATCACTCTGAAAATCCACATTCATACCATTAAAAAAGATTTCTGACTTTGCATTGTTCATCTGCAGGCCTGATGCATTAGAAAAAGAAGTAAAAGCTCTAACAAGCAGGAGGATAGAAGGGGCATCTCCTTTGCAAAACATCAGAAGATCATCAGCAAATATGAGGTGAGTTAGCTTAATTCCTTTGCACTGTGGATGATAATGAAATGGCCATCTGGCTGTGGCATATGCAATGAGCCTTGTCAAATAATCCATACAAATAGTAAAAATAAGAGGAGAAACTGGGTCACCCTGCCTGAGTCCCCTCTTACCCTTGAAATACCCAAAGTTACTTCCATTCAAGACCAAGGTATAGGAAGTTGTTGTTATGCATGCCATCAGGAGGTCAATAAATTTGGTAGGAAACTTCAGTCCAACCAGCAATTGTGCCACAAAATCCCATTCTACAGTATCATAGGCTTTTTGCAAGTCAACTTTGAATAAACATCTGGGAGAGACCTTTTTCCTAGAGTATTGATGTACTATATCCTGGCATATCAGAACATTCTCAATAATGGACCTACCTTGTACAAATGCCTCTTGACTTTCATGGATAAGATCAGGCAACACCAGTGCAAGCCTATTGCATAGAAGTTTAGAGATAACCTTGTAAAGGACATTACAGCATGCAATGGGTCTGAACTGCTTAACTGATGTAGGTCTCTCACACTTAGGAATCAAGCTTATGTTTGTTGTATTCAGTTGAGTTAACAGTTGACCTGTATTGAAAAAATCTTGAACAGCCTCAACTACATTGTTGTCTAATATGTTACCAATCCTCCATTATTGATGTTTTGGTAAAAAAATTACCTAGTAGTTACTTTGTCTTTTGGTGGGTTAAAGCGGTCTATTGTTACTCGATTTTTGATGTGACTCATATTTGCGCACATTTAGTCCCCTAATTGAGCCTATTTTGCATACTATTACAACATTCCATATCCATTTTGTCCGTCAAATGCTTTATATTTTCCTTTTCTAGTACATTTCATATGTTTTGTAGGAAAGGAGACAATTAGGCGGAAATTCCCGTCTCTTGAGCTTATTTGGAAGGACATTGACGATCTTGGTAGGACGAGTGTAGAAGAAGAGGCAAGAACTAAAGACCAACGTTGCAAGAATAAGAAGTATGCGAGAGGAAGTACTCTGAACAACAATCCGGGCGTCCAAAGCAGGAAGCCGCTCGTCCAAGTGCCCAAGAATCCGAGCGTCCCTACCTTCGGGACGAGCGTCCCTCCAGCCAACAATCCGCTCGTCCCATCCTTGAATGCGAGCGTCCCTCGGCGTCTTCAGCAAAGATGCGCATCTCCCCGGAATACTTGCATTTCCCTACTTAGAACTTAGAATTGTTAATTACTAATTTAGCCTTAGTTAACCTAATGAGGCACTACTATAAATACCCCATTTTGATGATAATCAAAGGGGGCTTCTACATTAGAAAATCCTCTTAGAATAGATTAGGAGTGGATTAGATTAGATTAATCTTTAATCTTTCCACAAATTTCAAATTAATCTCTCCTTAATTATTGTTCAAGTTTGTTACTTTTGGGTAATTGAAGATTATTGGGTTATTATTGGAGGATTGACAACCCTTCATCAATCAATCAAGTTCTCTTCTTTTATTCTTTGCTATATTATTTGGAGCATCTTAAGTTGGTATAATCCTTTTACTCTTTACTCTTTATTGTCTATTTCCTTAAGCTCTTATCATGTTTATGCTTGTTGTAATGATTGATACCATTGATGAAATGTTTTCCATGATAATGAGTGAGTAGTCTTTTAGCTAGGACTAGTGGGTAATTAAGGTAATTAAACATGGGGATTAATCGTGCTTAATCTAATATGTTTTCATGATTAAATTTGCTTGCTTGTTGTGATGTCAACCTATGAACATGTTATGTTTGATGAAATGCTAAGCCTATGAATCCTTGCATTTATAACCATCTCTTATCTATTCAACTTGACTTGTAAGATATAAACCAACTCGAGTCTTGTTAGACCATGCATAGAAGTGATTAGGAGGAAATTAAGTCGACTTGTAGGTGTTGTACAATCTAATCGATTCGGCTCCAGGACCCAACTCTTCCTAAGAACCATAAGACATAAACCAACTCGGTTCCTTTACAACATTAATTGCTTGCAACTTTGTGAACATGTTTATATGATCAACTCTCATGAATCCCCTATGAACCCATGATATCCTAGCACTTTTAATTTAATCATTTGTTTACATCGTTCCTTTTATTGCTTGTTTTACTTTTTTGCTTGCATTAGTCTAGAATACAACTACAAACCCAAACAAATTGTGACACTAGCATAAATTGAAATAGATAGACTTAGAACTCAAAGCACACCGTCCCATGGATCGACCTCGAGTTACTGCTAACTAGTTTTTTGTTGAGAATTATAAATGTGTTTGATTGGGAGACCCGACGACATCCAACCCATCAAAATGGCGCCGTTGCCAGGGATGCTGCTATGTGATTAAGTTCTTACTTGTTTGTCTATTTTAATATTTCTCTAACCTTGGGGAACTTGTTCCTAAAGGATTGTTCTTACCATTTTTGTGTAGTTTCCATACTTGTAGTTGTTTCCTTGTCTTAGCTATGATGGCTCAAGACTTGACATATGGAGTATGTGGTGGATCTTTTGAGTATGACTATGGGTATGGGGAGTTTAAGAAGCAAGTCAACACAAACCTACCTTACTATTTGTACAATGAAAATCCTAACTACTACCCCAATTTTTCCCACCAAAATCATCACATCCATTATCCACAACAACCTCCTACCCAAAACTCACTTTACAGTCAATTCCAAATGCCACAATATGAGCACTTTCACATACCCACAACAAGATGATGAACCCATTCAAAATGTGATTCTGCAAATGATGGGAGATCAATAAAATTTCTTCAAACAAATGCTAGAGGAGAGCCAAAAGAGGGACAATGTTCTTCAAGGCATTGTTACCTAAAGTGAGGAGTTGGACATTCAAATTGCCAAATTAAAGACCACCCAAGAAACCACTCCCCACCAATCCTTAAACATTGATCATGAATGTGAATTTGAAGTAGTAACCTTTGAAATAGAAGATGACAAGTGGGAAGAGCCAATCTCCTTGAGCTCTTGTGAGTATGAAAGTGCGGTGTTTGATGAAGAAGACATAAGGTTGAGTAAGCTAAGTACTCTTAGCCTTTGTGAGTATGAGGGTGTGTCTTTTGATGTGAACTTCGAGATGTTGGAGAAAGAGTTGAATGAAACGCCCATCTATGATTCTTATGAAGATAGCTATGATGATAAAATCGTGCTTTGCAAGAACTCATGGGGTAAGGAAACGGAAGTGTATGAGGTTGTTCTCCTTGAGGAGCCTATCCTTGAGATATTTGAGATATCTCATCATGAAGAAGAATGTTCCTTCCCTATTGCCAATTAAGACTACTTAGCACCCACCATGGAGCTAATGATTGTTGGAGATGATATGGCTTCTTCAAAAAGTCAAAGCATCATACAAAGGATATTTGATGGAAAAGCTCAAAAAGAAACTTGCATATGAAGCTACTTGTGGAAATTTGACACCCACAACATCAACTCCAAAGGTACCCCGTCATCAATGCAATGAGAATTCTCCTTCTACTCTTGAAGGATTGATAAATTCAAATGCTATCATCATCACCAAAGTCGAAGAAGAAGATAGTGAGTGGAAGTCTCCGGACAACCATGAACCACACTTTCTACCTTACGCTAACAAGAATCATGGGCTAATCGGTTTGAAGCATCGCAATTATTGGAGCGTATGCGGAGCGGAAGACTTAATTGTTGATTTAAGTGAGACGGAAGATCAGAATGCACTAGGTGCAACCCGACCAGATCGTGTCACTTGATGCGTTATTGGGCGAAGCGGAAGTCTTTTTTGTTTGTTTTTGTTTTTCTTTGGTGCAAGAAGAAAAGGATATTTGCTTCGATTTCTTGTGAAGAGATCGAACCAATGGGATATTTGCTATCACTAGACCTATAACGATAACAATGGGGAATTACTCGAAAACGCGTCAAGTAATTCAACTTAAACCGCGGAGCGCGTCCTTAGTTCAAGGCAAGACTCGAAAGCATCGACTCTTTGGAAAAGATTGAAACACAAGTTTCTCTCTCTAAAAGGTTTTCTTAATTCTTTGATGATTACAAATGAGGGGGCTAGGTCCTTTATATAGGACAAAAGCCTTGGCCTCCAAGCAAGCATTAAATAGCCTAACCTAGATTCTACCACATTAACTTGATTAAATTTTATGGAGAAAATAATTGACAACGTAAATTACAAAGTTTGACAAATAATAAATCGAAGCCTCGAATTTAGACCAAGGATCACGGCTGCCCTTGACACGTCCCAACCGTGTGCTTCTGCTTCGTCCATCCTCGTTTTGCGTGCTTGCTTCGTCTTGTCAACCCGTAATTTATTAGTTATTATATTTTATTTCGGGATTATTTTAATCTTATTTAATTCGTGATTCCCGTCAGTTTTATTAAAATTTTTACCCCCCTCTATACGCATCAATTATTCAAGTGCCAAGAAAAGGAAGAAAACAAGAATGAATAACAAAATTCCTTGGCCAAGATTCGTCTTGAAGTTAAGCAAACCATATTCATGCTTATTTGGAGCTTGTTCACAAGCTTTTGATCTCCTTCTAAGAGCCTTGAGCTCTATGGACAAGAATTTCTACAATTTGAACTAGTTTGGTGGAGTCCTATCTCAAACCACCATTTGTAAGATATTCCTTGAACCCCTGCCTTGTATAAAATTGTACATTTTAGTAATTTTATCTATAATTCCTTGCATGAGAGTAGTGAGAGAGAGTTCCCTTACATTTTTATTGAGCAAAATTTCAGAAAAAGAGAAGGAGGAATGACAAAAGGGTGCAAGGGTACGATCTTTAAAAGAAAAGGAAGAAAAGTTTGAAAAGCAGCGAGGGGCGCTCGTCCCGAAGGCAGGACGCTCGTCCTCAGCCGTCCTCAGGGTACTGTTAGGGGCTTACTTGAAATCTGATCGGATTTTCAAGGAAGACGCGCGTCCAGAGAAATACGCTCGTCTTATCAGTGGGACGCTCGTCCTGATGGACACCTGAAGAAAAAATTTCACGCTAGGCCAGAATCCGAGCGGATTCTGAAAAAGACGCTCGTCTCAATTCAGCCGCTCGTCCCAAGGCTCTGTATGCTCATCTTTCCTCCTTCTCAGCTAAAGCAAGATCCCTGGAATGAAATCCGAGCGGATTTTTGCTAAGACGCTCGGACCAAATGCAGCAAGACTCCCGTCCCAACCATAAAGACGCTCGGATTCCTCCACTTACCTCGACTAATCCGCCCGAGCCCGACCCTCAGCCGCTCGTCCCACCCCTCTTTTCTATAAAAATACCCCCACCATCCCTCATTTCCTCATCTTATATAAACATAATCCACTCTGTTTCATCTCCAAACACCCCATTCACAACAAAAACCAACCAAACCCTAACTTTCCCAAATAAAAAATGATGAATCTCAAGGGAAAAGCCAAGAAGCTTGTTGAAGCCGCTACCAAGAAACGCAAGGGCTCATCTTCTTCATCCCCTCAACAAATGATGGTACTAAGAAACTTTCATCCCGTGATAAGAGGAGGGGTGGAGCAACTCGAGTACTTTCCGGAGGTACTTTTCACATCCGATGTCCACCGTACTAAGTTCGTCAAGATGCTAGGTAAGCATTACGAACCGACTCAGTTTATTGACACTAGGGTGTTAGAAATCCTAGGTATAAGGTACCAAACCGAAATGTTCTTTGACGGGTTGGGGATTGGGAAATTATTCCATGCCCATGAAGAGACGTACCTTAGACTTACCTTGGAATTTTTTAGTAGCCTTCGTATTGTTTCGAACACAAGGAACAATGTTGGTATGGAGTTCCGGTTGTCCAACCTTGATCATAGCCTATCACTTGATCAATTTGCTCAAATTTTTGGTCTTATTGTACCAACAAACAACATCAACAAACCCTCCGACATTGATGTGGACCTAGTATGGAAGGCTATTTCCGGGAGGGATTTCATTCACCAAAAACAATGCTACACCTTTGCTATTCAACACCCGGTGATTCGGATCACCGAACGTTTCGTAGCCGGCACCATTAATGGGAGATATGAGCAAGATAGATGTACTCTCCTTGATTTGACATTCCTTGAGTTCAATCTAAATGTCCGGAGGACGAGGAGGTATAACTTCAATACCCCCCTTGAGAGAGGGGATGCTTACGAGATTCTATGATTTCTCTCAAGGGAACTCCCAACTTAAGACCTTCGTGATAGGAGGTCTAATTACTATCTTGACAAACTACCTTTGTCCCGGGTTCAACACCCATAGGCCTTATACACCTCTTGAGGGTAGTACTTTGATTGATGAGG
Organism: Silene latifolia; assembly: GCF_048544455.1. NCBI lineage: Eukaryota > Viridiplantae > Streptophyta > Magnoliopsida > Caryophyllales > Caryophyllaceae > Silene > Silene latifolia. The sequence continues at coordinate 190,845,161 of NC_133537.1, forward strand.
ACGCCGTCTTCAACCACCATCGGTGGTGTGCCTACACTCAAAATGGGAGTGTAGAATGGTTCACAAAAGGGTGTTCCTCTATTGTTCTTTCGGGGTGGAATATACCCGGTACCGACCTAAGGTTGAGCCTGTATTCACCTTGACCGAGCTACCTTCTCGACATCCAAATCCTCGCCAACCCCCCTCAAAGAGAAGAAGTACCCCGCCAACCTCCACAACCTCGTGGGATACCGGCAAGGCCCATTCCCCCGCCATCCTATGTGCCTATTCCACCATACCCTACTCCTCATACGCCATTCACACCACAAATCCCCAATGCTCCGGACATGCATGACTTGATGAACCTTATGAAGAAGGTTGATCTCGGAGTATACGATGGGCGGGTCGATAACTACATGGCCCTTTATCCTCAGTACTACTAAATGGCACAACAAGGGTATATCGACCCTAATGGCCTTCGACCATCTTGGGCTCAACCACATCTTTTGTTCCCTAATCAAGGGAACCAAGCCGGGAACTTTGATGGTCAAGGTGGAGGATACTCTAGTCAAGGAGGAGGCTATGACCAAGGAGGAAGCTCTAGTAGGTATGGCTACCACCAAGATGATGATGACGAGTGAGAGATGCCTACCTCACCTGTAACACCCCGACTCAAACCGGGTCGGGAGCGGTTACTTATGATAGCTCACCAGGCTGTGTACATGGCCCACAGATCAACACAGGTCCTTTATAGCGCATTTTGTCCTCACTCATGCGCATCCCGAGAACCTTCCCAGGAGGTCACCCATCCTAAGACTACTCCCAGCCAAGCACGCTTAACTTTGGAGTTCTTTTGCATGGATGACCATAAAAGAAAGTGCACTTTGTTGATATGAGTAGTACTTCCTATCCCTTTAAGCACTAGTCATTTAAGCCTATCACTGGATCTCTTCAATTATCGTGGGGTGTTACAGTCACCCCCACTTGAAAAACGCAATGTCCTCGTTGCGCCTGGGAGCATAACCGCTAACCCAGAATCCTCCCCCGCTAGGTGTGTGATCACAATGGAGCGTATAACCACTGCCTCCAGGAGCGTATAACAACTGCCTCCGATCACCACACGGTCGCAGGGTTGCTCTGATACCAACTATGACACCCCTCGATGAGGCATCAAAAGAACTATTAAATCTAAGCGGAAAATAAGGGATTTTTAAAACCTTTAAAGTTTAAAGTGTGAAATCCACCATAAGTGATCAAACGAAAATGAAAAGTAAGATGAATAAGTTTTACAATTAAAAACGAAGTGCGTTGGGGAAAAGATATCCCACGAATAAACACAAGTCTAACGATAGGTGAGTCTAAGCAAACTATAACTAAGGTCCAAGGTTCAACGTTCTCGCTAGCTCACACGTCTTCCCCATAATCTGCATCACAAACCTGTCATTCATGTAAACATGAACGCCACAGTCAGTGGGGAGTAACTTAGGGTTCTCCCAGCCATAATATGTCAAAATGCACATAAGCAAGAACTTAATTAAACATATTGATCATGCATCATACTTGAATAATATGAACAAGGGAATATAAACGATACTCATAATGAGATAGGCACATTGCATTCTTAATGAGATAGGCACATTGCATTCTTAATGAGATAGGCATGGTACATTATATTAAACATGCATTCAAGGTAACCAAAACAATAAAAGGTTACTTATCGTAAGAATCAAAATCCTTTCAGAAGTCTCAAATAAAATTTTCCGACAGAACCAGATTCTCATCAAAGGAACGAAAATGCTCTCGTTGCGCATTCAAGAACATCACATTCCAAATCGAAGATATGGTCAAAAGCAAATCATTTGTATAAATCGAAAATTAAAATACTTTCAAAAACATTAATGAAGAGTTTTCAAAGGTATAAGTCTCATTCATGGAACGAAATTGCTCTTGTCGTGCACACAAGAACGCTAACTTTCCAAGTCAAAGACAAATTTACAACAGAAATCATTCGCCGACAAGCGTAGAACAAGTTATTAAACGTTTCAAATAACGAGTTCTAACATCCGATCAACGTCAAAATCGAAAGAAAAAGGTAATTCACTCAAATTTTCTTTTGCCAAAGCCAAATTAGAGATAGAGGTTTCACTTTTAAACTCAAATGGAGTCAAATTTCCGAAAATATAATATTAAACTCTGACAAAGGAATCATCAGTAGGTCAAAGTTAGTTAGAAATTGAGCAAAATTAAAAGTAACTCGGGTGTAGCAATTAAAATCAATAAAAAGGAGTTGTACTCATAGAACAAAAGGAGAACTAAATCAAATTCCCATTTTCAAACTTTTAAAATAGGTAGGGTTTTATAAAAGTAACATAAACTTTTAACAATGGATCAAAAGTGGTAGCTTGAAATGTTTAGAAATAGTACGAAATGAAGAGAACTTAGATATCATGAACACAAGGTACGCTAAGAGGGTTCAAACTTTACCAACAAAAGAGCTATGATGAACTTCCTAGGAGAAGTGTTGAAATCGAGTCTACGAGGATATCAAAGATTGAATTTCACAAGTTACGAGTATCAAATTTAAAGGAGGAGCATGATGAAGCGAAGAAGAGAGGTATGAACGGAAATGCTCATGCTTAAGGAAGGAAGGAATTTAAACAACAAGGAAACGCCAGAAAGTCAAATCTCAAACAACAAAGTCATCCTGAACGGTAACTCATGACCACATAACTCCCAAGAATTTCCTCAAAATACTTGCACACTTTACTCCTATGCTATCCCGTGGGTCAAGTCACTCCACCACAATTGTGATTCCATTACCCTCAAATATAAGTCATCTATAAACGATTTCCACGAAAGATCAAAACTACTAACAGAGTTACACACATAACCAACTATCGACTACTAGGAGTTCTCACTATGGTAAAATCCTTAATCAATGGTCAAAATCTCAAGGTCTTCATACTTTCTAACACTCCAAACCAAAATCTTATTCACACCCGAATTCACAAGCATAGATGATCACATTCCACAAATCATAAAGACCACCAACCAAAAGTAAATAGGTTTGTCATACAATTTTTCCTACCCAACTCAACTCGAGTTCCACCAATCCAATTTTGACGAAATCAAGGTTCACAAAGAGTCCTCAAAGAGCATCTCACTCACTCTACAACGTAGCCAACAATGCCATCACTCCACTAAAGAAACAAGAGCAATAACTAGGTCAAGAAATGATAGGAAATTTCAATGGGATACATGAACATGACGAGGTGTGAGATTAAAGGAGTCAATAGTAAAGGTAACTAGTTAACACCAGTAAGAGACATTAGAATTAGAGAGGTATTCAAGGCAAGGAAACGACAAGTAAACTTTTATACTTAAAAAATAAATCTAATCAAGGTATGAACGAAGGGAAGGAAGGTGATTAAAGGTACGAGGGGGGTTTTAGGGCTTAAACCATACACTTTCTAAGACTTAAGGTTCTCTCTAACAAGGTCACGCCTATTAGGATATTGTACCATCATAACAAAACGATCAAATTCGAAAACGAGGGTCAAGGAAATTCATCTCATTCCTTATATGCAAGTCTCTCTTAAAGGATTACACCTCTATGACTGATCAAGGTAAAAATAAACGCTCGCTTAAGGGTTGATGAATTGGTTAGATTCGTGGTTCACCTATCCTATCACATATTAGGATTTCTCTAAAGCAAATCTACCACTCGAGTATAAAAGCACCCATTTATCTCAAGTACTTGATACAACCTCAATGTTTTAAAAACCAAAGAAAGAATTAACAAAGACTTCTCAACAAAATTCTCAAGGGACAACTAACATCAAATCGCATCACCAATCTATACGGAATCATTAACATCTAAAAATGGGTCTCCTTCCAAGCTCCTATCATAAATTTATCTCATGTTTACTCCTAAGGTGACGACGCTCAACCTACTAAGCATTCAAATCCCAAACATGAACAACAAAGCCAAGTTCTATAACTTTAATCACATAGGCAACTCATTCCTAACACAAAGAATCCACTAATCAATTATACTCACTTGGTCAAGGCACTAGGTATAAGAATCACTAAGTATTTATCATCACATTACCTAAGCCTTTCTAACATCACGACCTCTCAAAACCGGGGTTAAGGGTCAAACACAAACAAACTCCACAAAAGCCAACTTATCTGACCGAAGTTTACATTCCATAAGGCAAAAATGAAGGTATACAAGAGGGGCATTATAAGGAGAAAAGGTACAAAGACAGCTCCCAAGATATGGAATAAGAGTTGCGAAAGGCATAGAAGCACAAGGATAAGGGAATATGACAAGGTGCTCGAAGAGAGGGAGGTATCTTCAAGACGGTAAAGACATTCTTCAAGAGTAAGAGATCCGTATGCAAGATGTTTTGTAAGGAGAAACAAAAATGAAGAATAGGTCGGGTGGGTACCAAACTAGCTTCAAAGGTAAAGCAAAAGAGAGTTTAGAAAGGAAGGATGAGCATCACGGGATAAAAGTAAGGAAAGGTGGATCAAGGATAGAAAACACACCCATAACGGTGTCGGGAGGAACGACGGTTCCGACTTGATTCTCGACAAGAATGACTCTTCTTGGCTCGGCTTCCGGAGCATGAGGGAGAGGAGGAGGGGTAGTCTTCTTCTCGGGGCAATTCTTGAAGAGATGTCCGGGCTTCTTGCAATGGTAACACTTCAAGGGCATATCATAGCATCCAATCCCGGGGTGATAAGCTTGCCCACACTTGAAGCACTTGCGGTTCTCCCTAAGCCTATTAGTAGATGTAGGGACTTGTCCTTTTGGCTCTTGCACTATTGGCTCTTGTCCTCCATGGTCTTGTACTCTTTGTCCTTGGACTCTCGGCACCAACCTCTTCTTGCTAGAAGGTGATGAAGGTGAGGGCACAAAGGGTCTCTTGCCACGACGGATAGGGCGATGATTCACTTGAGCATTGGCATTCCGTTGATTCCGAAGAATTAGAGTAAGAGCTTCCATGATAGTATTCTCTACCTTGGTTGGTCGTACCATCTTCTCAAGACACCCAAAGAGTCAACCATGTTAGCACCTAACAAATAGCATGCACAAAGAGACTACCAACTTAGGTCCTTAGTTCTACCCATCTCTCATTCATTATTCAAGGTCAAGTTCACGGTTAAATTCGGGGTACACGTGTGTGCGTCGGGAGCAACATATGCTCTGATACCACTTGTAACACCCCGACCAAAACCGGGTCGGGAGCGGTTACTTATGATAGCTCACCAGGCTGTGTACATGGCCCACAGATCAACACAGGTCCTTTATAGCGCATTTTGTCCTCACTCATGCGCATCCCGAGAACCTTCCCAGGAGGTCACCCATCCTAAGACTACTCCCAGCCAAGCACGCTTAACTTTGGAGTTCTTTTGCATGGATGACCATAAAAGAAAGTGCACTTTGTTGATATAAGTAGTACTTCCTATCCCTTTAAGCACTAGTCATTTAAGCCTATCACTGGATCTCTTCAATTATCGTGGGGTGTTACATCACCACCTCCATTTGTATGATACTGTTCTCTCCCTCTCTTTTGTATAATGCATTGTATTTAGTTTAGCATTCACTTGCATTTTTATTATATTTCATATTGCATTTGCATTAGCTAAATCATATAGTATAATTTGTATTATATTATTTTCCATATGATTCATGTAAAATAATTGCATATACACTAGAATTCATGCATAATCACTAATGACCAATCTTATCCTTTTCTACACTAGAAATAGCGTTTAAATCGGTTTTGGGAGGTCTGATCATAAGTGACCATAGTTTAAAACATGCATCATATAATATAGTTTAGATTGCATTCATTTGTTATATATGTCATATAAAATTGTATTTAGCTAGAGCATGCATTCATTCATATCATTACATTTATTCAAAAATCCAAAAACATGTATTTCCTTTTTATTCCTACTCATACATGTAAATTGAGGACAATGTCCAAAATAAAGTGGGGGATGGGAATTTATATTCCAAAAATGCATAAAAATTGAAAAATTTCAATAAATCACAAAAATATGTCTTTTAATTTCATAAAAGAAAAACCCATAAAAATTTTGAAAAATTGAAAAATCCCAAAACATGTTCATTTCCTTTGTAGTGTAGTCTTGTATATATTGTGTTTTTTCATCCTTTTCATATTGATCGACTATGCCACATCCGAGACATGAGGATATTGAAGACCGCATGGTATGATCTTTCCAATCCCCCTTTTCCTCTTTATGTTAATGATAATGTGGCTTTATTTTGATTGATGCGGTATAAACAATGTGATTATAGGATTGCATTTAGATTATTTGGCATACTAGTTGGTAGAAGCATATGCATTAGGTTGTATATATGTTAGTTGCATCATGGCATGTAGTTGTATTTAGGAAAAAATTTGTGAAACCGTCTATGTGGGAAACTTGACAGGTGTATATAGGTCCTCGTAGATACTTTTTCTTCTTAAGACTTTGCTTGTTAGAATACTTGTAAAACACCCTAGGATGTGTCATGCTAGTATCCTTTGACTCATGGATTAAGGCCTAGACAAGAGTACCTTGTGGTGTGATAACTTCTTGGCTACCGTTTATTCCAAGGTGACCCTTGAAATCATGCAACCATCCATCATCCATATTCTACCACATTTTGTCATCAAAAAAGGAATGGCCACAAAAATAATAAAAAATTGAGTTCAAGAAATGAAAAGAAAAGAAAAGGTTTGCAATTGCATCAAACGAAAAGAGGAGTAACAAAAATGGGGTGACTTTGAAAATGTTCAAAAAGTAATGCAAAGAAAAGTTGAAAATTGTCAAGTATTGAAATGCCAAATATCAAAAGAAATGGCAAAAAGAAAGCGTTCTCAAATGTCAAATGCCACAAGAAATTGACGCGGGGGGGGGGGGGGGGAGAACAACAATAAAAGAAAACTCCCAAATGAAACTCAAATACTATCGATCCCGTTATCCATCGTATCCATTTTTGTGCATGGTAGAGAGGGGACGACCCTTCTTCTTGTCTAGGCAAGAAGGGGAATTCCGCGATCCTCCAGTGTTTCTAACACCATAGGGAGTCTATTCTTGACAAAAGCATTTAACGATTGAGGACAAAGGTACCCTAACTTGACACAACTTGGAGGAGATTTATTGGTATCCTTCTAGGCTTAGTAGTTTGAAGAAACCATATCTATGAAGGAGTGTGTACCCTTGAATTGCTTCCTCTTTAGATAAATTCCGCCACTTAGATGAGGAAAGTGGCTATTCTTTTTTAGATGCATCCATTACTTGATTTTGTATGCTTTACTGCTTGGATGTATCGCCATTTTGGGAAGCCCCACCTTGTCTTGCAAGAAGGCATCCTACCTCATGGTTGTCTTTTTGTGAGTTGAAGGGGCGGAGTGAGACCCGCTAATTGTCTCATGTCAGTCATATTATTAGGATAGTATAAATAAAGGTCTAGTTTTAGTCACCTCTTTACTCGGGACGAGCAAAGGTTCGGTTTGGGGATATTTGATATGACTCATATTTGCGCACATTTAGTCCCCTAATTGAGCCTATTTTGCATACAATTACAACATTCCATAGCCATTTTGTCCGTCGAATGCTTTATATTTTGCTTTTCTAGTGCATTTCTTATGTTTTGTAGGAAAGGAGACAATTAGGCGAAAATTCCCTTCTCTTGAGCTTATTTGGAAGGACATTGACGATCTTGGTAGGACGAGTATAGAAGAAGAGGCAAGAACTAAAGACCAAAATTGCAAGAATAAGAAGTATGCGAGAGGAAGTATTCTGAACAACAATCCGGGCGTCCAAAGCAGGAAGCCGCTCGTCCAAGTGCCCAAGAATCCGAGCGTCCCTCCTGCCTACAATTCGCTCGTCCCACCCTTGAATGCGATCGTCCCTCGGCGTCTTCAGCAAGGATGCGCATCTCCCCGGAATACTTGCATTTCCCTACTTAGAACTTAGAATTGTTAATTACTAATTTAGCCTTAGTTAACCTAATGAGGCACTACTATAAATACCCCATTTTGATGATAATCAAAGGGGGCTTCCACATTAGAAAATCCTCTTAGAATAGATTAGGAGTGGATTAGATTAGATTACTCTTTAATCTTTCCACAAATTTCACATTAATCTCTCCTTAATTATTGTCCAAGTTTGTTACTTTTGGGTAATTGAAGATTATTGGGTTATTATTGGAGGATTGACAACCCTTCATCAATCAATCAAGTTCTCTTCTTTTTTTCTTTGCTATATTATTTGGAGCATCTTAAGTTGGTATAATCCTTTTACACTTTACTCTTTATTGTCTATTTCCTTAAGGTCTTATCATGTTTATGCTTGTTGTAATGATTGATACCATTGATGACATGTTTTCCATGATAATGAGTGAGTAGTCTTTTAATTTAGCTAGGACTAGTGGGTAATTAAGGGAAGTAAACATGGGGATTAATCATGCTTGATCTAATATGTTTTCATGATTAAATTTGCTTGCTTGTTGTGATGTCAACCTATGCACATGTTATGTTTAATGAAATGCTAAGCCTATGAATCCTTGCATTTATAACCATCTCTTATCTATTCAACTTGACTTGTAAGATATAAACCAACTCGAGTCTTGTTAGACCATGCATAGAAGTGATTAGCAGGAAAGTAAGTCGACTTGTAGGTGTTGTATAATCTAATCGATTCGGCTCCGGGACCCAACTCTTCCTAAGAACCGTA